>NC_142100.1:5969166-6574500 GCF_054644295.1 Miniopterus natalensis | reverse complement strand
ACCGCACTTGGAGAGTCTCTGTGCTACTGCACTAAATGCTCAAAGATAGAAATAATAGAAAACAGAGGGAGGAGGGCCGTGGGTGGGTAGACTCTCCAACCTGAGTGAAAGAGACGGGTACAGGAGCCTGCCCACTACAACTTTCTTCTTGCCCTTTGCCCTTTGCCCTCTGACCACCTGCTCCCCTTTCTGCCCATCACTTCCCATCGCACTGGCCCACTTCATTCATGGCTAAGAATTTTAGAATTGCAGTTTCCTTTTCTCTCTCTCTACAGGTACCAGTTCTGTCATTAGAGATGTCTTGCCAAATTAGATCCAAATAAGCTGAGAACCTCCTTCAAAATGCAGATAGTCAAAAGCACAGCATCCGAATCCGCTCTTTCCCTCGCATATCCATGGTGACGGCCCAGAGCTGCTCCCGTACAGCCTGGCTGACATCCTAATTCTGACGCGCACTTTTTCTAAAAGGGAAAAAATTACCTGTTAGAGTGACATTCCTTAAAGAAGATTCTTTCTTGGAGGAACTTTATAAAAGCCATATTTGGGCATTATTTGTATGCGAAAATTGTGTTCTTCCTGCTCACAAACTTTTCTGAAACAATTTTTCCCCTTTTTTGTGAGAACTGAGAGAAGGGCTGGTAATTTCAAAACGTCCTATGTGACACTGATGTGCTTAGGTAGCAGATAAATGCCGCCGGCTGGGTGGAGACAATTTGCCTGGAGAATAGCAAGTGCTATATAACCAGGAGTGGAGGCACCGAGTAAAATCCTCCATTTGTTAAAAAAAAGAAAAAAAAGAAAAATCACCAGACACAGACTTGCAGTAGTTCAGTTCTGGGCTGGGCTTTATAAATCTTCCACTCACATTGCACCCTGCACAGGAGGCAGGGGCTGCTGGTTAGAGCAGCGATTCACCACCTTTTCATCTCATGGCACATAAGCTAATTACTAAAGTTCTGCAGCACACCAAAAAATATGTATTTTGTGTCGACCTGGAAAAAAAAAAAAAGGTATATTTTTCATTCCCTCACACTGGACAGCTATTGTTGTGTTGGCTGTTGTCAGTTTTTTATTGGATAATCTAAGGGAAAAGCGGTCAGTGCCCCTGACTGAGTAGTCAGGCATCGCATGTTTTAAGCACACAGGTTGAAAATCGCTGGGTTCGAGGTGAGCTCTAAATGAAGTGTGTGGGGGGGGTTCCTGTGCTGCAGGCGGGAGCTCAGGGGGTTCTCTGATGCACACACGGCATTGAACATCCACATTCTGGTCCCACCTTTGCTTCTGCACGAGGAGCAGTGATGTCAGCATGTAACCTCAGCATTTTGCCCTGGAAATAAAACTCGACCCGCTGCTCTGATGTCCTGCAGCTCGCTCCTCACTTACTCGAAGCAGGTCCCAGTGATGGGCATCCCCTCCTGCACTTCATCTGAGCACGCTGCAGCCTTTGAGAGGTGGGCTCCGCTTCAGGGGTAGGCATTTGTCTTCTCATGAATTTTTTATTTAAGCAAATGTGTACGGCGCATTTCCCTTGGAGTGCAAGCCTGGTCGCGCGCCGAGGGGCGCCTGGAAGAGCATCGTGGCGCAGCGGCCCCACTCTGACATGTGTCGCGTGTGGAATGAAAACGCTGCTCCCGAGATAGAAGGGGATTAGTTCAGTCTGGAGTCATTCGGCTCTCCTGATGCAAGACTAAGTAAATGCGTTCCATCATCTTCCCTGTTGTGTGCGGATAAAGCCCAGCCTGGGTCTGTTTGGGCTTCATGCCTGGAGTGTTGAACTAAGCACAGTCCCAGTGGCGCGGAGTCGGGTTTCATTGTTTTTGTTTCTGTTTTGTTTCCCTTTCACCAAGCACAAATCCAGGGAAACAGCACCGTGTGCGTTAAAGGTTTACAGCATTTTCCTTACGGGGAGATTCACAAAGCAGCATAAATCAGGTTCCATTTTTGCATGTCTGTGGAAGACCAAGTCTCTGCCTTCTTTATTTCCTTAGCATCTGAGGTCACAAACATACACGCGGCCAGAGGCCTGCTGTGACACCCAGGGATGCATTGAAAGCATCCCGGTGTTTAATTTGAAGTGGTGCAGGGAGTGAGATGCCTGAATGGCCTCCCCTAGGTGGGCACATCCAGCCTCGCGTTCACCTGGAACCCTTTGCCCCTCCCGGTGTGGTCGGGGCAGCTTCCCGACCCCCTGGGCATCCTCACCTCTTCCTTTCTGGGCCACCCGAGATAAAAGATGGAAGTGAGGGAATCTGGGATTCACCCTTAAAGCCATATGGAAGCAGACCCTCCTCTCTGAAAATAATAAAGGCTTAAATATCAAGTGTTAAAGGTTTGCCCTGTCTTCAGGTTCTTACCTAAATATTCAATAATTCCAAAATCATTCGAGGAATGAACTCCAAAGTGAGTCATCAGCCAGCCAATGTTTGTCAAAAAGAAAGGGCAAATTGCACACATAACTTGGTTAGTTGCCCCTGTGGGGTAGTCTCTGAACTGTGCAGTGACCTCCCATACCTTTCCCGATGCCCCCCACAGTCCCACACGGGAGAGTAAATATAATTGCTCACTGTGATGTGTCGGGCCTGCAGTCGCCGGGAGCCGGGATATTAAAATGAATAGATGGCGTCTGGCAGATGGCCCCTGTGACTGATAAGCAATCGTACCTATTAGGTGTCTCCCAGCGCCGGCTGATGCTTCCATTCCACGCAGTCACGCGCACGGCGTGGGTGATGGATGGAATATATCTGTACTTTGTATACAGCTAATGAACTGGGGATGGTTGCTTAAAAGGAAGACTGATAGAACCCAGAAGTCCACAGCCAGATTCCGGCCAGAAGGCGATGAGAAAGCAGCCCGGGAACCGGGGCAAAGGGGGAATAAATCAGGCGGATGGAGGTTATAAACAGGCGGGCAGCTGGGGCTGCGGGCGGCGCGGGTGTGAGGCCTCGGGAGCCGGGAGGAGGAAATGGGCCGCTGATGAATGCTCGCCGCTCCCCTGCCCGTCTGGGCCGGGCGGCCCTGTGCTTTGCGAGGACCCTTCTTTCCAGGTCCTAGAAACCTGCATCAGAACCCAGGCCTGAGACGGAACCGGCGCCTTCATTTTAGGCAGGAGGAAGCCCCTGGGGGAAAATAAAGGGCCTCAACATTTAAACAGGCAGATTTCCCGATCTCGGTTGTTTCTTAAACTAAAAAGACAGATTTGATGATTGTTCAAAGGAAGAAAAAGCAAGGGAAGAAATAAGAGGGCCCGCGCTCACTGTCGAAGCCTAAGTAGTTCAGCGCTTTAAGAAGGCGAGTGGGCAGCTTCCTTGGAGGGGCCTTGCCTCCCCTTGCGCTCCAGGTGAATTTACACAAACGAAGTGGGTTACACGTATCGATCTGTGGTTTCTTTTCTTTACAAACAGACGTGGGCAATACGCGCCCTTGTCCGTTTGGATACATTAATCTCGCTTCCTTGACCTGGATGAGTAACACTCTGTTTTGTAAGATGCCATAATGCGTTGCGCTGGTTCCTTATAAACTGACGTGCAGGTCATGCCTGGCTCTCCTGCTCTGCCAGGCAAGGTCGCCGTGGGCTCCTCGGCGCAGACGGGCGCGTTTCTCTGTAAGGCAGACCCCGAGCACGGGACCGCTAGGACCAAGGGCGCACAGATGTAATCTTTGGAGAGATATTGTAAAATCGCCCATCAGAAAAGGCTACCGGAATGTGCCATCCCACCAACGGTGTATAGAAGTTTCCAGAAAACCTGGCCAGTGGTCGATATTTTCAGGCTTTTCCCATTTACCAGACTGGTAAGTTAGAAATGTACACTTTAGATTCCTTTAATTATGAAGGTGAGCGGATTTTAATATATTTACTGGAGATTTTAATTTTATTTTCTTTGTATTGCTTGTGTGTATTATTTGTCGTCTCTCTTTTGCCTTTTTGTTCACCTTTTTCTTATAAATTTGCAAGAGTACGTACTGTGCTAAGGTAACGTAGCCATTGTCCTGCGTGTTATAAATAACTTTCCAGTTTGTTCTTTGCAGTCTTATTTTGTTTATCAAATATATTTTTCTACATAAAATTTTTCATTTTTATGTAGTCAAATAACTTTGCCTTTATGACTCTAAGCTCTTCCCCTTCTCCAATTCAAGACTTTGAACATTATGAATTCGTTTCCTAATGGTTTGTATAATTTAATTTTATGTTCAGATTGTTGATCCATCAGAAATGTATTTCATGTCAGGAGGGGGGTGCGGTATTTTTTTCTGTATAAATAGGCTCACAGTCCCAACATCGTATATTAAGAAATCTACTTCCTCCCACTGATTGGAAAAACCATCTAGATTATGTGAAAATGGCTGTATGTACCTGGAACAAATCTCAGACTCTCTTTTTCTTCTGTTCATTTGTCAGACTACTACTGGGCTAGTTCTGTGCTGTTTTTCGTTAATTATAGTTTTGTAAAGTCTTTCAATACTTGTCAGGGACAGTTCCCCATAATAAGTGTCCTTCTCACACTTTCCCTGACTGTGCCCTGGGGGACAGGACAGGAGGGACGGAGGTGAGGCTTCACTAATGCCAGTGCCTCCCTGTGGTCCTGATGGCCCTTTGGCCATCCTGGCTCCTCAGAGCCCTGTTCCCTCCATCTGAGACAGTGGACCTTGCCCTCATGAGCCCCAAGGGCCTTTGAGTTCCTTGGTAACAGGGCCCACCTGTCCGTCCGGAAGCTGTGGGGGCTCAAAAGCAATACTCCGGTGTGTGGCTTCCAGTCTGCCCTGACCCCACGTGCAGCTGGCCAGGGAAGGGCTTGCTCCTTTGGAGTACGGTCGTCTTGCTTTTATACAGGATGTTCTCTTACATGATTTTCTCCTTCGCCTGGCACCGAGGAACTGGCTTTACCTTCATACCCGATTTAATAAAAGTCAAGAAAAATCGCCCGTCCACACCTCACTCGCTAAGTGTGGGCTAGATTCTGAGCCCACTGGAGGGACTCTCTTTGCCCGTGGAGCGGTCTCTGCCCTCAGGGACAGTCCATCCTGCACTCCGGCGAGCCTGCCATCTGCTCAGACTGTGATTGCCTGTCTCCACTGAAACCCAGCACCAAGCAGAGCTCCTGGCAAATGCAGGTGTTCAAAAAGTGGTTGCTGGAGGAGAAGGGCCACAGAGAGAGAGGGGCAGGGATGATGCAAGTCCGCACCATGCGTGTGGAGCGAATGCAACACCTGTGAGGCACAGGGCCTGAGGTGTGTCTCTTCTGATTTTGGGAGCTTATTTTAGTGCTTGAACACTTTGGGCCTTGTTTCCTCGCACGGTGCTATTGTTCAGTTACCCGTATGGGGAGTAGTTCACACACCAGTTAATACCATTGACTTTGGCATCAGGCAGAGCTGGATGTGGGCAAGGGCTGTGCCACCTACTGATTTTGTGATCCGTTCAATTTACTTTTTTTTAAGCCTCAGTTTTTCCTCCTTAGGTTAGTAGTGAGGTTGAAATGTGATAAATCATTGAACGCATTTGAAACAGAGTCTGATTTAAAAGAAGCACCTAATAAATGTTCGTTCCTACTAATCGGATTTCTATTATTTTTATTATCATTATTGTTACTATCTTATTATGAAGTGGTAAGATGATAAATGTAATTACGCCTTTGGTCATAAGTCCGTAGCTTACACTGAGCAAGATATTATAATAAAATATTAACCCTAGTGATTATTGTGCCCAAAGATATATTTGGGAGGAACTAACAAAACGTAGCCATTTGCATTTACCAAAACATGGAATTTACATTCCTCCGAGGAAGGATGCTGTTGACAGGAGAGGAAGAGTGATTCAGAAGGCTCCCCTGCTTTGCCTCTGGCATGATGCTTAACTGAAAAGTTGCCTCCTGCTCAACTCGTTAGCCTCAGGACCTTTACACTAGTTCCTTGTGCCTGGAAAGGTCTTCCCCAAGGTACCTCAATGACTTTCTTTTTTCCAAAGAGGCCTGTGCTGACCACCAGTATAACACAGCACCACCACCTCAACTCTGGGAGTTCCTGAGTACTGACTGCCACCAGACATGTCCACATGTTTTTATTTTTTACATTTTATTTTACTGTTGTAAGAACATTAACAACATTTTAAGTCTACAGTGCAGTATTGCTAATTACAGGGATGTTGTCATACAGCAGATCTCTAGAACTTATTCATCCTGAATAATTGAGATTTTTATGTCAGTTTATTAGCAACTCAATTTCCTCTTCCCCTGGCCTCTGGGAACCAACATTCCACTCTCTGCTTCTGTGAGTTTCATTATTTTACATATCTCGTATGCGTGGAATCATGCACTGCTTTCCCTTCTGTCTCTGCTTCTTTCACTTAGCGTAATGTCTTCTAGGTTCATCCATATTATTGCATATTGCAGAGTTTCCTTTCTTTTTAAGGCTGAATAATATTCAATTGTATGCATATACCACATTTTTTAATCCACTCACCCATCGGTGGACTCTTAGGTGGTTTCCACATCTTAGCTATTCTGAAGAGTACTGCGTTGGACGCTGGAGGGCAAACATATTTTGTGTATTTTTTGTTTGCCTGTCTATCACCCGTCACCCTCCACTAGAACCTAGTGGCCTGAGGGCAGTAGCTCTGTTTTGTTCACTGCTATATCCGCAGAGTCTAGAACAACCCCCTGTCCTAGACTCAAACCCTAGCACCTTAACTGTTTGCTAAGATGGAAAGCAATCTCAGTCTGAGGTTTCGGCTTGTTCGAAAAGACACTCCCAGTGTGACTGGAGAACTGATCAGCCCTGGTGGCAGTGGAAATTCAGGATCTCGTGCCTGGTCGACCTGAATACTGGCCCTAGACCCACATTCTCATGGTCTGAGGTTCATTCTTTTATTTTTATTTTTTTTTAATATATCTTTATTGATTTCAGAGAGAGGAAGGGAGAGGGAGAGATAGAAACATCAATGATGAGAGAATCATTGATCAGCTGCCTCCTGCATGCCCCCTGCTGGGATCGAGCCCAAAACCCAGGCATGTGCCCCGACTGGGAATCGAGCCTGGATCTCCAGGGTTCTAGGTCGACGCTCAATTGCTGAGCCACACCGGCCAGGCAAAGGATCATTCTTTTGACTCATGAAAAGTGTGCCGTGTTAGGACTGAGTCACTTACCAGCTTGGTTTTCGTGGCAGCTCCAGACCCGCTCGGACTAGTGCAGTCCTTCCTTGTTCCTTTCCAGGCCCCATCACACTGTTTTCCACCCTGTTGAGGCCTTATAACCGTTCCTGCTTCTCTTGTCCAGACTTCGTGCTCTCACTGTTATTTACTCTGTGTAATTATTCTGTTACCGTTTCCTCACCTGAATGTAAACTCCACAAGGGAGCTGCCCTGTCCCGACTACAGGCTTAGTGCTTGGCCACAGTCAGAGAATATTCAGTCGGCGCTGACTGATGGCTGGGCCTTGTTACGCCCTCCTGGCCATAGTACACGCACAGGGGTAGGATGGGATGCCTGCCCCTTTCAAACCTGCCTTCAGCGCCAACCTGCCTTCCCTGAGTGCTCTAGTGGCCTCCAATTTGGCCTTTTTTCCCTCTGGATTCTTCACCTTGCCATGTAGTGTGTCCATCAGTGATCCCAGAGGGACGCCCCTGACGCGTGGGCCAGAGCACGCTCCTTCTTTCTGTTCTGCACGCGCATCTTGGCCAACTAGGTGCTCTCGCCTGGTTTCCTGGGCACTGGGCACATTGGCTTCACTTTTCTTTCCATCACACCTCCCTGCCTCTGCACTCACGCTTCAGCCAGACCGGACAACGCACCTTCACCAGGAATTCTCTGTTTTCCCTCATTTACCTCGTTCACACGATGCCCTCTGTCTGAAGAGCCCCCTCACTCCCCTTTCACCCCACCTTTGCATATGTAGGTCCTGCATAAGCTTAAGAAAAAAGACACAGAATCTGGTTATATCCTGAATCTGCTTGGCCAACGGGTCGTACTTTCCTGAGCTTGCGTTTACTGTTCTGTGTGGCGGGATCAGTGATGTCACCTCCCTTGTGATGCTGTTGGGCGGTTGAATTAGGTACCGTGTACAGGTGCTCTGTCCTAGAGTGAGTGGTCCAGAAATATAAGCTATTGTTTCTCTTCAAAACCCAACTCAAAAAAGTCCCCGCCTGCCAGCTCTCCTCTCTTCCGCGATGCAGCAGCTGCCCTTCGGTCCTGTCCTCTGGGTGACTGTGGCGGAGCTGGCCTTGTGTTAGAGCCCCTCCTCCACGTTGTGCTTCCCTTGATCATCTGAGATGAGAAACGCCTTGAAGTCAGGGTCCTGTCTCCTGTTCTCCACAGTTCTCTCCACATGGCAGTCGCTCCAGAATTGTGTTTCTCTTATTAATGAACTGGATGGTTTTGCTGCTCCAGATTTCCTTCTGTCACAGCCCCCTGTAGATTAGGTGAGGAAAGCCTGTTTTTCACCTTGGTAATGGCCCGGCAGCTGGGCCCTGCGTTTGAGCTCTTGATATGGTACCAGGAACATCACTAACTTTTAAAGAAATAAGATCCGGGGCTGAACACAAAGGCACTTGAGGAGGCTCTTAGTGCAGCAGTGCCGCCTCCTTAGTCCCTGAAACGGACAATTGCCTGGAGCCCGCTGGGCAGATGGACCAGGTTTGTGCCTTAGCCGCTTAACAGCCATTAGCTTAATTCCATACAATGCAGCCAAACTGAATAATAAATAAGAGCCTATGGAAAGCTGGTTTGGAGACAGTGTTACTGCTTGTCACTGGAGGGCCTTCTCTGAATCAGATGCTCCCTCTCCTCCCTGCTACCCTGGTCCTGGGAATGCTCACCACTCCGCACGGGAACCAAGCTGGAGTCCTGGAGGAGAGCTGCTTGGACTCCAGAGACGGGGCCGTCCCCACCCGGAGAGTCCAGCTGCCCCCTACCACTCCCACTGTCACCTGCCCCAAAGACAGGCCTCCAGCCCAAACGTGCAATAGTGGGATTCCTGCTTGCCCTGGTGACGCGTTGTGTTAGTGGACATTGTGCGACCTGCAAAGGTTCGCAACAAGGGAGTGACACCCCCCATCCCCGTCCTACCCCTAACACGTCTGAAAACATTTGCCTTTATCTGCCCTTTTTCCTTTCCTTTTTTTTTTTTTTTTAAAGTAAGATGCTTTTATTTTTTTGTTTATTTATGTGTTTTTTAAAATCCTCACCTGAGGATGTTTTTCCAGTTGCTTTTCAGAGAGAGTGGAAGGGGGTGGGGGAGAGAAACAACAATTGGTTGCCTCGCTCACCTCCCTGACAGGGGCCCGGGACCGGCCTGCAATCGACCAGAGTACGTGCCCTTGGCCAGAATTCAACCCAGACCCTTCAGTCCGCAGGCCGGTGCTCTAACCACTGAGCCAAAGCGACCGGCGCTCAGCCCCCTTTTCTTGCATCTGTGCTCTTACTTACAGATCCGTCCAGGAACGGCTCCCCACAAATCCTATCTATCCCTCAAGGCCCCGACCAAATCTCCTTATCCCTGTGCACGTGTCCCTGATCCTCAGCTTCACTCCCTACTGAGAGTGACTGCACCCTCCTCTGAGCCCCACAGCACTGGATCTGAACATAAACATCAACGGTATTCACTAAGTTCACGCTTATACACGGGAGGGCAAAAGTAGGTTTACAGTTGTGAGTACACCAGTTTATTCTTGTATTATTATTTATTAATTATTGCATTATTTTCTGTACGAACAACCGTAAACCTACGTTTGCCACCCCTGTATTTTGAATATTTGTATATGTTCTTGACTATCAGGACCTACGTTCTTGGAGCACAGGAATTCTGTATTGCCACAAGATTAAACTTATTTGTAATAGGCCTCTGTGTGTACATATATGTAAATGCACATAGGGTAAATATTTTTGAATCAACGCATGCCACCTCATAGGCATTTTAACTGCCCTCTCTCTCAGCTCTCCCCGGTGAACCCAGATTCTTCCTGCATGAAGGCGGACAGGTCTCCGTGTCTGTAAAACATCTCCATCGCCTGTCATTGCTCATACACAGTTTCCCAGGTTAGATTCAGTTGCATTCTAGAAGTGTGGCTGCAGTTTTGAACTGAAACTTTCTCAGAAGAAAGAAGCAAACTCAATTTTCATTTAAAAAGAGGAACTTCATTGCTCTAATGCAAAAATTCTTATTCCAAGTTTTACTTTATAAATAAGCAAACACGCTTCTCAGGTGTGTAGCTCTGAGTGGTGGCCAGTCTACTTCTCTCCTGGTGCCTTTGCTACAAATTCCGGAGGACAGAACAGAAAGACCAGTTAGAGTTATTTTGTTGTTGTGTTTCTTCTGGTGAGATGGCATATAGATTTGAGGTCCCTGACATGAGTAACACACACCAACTTGTTTGTTTGGGGTCAGCTTTATCAACGTTGGAAAATCAGAAGGTAGCCACTCATCATGGCTCCTGGACAGAACCATCCAGTTAGTTTCCTAGAGCTGTTGGCAAAAAAGAACATGGGGTGGAGACATCAGCTACTGGTTAGATTTTAGGCATCAGAAAAAGACTGGCCCAGCTGCCATGGCTCAGCTGTTGAGCATCGACCTGTGATCTAGGGCATTGCAGTTCAATTCCTGGTCAGGCCGCGTGCTCCAGGTTGTGGGCTCCATCCCCAGTAGGGGGCGTGCAGGAGACAGCCCCTCTCTCTGCCTCTCCCTTCCTCTCTCTGAACTCAGTAAAGACATATTAAAAAAGAAGACTGAATGATCTGGTGTTGTGGCAATATTTATTTGATGTTGCATATACATAGAAAAGGAGATGCTAAGTTGTAAAAAAAAATAGAGGCATAATATATCTTTTTCTCTGATTTTAAAAAAATATATTTTTATTGATTTTAAAAGAGAGAGAGGAAGGGTGAAGGGGAGAGAGAGAGAGAGACATCGAGTGGCTGCCTCCTGCATGTACCCTGACTGGGAATCATGCCCACAAACTGGGCATGTGTCCTGACCCAGAATCGAACTGGCAACCTTTCAGTGCATGGGACAACACTCAACTAATGACCTACACTGGCCAGGGCTCATGATATTCTTATATATTCAGAATGTATCTTAGGACTAAAAATTGGGATCCATTTTCCTGGTTATAAGTGTAGGATGGAGTATGGTATGCAAGGCATTTAGAATGGCAGAAGCTAAGTGTGTGTGTGTGTGTGTGTGTGTGTGTGTGTGTGTGCCCACAGTACTGAAAACAGGCCTTTGTAGACCATTCCATCTACCTAGGGGGCATGAAATAAAGTGATTAAAATTATGTTAAATTTTCTGGAAAAGTAGACAATTCTTACCAACTAATCCAAAGGAAAGAGCTTTCTCTAGGTAGGTAATTTCATTGAATTTGTGGCTTTCTGTGGTCCATTTTTGGCAGTATTCTTGGCCTGGGCAACAAGAGTCTGGCTGAGGCTCAGAGCTGGACAAAGACAGAATGGCCTCAGGCACCCAGGCTTCTGTAGAGCAGCAATTCACTTTCTAATGAAAAAGAAAGAAGATGAAAAAGTAGGAGAAAAATTGTTGGTAGACTACAAAGAGTTTAATAAACCAGGAGGAAAAATATAAGGAGATCAAAGGTGAGAAAAAAAGAGGAATAGAAATAATTGGTCTACCACAGAGTGCAGGCCCTGAACCCAGCCTCAGAGATGGGGAAGGCCACCTCAGTCCTTGCTTGCCTTACTTAGCAGCCACTGTCTCCGGTAATCTCAGGTTGCAGAGGCAGGTCTATATTATTTAATGATTTGTAATTAAATAAGTCAGATCAGAGGGATACAACAGCACCTGCAACACTGCCCTAGGACGAGAGGCTGACAGAACTGTGATTTAGCATAGACTCCCCTTTCCCTGAAGTAACCACCTGAAGGATGCCTCCTGGCACTGGAGGGAGTCTGCAAATCTGCAGGTCAGAGGTCCGGGCTTAGGGAAGGAGACACAGACATTGCAGATAGCACCTGGGCTTCTCACCAGACAGTGAAGGGAGGCTCAGTGGGCCAGCGGGAGGGGCAGGGTGCAGGATCAGCCGGCTGTGCTGTAACCCAGGTCCCAGGAAGGAGGAGCTCAGCTGCTGCAGCTCAACAGCACCCCAGTTGCCAGCCATGTCTTCACCTAGACATGTGCAGAGGCCCAGCCCTCTGCAGGGAGACACCAGCTGTTTTTCCATGCTTCACTGGTCTACTTTAGGCCAACCAGTGGGCCCACTCAGGGCTCCCAGTGCTGTAGCAGGGTCCAGGAGATTCTTTCCTTCCCACCAGCACCTCCCGAGTGTCTGTGTCCCCAATGAAAGCAATTTCTCCCTAGTATAGTCGTGTCTGGCGCAGAATGTGTGCTCAAGCAACTTTTATAGAATAAATTAAGTTTTTTTAGGAAAGAAAATCATGATGTGTTTGTTGTGGAAAGTTTTAGGAAACACTGATAAGAACAAAAAACACATTCAGCGAAAGCCATCTGTAATTCACCATCCACAGTGTTCATCATTGTTTACATAGCGGTATATATGCTTTCTGTATTTTATATAGTTATGCATCTAATTATGTTTTTCTTCCACAAAAATGAATCACTGTATTACACAATCCTTTGTTACATGGAAAGATACAATATCTAATATATGTTATTATAATATCTTTATGTTATGTCTGTATCTTTTTCCATGTCATTAAATAGTTTATAAATTATGTTTTGTGGCTACAAATTATCCTCTTTTATAGATAGATCATCATTGATTTACTGATCCTCTGTGGTTGGGCAGTTAGACAATATCCAGTTGTTTTACTGAAATAAATGTCATTCAAATGGACATCTTTGTTGTTAAATCTAAACACAGCCGTGATTACTTCCTTAGGGTAAGTCCTTCCAGGCCTGATGGGGGCAGAGCATGCCCCAGCAGCCGGTGCTGTTGATCCCTGCTGCTGTCAGACTGCCCTGCAGATAGGAGTCCTGCTAGTTTCTCTGCTCGCCTCCACCCCAGTCAATGCCGACTGTTATGGTTTTGTTTAGGTTTGCTAGTTTGATAGGGAGGCATGCCAGGTAGTTGTTTTAAGTCGCATTTGTTTGAACAGTAATGAGTTTGAACTTTCCCCACAGGTTGATTGACTCTCTGATCTTTTTTCCCAGTGATGGACACAGGGGATCCTAAAAATGCCAATATGGCAACTTTTTGTCTTCCTTTTATTTGGAAAGATATTAGATAGAAAATAGGCCTCGTCAGATGTGCCCAGACTTTTTTTAAATATAAGGGAGGACGTGTACATGATCAGAGAGGCAAATGACAAACTGAGGGTAATTGTATTACTTTTAAAGAAAGGCAAAAACTTAAAAAGTACATAAACAAAAAAAAGAAAAACTACATCTCAGAAAATGCACTCATTAGGTGAGAATCCTAGATTGAGTATGTTCCATCAAGAAAAGCTAGGAGAAGTGCACCCTTCCCACCATCCCACCCCCCTCCCCTCTGGGGCTGCTCTGTGAATTAAGGACAGTGTCATTTTGTGCAAGTGTCCCCACCAGGGACACATCCTACCCTAACTCACTGATACCAAAATATCCCTCTCCTAAATATAAAGTCCAGGCTTCATCTTTCAAAAATAACATCAGAAAATGACCAGAGGGGCACCCTGTGACGTCTCAGGATCCTGGGGCAAGGCGGCCTGATCTTCCGTAGCTGCAGCCATGTCCTGCTGAATTATTTACCACCCGCGAGGCGGAGGCTGAGTGCGGGCCCTTCCTTTCTGAGCCGGCTGGAGAGAGCGCCCGGGCCCGGCGGGGAGCCAGCGTCTCTGGGATGTCTGACGCCTGGAGTCGGGGAGTCTGCCATTGATTTTCTTTAGAACAAACTTGTCCGCAGATGCCGCAGGCCTGCATTAGCCTGCACTGTGGAGACCCGGCCAGAGGCCGGCGGGAAGACGGGGAACCCCACAGGCTGATTTCACTTCTCTGGGCCATGGCTTCCTTCAGCTTCCATATGGGGTTGGCAGCGAGAAGACAGGGGCCCCCGCATGCACGGTGGCATAGCGACCTCGAGCATTGAGAGTTCTAGTCATTGGACATACACTCAGGGCCACCTGCATCACGCAGCCATCTGGGGGTGGAGGGAGATGGAAAACGAGAATTAGCGTGATGTTTGGACTGATTTCTTCTCAATGGAAGTGACTTCAGGGGGCTTTCCAAGGCAGTTAGGATACTTTGTCAAGACTTTGGGTCTCTGGCCAACTACCTAGAGTATAGGTTCCCCTTAATATTTGTCTCCGGGTGGGTTGGGTCACAGTGCAGATGAGCTGGGCGGCTCCACACAGGGCCTCCTTCCAGCTCAGCGACAATGTTCCCACATCACATTTAGGAGCTTCCTTCCCAGGCCCTTACAATGTGCGTGTCTTTTCTAGCTAGGTATCTTGCCCTAACCGACGGGAACTGGGCGCGCGTGGATTTCCTCCTGCCTTGCCCCCTTTCTCCAAGGTTCCCCTCCATCTGTGCGGATGTGTCGGCCAGAACAACGCTGGGGAGCCCGAGTCCTATAATTAAACGTGTGGGGATTGGAATTGGGAGAGAGTGGATTCAAGGCGCCGCCTCCGTCATTAATCAGATTCCCGAGCTGTCCGAAAGGATGTCTGAGCACACTTTTATTTCTCAGGGGTCTGCTCTACGGCCTACCAGTTATTTCATTGAATCCCTTTAATCTCATGGAAGTAGAGAGGATCACCCTAGTTTACATAAGTGGTAACTGAGGTCTGTAGCCTTCTGAGGTCAAAGAGGCTCCTCGGTGGCCATGCGAGGACTTAAACCCCAGCTTTGCTTTTAGTGCAAACCTTGTTTTCTTTCCCAGCTGTTACTCAGTGGCCTCACTTCCCAGGGCTGCTTTGAGGATCAGATATCTATAATGTATCTGAGGGACCAAAGGGAACAGCCTAGGCATTGTTTGGCAGGGTTCCTATTGCTTCTGGTTTTTAGTCACCTGTTTCTTACGAAAAGGCACATTTCCAAAGTCCCTGGCTTTGAAGGAGACGTAGGGGCAGGGAGGGTTACAGTCTCTCTGCTCATCCCAGGGAACCAGGTCTTCCTGCAGCCCCATCCCAAAGGTCCGCTTGTCACACTAGAAATTCAGCCACAGACCTGCCGTGGGCTCCACACCCTGGACGGCGGGGGCCAGGCTCCTCCGAGCAGGCCCGGCTTCCCCCGAAGTAGCTTCCTGCTCCGTCACTGCGCCCGTGCATCTGCGCCCTAGAACCCAGATCTGCCTCGTCGGTCGTTTTATTTTTATTTTATTCTATTCTCAAGGCTGGTTATTAAAGGTTTTTAATAAGACAGGATATGTTTGGGAAGGGAATTCAAGAAAAGTGATAAAAACATTTCATTCTTCAGATGAACAGAATGGAGTAAAAAGATGACTTACCACAGCCACGATGTAAGGACAAGAGTGTTATTAAAAGCTATATTCAAACCCCGGCCGGGGAGCTCATTTGGTGGGAGCACTGTCCCTATACATACGCCAAGGTTGCGGGTTTGATCACCTGTCAGGGCACATATCAACCAGTGAATGCATAAATAAGGGGAGCAGCAAATCAATATTTCTGTCTCTCCCTCCCTCTTTTTCTCTCTCAAAATCAATAAATAAAAATGGAAAAATAAACACTATATGCTGTTAAATATAAAAACATGAGTGAAATAAATATATTTCTTAAAAATGTATAAAATGCTAAAATTTTGATGAATAGAAAACTGGATTGGTAATCAAATCTTCAAAAATCCTCAACACAGCTCAGCGGGGCGTGGCCCAGGGGTTGAGCATTGACCGAGGATCCAGGAGGTCAGGGTTCGATTCCCGGGTTGTGGGCCTGAACCCCAGTCTGGGGTACAGCAGGCAGCCAATCAATGACTCGTCATTGATGTTCCTCTCTCTCTCTGCCCCTCTTCCTCCCTCTCTCTGAGATCAATAAAGATATATTTTTAAAAAAAAATCCCCAACACGTAGACATCTTTGTCTTGTTTCCAACTTTGAGAGACTACATGTAAAATTTAATTATTAAGAGTGGCATGTGATTTAGTTTGGGTTGTATTTTTTTTAAATAGATTAAAAAAGTTAAATTTAATCTTCAGTATTTTTGGTATGCCCCTATATAATCATGATATATTAAATAATATTTTCTTTGTGATTTCCCATTTATATGCGAAAGTGAAATGAGACATAATTTTCTTCCTTTTACTGTTTTGGTATAAAATTTATTGTAGTCTAATACAATAATTAGAATATTATTTTTCACAAACTTTTACAAATAAGAGCTTTATTAAGTTTACTTTAAAATTTTGGATGAAACTTATTTTTATTTGCTGGATAAGCAATGCAAATACGAATCAAGGTGATAAATGTCAGACCTTGGAGTTGCCATCTCGCTGATTTTAAACGTCTGCTCTTTCTGTGCATCCGTTTCCCACCCTGGAACACTTAGGAAGAGGAAAGGTTCATTACCATGTATCCCATGTTCCTAATCTCAAACTGGAGGGTGTGGAGTTTTAATATTAATACAGACTTTTTAGAGTCAGAGATGGCTTCCGAGGGACGTGTGCGTATGCGTGTGCGTGTGTGTGTGTGTGTTTCTCCCTTGGCTTCACGTAGGATTTTTAAAGATTCTGGACGTCTTGCTCCGGGAATGGAAGCAGAGGAAGCGAAGGCTTCATGGCTGATTGCTTTTCTGATTGGTGCCGTAAAAAGAATGCATTAGAGAGAGAATGTTTGATTTAAAGAGCGCCTGGATGCCAACGCCACCTCTGTTTGTTTTCCTTCCTTTAGCAGAAACCTTATAAAATTTTTATGAAGCATTAATGGATCCAAGATTTTCTCAAGCACTTTCTATAAGGTGAGCTTAATCCCACACAGCCGATCCCAGCCAGCCGTCTTCAGAGACACGGAAAGTAAAAGGCTCTCCGAGATTATCCTGGGTGCCTCGGTGCCATCGGGACAGTGGCAGAGGGCGGGGAAGGGAGCTGCTCACACTCGGTGCTTTGCTACGAAGCTCCTGACCCTGAGGGTGGAGAGAGTAATAACCACGCAGGTTGGAGGGATGAGATCTCCGGGCCACGCAGAATACTGGGCACGCAAGCCAAAGTGCGGGCACCAGATCTTAATTCACAGTTTAGCGCTGACCTCAACAACTTCGGTATAATTCTCTTCATCAGGGAGAAAATCGCATTAGGAAAAACAAAAATGTATTTGTTCTGTGATGTCAACCTGAAACCAGTGACTTTGGTCTCAGCGAGAAACTCACACAGACAGGCAAACACACCCAACCCTCCTTTCACCCCGCTTTGTTTTCTGTGTCCGAAACAAACGAGCTTTGAAGGTGATGGATTAAATCCTGGTGCGTGCTGGTGAGTGGAATTGCAGTCTGCAATGTGACCTTTGCTGTTCCCCAAACCGAGCAGCTCGGTGGTCTTAGCACTGGAGAGTGGGCGTGTGCGGGGGTCCCAGCACTTGCCTGCTTCCTTTGCGTTTGTCCCACTCTGGAGAGTTTTGTCACTTACTGTGGGCATTCTGTTAGATTTACGATCAGCATAACAGGAGGACAGCGTCTTTTGGAAGAGAGGCGGGAGCTCTTACCCGCTGAGACGCCCCAGTGCCCGAGTCAGGAACTGTGGAGGCTCTGAGATTTTACCTGACACTCATGCTAGCAGGTAGCCTGCCACGTTTCAGGGCTGCTGGCAGCAGACCCAGGCTCTGGGTCAGAGACAGAGGACTCCATGCCCATGGCTCAGCAGGTGGCAGGAGCGACTTTAAATCAAACTTGTCCTTCCAGTTCCAACGGGGTGTTGTGTATCACCTGGGTGGATTCTCCATGCTCAGTGTGACAATGGGAAGGCGGCGGGGACGGCAGCTCAGGATGTTTTGTGAGAGTGGCAGAGCCAGGTCATCCCCCGCTACTGGTTCCGATAAATGTTTCAGGAAGGTCAAGCAGATCGTGATCGAGCCGTGGTCGCAGCCATCAGGGCTGGAACGGCAGACCCGGCAGTCGGCTAAATTAAGTTGTTTGCAGCAATTTGGGAGAGTCTACTAGGTCATTTTCCCTGTGAGGATGACTCCACAGCCGGTTCTAAAAGACAATGACTCACATGCCTTCCCCCTTGTACTTCCCAGGGACTGAGGTCTCCCTCCCCAGGTGTCTGAGTTTTGTTCTCGAACTCTGCAGAATTGGCGTGTCATATCCAGTAGCTACAACTTTACCTTTTCCAACCATCTCCTGTTTGTATCTTTTTTATTTTATTTTTATTTTTGAATGCAGAAGAGTCAGATGCAAGAGGATTAAGGCCGTCCTTATAACACAGAGATGCATTATGTCCCCACGTTGGCCTGTGTGGGCCACTGTGGAGGTTTCTGACAAGAGTGTCCACAACCGCCTGGTCATTGTCCTTTAGATCTAGGAACGTGTCAGACCAACAAGGAACCCAGGAGGCTAAAGCAGAATTGCGTTTGAATCCCCATTTGGACAGGCTGCTCCCCAGGGGGTGGACCAGCCGGGCTGGCCTGGGGTGGTTTCATTCTCAGGGGAAGAAAGAACACGACGCTCAGGAGGGTCAGGGGGAATTCTTGGCCTCCCCCAGCCCATTTATTTTGTCCTGTTGATTATCCAGGACGCAAGTGAAAAGAGATGATCACTTTCTTGAAACAGCCACACTCAGGAACCAAAGTGACATATTAAGGTGTGTGTGCTGGGAAGAGGGGAGAGGAAATAGTCAAAAATCGTTTTTATTCCATTTTTTGGAGGCTGTTCCAACAGTCAGGAGTATCAGATGCATGTGGCTGGTGGGGGGACTAGAGGGCCATTAAACACCGTAGCTATCAGTCCTTTGTTGAACTGCTTTCATGATAAAAGGTGCAGTGTTTAGATGGCACAGGCTCTAGAAAGCTCAAAAACACATGACCTAGGTGAGTTTCAAGGGCCATAGAGACGGTGGCTAGAAGTAACAGGTTATTCCGGAACAGCAACACTATCCACTGAGAAAGTGCGCGCAGCAGCCGGGCAGCAGCGATAGCCCTGAAGTGGTGGGTGGGGGGGAGTCAAATGTCAGATGTAGTCAGTCTTCCAGGAGCAGCTGGGTAAATGCACCGTGGAAGTGGCATCGGCCAGGTTTTTGCAGGAGTCAGGGTGGTAGCCCCTGCTTTGGAAACAGAGTCTGTTACTGTGTGCCCAGTGTATGATGGGTTGCCATGTCTAGTCCAGGGATGGACCCAGACACCAGCGGCATCCATGAAGTTGGTGTAGCTGATTGCAGTTGGTCTCGTGAAAGAACAAACCCTTGCTCTGGGCATCTGTGAGTGGCCCAGGTGGTTTGATGAGTAGCTTTGTGATCTGTTTCCACGGCTCACAGTTTTCTAAGCGGCAGACCAGGTAGCCAGGCTGTTGACAACCGTCCAAGGGTCAGGAAATATGCAATAAGACTCATCAAGGACAGCATTAGCCAGGGCTATGTAAGGGAGACATCATTGTTGTTACGTGGGCAGTGAAAGGAAACGTATCCTCTGCGCTGGAGGAGACACCACCTCAGTCTCTTAAGGTGGTTTATTCTACAAACATCTGTGAAAAGATGGCCAGGTCCTCTGCTTTCAAGATGTGTGGAAACACAAGTGACCCACGGCAGAGTTTCCCTTTCATGGAGGTGCAGTGTTTAGAAGGCAGGGGCACTGGGCAGGGGTCGGCCAGAGCTCTAGTTCTGGCTTGAAAGCAACCGTCGATTCAACAGCTACTTACTAGAGTCTTCTAGGCTCCAGAATAAGCAGAGACTATTTAGGAAATAACATAGTAATGGTGTCTTCCCTGACATAACTTCCACAGGAAAAATAATAAGGATGGCTGTGCTTGCATAGTGCTCACTCTGTCCTCGGCCTTTCGTAACTAATTTCCATTATAATCATCAAAATGGCACTTTGAAGCAGATACCATTGTTTTTATTCTCTTATTTCTAGATTAGAAAACGGGGCCTTGAGAGAGAGGGTGATGGAGTCTGGACTCAGACAAAGCAGTTTTATGAATTTGTGCTCCTACTACCCTGTCATCTGCTGCTTCTGGTGGAATGACCACGGGGCATGATGAATTCTCTGGTTTATAATACAATGAGAGCTGGGCTCATCTAGGAGGAGTGTCTGAGGGCATCCCAGAGAAAGTGGCATCTGCGAGCAGTCCTGAGGTGACTGACTGAGTATTAACCATTTGAAGGTGGGGGAAGAGGTTTGTCTAGTAGGGAAACTGCACTGCACAGGCATTGGAGGAGAGTTGGGATGGCCCCCGAGACCTACTTTGATGTGTCATTTACTCTAAGGTACACGTAGCTTGGAATGAGTGAGCTTGATGAGGCTTCCTCCAGACTTCTAATTCACAGTTTTTTGTTTGCTGTGCATTTTTAACTAAAACACTCCATACTTTTCTTTTTTCGAGATGGCCCAGGAGCCTCTAAAATGTCAGCACAGTGAACCAGAATATCGCAGAAGTGACAAACGAACCCCCCATTACGCGTGTTCATTTTGATTTATGTAGGACTCGTATACCCAGGTGCCTAATTATTTAGCAAGTAGAGAAATTAAGGCCAGCTATGCACAGGGTTATGGGAAGAAGAAAAAGATTCAGAGCGCAGAAGACTGTGTGGACCTTAATAGCTCCTTCACTGGCATCTTGTCGTTATGGAAGTCTACTAGGCACCGTTTCCCCGCGACAAGTCGCCAACTCTTCCTTTATTGCCTGCCTCCTGGCGGCCTTGGTGGGTTCCCCGGGGTGCGACACCAGCCCGGTTTTATCGCCTTCCCCATGCGCACCTTCCCTGGAATCATCCCCTATTTTCCTACTCGGTATCGCCAGATGGCGAGTGCCCGGTGATCCGACAGCTCTGAATAATTGATACCCACTCCTCCTGCCGTCGAGTTTAGGTTTTGTGGTTCAGCAGGATGCTTTACTCCTGTTGACCTTGACCTTCAGAGGCACTTGGGCATTTCCAAGAGATCAATAAAACTTCCTCCTGGCCTGAGAGGACAGGGGCCTGAGGGACAGTGATGGTCAAGAGAAGGAAGGGAGGGAAGAGTGTGCTGTAACAGAGGGCACGGGAGGGGGGGTGAGGCCACGGGGGCGGGGGGCCTTGGGGGGAGTGTGGGGGAACACGTTGAGAATAAGAGAGAAATAGCTTTTAGGAAGGGCGAAATGAAAAATAAAGTGATGGGGAGAAAAGGGGCTTGACAAAGAGGGAGGAGTATTGGAAGGGTAATAACAGAAGCATGAGGACAAATGAGGGAAATGCAGGAAAGGAAAGATTTATTGCTTATCTGTCATGAGTTGAAGTCTACAGCGTGAGAAGCTATATACTGCACTGGTCACAAGGAATTCAGCACCCCATGGGAAACGGACAAGTTAATTAAGTTGGAGAGTGAGGCAGAGTGAACTAAGGGTCCTCATAAGGGAATCAGGTAAGTGCTGGGCACTGGAGGGAAGAGAAGGGAACTTAATGTTTGAGTGCCAATGATATGCCAGAAGAACATCTGCATTCTCCTTAGTTTAATTATTCATCATTGATTTTATTTATTATTATATGTATTATGTACTATGTCGCATGTAACCATTAATTATTAAATAACACTTGAAGATGCCACCCACACAGGGAAGCCTTAGAGTGATTTACTCATGCAGAGGCGTTGGGGAAACCTTCAGGAGACTAGATTATAACTGAAGGTGGGGCCAGCGACTGGTTTTTGAAAATCTCCCATACCTAACATGGTAAATACTGCATAAAATATGCTAAATACTGCATAAAATATGTGGGAAGAAGGAAGATACGGAAGGAGTCAGGGAGGGAGCAAAGGAGGGAGGGAGAAATGCAGGAAGGAAGAAAGGAAGGAAGGAAGGAAAGAAGGAAGGGAGGGAGGGAGGGAGGGAAGGAGGGAGGGAGGGAGGGAGGGAGGGAGGGAGGGGGGAGGAGAGAATTGTATTTGAGCTGAATCTAAAAATATAAATTGTATTTTTCTGGAGATGGTGTTGGGTGAAGACGATTTGAGGTTGACTTGCATAATCAAAGGTACAGAGTGTGTCCTTAGGTGATAAATGAACGACAGTTTGTTCTAGCTTGATCCTGGGCAGAAGAAAATAGTGGGAGATAAGATTGCTGAAACAGAATGGGTCGTCATTCATCCCTATATCCATTCCTCACTCATGCATTCATTTAAGAGATGTTTACTCAGCGATTACTATGGCTAGGCATTGCTGAAAGGGCTCAGGGTATGTCAGCAAATGGAACAGATAAGTTCACCTGCCCTTATGGATCTTACATTCTAGTGACGAGATATAGGCAATAAATAGAACTCAAATAAATTATACAGAATGCAAAAAGTAATAGGTGCTTATGGGTGACAAAAAGAGTGGAATAGTAGAATGAGATTCAGAGGAGGGTGCAAATACTGCTTTAGGGTCAATCATTGGAAGGGGACATTTGAGTAGTGTCTTGAAAGAGGGGATGGAGTGATTAACACATTTGTCTGGGGCAGGGGTGGGGAACCTTTTTTCTGCCAAGGGCTATTTGGATATTTATAACATCATTTGCGGGCCATAGAAAATTATCAACTTAAAATTAGCCTGCTATATTTGGTCAGACATTTAATTGAATTTATTGAATTTTGAGTCTTGCCTATGGTTGCCTTGGCAGGGCCATATCAAATGATTTTGAGGGCCGTATATGACCCAAGGTCTAGGGAATGGATTCCTGGCAGAGGGAATGGGCTGTGTGTGACTCTAGGACACAAGTGAACCTGGGGCATTGTGGGGCAGCCAGAAGATCAATGTGCCAAGGGTGCAGTGTGCATGGGGCAAGGTTGGCGGTCAGAGGTGACAGCAGTCTAGATCATGTCAGGCCTCCAGGACCCTTTCACCAGGAGAGAAATACGATGGTTTTGAGCAGAGAGGTGACACAGGTTTGAAAATGATTACTCAGGCTGCTATGTCAGGGCAGGTGTGGCAGCAGGGACCAGGCAGGAAGTTGCCGCCATCGTCCAAGCCACTGATGATGGTGAGGAAGATGGTTTCAGTGACATGCTACCCAGGGCTGGATTCCAGATACTTTTAGAAGGAAGAGCCAGTGAGACTTGCTGATGCATTTGATACAGAGTGTGAGAGAAGCAGGAGTCAAGGGTAATTCTCTGGGCCAAGTTGCCAGTGTCTGGGATGGGGATATTGTGGCCGCATGAGTTTATTGAAACGATCAGGAGTCATCTCTTGCGGGATGAGGTGATTATGAGGCATCTAAGTGGGTATGTCAAGAGGGAGGATGAATATAAAAGAGGCCGGAACTGAAGGGAGATGTCTAGGGAGGAGGTATACACTGGGAAGCCAGAAAAACACAGACAGTATTTAAAACCATGGGGTCAGAATGGACCACCCGAGAGAGAAGAAGTCCAAACATTGTAGATGCTCTCCAGTGCCACTCTCACCATTTGAAATGTTATTTTTTGATTGATGGGAAACTACTGAGATTTTTTTTTTTTTTTTTTTTTTTTGTGAGAATAAGAGTAACAATATCTCAATTGGGCTTGTTTTGTTGGTGCTTTTTGTTTGCCGGTTATATGCAGATGCCACTCTGGTGGCCCTGTGGCAGGTGGCCCGGGAGGACCAGTCAGGAGCTGGCACAGCGAGCCTCCTGGAGGCGTAATGAGGACCCGGACCAGAACCAGGGCAGCAGGGACGGGGGGCAGCAGGGATGGGGGAAAGATAAAAAAGTAAGGAGACGGCAAAACCAATTTTCCTCCCACTCAGTTCAAAACACAAATCACCAGATCAATAGAAAAGAAAACATAATTGAAGCCTGAAAGACGTTCTTTGTGTTATTTTCTCTGTTTTTCATTTTTGTTTGTCTTTTTTTAACTGCTTGAGGCATGGCCGTGGTTTATAATGCTTTGCCTCCTGGGGTCATAGCTGACAGCAGTAGAAAGGGAGAGTAGAGGGGGGTTTTCAGAGTTTCAGGAAACCAGTCTCATCTGAGCCGTGGAGGGTGCATGCTCGTACTTGTGATGAACTGTTTAGGATGCGCAGAACATGGAAGACCATTTGTGAGGCAAATAGATCTTATAGAAAGAGAGATGTGTGACCATCCCCCCCCAGACCCCTTGGTCTGCTAAATACTTGCAATCATACACCTTATATAGGATGCGATGAAAAGTAACATATGTAAAGTAGCTTGCCTAACACACGGTGACTGGTAATTTACCAACCAGGATGCTTTACGGTTTAAATTCACTTTGATCAGAATGAATTCTTGCAATGATCTTGCGAGGATTTCTGCCCCACCCCCACTTTACTGCAGATAAAGAATCTAAGCCCTAACCAGGGGAAACGACTTGCCCACATCACAGAGAGACAGAAACGGGGGGTCAAACCAGTTTGCAAGTCCACGTGTGCTTTTCCATGACACACGTTGTCTGGAAATATGGGGACAGTGCTGCCGAGTACTTGGTGTCCAGAGCACCCTCAGGCCCATTATGTGTCATTAGAGGGTTCATGATCCTCAAGCACCATCATAGGCAACTGTTCCTTGAAAATTTAAGGCTGCAGAGTGGAGGCGCCTGCAGCATCCACAGGTGCAGGTGGCAGAAGCAGGCTGCAGGCTCAGGGAGGGGAGAATGGCGGCCCCTTTCTATGTCTCTGCCCTAGGCGACCTCATCTCGCCTCCTCAGGGATGGGCTCCGTCACTCTGCACTTGCTCCTGGGTCTTCTGGTTGCCCCCTTGTGCTGCAGCGAGAGTGTGGGAGGCCTATGAGCTGAGGGTGTTGCTGGGATATTTGATCTCTAAGAGGGCACAAGTGTGATGATTTCCTTTTCATTTGTGTAGATCACACCTATCCTCTCCTAAAGGCATTTTGAATAGAGCTTTTAGGTGTTGAACAGCCTTCCACCCTCTTAATTCTCCTGACATTTATTTTAACAATTTCTCTACGGACCATGTCTCATACAGCACTTTGTGTCTATTGAAGACACAGGTACTTAAGTCCTACCTGATGAATTCACTTGTCAGCAGGCAAGGGGACTCCACCCCTGTGCCTGAAACATCTGTAATCACACATAGTTAATTATAGGGCAAATACAATACAGCAGCGGGGCATTTAGAAATCGATTAGCAGGTAATTCAAGATTAAAAACAGAAAAGGACTCCTTCTGTTTTCCATTTGGGCGGTGGGCTGCTTAGGGAGGAATGGTACAAAGGACAGAGTCTTTGCAGGAATATTAACCAGAAGTGAAGGAAGTTTCCCTAGTTGTCTTTGTGAATCATGAGAAGTGATGTAGTCCAGGAGAGAGAGGTGGTTGAAGGCAGGCCACACTCTCTAGGAGACCTTTCATGATGTTTTGTCTTTTTAACCTCAAATCGACTCCATTCTTATAGCCATTCTCTGTATGAGTTATATGTACTTGTTCATCTTTTTCTGTAATTATTCAAAACTATGTCTTCTTGACCTATACCATTTCCCATCAGCTCTGGAGAGCAGGGTCTTTTAATCCACTGGCTTTGAGGCTGAGTGGGGTGGGGGTGGAGGGCACAGGGTGAGCCCCTCATGCCTTTTACTATAGGTTAGAGCCACATGGTAGATGTCAGGGCTTCATGTTTGGAGTTTAGAGGTATGTGATGTGAATAGTTGGACTTAAGACACTGGACACATCTATCCCTTTGAAGCTGTCCTGTTATGTCTAATTTTGAGCACTACACAGAATGGACACTCTATACATTTTGAAAATGATAACCTGCTCTCTAGACTGAGTTTTGTGGTTTTTTTTCTTTAACCCCAGGGAACCCTCTCCTCTTTCACCTCTTTCTGTGTTTTCATTTCAGCATAAGGAAAGAAAGATGTTGATGCATACATAGGAGCAATGAAAGTAATGCAGGCAGAAACTTCATTCACACCTATCGAAACCAAAGTATAACTGTGCTCATGCATCCAGGTCAAGAATAAAGATGTTAAAAGACACTCGCCGTGACTCTGATATCCTTACGTTTTGCCTTAACTGAGCTTGTGCTGGTCATGAGATTCAGTTGGGCATTTCCCGTCTGCTTCCATGTTCTGTCTACCCGTGAGCTTGGGGCGAAAAGTTCATTTGGGCCTCTCTCCACTGCTGCTCAGGGTCAACCAGAACTCCACCGGGACCTTCTTGTTATTCACTTGTCAAGCCTTATGTCATCAAACCTCTTCTGCAGGCTTTATCTTTCTCCAACTGGGCTTCTCCATTCCTACCTGAAGACTCATGTCGGCTCCTAGGCCCCAGGACTCCTAGACTAGGGCAGCTCTTATTTATGTTGATGTAGTTCTAGCTTCTGAGAGTCACAGCCTTTCAGCCTGGCAGCTTGTTCCATACAGAATGGTTGAGGGTTGTGTTGAGCACATTCCTCAGTTCATAGCACACTGTCGTTCCTGAAAAGGGGATCGTAGATCTCCAAGGGGTGCTATCTTATTTCCCCTTTCCCCTGAACCCACTCCTGTTCCCTTTCCTCCACAGTTCTCCACACAAATGTGTCTTATAAATCTCATTAAATGCGCATGAATCTTTATGAAACATGATGGTATATCAAATGTATATGCCACTCATTTTCCATCCCTCTGACTCATCGGAGCTCTTTCAAATTCCCCTCTATCCCAAACAGTTCTGAAGACTTCCTTTATATGCCAATGTGAAATGTCCCCAGGAAACAGAAACAGTAGTGGCACTGTTGGGTCATGGACTCGACATGCTTAACTGTATTAAGAACTGCCATTTTGCATTTCAATATGACTTCACACATCCACACTTAATAGAAAGTAAGAGTCCCCATCTGCACATATCATAATTAACATTAAGTTTCATCTACATCCTGATTCCTGTTTTTTAAAACCGTGTTTAAGGGTGTGAAGTGATACCCCATCATTATTGCCATGTGCATGTCTCTGTTTACTGGTGTGTGGGAACATCTGTCTGTGGGTTTGTTTGCTTTGGGGGTTTTTTCTTCTGTGTATGGCAGATTCTTCTGCCTATTGTTTTGTTTGAGCTGCCTATCTTTTTTCTTTTATAGATTTGCAAGAATTTCTTATGTATTCTAAGTGTGGATTGCTTATCAGTTTTATGTGTTGAAAATATATTCTTTCTCTTTATTATCTGTTACCTTTACAAATGGCGCATTGTAGGGTGATTAAGAACATATGTGCTGGGACCAAACTGCCTCTGTTCAAATCCTAGCTATGAAGCCTTAGTGCTGGTCCTCAGTTTTCTGTCTGTAAAATGGGTATAATAAGGTTACTTTTTCATAGGGCTTTCAATGGGATTCAATGAGTTAAAAATTATGAAGAGCCTGGCTGGCTTGGCTCAATGGTTGAGCATTGACCTAGGATCCAGGAGATCAGTGTTTGATTCCTAGTCAGGGCACATGCCCGGGTTTCAGGCTTGATCCCCAGTTGGCGTGAAGGAGGCAGCCAATCAATGACTCTCATCATTGAGGTTTTTCTCTCTCTCTCTCTCTCCCTCTCCCTTCTTTTCTCTGAAATCAATAAAGGTATATATATATATATATATATATATATATATATATATATATATATATATTTATTTATTTAAAAGTAATGAACTTATAACACTGCCCGACTAAATTCTATATGTATTTTTTCAATTAAAACAATTTTTTTTTAGCTTTATAATTTCTCTTTTCCAATTTATGTAATTAATATGAAGTCCACCTTGAAATAATATAATATAACCTTAACATAACAAAAGGTAGGGATCTAGCTTTATGTTCCCCATGTTCTGAGCCAGTTGTCCAGTATCACCTACTGAACATTAATCTCTCCTGTTGCTCCGCGGGGCTACTGTTTTCATGTTGAGTTCCCCCTACAGCCTCGGTTCCTTTTCTGAGCTGTCTTGTTTCTCCATTGTTCTTTTGTTCCTGGGCCTGGGCCATATTGTTGTATTAATCTGCCCTATTACCTGGAGGATAGCTTTCCTTCTGCTTTATTTCTTAAAAGTGTGTTTCTGCCTGGACCCCATGTCTTTTTTCTGTCCAGCTGTGTTTACAGAGCACATGATGTGGCTCTCATGGTTTCCAGAAGATGCTCAGAGGCTATCCTGGACCCAAGAACTCTTAACATATTTCCTCCCTCCATTGTTAGATTATAAACCTGTAGGAAGTGCAACATTGGTGCATGTTTTGTTTCTCTGTAAATTGCCAGGTATATTGTCGGGGACAGTTAACAAAGATATTTTCAAGGATTAAAAAAATGGCACCACTTACCATCTCCTGATGTCGTTGTAATGAAAGGAAGTCCAGTGGTTTTTGTGCACTGCTGAGTGATTTGTGAGTCAGCTTTCTGATTCTGAACCCATCTCATTCAGAGAGGGTTAAATCATTGTGTACCCTCTAACGAAGCTGAAACAGTTCAAACGAACCAATAATCAGACAGGTAAACAAATATGCAAGAAGACTAACAACAACAAGATAAATACTATACTCTTAGATCTCTAAATTCATTAAAAGGGACTCCAAGTTCCATAGAAAATATATCCCTGTACAGGGCTGCCTCATCCCTCTATTTTCATCTATAATTATATCAGCAGGATGATTACATGAAAGGGACGTGAAAAAACACTAAAGGCCAGATCTCACATCCCTTCTGTTCCTCGGTTCATTCAGGCTTTTGGGTAAAGCACAAGGGAGTGAGTTGAGCACGACTCTGCTGTAGTAACTAAGGGCTTTTGGGAATTCCAGAGCCTGGGATTCTAACCCTGGGGACCCCCCCATAGCCCTTACTCCACAGATGTGGACCCAGTTCACCATCTATCTCCTCACCAGCCAAGGGGAGACTGCGCCTTTATTAGCGCTGCTCCTTTGAGGTGGCCACACCTGCCCCCTGCTTTACAGCCTGAGCTCTTCCAGGCAGGAGCAGCGTGACTTGTTCTTTGATATCTTGCATTGTTTAAAACAGTGACTGGCACAGACTAGATATTTAAGACATATTTGAATACATGCAGACATAGATGAGTGAATTGTGATAAAATTATGTATGTGATAACTTATTACTTACCCCCGTTATATTTAGCCTGGCCCTTTTAAGACAGGAATCCTTTTGCATCTTACAAGGGTATTTGTCCTATAGGTAACTTGTATGATGAACACCGTTCATGTGCTTATCATTTACATGTGAATTCATGCCTCTTTGTTCTCATGTTAACTAATTCAGCAGATATTGATTTAACATCTACCATGAGCATGGTATAATATTGGAAAGGTCCATGAAAGATACGTGTAATGTGAAAACAGATGATGTGAGCCCAGGCTCTTGGGTCAGATCGCCTTGGTTCAGAATTTGACCCTGTCACTTAAATGCTCTTTGCCTGTCTTCTTATCTGAAAAATACTATTTTTCTCATAGAGTT
This sequence comes from Miniopterus natalensis, assembly GCF_054644295.1. Lineage (NCBI taxonomy): Eukaryota > Metazoa > Chordata > Mammalia > Chiroptera > Miniopteridae > Miniopterus > Miniopterus natalensis. The sequence continues at coordinate 6,545,114 of NC_142100.1, read as the reverse complement.
ACTTTGGAAATTCTATGAGATAACATGAATGCAAAGCCTGGCACAGTCTTACCATATCCTAATTACTAGGTACTAGTGTTATTATAACCTCACCTACACAACTCTCACATTTACACGGGGAAATAAGACACAGTCTGAGCAGTTCACACTTTTGAAAGGGCTGAAGCACATCACCAATGTTTTAAGTCCTCTATGCCTGTAGCGTGTGCTCTGGGTCCTGCTTCATTTAACTTGCAAACTCCTCAGAAGGGTCTGCCCTTGTTGACAGGTGAGCATTCTGCTCTCAGTGGATGCTCTTCAGTTGTGTAATCCGATCCATTTTATGCCTTAGAAAGTATTTAGACTCAGAAAATATTCTCTCACTGTTCGTTTTCTGCCTCTTCCCATGTTCTATATCTTCAGGTAATGGGTGAGATCCAAATAAGGGTTTCTTTTACGGGAAGTGTGGACTCCTAGGCTTATAACCCACAAACATTTAAGAAAAAATCAAGCAAACTATAAAAGCTTAAACACTTAGACCCTTACATGAATACATTTGTCATCATTGCTGCCCCCTTTATTTGAAAGACCCTCTCTCAGGCGATGGCGGAAAGGTGAGCATTTGAGTGTGTGTATCTGCCCGGTTCCCCCACGCATATGTTGGACTTGCTTAGCACCTGATTTAATACGGTGGCTGTTTTGTGCTGTTTCAGTCTGTGCCTGTGTGAATGTCTTTTCTCAACAGTTTCCTTCTTGTGAGGGAGTGCAGGGGTTGGGTTCGAGAGTCCTTGGCCTACGCTCTTACCCTTGAAAGAGAGAAGATCATGAGGGGTGTGGATCTCTGGAGTGGGATTTCAAGTCTCTCTGGTCATCAGGAAAAGGAAGACGTTCTGCCCAGAGTTTTCTCTTATTTGTTTTGGAGAGGATCTTGGTATATTCTGTGCAGCATCGGCAATGCAGTGGGCTAGACTCTTCACCCCCAGGGTCTCAGCAGTGAATCCAGTGCCTCCAGCACCAGCAGCCAAGTGTCCTTAGTGGGGCCTAACCCTTGTTCCATGAGGTCCTGTTCTTTCAAAGAGAGCTAAGTGGCATTTGAAGACATCTCAGACATGTGATTGCTGCAGTTTGACTGCTGTTTCCTTCCTTTATTATTATTATTATATTATTATTATTATTATTTTATTTTATTTTTTTAATTTGGAAAATCTTAAATGCATTGCAACTCAGGTTCTGGTCTACTTGATGGGATAAAGTTGAAGCAGCCGCAGTCCTGTGGGTGGGCTTAGGCCTGAGTATGAGTGAATGGGGACCAGGTACCCTGATTATTCTTGTCCCCATTTTGTCTCAGTTACCAGTTGGCCTGGTGGGAGGCAGCCTGGTCTACTGGACAGCAGTCAGTCACCTCTTACGAGCTGCCTTTTACATTAGACAATTTTCAATGTTCTCTTCACAGTTTCTGTCCTTAGGGATCATCTGATGTGTTCGTGTTTTCTTAAATTCTTCCTGTCTTACTTCTGGCGTTTGTTTTGTTTTGTGTGTGTTTTTTTAACTGTAGGGGATGGGCATATTGGTTAACAACACATACTACAGAAGGAAGCTTCAGAGTCAGTTCTCTCCCCTTCCCTGGTTCCCTAACCCCTCATCCCCACCCTGCTTCAGGAAGAAACACCTTCACAAATGAATGGATCCAATTAATAGTATAAATAATAAAGTCCAACATGCTCTTTGAAATTCCAAGAGCCACCGTTGGGGGGCCTGGTCTTGGGATGCGAAGACCTTGTCCTGCCTCCATTTCTAACTTGAGGAAGAAAGCGAGCCGGTGGTGAGGAATATTTTGCATTGGAAAGAATCACAGCAAAAAGTTCCACGTGATAACACAGCTCTCATTTCCATAATTCTGCTCCCTCCAGAGCACAGGTACATTTAATTTCTCACAACTGTTACCTAAATGAAGAGCAGCATGAGGAACACACAGAGAGAATGAAAAATGTCCACCTGTGTGGGTAGTACACAGCCACTAATCTTTTCTGACATTTACTCTCACTCATGAGCACAGGGGTGACCAGCCCCACCAGTCCTGGATGCGGAAGATAAATGTCAGCCCCATCCATTGGAAGCTTCCTGTGCATACATGCATATTGGAAATCAAATACGTCTGGCATATCACACACTGAGGCTTGAGTGCCCATCCTTCAGATGGGCATTGATTGCTCTCTGCCACCCCACTTCCCACCACCACTTGATAGGATCAGAGAATGTGGAATAGTTTGCTGCATTTTTAATGGAAGTAAAACACCAACTAAGCTTAACAGCTTTCACATCATCTGCCTTGATTGCTGTGCTTTGTCTCCCCACTTGCTGTCAAATTTCCCAAGAGCATCTGCTCTTCCTATTGTGACAACACTGAGCTGGTGCATGCCATGCAAGGGCTGTTCTACTCCTGCCACACTGTGCTGTACATTTTAATTGTCCTCAGATTGGGCTCAACCAATCAGTCAGGTGCAAAATGCTTCTTCAGCCATAAGCAGCAGAGGTCACACCATTCATGAACAATTGCTTCCCTCACATAAAGAAAAAGAGGGTTTTGATTTTAAGGTGTTGCCAGTTCATTGATTGATGCCCTCTGAACATTGAGTATATAAAGGTATTTGAACACTGTGCTTACATGATGTGGTTAAAGGTTATGTAAATATACCTACTAAGGACTGGAATCATAAAATAGAAAGAGGGGATTTTGTTTTGTTTTTTTCCAAAACAAATACTATAAATGATGTCCAAGTAAGATCTGAAGCAGAAATCTTTGTAGTCCAATTCATTGTGAGTTGCTTTCAGGAAAAAAGGGGAAAAAATTTTCATTCTCAGGGAACCATTAACAATACAGTATAATGTGGCCTCTGATATGCAAGAACAGCCCAAAATAATATATGGAGAAAATCAATCATGAGCTAAAGGAAAAAGGAAGTGGCCCAGATTAATTACAGAGTCAGGAGGGACTGTCAGAGCAGCTCAAGTGATGTTCTGGGGAGGAGGCCCTTCCTCAAGGTTCAGGTGTAATTTCTGGAATGTTAACAAAGAGAGCCCTCATCACTTCTTCAGTAGAGATAAAAAGGCTGCTTTGAAAATAAAGGTGGATTCACCCTCTTGAATACGAAGTGTGAATTGTCAATGGAAGGAATGAGGGCATAGCCTGGAAAACCTGGAACAAAATGATAATAAATTGGATCTAGATAATGCAGGAGAGCTAATGATTTGAATATTTTATCTTGTCACATACTTTTCTTCAAAATCGTCAGAGACTCATAGAATGCTTGCAGTGGTGAGGGACGTCTTGTCTGGTGGTTTTCAAAGGACTTTGGCCAGAGAACCTGTTCTTCTGAACAAATATTATCCAAGATCAAGAAATTAAAGCAAACAAAATCAGAGGACAAAATAGTAGACCTGCTCTGGCTGACAAGCCCTTCCCTTGCTGCCCATTTCTTTCCTGGAGGCCCGCACAGCAGGACCCCAGGGCTATATGGCACAGCATTGGAATACAATTTTTCCTGCTGTTCCCAAATGCCTGCATACTCTGGATCAGAACATGTTTCCATAGTTTAATAAGTTTTTATTTTATTTTTATTATTTTTTTTACTTCAACTTTTTATTTTCAATTACAGGTGACATACAATATTGTATTAATTTCAGGTGTACAACCTAGTGATTAGACATTAAATAACCCACTAAGTTATCAACCTGATAAATCCAGTACCCGTCTGATACCACACATTTTTATTATAGTATTATTGACAATATTAACTATGCTGCACCCTGCATCCCCATTACTATTCTTTAATTGCTCATTTGTAGTTCTTATCCTTCACCTTTGTCACCCATCTCCCCAACTCTCTTCCCATCTTAAAGAATACCCTTTAACGTTTCTTGTAATATTGTTTTGATGCTGATGAACTCCTTTGGCTTTTTCTTGCTTGGAAAACTGTCCTTCAATTTCGAATGATAGTTTTGCTGGGTAGAGTAATCTTGGTTGGTTGTAGGGCCTTGCTTTACATCACTTTGAATACATCATGCAAAATTTCTGTTGAGAAATCAGCTGACAGTCTTATAGGAGATCCCTTGTAGGTAACTAACTGCTTTTCTCTTGCTGCTTTTAAGATTGTATCTTTGTCTTCAAATTTTGGCATTTCAATTATGATGTGTCTTGGTGTGGGCCTCTTTGGGTTCATCTTGTTCAGTTCTATCTACGCTTCTTGGACTTCTATGTCTTTTTTCTTCACCAGGTTAAGGAAGTTTTCTGTCATTATTTTCTTCACATACATTTTCAATTCTTTGCTCTCTTCCAGTTCTGCTATCCCCATGATGCAAATGTTGATAGGCTTGTCCCAGAGGCTCTTTATACTATCCTAATTTTTTTTTTTTTTCTGTTCTGATTGGGTGTTTTCTGCTTCATTGTATTCCAAATCTGTGATCTGACCCTCTGCTTCATCTACTCTGCTGTTTTTCCCCCTGTAATGTATTATTCATTTTTGACTGGTTCTTTTTTATGTTTTCTATCTCCATTTTTATGTTTCCTATCTGTTTGTCCAAGTTCTCCTTAAGTTCATCAGCTCTTCCCCTAAGTTCATTTGTATCCTTTTAACCAGTGTTTTGAACTCTGCATCTGGTAGATTTTTGTTTCCATTGTGTTTAGTTTTTTTTCTGGAGTTTTGTTCTGTCCTTTCATTTGGGACATGTTTTTTGTCTCCTCATTTTGGCAGCCTCCCTGTGTTTGTTTCTATGTATTAGGTAGGGCTGCTACATCTCCTGGGCTTGGTAGAATGACCTAATGTAGTAGGTGTTCTGTAGGGACCAGTTGCACAGCCTTCCTGATCACCTGATTACCTGAGCTGGGCATTTCAGGTGTGCCCCCTGTGAGCTATGTACACTTTTTTTGTTGTTGAATCTTGATTGCTGTTAGCACCTCAATGGGAGGGATTTATTCCCAGGCCGATGAGCTGCAGAAACTGGCTTTGATCACTGTGGAGGATCAGCTGTGCAGGGGCTGACCCCACAGAGAAGGACTTACTTCAGTGCGACTCTTGTGCCCACTGAGTGTGCCCCTTGGGTGTGTTGCTTGTGGAGGTGTCTCTGGGGACTCCCAGAAGGTGCAGGCCAAGATCAGCCACCATCTGGCATAGGCTACAAAGTAATCCGAAGATGGCTGCTAATTTTGCTGGTCTTGGAGAGACCAAGGTGTGAGCCAAGGCTGAGTTCTACTAGTGCTGGGCCTGGGCCCACTTAGTGAGAGGTATAGGACATGCCGAAGCCAGGTGCTGCTGTTTGAGAGATTTTAGGAGAGTCTGAAACATGAGCCAAGACATGCTGCTGGTAAGGAAAAGCCATGGAAGACAACTTGGGTGGCTCCACAAGTTGAGAGGGGTGGGGTCTCTGAGAATCACCAGGACAGGACAAACAGTCTGAGCGTGGCTCATGGAAACTCAGATATGGGGCCTGCCTGCTGGCTCTGTGAGGGGAGGGCTCAGTTAAGTTACAATGGCCTCTGCCAGCACTTCTGTCTGGAAGAAAGCTGCCCCTTCAGCCCTTGCCCCTAAACCAGGCAGTTGAGCTTCTTCCCATATATTCCTGGTGCCTTTTGAGCTGCAGCCCCAGAGCTGGAGCTCAGAGAGAGTAAGTCTGAGTAGGTCCATGTCCAGGCCCTTTAAAAGGAACTGCCTGGGGCCAGCAGCCTCCTACTCACTCAGCCACAATCCTTGCTGGTTTTTATAGCCAGAAATGATGGAGACTTCTCTTTCTGGCACTGAAACTCTGTGTTGGGGGGTCTTGTGTGACCCTTAGCTTCTTAAGGGGAACCTCCACAGCCCAGAGATCCCTCCCAATTAAACACCGCCACATGTCCGGCCGGCGTCGCTCAGTGGTTGAGCATCAACCTATGATCCAAGAGATCAAGGTTCAGGGCACATGCCAGGGTTGTGGGCTTAATCTCCAGTGGGGGCGTGTAGGAAGCAGCTGATCAATGACTCTTACCATTGATGTTTCTATCTCTCTGTCCCTCCCCCTCTTTTTGTAATCAATAAAGATATATTTACCAAAAAAAAAAAAAAATTAAACACTGCCACAGGTGGATGTGGGACCAGCCCAGCCCGTTCAGCATCTATGCCCCCCCCCCCCCAGTCTCTGCGTGTCTTCTTTATTTTGTATTTGTAGGACTTCTGTTCAGCTAGATTTCAGATGGTTCTGAATGATGGTTCTTCTGTAGTTTAGTTGTAGTTTTGATGTGGTTGTGGAAGGATTCGAGCATTGCATTGATCTGCACCATCATCTTGACCAGAAAGTGCTTGCTTCAATAAGTTTTTAAAATGCTGCTTCTGTAACCCAGATCTTGGAGAATGGCAATACATATTAGTACATTGAAGACCGTGAGGAATCCTTTGGTTTTGAAATGTGTTCACCTGCATATGTGAGTGAACGTGACTTGGGAACTCTTTAATCAGGAACACCTCTTAATAGCTGTGGCCTACAAGTCCCCTTGAATACAGTTTAGGAAATACAGACATTGGCAGGGTTCTGGTTTAATTTCCTCATTTTTCAAATGAAGGTCCTGGGGCTCAGAGGACTGGTGAAATAATCTGTTCTGGGGGACAAAATTGAAGCATAGTTGAGAACCAGATGTAGGACTCCCGAATCCATGAAGTTAAAGGGATTCTCAGGTTTATTCTTTTTACTATCTCCACACCCCTATGGGCAAGCAGCAGTCATATTCTGTTCTGTCCCTGCCAAACACTGAAAGCAGAAAGTCAAGATTACCTAGTCAGACTGGAGTTTAGTTCCACCTTCTGTGCGCTGGTCTGCTTAGTGCAGGCCAACTCATTCTAGTTCTCTGATGCAGGGAAGAGAGAGGCTGCTCAATTTTTCTATATTAGGACATGCTCAGATTGAGATTTAAATTAAACAAGGCGTGTGATGGCATTATTAGCAATGTTATAGTAGTTTCTAAAGATTTAAAGACACCAGTGCACATTCACAACCCTTTGAAGTGGTGTAAGGTATTTTGCTAAGTTGTCATTAGAACATTGGGCAGCGCCCTGGCCAGGGTGAAGCAATACCCATGTGGACTAAGGGAATGCAATGAAAGCCAATGGTAGAACCCTCCTATGGCTAGTGCTTAATTAAGATATGATCAGCAGTCTTTCTGTGGTTATTCATTTATTGTCCAGTAATTCAATAAGGTGTTATTGTTTAAGGGTGTTTGAAAGACGTCCCTCATTGTTAACTCACAGGTGCCCAGAAAGCAGCACTAAGATGTCATTCTTTCTACCCTGAGGAGGGTATCACATTGAAAGCGCCTGACATCCACTCTTTGACAGTACTTCATATTCAGACATTAGGGCTCAAGTGTTTGCAAGTCTGTGAATATTATAATGGAATTGGGGACATCTAATTACTAATTAGCAATTAATGATAATAGCCCTTTGTGAATATGCAGGGAAATTCTGTACAAGGTACTCATTGCTCTTTGCATAGATTAATTAATATAGATAAGCAGATTGGTACAAAAAAGTAGATTTATAGTTTTATGGATATTGAGTAACTGAGTCATAGGCAAATTACCCTTTATGGATAACCAACAATTGTTTGTTGTTTTGAAACAACATCGATTATAACTTTAAAAATAATTGAATACAAACAAGGACTGTAGGGAAGGGAAGTGAATTATGTCAAGAGAAAATTCAGTTTTATTAAACAATTTGGATACCATAGTTACTTCTTTTCTCTTATTTTTGAAATAGGAGTTGGTAATTTTTACTGATAGGTAGCCAGACCTTAAACAGTAGGTAAACTTTTGGCAAAGCGATGTCTGTTATATCCAGAAAAAGGTTCATTTGCTATCGCCTCAAAGAGCCCCGAAGACACTGGATTCTATTGCCAAGACAAAGCTAGCCTGCGTGGTGGTGTTCCTTCAGTCCTGATAGATATGTCTACTTGCCAAAATCTACTTTAAAATAGAAATTTTAATTAAAAACAGAAAATTAATTATATTATCCCTACTGATCACCTCCAAGATCTCTAAATTATTTTATGATGACTTAGTTATGGAATTAAAAAATAATTGTTTTAAAATACCGATCATTACTCAAATTTTAGTATTAATACTAAACATGAGACAGCACCATTATTTTATATATTATTTTATTCCCAAGCATTTAATGAACACTTACGATGGGCCAAACACTTTGTGCTGAGTTGTGGATTTAGTAAGAGAAGAAGCTTTTGTTGTGACTCGTAAGTCTAAGACACTCAGTTTGGTGATGGAAAGAAAAGTAAACTAATAATTATAGTACAGAGTATAAATTCTACAACAGACATATGAGCAAGTTATGGGGCATAATGGGGCCAAGGAAGAGCCAGAGTTAACTTTGCCAGTAGGCCAGTGTGTGTGTATGTGTATGAATCAGAATCTGTATCAGTTATGGGAAGTCCTTTGCTCTACGGAACTACCCACCTGCCATTCAATTTGATTTCATAGTTCTGCAACTTGGACCTGTCAGGAGGAGGGAGAGGGAAAGATAGAGCCAGAGCTAGAGCTAGATAGAGATAGAGAGGGAGGGAGGGAGGGAGGGAGGGAGGGAGGGAGGGAGGGAGGGAGGGAAGGAGGGAGAGAGGGAGATAGAGAATGTGCTTGTATATTATAAATTTAAATAACTTGATCTTCTGTAACCGCACTAACTCCTAATGGTGCCTATTTGTCTTGACCTGAGGGAGGGAGATGAGATTTGGCGTGTAGTAGGCGTTTAGAATAAATATGACTTCAGCCCTAAGATTAAAGTGGACAAGCTCTGAGCAACTGGGGCAGTTGAGTAATGCTCTGTATCTTTTCATTCTGAGTTGTATACAGCAGAGGGCTGGGGAAGGTGGAATTCAGAGTCCTGCAACTGAGTCCCAGGCCGCCCAGGGTTTTCGTAGACAGCTAGGCAGCTCCAGTGTGGCCTGCTTGCTAGCGTCCTGGCCAGCTGCGAGGCCACAGCTGGATGCCCCTGACGCCTTTCCCTCGCTCCAGCTCCAATCAGAGGCTGGAGTGGCCTTGGTGGCTCTCTGCAGGCCCTTCCCCCTCAACCAGGGCATGCGTCATTGGCATGAAGCTGCTTAAGCGATTCAAATAAAGCACACTGAAGGAAACGCTCTGCTTACCTCGTGCTCCCTGGCACCTCTGCAGTGCCTGTGTGACAAGAGAGGACCGCAGGGGGGACACCCATCATCTTTGTTTTTGGCTCTTGTTAGAGTATCCAATATTTCTGTGCTGGGACAGGATTTAGAAATTGTTCTAGTTTAGTTCAGATCACCCTGCGTGTGCTCTAGGGCCGTGGAAAGGAGAGGACAAAGCCCAGACACTGCAGCTTGAAACTGTGCAAGACTGCCCAGCCGCCTGACGGGAAAGGCAGGCCGTGGGCAGCATCCTGAGGCCGGCGGGTGCTGCGCAAGGTGCGAGGGAGGCCCTGTGTTTGTGCAGAGCTGGCTCTGGGAAGAGCCTGTGACCATCACCCGCGTGCGGCATCTTTGCTGAAATGACTAAGAGAATGCACGGGAAGCGAGAGAGTAAAGAGAAAGAAGGGGCGCAGAGATAAAAGGAGCTGAAGGAGGGAAAGGTGGCAGGGGCAGGGGCTGAGGGAGAGGAGGGGCGGGTGGGGGACAGATGGGGAAATGCAGCAGATCCCACTGCTGCTTGATTTGCAGGAGCAGCTGGGGCAACGCCAGGACCTGTCCAGAGGAGACTTCCTATGAAAAGCAGTTTCTGCTTCTGGAATATGTGCCCGTTTAAGCAAACAACATTGGGGACATATACAATGAAAGGAAAGGAAGGTGGGATAAAGGGGAAGTCATTACAATTCTTAGACATGGTTTTAAAAGCAGTGATTTGGGTTCTTTCATTCATTGCACATCATAAAGGACCCAGGCTGTGTTGCCCGTAGCTTTAAAACCTGGGATCCTATTAAAACCTGTTCTTGTTAGTAACTCAGAGCTTTGGAAACTCACTAAGAAAAAAAGCCAATTTAATCAAGGCAAGATTTAGCACAAAGAGAGGCCCTGATCTTGCCTTTCTGCAGAAAAACTTTCAGGATCAAATGGCTTATGAGTTTCATTTGCCTAAAGAATCCTTGTGGAATCAGCTGTTGGGAAGGGGTCCTTTCATTAGCTTGCAGGGCGCACCCAGATTACGTTTCTCACACTGAGGCTTGGCTGCTTCCTTAGCTATTTAAAGGAAATAATTTTTTTCCGTAATGCTATTTGGAAAAATAGCCATGACCTAAACCAGGGGCAAAAGCAAATCTACCTGATATCTGAAGGTAGGAGAAGGTTGGTTGGTTTATCTTGACCTTGTTAGATCCCTTCCTTAATAACTGATATTATATCATCAATTGCCAAATGTAGGTGTGGCGCAATGACAGGAAATGCCGGAGTGGAGGACATAGATTTGAGCCCGAAGCTGCTTGGGATTTCTCTAATTTATGTAAATTAAGTTCTCCAAGCCTCGTTTTTCACATCTGTAAATGGAGGGCATAGCATTGTAACCTATTATTTAAAAAAACACACAATGAAATTTCACTGAATTAACTCACTGTAAGTTTTTGTTGTATTCACTTAACAGTTTAAAATGAGTGTTTCTGATTGTTGGTGAGGAGAGAGGCCCTTCTCTACATAGTTACTCAGGGACCCAGGTGAACAAAAGCTTTGCTCTCATGGGCACATGGCATCTAAGGTCACCCTGAGTGTCATCTTCAGGCCAAACAAAGAAAAAAAAAACCCACAGAGGAACAAGGATAGGAGTTTCCCAAGGCTCATGACAGCACATGTCACTTTTCCTCACTTCTTTGGCTGAAATGCGGTCACTTGGTCTACCTGTCTGCAGAGCCTGAGTAGAAGAATTGAATTTGATGCTAAGCAAAAGATGGGAAATGGATTTAAGTGTGTAGCTACAAACTATAGCTGCAGAATTTCACCAAATACCCATCTGGGCCTTTCTTCACATGTTCAGAACACACTGAGCCACTCAGAGTTGGACAACTCAAAATCCAGTCCAAGTACTGCATCCGGCTAAAGTCCCGAATCACTGGAGGTAATTCACTCCTTTTCTTCATGGCCAGACATAGATTTTCATGAAAAACTGATCTATAACTAAAAAGATCACCGTTCTTTATTCCAACATATTTTTGTTGAGGTACAGTGGACGTGTAATATAATATTAGGTTTCAGGTGTGCAGCATACTGGTTTGATTCTTGTGTATATTGCACAAAAGATCACCACACACATAAAAAAGTCTAGTTATCGCTTGTCACCAGACATAGTTATAGTTCTTCATCCTTGTGAATGAAGACTTTTAAGATTTACTCTCTTAGTGACTTTCAAATACGCAATACGGTATTATTAATATAGTCACCCTGTTGTACGTTTCCCCCTGTGACTTGTTTATTTTATAAGTGGAAGTTACGGCGTCTTTTTAATGGGGTCCCGGGCCTGGATTGTCACTGTAAAGCATAGGAGATTGTGGGATTGGGGCCAGAGAATCGGACAGGTGGGGCATTCGCTGGCCGTGCTGCCGGGATCCCGTTGTCCTGGCCCTGGGAGGCCTCCCCCTCAGACTCTGATGCCACCCTCCAGAGGGACCTCTTCTCCGCTGCTCCGGGAAGCCCATCCCGGCTGCCGAGGTCTTTGTCCTGCATCCTTCATGAGCACATCTAACGTGGTCACTGTTGGGCACAACCTCTGAGTGACTCATGCAGTTCATTTTCTGGGACTGGCTGTTGGGGAGCCTGGCAGCTGTTTATAGTCACAGGCTTTTGTAAAGTGGACTCGTGGTTTCTTTCGCTGGATAGTTCTTTCAAAAATGCCATACGCTTCAGCGTTATTTGTTTGCAGGCCGCTGAACAATGTTGAAAGTCATAACTGGCTAGAAGTCTCAGGCCAGCATCGTTTCCTTCCCTGTGCGCCCTCAGTGTCCTTTCGCACCTGAGTGTGGCTGCTCTGAGGCCACCTGACAGAAAGGTGTCTGCAGGGAGATAGGTAGGAGGCCTCCTTTGATAATGTCCTCAGAGGTGATTCCTTTATCCAGCTTGGATGTCTTCCTGGACCTCTGCTGCTTAGAACTATTCTCTGTCTTGATATTTGGGATCCAGCTTCGGTTGGTTTTTCCAAAACTGGGGGGCCTCAAATTTCTAGAATCTCAACCTCCCTCTCTTAGAATCTCACCCTGTCTCTCTCTCTCTCTCTCTCATTTTAATATCTACTTGAAAACTGGTGCTTTTTTCCCTTGAGCTCATCTCTTCCTTGTAACCATTGGTGTAACCAGAAAAGTTTAGTTCATACACATGAGCACTTTGGCTTTTGTTTGTTAATTAATTTTTTTCTAGAGCTATAGGCTCAGCAGGTAGTTGGTTTGCCTCAGAAGTTACCAAAAGTGCCAGTTTTACCAGATGCTTTTCCATTTCAATGCGGGGTCCCGGCCTGTAGCCCACTCTGTCTGCATCGTTGACATCCGTGGCCCAGGGGGTGCTGCGTGTCCTGATGTGTGGGAGGCCCTGCCTCCCGTGGTCGCGCAGAGGTGCGGTGTTACTGGGCCTTACCAGCTGCGGCCTGTGATTCTCAGTTCCGCTCTGTGGCTGGGTGATGAGGGGACACAGAGCAGCGCATGAAGGAGGCTGTGAAGGGCCAGGCTCGGGAAGTCGTGCACGTCACCTCCACCCTCATTCCGCTGGATAGAACCCGATGGCAGGGAAGTTGGGGAAATGGTGTCTATGAGGCACCCAAGAAGAAGAGAATCCATCTGTCTCACAAATACGCGCCACATACAACTATTGTAAGGACTGAAACAGGCTATTTAAAGGGCCTTTCGTGAGGGTACATCTCAAGTATAAATAGTTGGTGCTGGCTCTCCTCAGCTGCCTTCTCACTCCAGATACCCCAAATTAACCAATAAATACTTAATAAACAGAGTAAGTGAATTGATATTCCTAGTTATTTCTCCCCTCCTTTGAAACCTGACCCTGTTTTGGACTGATCTATGTTAAATCTCCTTGGGTCTGATTTTCCTTTGAATTAGAAACATCTGTCAGGAAACCTAGATGGTTTTCCAAAGAGACCCATCTGGCCCATTGGAAACTGTTTCAGCGTTGAAGCATCCACCCTGACAGGTCCTTTGGCCACTGAAGATTCGGCCCTGAGGGACACTATCCGTGCTGGCTGTTAACAGAAAGGAGTGTGGCAGAAATTGGATGCGAGTCATCGGCTCTGCTGGGCTTTGCATCTTCTTTAAACTCACCTGCCTTGAAATGCACTTTTCATAAACATTTGCCTTTCTTTTCCCCAGATTTTAAATCACTTGGTTTTATTTCCTTTGGCTATCTACCCAGAAGTAAGATTGCTGGACCATATGGTTGCTCTATTTTTAATTTTTTAAGGAACCTCCATCCTGTTCTCTGTAGCGGCTGTGCCAGTTTAAATTTCCACCAACAGCATGCGAGTGCCCCTTTCTTTCATATCCTCACTACCGTGTGTTATCTCCTGTCCCTTTGGTGGTAGCATCCTAGCAGGTGCAGGGTGACGGCTCACTGTGGTTTTCGTTTGCATTTCCCTGAGGATTAGTGATGTTGAGCACCTTTTCATGTACCTGCTGGCCATATGCATCTCTTGTTTTGGGAAAATATCTATTCAGGTTATTTGCCCAACTTTCAATTTGTTTTTGTTTTTTTTTTGGGGGGGGAGGGTTGTTTGCTTTGTGTCTTTGCTAAGGATTTGTATGAGTTCTCTGTGTATTAGGGACATTGACTCCTTTTTGGATATGTGGTTTGCAAACTTTGTTTCTCATTCCATGCATTGCCTTTTCATTTTGTTGATAGTTTCCTTTGTTGTGCAGAAGCTTTTTTATTTAATCGGCTTGTTTGTTTTTGCTTTTTTTGCTTTTGCTTTTCAAATTCAAAAAAGAATTGCCAAGACCAACATTAAGGAGCCTACCCTCTACCATATCTTGTAGGATTTTTACGGTTTTACATACTATGTTTGTCTTTAATTCATTTTGAGTTGAGCTGATTATTGTGAGTAGCACAAGATAGGAGTTCAGTTTCATTCTTTTATATAGTTTATTAATTAAACATTTATTGTGCCATGAAGTATATGGGACCCAGATTAAGAGTGAGACTTTCCCTGACCATCCTGTCTAAAACCACAGCTCCCTTCTTCTACCTCTTGCCTCTTTTTTAATGTTCCCTTAATACATTAGCTTCTAGCACATTACTCTTATTTGTTTGTTTGTTTGTTTTCCTCATCGAGAGAAAAATCTACATGAGGGCCGGGGTTTGTTATTGCTTCTGTTACCCTCTCTATTGCCACTGCCTAGAGCACTGTCAATACGTTGAATGAATAAATGATTCTTACTCCTTGCTCTTAAGCAGCTTTAATTCTAGTAGGGGGAATCTAAGACATACCTGCCCAATTTTAAGACCCCAAAATGTTATATTAATTACATTTAAGAAGTTATAATAATGTTAACAAAGGATAAAACAGAAAGAAAGAAGGGATAAATAGTTTTTATTTATTTGACTCTAATAAGCCCAATGAACTTTACTTCCATTATTTTATTGATTTTAATCCATACTATAGTTCTGTAAAGTAGGTGGTCAATATTCCATTTTACAGGTGAAGAAACTGATGCCCTAAAAGGCAAAGTCATTGGTCCAATGTTACTGAAGTAGCACATGAGGGAAACAATATATCAATATGGAATATTTGGCTTGTTTATCTACACAGGTGATTTGTAAAGTTCCTCTATCTTCCCACAGAAATACACATATTTTAATTGTAATGTTCAGACAGTGCTGGCTCATGTGTGCCTGCACACAAACCCACGGGCACACGGACACACAGAAGTACTTACTTTGTTATGTGTAAAGCTCTCCAATATTTCCTATTCAATCTATTCTATTCAATAAATTCTATTTTACTCCATCCCAACCCATCATATCTCCTTTCCTAATTTGATTTTGACCCATTACATTGTTTTTGCAGCAAAGCAAGTAAGTTGCAAAGCAGAATTGAAAAGATGCTCTTTGTCGCATTCCCTGATGTGGAAAGGAACCAGAGCTCTAGGCCACATGCTGAGGATGGAGGACCAGGGAAGGATTTCTTTAGGGGGGAATGTTTGAGCTAGGCCTTGAGTGATGGTTTGGGTACAAGGGAAACTTTAAAAGTAATAACAGTTTCCCCCATTCAGACAATGGTGCTCACGTAATGTAGACTTCTATCAAATAATCCAGATGCTTGCAATTTATGATGGGCCTGAAGGAAAGTCAGATGCTCTAATGAGTTGCTCTACCCATTTGTACAGCCCATCAGTCAGTGAGCTGATAAGTCATTGTTTTCACTCAGGAAGTAATTATTGAACACTAGCTATGCGTCAGGCAGTGGGCACAGCGTGCTGTGTGCCCTTCAGGAGCATATGTTTGCATTTCCTCCTATGAGCTGACTTGGCAGCTCACCCTGTGCGATGGGGGTACCGAATCTATTCCGCTGTCGCTGGGGGCTGGTGGTTTTCCTCCTTGGCTGTATGCTGGGCATCCTGGGGGTGCAGCACTGCTCTGTTCTTTCTTTAATCTAAAATGGGATTTTTAAGTTAAAATGGAGCCATTCTTTGTGGCCTGATGACATATTGATCGGTGGTGGTGGGTGTTCTGTGTAAAAGCCTTCCATGCACCGATGGTTCTGGACGTGGTGAGGCAGGTTTATAGGTTTTGTCATCACCTCTTTTGCCTGATATCAGGTTTTTCCCTCAAGTCAGGGAAATGAAACTTGCCTCATTCATTTAAATCAGGGATTTTTTAGAGAAATGTACACGGGTGGCTCCATGGGCTGTACCTTCATTTTAAGAGTTTTCTGGGGCTGATGAATTGATCTCTAGTGGAGGTGGTTAGGTAGCTGAGCTTAGGCATCGAGGCCTCTGACAAGAAGGCTTCTAACAAGGCCCTGTATTTCATGTGGACTTCAGTTGCTAAAACATACCACCCAAAGCGATATATAGTTCCATAGTTTGAGCCGATAGTAATGAACTTGGATTATTTTGGAATGGATATATAAACAAACCAGGACATGTAAGCACCAAATAAAATAGAGACATCGCCTTTCTGACCCTGTAAATCTAGCTACAGTAGTCCTGGAACATTCTGTACCATTTTTGTTTTTAATTTTTAATTGATGCAGTAGTGATTATTGGTACTATGATCAATCACTGAGATATGTTGCTGAAATGTGGCTTCTGATTTCCTTTTACAATATGCTGAGCTAAAAGTCCTTTGAAAATAGTTTTGTGTTATATGCCTCATGTCATTCTCTCCATAGTGTTTTATAAAAAGTAACTGCTCAGCCCTGGCCTGTGTGGCTCACTGGTTAGAGTGCCCGCCCGCGCACCAAAGGTTCATGGTTTCAATTTCTGGTCAAGGGCATGTACCTGGGTTGCAGGTTTGATCCCTGGCCTCAGTCAGGGTGCCTGCAGGAGAAAACCAATTGATGTGTCTCTCTCACATTGATGTGTCTCTCTCACATTGATGTGTCTCTCTCACATTGATGTTTCTCTCTCTCCCTTCACCCATCCTTCCCTTCCTTCCACTCTCTCTCTAAAAAAACTAAAAAAAAAAACCCAGAAAAATATCCTAGGATGACTATTAACAACAACAGCAGCAACAAAAAAGTAGCTGCTCAAAAATGTACTGACAAGTTATTACCAACTAACATGTCAACACAACAATTTGTCATTTATAAAACACTTCCCTATACATTTCATCATTTGATTTTTAAAAAACCACAGCAATTCATTCAGTGATTTGTTCTTAAGTATTTCTAAAATATTTAACTTACTCTTCATAGAGTGAAACTACAACATGAATTGCCCGACATAAAAGAAATTAATTCTTGTCAGTTATTCTCCTAATTTGTGGGATCAGGAAAGTGCTGATGTACTAATAACTCTGGACTTTCAGTATATTTTTCAGAAGAAATAGAGAGCATCTGTTAAATACTCAGAAACCTAAGCATATACATTCTTTTTTACAGGCAAAAGGAAAGAAACCATTATTTGTACAATTGATCCTGGAAAATATATGGAGTTTGTATGATGCTGTCTTTTAAATGCCGTCTTTTAAAGCTTAATCTGGTGGTGGATTTAAGTGAAAATTAGTGAAGAGAGGTTCTAAGGTGCATCAGTAAGTTCTGAGTCAGTTACACGGCAGTAACAAATGTTCCCAATATGTCAGTGACTTACAAGCACAAAAGTGACCTGCAGCTCTGTGTCCATTCTCTTTCTGTCTCTCTAGCTGTGTGAGTGTGTGTGTGCACGTGTGCATGCAGGCATATACACACACGTTTATTTATTTAACTCTTGGGTCACAGTTTGCAGGTTTTATTTGGTACATACAGTCTAGCTTCAGAGGGAAAAGAATGGCAGGACCACAGGATGGTTCTTCCAGCTCCTATTTTGTGGTGACATGTGAGGCTTCTCTCCCTGTTGCATTGGCCAAAGCGACTCAAATGGCCAAAACTGATGTCAGTGGGGTGAAATGGAGAACCTTTCACTGGGAGAAGCTGCAAATACTTGGAACAATAAAACAATATACCCCATATTGTGATCATGGAATGCTGAGATCTGGGTAGAAGATTCAACCTCATTTGATTTTGATCCTCAGATGTAGCCATACATTTGGCAGATTCGATTTTATTCACTTCATTTGATAGACCCAAAAAACCTAAGCTTAATTAAAAAACAAAACAAGAAACATTTTCAAGTCCCATAGCTGATAATGAATGGCAAATTCTAAATCTGAACTGAAATTTAAATCTGACTGTCTTCTTAACCTAAATCTAAATGGGATACTCTTCACGACCATGCGATATGTGTGAGTGTCTGCGTGTCAGAGACCGGAATGCAAAATGAAAATGGTGCAGCTGTAGGATGCTGGAGAATTTGTTTTTAAATTTTCATTTATATATTTTATATTCCTTAAGGTGACCAGCACAGAACCAAGGTAGTTCTCTCTGTTAAAGGATATGATTGTCATTTTTGGCTTCTTTTGTTGTGATTTCCACTTTTGACACATGCATGTGTGTGTGTGCGTGTGTGTGCATAAAGCCAGGTTTCCCCAGTCCTCTACAGGACCTTAACAAAATATTCTGATAGATCCAGCTAAAACTGCTGAGGTTCAAATCAGAAATTAGTTCTGATTCTGTTGATGTAAACCTGAACAGAGAAGGGAAACATAATCCAACTTCCTGCATTATTAAGATTTCAGATATACAGTTTTGATAAAAGCTTGCAAGTACAAAATTTGCTATCGAGCCTAATGTAGCATGGAGGATTTTGTCTGAGCTAGCAGAGGCTCACGTTTTCATCGCCTCTGAGGCGGGGACTGAGCTCTCTAACCTATTTTCCACAAGCACACTCTACTAAATAAAGAGTATTTCATTGTGAACCTTGTCTGGTTTTAGAGTGGGTGGGCTCTAAACCCACTTACCTGATAAATCACATTCTACATGGGTGATATACACGCTCACTAGCCTAAGCAAGAACATTGACTTCAGCTACAAGAAAACCAATACTGCACAGCAGATGGGCTAGATGACTCATTCAGTTCGATTCATATTTGCTATACACTTAGTACTACAGTGTGTGCTATAGAGAAGATGCAGCACCCTTCCTGCTGCTGAGGAGTTCCTGTGAAGGGATGTGTTATATGATCTGCGGAGATGCTGTGGAAGCAATATCTAAAAGAGTCTTTTTTCATTTTACCTGTTTCCCTTTCCCTAAAATGGTGGGGGAGGAAATCCATCTACTATGTTGACTATTTGAGAAAAGTCATCCCAGAACCAGAGAGTGTGGCTTGGAGGTCGGAAATTGAGTCATTACAGGCCACAGAGAGTCACTCTTCAACGTTTTCTTCATTTGGCACTTTCTTCTGATAAAAGAGTAATTAATAAGTGCTTCATTGATAAAATGATTACGTTAGCCCTTCATTTAATAAATACTAAATGAGGTCATTCTTTGTATGCAGAACTGTGCTATATAATAGAGACCAAAGTTATGAGCATAACCCTCACCACTCATCTTTAAGTTTAATGGGGAAAACAGGTAAGTCAACCAAAAATTTTAGTGCCATGTCACAAAACCTATGTCAGATATAAGCATAAGCTGTTTTACACACAGGGGGAGAATAAATATTCTGGATTTAACATCCTAGTGAGGATTTCTAGAGCAGGTGGTCCTTAGAATAAAGTTCATGGTTGAAGGTTGAGGGGCTGATTACCCAGATAAAGAAAGGGGCTGGGGCATTCTAGGCATGCTGTGTTGTATCATGCACACAAGAAGATGTCAGAAAACAGCAGGTACCGGTAGTAATGACAGGCAGTTCAGGATAGTGGCGGTGCGGGGGGGACTTGGGGGGAGGAGAAAGGTTGGGGATGACAGCAGACAGGTAAGATAAAAGGCAGAGTCATGAAACACGTATAGTCCATGTTTTTTAATCAGTGTGAGTTTGGACTTATGAACAGAAAACAACTCAGCCTAGCTTAGGCAAGAAAGGACATTTCCCTAAAAATAGTAGATTCTGTCCTGGAGTACAGATGCGGGGCTACAGCTTGGCTTCAGCATAGAGTCACTGAAGACTGGATTCCGTCGGGGGCCTGCATCCCGCTGTCCCTTTCTTGGGTTCTCACTCTCCTCGTTATGAAAATAGCTTATCTACTTTTCCAATCCGAGCGATGGAACACAGAAAATAAGACCATCATGATGTTAAGAGGTTATACCTCACGTCTACAACCGCCTGGAAAGATCGAATGCCTCTCTGCTTATTTACAAGTTCCCTTTGAAAGGAAGTTGGTTTGGTCAACTTGAGTCTGGTGCCTGCACTTGCACCACTTCGTAGTTTGGAGGGAAGTTGTGTGGTGTGAACGTTGTTTCTGTGAACATGAGACTGCATGGGGCATAGCTGCATTGAAAACTCCCCGAGAAAGAGACTGGGGAGTTTACAAAACATACCTAATATATGAATGGGTTCCAAATGATGGTCTACTGATCAAGGTACATTGTAATATCCTTTGGAGTTTTGGAAACATTCACCAGCATGTTTTTGGGGTTTACCCACTAAACATTCTGATTAGGTAGATCTGAGATGGGATGTGGAGACCTGCATTTTAAAAGTTCAGTAACGGTTTCTAATGACCAGCTAAATTGGGAACCATTTTATGGAATTTAGATTTTATCTCAAAGAAGAGAGGAAACCTCAGGAGGAAGAAAGTGGATCTGCCTCATAGGGCACCCGCCCTGGCACAGTTTGAAAAAGAGAGCATGAGAGTTTAGTGACTTCTCAGGAGCCTATTGCATTTATCCAGAAGGGATAAAAAGATCTCATCTAGCCCTAGCTGGTTTGACTCAGTGGTTAGAGTGTCAGCCCGAGGACTGCAGGGTCCTGGGTTCGACTCTGGGCAAGGGCACGTACCTTGGTTGCAGGCTCAGTCCCTGCCCCTGGTCAGGGCCTGTGAGGGAGGAAACCCATCGATGTGTCTCTTTCACATCGATGTTTCTCTCTCCCCATCCCAATCTCTCTGAAAAGCAATGGGAAAAATATCCTTGGGTGAGGGTTAATAAAAAAGAAAAAGCTCATCTAGGGCAGGAGTAATGTAACTAGAGAGGAGGGCTATTTAGAAGGTAGAGTTGGCAGTTGTCCTCAGTTTACCTGGGGAACAAGGAACACATCTAGAACAGCCCCCATACTTTTTTATTGAGAAATGAACTAACACGGTGATAGAGGAGAGAAATGGGATCTGTAGTAGAAGCTGATGAGCTGAGTTCTGACATTTGGTATTTGAAATGTCTCCATTTGTGCAAGTCTCCGAAACAGTTGGATGTATGGGAGTTTTTTGCAAGTGATAGATGAAGACATTGTGTGTAGATTTCCAGGAATGGATTTAATGAAGGAAAAATAAGTCTATGAATTTGGGGGACATCAAAACTTAAGCAGCAGTTAGAAGGTTGACAAAGAGCAGCTCTGAAAGAGACATGTCAATAGATGTAGAATAGAAATCAATACAGACTTGTGTCTTTAGAAGGTAGGGAAATATTTTAAAGAAAACAAAATTAGCCAATGGCATGGAATATCATTGTCCAAAATGTGCACTGTGTTTGGTAGCAAGTCAATTATGACCTTGATGAGAGCAGTTTTAGCATATGCTGGCCCTTCCTGTCTAATGGGAAACCTCATTCATGTATTCATTGAGTAAACATTCTGTGGGCAGGGCTGGGAGTCCTGAAATCCATAATTTCTAACTCAAGGCACTAATAATTTAATGGAAAGACAAATGAGAAGATTATAGCAGAAAGTGATAAGCTCTGATGGAGGCATAGAGAGTATTGTGGGAGCCCATGGGGAAGATATTTAACCCCTCAGCTAAGTAGGCACTCAATACGATTTTATTAAATTAGCATATTTATTAAATTTGCTGGTGCAAAAATGAGTGATATCATCGGTAAGTGCACAGAAGCAGGGCCAGCTTATGTGGGCTGGTGTGTTGGTAGAAGTTCATTAAGAAAGGCAGCAGCTACCTGGCAGGTGTGGCTCAGTGGTTGAGTGTCCACCCATGAATCAAGAAGTCACTGGTTTAATTTCTAGTCAGGGCACATGCCTGGGTTGTGGGCTTGAGCCCCAATGTTTCTCTCTCATCATTGATGTTTCTCTCTCTCTCTGTTCCTCTCCCTTCTGCTCTCTCTAAAATCAATAAAACATGAAAAATTAAAAAAAAGAGAGACAGCAACTCCTTTGTGGTTGTTTAAATGATCACATTTTTAACGGTTTATCATAAGGCCGCTAGCCTCTTCTGGCTCTCAACACACACCAAGGACTATTTCATTGCATTTCAGTGATTTTAGCCCTTGGGCCACGAACTCTTTAATTTATGTTTCTGGCCTTTCCTGGATACCAGAGTTAATTTTCTAGCTGCCTGCTGGATATTTCTACCAGCATGTCTCACACCCCATATTTAATAAAGTCCAAGCGCTCATATTTAATAAAGCCCAAACGGGGCTCTACGTCCAACCTGGTCTGAACTCTTATCCCTAAACCTGTCGTCTACCTGGTCACCCAGACCAGACGCGCGGGGGTCATGCTAAACGGCTCCCTCTCCACTGTCTCCCACGGCCTTCTGAGTTTATTTTTGAATGACTTTTATCTCTCTGCGTGCTCCCTGCCACTGTAGTAGATAAAGCTCTTGTCATTCCTTCCCTGCATTATCTAAAGGAGCCAGTCTCCCTGACTCAAACCCCCACCCTCTGGCGCAGCCTTCTCCAGAACATGGCATAGTGACCTTTCTCTTCCAGGAAGCCAGTGCCCTGCTTCGGCCACTGGTGGCTCCAAGCTGAGCACAGGCTCCATGCAGCACCTTCCTAATCTGTCTCCAGTCTAGGTCTCTTCAGCAATTTAACAGCGTTCTGTTTTTCATACTATCTGCCAGGCATGGAGCCAGGTCCTTTGATAGCAGAGCTCTACTCTAATGGGATTTAATTCCAGTGTGATGACAAAAGTGGATGGGAAATTGAGAATCTAGTGAGTGTCTGAAAGAAGTGACTGGGGATATGACTGTGCAGCTGTGGTCTTGGTTAGTCTGGATGGCATGGTGGCTCAGCTGCACAGTGTGCCACCACGGGCACTTCTCCGTGGAAGGTGTCTCTAGGTTGCAGCCGGGGGAGATGAGGAGGAGTCCCATGGGGGAAGTTGCAGGGAGGGGAATGGCACTTGCCAGGGCTATGGTGGAAGAGGGTGTGATGTGTAGAAGATGGGGCGAAAGGGCCAAGGCTTGGAGATGAGCCTGTGTGGACCTCAGCGGGAGCCAGATCACGCGAGACTCGTGTGACCGTGTTAAGGAATTTGGACTTTCTTTTAGGGGCTGCAGGAAATGCCTACAGCCTCAGGGTAGTGACGTGGCCAGTCTTTGCCTTAAGAAGACAACTCTGACTACTCTGAGAGGAGTGAATTGGATGATCTCAAGAGCCAAGGCAGGAAAAGCAGCCACCTTGCTAGTCTCATGTGTTGCTGTCTCCTGAGCCCACTGCTAGGCACCTTCCTAACCCACCCGGCACCTGCCACATTAGTCAGGCCAGTGACTTAATCCACAAACCTACCCCACGAGGAGCTGAGGCTCTGGGCATAACCCTGTTTACTGTGCCTAAAACATCTGCCACCACTTTATAGGAAACACCCTCTCCTCTGGGGACCACAAACGCTTATCCACCTATTAAGATGCGGCTCAAACCCCCGCCTCGTGCACCTTCTCTCCCTAAGCCTCAGAGCCGCCAGGTTAGGCAGCTGCTTTATCTCCACTTTATTACAGGCGAGGAACAAAAGGCTCAGAGAGATTAGCTTGCCCAGAATCATGCAGTGGGCTCTTGGAATTTATCGCCGAGTCTCCTTGTCTTCATACCTGTTTTCCCCACTCTGCAAGGCTCCTGGGAACATGCGGGACGGGAGAGGAGTAATTACCCACCCTGGTCACTGCTGCCTGCCTGAGGTGAACTCACTGCTGGGCTTCTGTCTGCCTTCCGCCAGGCCTCCCCCAGCCTGCCCTCTGCCTCACCGCCTGCCACACTCTGTCACACCTGCTCCTCTGGACCAGGGACCAGCTCCACACAGCGATCGCACTGTCGCTGCTTTACTCTAGTGCTTTCTTCTGCAACCTAGAAACCCAAAGCCGCTGCAGTCAGTCACAGCTCATGCACACTCAGCTTCGCTGTGCCCCTCGCGACCTGGGCATTCTGGGGGCGAAGCAGCAGGGGTGGCAGACTCTACCCGAGGAGCTTCTACCCACCATCACCTCATTTCTTTGATATTCTCTGAGGTCTGAAGTCACATCCGTCACTCCCACTGCCTCCCTCAGGTGTGTGTGGATGCCTGAGCGCCAGGTGCACCCAGCGCCTCACCTGCCCTCTGTGAGCTCCCACTGGGAACACCTCCGCTGCACCCCTCCAGCCTCTGTCCCTGACTTTGATGGATGCTGGTGGCTTCTTATGGGGACACAGAGACCACAGGGACTTGGCCTTTTTTTTGGATGATTTAAGCTTCCAGAATAAGGCCGGGATCGGTCAATTTCAGTCCCAGGGACTCAGGAGGGCCCGTGGTAGTCTTGAACTAAGAGCCCGGCTGAGGAGTGGAGCGCTCAGGGTGTGCAGCACTGGGCAGGCTCGAGCCGGGTGGAGAGTGTCCTCATGCTGACAGATTTTCTCTGAATTATGTGGGGCACTCAAACTGCTCCAAGGTGTGTGTCTAGCCCCTTTCTGCTCCCTCCCTCCCTCCCTCCCTCCCTCCTCCCTCCCTCCTCCCTCTGTAATGCAGGTGTCATAATAATGGGAAGATGTCCTTGAGGAAGTGCCATGTAGCCTGTGATTCCCTGAGGCCTCATTGTTTACCTTTCTAGTGAAGGTGCCTTTTTGCCCAGCCCGTTAGCTATGAATCTGCCTGCGGAACCTTCGTCTCCCACTGCGTTGGGTGAATAGCGTTGGATTTCGGCGTTTGGATGCTCTGAATTCACCAGGTGTGAGCCCGTGTTCACGCGTGTTTCTCAGGCCTCCCCCTACCTCCAGTTTCCTCCCCCGCCGCCCTCCCCCTGCCGCCCCCCCCCGCCCCCCCTGGCCAGCCCTCCTCGGCACTGCGCCTGCCTTCACTCAAGGCAACCCCCCTCGGCGTTGCCGCCGTCTTTCCTCCAGGCCTTGTAAATGTACAGACCATTTAGACTTTAAGACAGTGGGGCCACTTTTCATCTCAGGCCAGGCTGCTGCCTGGTTTTACGGGGTCATAAAAGTCCTGACAGGAGTCATAAAAGCCTCCAATTGCACTGCAGAAACCCTTGGAGTATATTTTAAGGGCCCCTGAGTTTTCATTTTGCTGCTTTTATGGGGACTCGTAAAAGCTTCGTGGAGGGAGCCCTCTGATTGGCTGCTCAGCACGGAGGTAGTTAAAATTACAGCTTTAGACAAATTGTTCCAGTGCCTGTAAATCAACATGGGGCATGCGGCGAGGGGAAGGCTCCCGGTTCTGCTGCATTCTTGTGGCCTCCCCAGTCCTACCTCACAGGTGAGCCTGTGCTTGGGGTCGGCCTTCCCAGGGCTGCCATCATTTCCCAAGACCATTCCTTGCAAAGAGAAAACGTGTTGATCAGCTGGCTGTTTTTATGTGTTTTGCAAATAGCTGATGACTTTTGTTATTCTCATAAACCTGATTTTTTCCATCAGATCGATTTATTTTTAATTGATTGCAGTTAAAGAGACACACTCTCAGCCTCCGATGAGCATGGCTGGGGTGCTGCTGAGTACCACCTACTTTCTCCCCGTAGATCCCCTCACAGCCCATCTCCCCACATGCCTGCCTCCTCTCCACCTTCTTCCCGCTGTTGTCTGAGCTTACCCGGTATAGCCCCGTGATCGAGTGGTGTAGGACCCCCACAGGGCCAGCATGAGCAGTGGCAATGTCACTCTCTGGACCCATCCCGATTTTCTGCTGCATGTGCCGGGCAGAGAACCACACCGGAGTGGGCTGCTTTGTTTTGCACCATGATCAACCTTTTATTAGCTTGTGGCTCAAGTATATATCACCAGTCCATAGAAATCTCAAGAGATTGATTAGAGACACAGACATTGTTTCTCTCCTTTCCAGACCCAGACTCAGTTAGGCCTAGGTGACTTTCCATGCTTAACTATCGGAGACTCAGACTCTTCAACGGAGATTTGGAAGTTCAAAAGACGGTGGAGCCATCCACCGCTCTGCACCGTCTTCCCTTTCAGGCAAAGAAAACTTTCAGGAAAGGCTGTGATGGAGGCAGAAGCAAGGAGGAGGCTCTGTTCACGCCCCCTCGGGAGAGATGTGCTGCTCCTGTTTGTGTGGCCGCCTCTGTTCCCATGGCAACTGCCTCTCTCCCCTGCTGTGTCTGAAGAAGACCTGCTTGGGGGAGTATCATTCTGGGAAAAAAATGATGCTTGCTTCTCCATCTCTGGAGACTCGCCAAGTCAATACCTCCAGCGGCACAAGGTGTCTTATTACTTGGGAAATGCCCAATTAAGTGTAGATTGGTGGGAGAGCCAAGTGGAGTGGGGAGAAAGGCTTGGGGTAGGAAGGGAATGAAAGGGGGTGCAGCTAAGCAATGGGTTAGCCTGAGAAGTTGAGCCAAGCTGCATGTGAGGACAGCTCTGCCACCACTAGTTCACTCTCAGAGTCAGGGGCTGGCGGATCAGCCCACCCGAGGCCGGGAGGCGGAGGGAGGCGGGCGCTGCTGCTAGCCAGCGAGGAAACAGGTTCTCCCTGGCCTGTGCCTCCGTTCAGAAGGGTCTCATTTTTTTCTTAAATAAATGAACCAATCACAAAGGGCACAGGCCACGTGAGAGAAAAACACCTCTTCTTTCTGTCGTGCTCTAGTTTTATATAATTAGTATATCAACGGTGGGTGATCAAAGCATTCATTAAGAGAAACTAGCTCCCCCATGCTTTTGTTACAGTTTGGAGAGATTTGACAGGCTTTCTACATCTCTGGCTATACTTCCTTTTTTCTTTTTTATGGTTGATTTCTCTCTTCTTCCTCTCCTCCTCCCCTTTCAACATATCGGTGATTTCTCACATGACATTTCCCCCCTCCACCTGGCTTCACTAGATCTCTCTTAAGACATCAAGGGAACCAGGAGCCAGAGCAGCTCTGGGAGGGATAACTCTGTGTCTCGTGGACCAGCACTGCAGCAGGCTCATGTCAGAGAAGGACTGTCCACAGGGACATCCACCAGGCTGGTGGCCCCTACCCCTGTCACCCTTTCTTGTGTCTTCCTCATGGACTCTGATGGCTATGGTGAGTTTGCTGCTCCGTCCCAAGTGCCTCCTTCCAGGGCCAGGCACACATCTGAACCCTCTTATCAGACCTACTGGGAATTCTGTGCCAGCGGAGGAATCCATATCATCACCTCCCTGTCTTTGCAAACTCGCATTTCTCAACCCAGTTTTGCAGCTCCTCCTTCCATTATTCCAAAGCTATTCTTCCTGTGGAGGTAGCTCCACTCTATTTCCCACAAAGGGTTTTCCCTTAGGGATTCCGGCAACCCAATAAATTACAGCAGGATATGACTTGAACGTGGAGAGCATTCAGGGTAAATGTGTAGAAGTACATTTTTCATATTAGTGTGCCTCCGTATCCCATTGTGTGGCATAATTTTATCTTAGTCTCTGCTGGGCTAATGACAGACTCCTTCACAAATTTATAAAAGTGCTTTGGACTTCATTCTACATTTCATCATTCATTAATTCACTCACTCAGCACACAAATCGAGGACTAGGTGCTGGGTACTGTGCTGGTGCCTGGAGACATGGAGACAGATAAGAAACACTCCCTGTCCTCTTGCAGTTCACAAACAAATAGGGCAGGGAAAATGTAATCAATTTCTCAGCGAACACGGTGAAAATACAATGATATATAAGGAGGAAGTAGGAGTAATCAATGGCTTTCAGGGAGTGTTTAATCTTACCTGGATTTGCCTCAAGAGGAAAGAAAAAGGAAAGGGCATTTCAGGTAGACAAAGCAACATGGGATACTCCCAGGAACATAAGGCAGAGTGTGCGTGGCATTCGCAGCTCTCTGCTGAGGGAGGAGAGGTGAGAGAGGACGTGAGCGATGAAGAGGCTGGAAAGGAATTCGGGGATCCGGTTTGAGTAATATTTGTATTGCAGGATACACATGTGGATTTTAGCTTACTAATGAAAAAGCATCGTCATTGGTTTCCATGTCAGTGGGGACATTGCATGTCCCTTCCACTTAGAAAATACTCATTGAGTGTCTGCTGTGTACAAGGAGTGTACCAGGTGTGGCACAGATACAACGCTGAAGAGATACAGAGACTGTATGAAGGTGTATCCTAGCACTAGCTATCTAAGGATCAGAAATGTTGTTGGAGTGTTGTTGTTGCGGGCATAAACATACCAAAAAAAGCTGATTAATAACAGTACACACACATCTGCAATGAGAAGTGAGATGACAAGATATTAGAGGGGTAATTGAGAAGCAATCTTAGGGGCGGGCTTACACTTAGGGAAGTAGAGAGGAATTACATAATGTGGAGGGTCAAGGAAGCCTGTGTAGAGGAGGGGAGTTTAAACGGAACCCAGAATGATGGGAGAGATTTGGGAAGGTGGAGTCTACATGTATAGAAAGATTTGACTTTGAAAATGCAATGGCAGGAGAGTCCAGATCTTAATTAAAATGTAGGGAATGCATTAGACTTGCTGGGAGGAAGGACTGGTAGCTGGGACTGGACATATATTGCCTGTGGGTCTTGGAATGTCTTCAAATGTCAGATTGAGGGTATTGGGCTTTGCCCATTGGCAACAGGGAGTAACCAAAGGTTTTAGCAGGGAAGCGGCATGGTATTGGTCAGACTTCTCTTGTGGGCTGTTTGTGGCACCTTTATTGTACAAAAGCCATCAACTTGAATAATTCTTCAGTTATCTGGAACATTACTATAGTAAGATATCATATCTTTTAATGGGAATTCAGGAATGGAAGTTTACTGATAAGCAACTGAATTAGGAGGATATCAGCAGGGAAAATTTCTGTTGAAGAGGATTGGAAGGTGAGTTTTGAGTTTCAGTGGTCCTAGATAAACCCTACCGTATCAACTTCTTCTAAGGGAATACAATTAATACTCTAAACGCCGTGCAGAAAAATGAAACACTGCCTTTGTATTTATCCCCAAAACTAGGAGGCTGCTGGCCATTACTTGCATAACTTTCTCTCATTAATAGGCACAGACTTACAGGTTTTTCTCTTCTTTTTATTTTAATACCCATGATTCTCCTGAATCATTCCTCTCCCCAAGAATCTCAGTCTATATACTAAGTTTTAAGGCACCAGATTGCCTGGATTTGGACCCAGATTTTGTCGCACCCGTGCTGTGATCTTGAATGAGTTGTGTCTCAATGAATTCATGTGGGAAACGGGGATATACTAGTAACAATTTCATAAAGCTGAGGATTAAGTGATTCTTCCACATATAAAATACTTAGACCAAGTTCTGCACTTTAGAAAGCTCTTAACCAGCATTTCCTTTCCTGGATCTGCAGAGCTCAAGGTTCTCTTGTGTCCTTTTACCCTGAGCATCCTTTAGCCTCTGGATGACCCAGCTCCCCCATCCTCAATTTTCAGCTCTCAGGGTCTCCTTAATCAAACATTAGCATAATGTATTAGCATATCTATAGCACAATTATATTTTGATTACTCTAGTCCCAGTCAGATTAAAAGATGCCTTCAATGTAGATATAAATAATTTAGAATGTTTACACCAAGGGGCATTACAGAGGAGGGGAGGAAGGAGAGAGAATGTGTGTGGGGGGGGTTGGATGGATGTGGGGTAGTGATGTTGGAAAAAGACAAATTAGATTGCCATTTAATCTTGTACCTCTTCTCTGGGCCTATCCTTAATAAGAATGCGTATGTGTATTTATATTCAGGAGAGAAGTACCATTTTGAATTGCTTCAATTCTTTTCCTTCCCTTTTTTTTAAAATTCTCACCAGAGGATATGCTTTCATTGATTTGGGGGGGAGTTGGGTGGGGGAGAAGAGGTGAAAGAGAAACATCAATCATTGATTGCCTCCTGTAAGGGCCCTGACCTGGGGTCCAACACACAACCTTTCGGTGTATGGGGCGATTCTCCAACCAACTGAATCACCCTGCCAGTGCCTCATTCCTTTTAATCTCATTAAATCTGTCAAAAAATGTCTCATTGATTAGGTAAAATGTAGAAGGTGATTTTCAGCTTCTATTTCTTCTTTTTTAGCCAGGTTTCCCTGTAAATTGCACCCTCCTATGATTCATCTTTGGAAGGTCTCTCTTTCGTTGTCCAGTTAACTTCCTCAGCTCATCATTAATATCATGTCTTTGTGCTACTTTATTGTCAATTTGGAAACCTGATTTCCCTTGATTGCTGTACTCTGCAGCAGGTTACAAGAAATCTTATTATATCTTGGCTCTAAAGAAGTTACACACACACACACACACACACACACACATGCATCAGCTGCAACATAGACATATCTGAGGTAGGATCACAATCACTCAGAGCTTGTGAAGTTCAGGCTACCTTGGAGATTGATTCATCTTTCAAGTAGCTGGGGATGGTAAGATAAAAAGACTGCTCTCCTTGGGAGTTTTAAGTAATGACTTTATTGGTTGTCCTCTGAGCAGCATGGAGAGAAATTTAAGGCCTGAATATGGAGACTTTTTTTATAGTTACATTTAGAATGGGTGATATGTATAAATCTATCCGTGGAAATTGTTAGTTCTACACCTTCTCACCTCGAATGTCAACTGGATCCTCGAGACTAGCAGTTTTCTTTTGCATCTGATGTGAAAATGTGATTGATTGTGGCTGGCGTGGTATGTGGGTGCTTCCAGGAAGGGGATGACACTATGAAATGACACATTGGTATGAATGGTCATTAGATTAGGTTCACCAAGGGAGTTTCAAAAAAATACACATGCTTAGGCTCCACAACTGGCGATTCTGCACACCTGGAGGGGGGAAGTCTATCAACTGACGGGCTGCAGATTTGGGTAACTTGGGTTTAGATGGTATTAGAAGGACCTGAGCTTGAATCTTCTCTTGGCCAGTTAATACCTAGAAACCCTTGGTTATGCAAGATACATTCTCTGGGAGCCTCGGTTTCTCCATCCTATGGTCGTAATGTTCTAGCTTAACTTCTCACTGGATGGTAGGCATCTTTATGGCAGTATCTCTGTTTTCTCTTTTTCTTTAGCTCCTTGCTCAGGGCCAGGCAGAGGGGAAGAACAGAGCTGATTCTTTTAGAATGAAAGAATAGTGAACGAATGGGTGTCGGATGGAAGAAGTACATCAATCATACCTCATACATTTGTGTGTGTATTAAATGAGGTAATCAGATAGAACAATATGGACATACAGTGGAGGTTCAAAGACGTTTCCTTCCCTTTTTTGTTTCATTTTCTATAATCCTGCCTGTTCATTGTGTTGTTTTCATGTTCCTTTGCTTTGCTTTTTTTTTTTTTAAAGGGGGAAGAAATACCATCTATTTCACTTGCATCAACCCACAGTAGATCCCTTAGCATGCATTACGGGCTCACGTAGATTTACAGACTATCTTTCTGACTCAGATCCTTCCTGTTTCTCTAAAGAAAATGCATCTTTTCCTTAGAAATTAAAAAAAAAATCGAATAGAAAAACAAAAATATTGTAAGAAATGCAAATGAAAGGATTTTAACTACGTCGGTGATTGGTGCTCTCGTTAATGCAGGTGAGGCATCTTTGTATTATAACCCTTTTATAGAAAAGTGTTTATAAACACACAGCCCCTTTGCCTTACTTTCTTCTGATGAGGTATTCCCATCTGCTGGAGGCCTCATCTAATGTGGTTAAAACATGTTGACAACTCCTCTAATAAGAGTGCTTGGTATTAGCATTCAGGGATGTGAAGGAGTTGACAAAAGTCTACCTTGAAATCTTCTCATGGCTGGAAAGTAAACCACTTCCCCCTGGGAGACCTCGCGCCTCATCTCTCAACCCAGAGTTGTGAGAAAGCTAGAGGGGAAGGAATGGCCGTTGATTTAATGTGGAACATGTCATTTGTTTGAGACTCTTCTCTTCCTTGTAAAAAGGCTGGAGGGAGGAGGAGAATTGGGGAAGTATAAAGTGTTTTAGTCTACCCAAAAAAGAAAAAAAATACCTGGCAACAAGAAGGGTTGAGAGATGTGAGAAGACAGTCTCCCTTTGACAAGGATAAAAGCCTCTGTTGGAAGAACTTCATAAGACAAAGGTACCTCTCTGCAGGGCTGGACACCTAGGCGAGCGAGGTACGTAGGACCCGGTTCTCACACCTAAAGACAGCACCGGAGGAGGCATCCCGCGGGCGGGTGCGCCAGGCACCTGCTCTGAAGTCAGAGGAGCTCTGCAGGCATTTCCTTTGGGGGCAGGGTAAAGGGGCTGGGGTAATCAGAGACACAATCAGGACTCTCTTTCTTCCACAGAAGTAACGTAGACCAGGTCATCTAGACTCCCTTTTGTTCCCCAGGGTTCCAGGATCTGAAGCTCCTAGTTCTCCATGGTCAGAGAATAGCCGTGGGCATTCTGATGACTGTGGAGATCATTGGTGCTACTCACTGAATGTTTTCGGCTCCCTGCATCCTGACCACTTCCTTTGGTAGTATTCTACCTCCTCTCTCTCTCTCTCTCTCTCTCTCTCTCTCTCTCTCTCTCTCCCCTCTCTCTCTCTCTCTCTCCCCTTCCTTCTTTCCTTCCTTCCTTCCTTCCTTCCTTCCTTCCTTCCTTCCTTCCTTCCTTCCTTCCTTCCTTCCTTCCTTCCTTCCTTCCTTCCTTCCTTCCTTCCTTCCTTCCTTCCTTCTTTCTTTCTTTCTTTTTGAGGAAGGAAGAGGGAAAGAGAGAGAGAAATATCAATGATGAGAGTCATTGATCAGCTGCCTCTTGCACACTCCCTACTGGGGACCGAGCCTGCAACCTGGGCATGTGCCCTGATGAGGAATCAAACCATGACCTCCTGGTTCATGGGTTTATGCTTAACCACGGAGCCATGCCTGCCGGGCTACCTTCTCTCTTTTAAAGACAGAGCATGTGATGAGTTCTGGCCAGAGAGAGGCAAGTAGGAGTGACATATATCACTTGATGGGTAGGTTAAGCATTTTACCCTCTCATGACAACCAGTGCCTTTAGAGATTGTGACTGGGTCCGTCAGCCTGGGTCCCTGAGTTAGTAGATGATAAGAGCCCCTGGGCCTCTCCCTCCCCACTCCCCTGTGATGGACATCTAGTGTGAGAGACAAGTGAACCTTTGTTGTTTTAAGCCATTAAGACTTTCCAGTTATTTGTTATTTCAGCATAACCTAACCAATCCTAACTTTGCAGAGTCTGCTTCTAATGCAAAGAAATGATCAGAAACTGAAGCCTGGCTCTCCACAGTGGCTCTTTATTTTTGAGGCTCAGCATAGTGCAGGATAGTCTGTGAAATGGATTAGTAACTGTTCACCAGAACGACTTATAGGCCTAGATAAGAATGGGACCGAGTGCCAGATTGTGAGCAGGAGAGGGCCGCCAGGAGGGCATGACTCCTGCTAAACATTATGAACCAACAAGTGATTTGGGGCCTGGCAACAGCTGAGGGCTAAATGAATCGCCCCCACATGTGTGTTCTCCAGGCAAATATTTCTGATGCTCTTTTCCACTGCAGTCTGCTTTGCTTTATTTATGCAAAGAACATATCCCTGGGGGAAAATCAAGTCACATCATAAATGCATCAGAGAAGCTTCCTACTTAAGGAAGTTTATGAGGACTCTTTTTGTGGAGGAAGAATTGCCCACCGTGATCTGCATTTGCTTTGTAAATCATCTGTGTTTGTGTGTGTCTCAGGTTTTTATGAATTTGGGGCACATCACATCATAATGCATAATGTCAAGTGTGGAGTGCAGAGCTGAGGTTTAATTTTAGGTCAGCTGAGGTGTGTCGCTTGGCATTGTGACTGGACCAGCTGGGGGGCAAACAAGTGTGAGCTTTTACCTGTAAATCTCTGGAACTTGAGAAGGTAGGTGCTAGGTAGATGGTGAGAATGACCTAGGGGTTGTAGATTTGATGTAAGGGAGGCCAAAGAAGTCAGGAAAGCATGGAGTGGATCAAGCTTAGATTTTCGAATAGCCTTAGTATCGGAGTGAGGAAATTGGGGAAAATCACCCCAGCCCCCTGCTGAGACCCTCAGTGAGGAGAGGCAAGAGAGCACATCTGAATGCACCAAGACTAAGTAAACAGGGCATTGGGGTTAGATTTTCCAAATGTGCCCTTGCCCCCACCTTGCAGGGTCAAAATAGTAGAAGATCGGGGGCTCTGTGGTCTAAGATAGATGGGGGATTAAGTTCCACCTCTGCCACTTGCCTCTTACTGCATGCATCCTTTTGGACAACAGTTGTAATTTTTAAAAATTTTCTATCATAATTTAATTCTTTCTGAGCCTCAGTTTTCTATCCATGTGCTGAATATCATGATACCTCCTTGACAAACTCTTGTAGGAATCAAGAGCCCATGGAGGTCAGGCACTAAATGCTATAGCTGACCCCAGATAGGACTCAGGAAATTACAGCTATCGATATTGTTGACTGTATGTTTATTTATTTTTTTAGGATCCTAAATGTAAAGTGTTAGTACACTGTCCAGCCCATGAAAGGGTTTTTATAAATATTTGCTGAAAGAATGAATCATCATAGTAAAGCAAGGGGAGTGAGGAGTGAAGCCGGCTGTAAGAAGTAAGGGTAATGAGCCTCTCTCTGCCATCGCTTGCCTTTCCTCCCCAGGATTACAAATGCCCCTGTTTCCTTCTCAAAATATGTCTGTTGAACTGAATCCACATTGCTCAGAAAGACGAAACCACTTCCAGGGATTCCACGTTCTTTTCTATCCTTTCTCTCGCCGCATCAGCTCCTCTGACCACTGGATTTCAGCACATTAAAGAGCATTTCATTTTCTCCTATTCCTTCCTTTCTCCTTTCCTTTTGTTTCTTGGTGGTTGTTTTTTTTTTTTTCTTTTTTTTTTCTTCTGTTGTCAGAGACCTAGGAGTTTCTCTTCCCTTTTTAATTAAGAACAAATGAAGGTAAGAAAGTGTTTTGTAGCTGGAGAGAATTTACCAGCGGGACACCGGTGTGGAAAGTCACATCATGAAAGCGAGGCAGACAGACCCCCACATCAGCCCAGTGGGGAAGGTGACCTGCAGTTGCCCTGTGTCCTGCTGTCTTATTGCACAACCCTCCTGCCCATTAGCCTGGAGCTTTACCTCTGGCAGAAGTCCCCTGTCTTTTGTTAGGAAAAGCTGCAATTGGGAGCTTGTATGTGTTTTTTAGAGCATTTTTAAGCACACAGTGTGCTCTCCTGAAATGTTCCAGTGTCTGCAAAGGTCTTTCCTGCAAGTTTAATTCCTGCTGCCCAGGGAAGTGTCCTAATTTTCCCCGACTTTCACTGACCTACTCTTTTTACTGTGTACTTGGCTGTCTTTAAATATAGGTACAGCTTGGGATTGGAAGTACAGATCCCAAGGAAGTGTCTGTCAGATGTACATGCCTGTGTTGATGTAAAGCAGAGATCGGGGCTAAGAGAACGAGACGGTGTGTAAGCAGGAGAAGAAATCCTATGGCAGAGAGCCATTGGGCAAGAGGGGCCAGGCTTTGCCCAGTGCAGTCATGCTCCTCCGAGGCCTGGAGCTTTCTGAATTTGGGAGAGCGGAGTGGAGGCCATCAGTGATGTCTTTGGACCAGAACCTGACTCAGTGCTTTCCTGGGCTGTGCTCTGCACCCTGCACTTGGAAGACGGCATTATGAGATGCCTAATGAGGAAGGCTTGCTTTTATTAAACTCCTGCACCAAATTGCCTCCCTGTTGCCCTCTTTCCTTTACAGGAGACACGTTGGGTTATTACATTTGTGATTAAAAAAATCTGTCATTGGTTTGCTTTGCCTTTTCAGTTTTGTTGGAAGGTGATTGTGACACCCGTTCTCAGAGGAACGGAAAGATGGACAAGAGAGGGCATATTTCGATATTTAAGGACCTCACCGAGCAGAGAGAGTTGACCATTTTTCTGCATTCACTGCTGACCTTGTTCTCAAGCGGCTGTGGAAGGTCACTCAGCTAGCCACATGCACACTGTACCAATTTTGCACAGCAGGTGTGAAGGAAAGGGGCGGATCCATTTCTTAGGCCAGTGACTAGATGTTCATACAAATAATTCTGAAATTAAAAAAACAAAAAACCTCTAAATGTTTATTCTCATCATGATACCCATAATACCTAATAAGCTTTTTTTAAAAAAAATATTTTATTAATTTGAGAGAGAGAGAAGGGAGGTCAGAGAGAGAGAGAGAGGCCTATTGCTGTTCCACCGATTC
The DNA here is from genome assembly GCF_054644295.1 of Miniopterus natalensis. NCBI lineage: Eukaryota > Metazoa > Chordata > Mammalia > Chiroptera > Miniopteridae > Miniopterus > Miniopterus natalensis. The sequence continues at coordinate 6,509,139 of NC_142100.1, read as the reverse complement.
ATGCACTCATTGGTTTCTTCTTGTATGTGCCGACCTGAGATTGAACCCACATCTTTGGTGTATTGGGGCAATGCTCTAATAAACTGACCTCCCCTGCCAGGGCCCTAACAAGCTTTTTGTTTCATGTTAGATTTATACTTACTATTTATTTGGGTCTTAATGTTTCAGAAATGACTTTTTCCTATAAAACATACTGGCCACAAAACTGAGCATTTGAAATTCAGCTAATGTGCGACACTGCTAAAGGCCCCTGCCTCCAGCTCACCTGGGTTGCTCGGGAGGAGGGCCCGGCTTCTGTTTCTCTGGTCAGACCACCTGCTTCAGTATCAAGATAGGAAGTTACAGCGATGCTGAGACAGTCCCCGTGTCGGCGTTCCTCAGAATCCCCGCGGGTCCGCCCGACGACTTCACTCACACGGGGACTGCCAGGATGGCTTCCTAACTAGATTCTTCATTGCCAGTCGGAAGCCCCCGTCGGTTCTCTATTATGAGGTAGTTCTTTGTGTTAAAAGAATGCCTTGATCATGTCGGTTCTCTCCTTGAAAAACTTCAATGACTTCCCCCTTCAGTGGCCACTCTGCCTTATCCCGGCGTTTGAGGCTCTCTGTTAAGCTCTCCACTTGCAAGTCCTTTTGTTTTACCTTCCACTAGACTCCCACGTGGACTCTTCGTGGCCACTGAGTGGTCTGCTAGCTACCATTGGAGGGCCTCTAAACTTCCCCTGCTTGGCCACTTGGCTGGTATCTTTCTTTTTTTCTTTTTTTTTAAATATATCTTTATTGATTTCAGAGAGAGGAAGGGAGAGGGAGAGAGAGAGAAACATCAGTGATGAGAGTCATTGATTGGCTGCCTCCTGCACGCCCCCGACTGGGGATCCAGCCTGCAGCCCGGGCATGTGCCCTGACTGGGAATTGAACCCGATCGCCTGGATCCTAGATCGAAGCTCAACCGCTGAGCCACACCCGGCCGGGCTGCGGGTATCTTTCTATGTCCCTGTAAAACTTTTCCATCCTTTGTTTTTCCTCTGAAGCTTTACAATTTCCTAAAGGCACAGCCCCATGCTAGCCTTCTTAAGAAGTTCCTGATGGCAGTACCATTTACTTGATGCCAGGTGACTCGGGTTGTGTCCTCAGCTCTCGCATGAGACACTTAGACTCCTATTAGTGTCAGTTGCTTGCCTCTATATGAGCTCTAAGTGCTCTTGACCTTCCTTCTATACTAGGAAGTGACATAATACTTACAAATCTTATATGGGTATTATTGCTCCGTGCGCTGTCTCCCAATGCATCGTTTGTATACAAATTAAATCATAAGCCTCGGCAAGCAGGGGATCTTTTCTTATATGATTGGCATCCTTTGTAGCAATTAGTTTTATGGTTCGTAAAGTGTGTTCCATAACTATGTGAAGAACCGAATGAGACCACCTCTAGTGAAAACTCCATAATGATGCTGTGATTTGAAAAATAAATAAATAACTCGAGATGAGGAACTCCTAGAGACAGTGGTTCATTGCAGTGTTTCTTACATTTTCTTAAGGTTAAATAAATAAGTTTTAGTATGTCGGCCTCTCCTGGAAGGGGTTTGAGTACTAGCAGTGCTGTGGAATGAGAGGCGGCGGGCACCTCTGCTAAGAAATGCAAAGTAGACTGGTGGCAGGGAGGTCACTTGGGCGCCTCAGCACTAACCTGATGAGTGATTGTTAAACATCTGCCCTGTTGTTTTTTTAGCTGGGATGTTTATATCTAACATGTTCGTTTTTTTCTGTAAGAAAAGGGTATTTGCATTTCTGATTTACATTCTTACTACCTACAGTGTACCTGACTGAGCTTTATAAGCATTATCCCAAATAATTACCATAATAATTCTATGGCTGAGAGATAATACACATTTGAAAGTCAAGAAAACTAAGATTCAGAGAGTTCAAATAACTTGGCCAGGGTCACACAGCTCGGAAGTGGTAGAGCTACTCTTCCAACCCACACCCATCTGGTTCCAGAGCTCATGTGCTTCCTGGTGAATCGTGACTTCTGCATTTTCCAGCTCCTGTGTGTCTTTGTGCACGCGTTCCCCCGTCTGCACTGCCTTGCTCGTCTCTGCAAATGTCCTCTGTTATCCTCAAGCCCTGTTCCCCATTCGTTTGGAACCAGTCACCCCTTTCATGGGGATTCCCACAGCACTTCAGTCCTTATCTAAAATTCCTTAACAATTCCTCACTTCCATCCGTGTAATTGAGTCATCTGTGTGCTGGTTTCATCTTCCTCCCTGCACTGGAAGCTCAGGGAGGGCGAATTGATGCCTCTGGATTCGTGTGTGCTCTTCAGGAGTGACTGGAACAGTTCCTGTGCCCTGTGGTCGCTCTGTGTCATATGGGGAGGGTGGAGCCTGGGAGGGATGGAGCGGGAAAGGAAGAAAGGAAGGAATTCGAGAACACTGGAACACGGTATATAATTAAGTGTTAAATTGTGTGGTTCAGACTAATTATAAAGCCTTTTAAAAGAAATGCAGTTTTATTACTTTTAAGAACATAAAGTAAAGTTAATTAATGGCTAACAAAATGTTGTTAAGTAGCTGTCTTGTCATTCTGACTGTAATTAACACTTTTTTGCATAACTGCAAAAGTGAACTTACGCCCAGCTTCTCTCCAAATTATTGAGAATTTTAAATTAACAATCTGAAATAATTGTTTTAGAGGGTTAGATAGAGAGCACATATTGATAAAGAAGGCATAGGACACTTCTAAATATTTTTACTCTTTAACCAGTAGTAACCAGGGCCTTCGTAATTGTTGAAGCACATATAGGACCGTATTTGCTAAAATTATAGTACAGTTGGTTAGAGTTTTAAATTATTTCTTTCTTCCCTTTTTTGATTAATTGAATAATTCAGTCATTTTAAAAAGGAGATCTAAAAAGACTACTTTAAGACTATTTCACAAATGCTAAAATGATACAATAAGAAAGATGATAAATCCAGTAGCAGAGCGAGTGGAAAGGAGAGATAGAATAGAAAACCAGAAATGATGGAATAGGACTTGTGAGGAGTCTCACGTAGGGGTCAGGGAGGGAAGTACTGCTGACCAGCTTCCAGGGCCCTTGCTTAAGTGACTCTTTGGAGAGGGTTAGGGAGCACCGAAGGAGACAGAAATTCGTGAAGGAGACTACAGAATTAACCTTGGACTCACTGCGTCTGGGGTACTTGTGAGCTACAGAACTAGAGTTCTTCAGAGAGCAGGTGACCTGGGGACCCGAAGCTCAGAAGTGAGGGTCACTGCAAGGTAACCAGTTTTGGAGTCAGTGGCAGATGCGGTAGCCGAAGGTTTTTCACAAAGGACAGTTGGGGACATTCAATAGAGAACAGAGCAAGGAAGGAGACCACACAGATGGAAGGTAAGATTCAGGGCCGTTTACCTAATAAATGGGCCTGAGAAGGAGTATTTAGAGAAGTCAGAGAAAAACCCAGAGAGAGTGGCGTCAACAGACCTCAGAAGAAATATCCGTTCCCAGCCACAAGGTGGCTGAGTTGGTTGGAGCCTTGCCCCGTACACCAAAAATGTCATAAGTTCCATTCCTGGGCCCGGCACATACCTAGGTTGTGGGTTTGATCCCTGGTCAGGGTGCATATAGGAGACAAACCGATCAATGTTTCTCTCTCTCTCTCTCTCTCTCTCTCTCTCCCCCCCATAAACATATCCTGGGGTGAGGATTTCAAGAAGAAAGGCATAAACATTTCCCGGGAACCTATGAGGCTGACCTGCAAGGCACCTGTGAGCGCTCACGTGTAGACCCAAGGCGGGCGCAGACTTACTCAGGGTGCAGGTGGTTCTTACAACAATTGTAGCAGGTGGGAAGCCGCCGGTGGGAACCTGGCACAAACAAAGGGAGCTGGGGACAAACAGGACCTAGAGAGGGGTGGTAGGAGCAGGTTGGAGCAGGGACAGCGTCATCTCTTCCCCTGGAGGGGGGGTGGAGTGGCTGCGAAGGTCCCCCTTCAGGACAGAGCCCAGGCCAGAGTTCACCTCACTGTTGTTTGGTTTCGGTAGCTTTGCGCAGGTATAATTTACATACCATAAATGCTTTCCACTTTTGTGTTATTTTTAAATAAAGTTACAGACTTCTGTAGCCCTCACCACAGCCGGGTTTTGCAGCATCGCTAAAACCTGCCTTTGCAGCCCCCGGAAAGTTCCTCTGTGCCTGCTTGCAGCCCACCTCCCAGCTCCAGGCAACCGCTGGGCTTTCTCCACCCACATGTCTTCATTTTCTGGACATTTCCTAGAAACGGAATCGCAGCTTTTGCACCTCGCTTCTTTCACGATGTCCTCGAGGTCCGCTCGTGATGTAGCATGTGTCGGGGATCGTTCTTTTGTTTTGCTTAATAATATTCTACTGTGAGAGCATAACTCACTTTCTTATTCTTTCTCCAGCACTTGCACACTGGATCGGTCCCAGGTTTGGGTTCATGTGGCTGCTGCTGCTCTGAGCATTCGCCTCCCTGTCTTTATGTGAACATATGTTTTCATTTCTTTTGGGGAGAGTCCTGTAAGTGGAATCGCTGGGTCATATAGCAAGTTTATTTTAACTTTAAAAGAACCTGCCAACTGGTTGTAACCTTCCAAAGTGGTTGTAACGTTTTACATTTCCGCCATCAGTTTATGAGTTCTTCATCTCTCCACATCCTCACCAACACTTGCTTTTGTCTTTTTTTAGAAACTGTTATTATAGCCATGCTAGGGGCTGTATAAACCAGAAGGAGTATCTCCTGGTGGTTTTAATTGGAAATTCCTTAATGATTAATGATGGTGAACATCTTTTCATGGCCTATTACCCTTCATATATCATCTTGGGTGAAGGGCCTATGCAAATCTTTTGGCGATTTTTAAATTACATTTATAGTCATAAGTTGTAAGAATTCTTTATATTTCCGGATACGAGTCCTTCATTAGTTGTATGGTTTGCAAATATTTTCTCCTGTTATCTGACTTGTCTTTTCATTTTCTTAATGGTGCTTTTAAAAACAACAGTTTTAGTTTTATTGAAGCCCAATTTATCATTTTCTTCTTTTACAGATCATTAGGTGGCTGTTCTATCTAAAGACTTTTTGCCCAGTCCAAAGTCATGAGAGTGTTCCCTATATTTTCTTGTAAAAGTATCATAGCTTTTTAATTACTGTATTTTGATCTGTGATCTAATTTGAATTATTTTCTGCGTAGGCTATGACATAAGGATTTAAATTCACTTTTATTTACATGGATATTCAACTGTTCTAGCTCCTTGTATTGAAAAATGCTTTCCCTCTGTTGAATTGTCTTAGCGATTTTGTCAAAATTCAATTGACCGTGAATGGGATTTATGACTCTTCCTTTCTTTCTGAGGATTTGATCTATTCTGGAATCTCAATTCTAACCCATGGAGCCACATAAATGCTTATGTTTGCATGGGTAGTGTAAGTCCTCCAACTTTGATTTTCTATTTCAAAATTGTTTTTGCCCTTCTACATTCTTTGCATTTCTGTACATAATTTAGGAACACATTGCCAGTGTCTGTGAGCCTGCTGAGATTTTGATAGGGGTTGCATTGAATTTATAGATCAATTTGGGGAGAACTGCCATCTTGACAACACTGAGTCTTCAAATCCATGAACATGGAATGTCTCCCCATTTATTTAGATCCATTTTAATTTCTCTTTTCGAACTGTTGTATAGTTTTCAGTGTAGAAATTTATTCTTAGGTATTTAATTCTTTTTTTATATATTGTGAATGGAAGTGTTATCTTAATTTCATGTTTGACTTGGTTGTTAGTATACATAAAATACAATCCATTCTTATTTACCGATGTTATTCCCTGCAGCCTTGCAGAATTGTTTATCAGTTCTAATAATTCCTTTGCGGACTCTCTAGAACCTCCTACATCCAGGATTATACCACCTGGGAATAAAGATAGTTTTAGTTCTTCCTTTAAGCCTAGATACCTTTCATTTCTTTCTCTCTGTCTCTCTTTTGCACCGCGTAGAACCTCTGGCAGAGTGTTGACTAGAAGTGTCAGACTTGGATATCTCTGTCTTTCCTGATCTTAGGAAGAAAGCATTCAGTCGTTCACCATTGTGTATTAACGGTGGATTTTTTATAGATAATTTTATCAGGTTGGGGGCGTTTCTTTCTAATCCTCTTGGTTGAAGGTTTTATCGGGAATGAGCGTTGAATTTTATCAAATGTTTTTTCTTCATCTATTGAGCTGACTCGTGTCCTTTCCTTTTATTCTGTTCCACAGTGTATTTCATTAGTTGATTTTCAGATGCCAAACTAAGTCATCATTTTTGGGATGAGTCTCTGTTGGTGTTGGTGTATAATCCTCTTTATATATTGCTAGATTTAGCTTATTAATATTTTGTTAAATGAGGAATATTTATCTGTAGTTTTTTCTTCTTGTGGTTTCTTTGTCTGTTTTTAATATCATATAATACTAGCCTTATAGACTGAGGGCCGTGCTCCATTTTTCTCTGTATTTTGAAAGAGCTTGTGAAAGAATTGATATTTTCCTTTTTAAAATATTTGATAGAAATGACCTGTGAAACCACATGGGCCTGGCTTTTCTTTGCGGGGAGACTTGTAATTATAAAGTTAATTGTTTGATTTAGTTCAGTTCAGATTTTCTATTTCCTCTTGAGTCAGTTTGGTAACTTGTGAATTTTTAGGAATATGTCTATTTAATCTAAATTGTCCAATGTTGGTACAGCATTGTTAATATTTCTTTCCAATCTGTTTATGATCATAGGACCTTAGCGTCTCTGTAGGATCATGTCTTTTTATTCAATTTTGGTAACTTTTTTCTTCACTCTTTTTTCTTGGCTACTCTAACTAAATATTTGTCAGTTTTGTTGAACTTTCAAATAACGATTTTTTATTTCTTTGGCTCTCTATTTTCTGTTTCTCTCATTCTGTTTTATTGATTTTTCTACAAATCATTTTTCTTCTGTTTGATTTCAATTTAGCTTCCTATTTTTTTTTTTAGTTTCTTAAGGTGGAGCTTAGGTTATTGATTTGAGATTTTCTTTTCTAACATAGGTATTTACAACTATAAATTTCTCTATGATCACTGGTTTTGCTACATTCCATAAATTTTGACGTCATGTTTTTCTTTTCATTCAGCTCAATATACTTTATATTTTTTGTATGATTTCTCCTTCGATCCATAAGTTATTTATAAGTGTGTTAATTCTCAAGTAAATCTGGGGTTTTCCAGATTTATTTCTGTAAAGATTGATTTATAACTTAATTCTGTCAATATTGGGTGCATACTTTCCATGATACAGTTCTTTTAAATGTTGAGACTTATTTAGGTCTACCATATGTTGAGTTCTGGAAAATGTTCTATGTGCACTTGAAAAAAACATGTATGCTACAGGCATCAGTCAGAGTCTTCTAGATAAATAAGTTAGGTCAAGTTGATTGAAAGTGTTGCTTAAGACTACTGGTGGTTGTATCACTTATCTAGAGTGAGGTATTAGAATCTCTAAATTTAAATGTTGACTAGTCTATTTTTTTCTTGCAATTTTGTCAGTTTTTGCTTAATGCATTTTAAGGTTCTGTTTTTAGGTGCATATACATTTTATATTATATCCTCCTGATACATGGATCCTTTATAAAATTCATTTTATATGAGTTTCATTATCAAATGTCTCTCTTTGTCTTTGATAATGTTTCTAGTCTTAAAGTCAATTTTGTCTGATATTAAAGTTTGTCTTTTCCAATCTGAATGCCTTCTTTTTTATGGTTACTTGTTTGCATGATATATCTTGCTATCATTTTACTTTTACCCTCTTTGTAGCTTTAGATCTAAGGTGTCTTTTCTAGACAAATTATACTTTTTTGTTCAATCTGATTATCTCTGACTTTTGATCAGAGTATATATACCATTCATATATAATAATTATTTTTATGTTTGGATTTACATTTGACGTTTTGCTATTTGTTTTCTGTATGATTCCTGTCTTTTAAGTTACTCAGTTTCTTTCCAATTGACTTATTTTGTGTTAAATATTTTAGTGCATCATTTTAATTCTTCTATTGGCATTTTATCTATATGTCTGAGTTGTGTTTTAATTGGTTATTCTAATGATTTTACTATTCAATGTAGCTTATCATAAGCTATTTCAGATTAATGCTAACTAAATTCTGGTAAAATATAGAAATTTTACTCCATTATAGGTCTTTTTTTCCTCCCCTCTTCTTGGTGCTATTATGAGATATGTAAGGTGTCCCAAAACAATGAACAAATGTACTTTGAATAATTATAAAGGCAGTATTTATTAAATTTTTTCAAAATTGAGCTATCAGCTGTTAAAGTGTGTATACATTTTCCGGGATACCCTGTATTATGTCCATATATGCTGTACAGAAAATAATATGATATTACAATTTTTGCTTTATTTAATTTTATATTTTAAATATTTTAGATGACAAATGAGAAAAATTATTTTTAGAGACTTCTGTATGATTCTACGTATTTACCACTTCCATGTTTTTCATTTCTTTGTGTGAATTTAAGTCACCATCTAGTCCTATTTTTTCATCCTGAAAGTCTTTCTTTTATATTACTTGTAAGGTAAGTCAGCTAGCAACACATTGTTTGTCTGAAAATGCCTGTATTTCACCTTCACATTTGAAGGAGAGTCCTGCTGGATATAGAATTTTTGGTTAACAGTATTGTTTTCCCTTCAGTACTGTGGGTTTGTCATTCACTGCTTTGCCTCCATTGCTTCAGATGAGACGGCAGCCCTGCCCTCTCCCTGGCGCCCTGTCTTTTCCTCTTGCTGGTGTCGATATTTTCTCTTTCCCTTTGGTTTTAATAGTTTGAATATATTATGTGTCTAGGTGTGGGTCTGTCTTTTTGTAGTTATCCTACTTTGGATTGCAGAACATCTTAAATATGTAAATTCATCTATTTCATTAACTTTGGGAAGTTTTCCAATTATTTCATTGAATATGTGTTCGCCCTTTTCTCTCCTGAGACTCCCATTATACATGGGCTGCTACTCTGAGGCTCTGCCCATGTTTCTTCGTTTTTCCCTTCTGTTTTTCAGTTTGAATAATTTCTATTATTTGTTTCCAAGTTTACGGATTCTTTTGTCTGTCATCTCAAATCTGCTATTGAGTCCTCCAGTCAGATTTTCTTTTTTCATTGTGTACTTTTTCATTCCAGAAATTGCATTTGGTTCTTTATAATTTTTGTTTCTGTGTTGAAAATCTCTATTTACTGATTTATTATTGTCATACTTTATTGTAAAAGCATGTTGTTTTTTTTTTTTTTTTGGTTTTATAATTTGTTGTTTGTAATTGCTGCTTTGAGGTTTTGCTTTCTAAACCCAACATCTGGGACACTCAGAGAGTTTCTTTTGTCTATTTTTGTGAGTATGGACCACAATTTTCTGCTTCTTTGTGCATCTCATCATTTTTTTAAGTGGAAATTTTAGATATATATTGTGGCAGATCTGGATCCTGGATCCTCATCTTCCCCCCTTGATAGTTGTTGTTTTACTATTTTTTGGTTGTTAGCAGACTGGCTAGAATAACCTGTATCGTCTTCTCTGCTGTGCAGTGTGCAGTCACTGATGTCTTTGCTCAGATTTCTAAAAATATCTTTGTTTTGATTTTTAAGCCTAGCCTCCTACAGGTTGCTCCTGTGTCTGTGCAGCTGAGCCAGTGATGGAACATAGGTTGTGCTCAAGCACCCCCAGCCAGTAAGCCTTGCGTGGCTAGAGTTGTGTGTGGGTAGGAGAATGGTTATCTCCTATGTTCTTTGTGTCCTTCCTGCTCATGTTCACAGCCTTGGAGTCATGAAGAGTATATGGCTGACATGAGCACTTTCTAGGCAATGCCATGCTATACGCATTCAGATATGTTCTTGCCCAACCTTGACCAAAAGCTCAAGCTAGTAGAATAATTGGCCTTCCCCAGCCTTTGAGAGTGTCATTTCTATCAACAGCTCCACCAACAGCATCACCCACTGCTGTGACTCCAGAGAGCACCTTCAACAGTAGCAGCAGAGCTTCTGGTCCTCAGGACCTGCCCTACCTGGGAGAACCTTGACGTTGACTGGGCTGGGGGTGGGGTCTGAACACCACAAGTTCCCACAGTTCTTTGCCAAAGTTCAGCAGTTTTACAAGAATATATGTTTCTCAGGTTGTTGTATGCCTTTGCTCAACTTTCACATGGTGTTTATGTCAATTTTGTTCAACTTCATAGTCTATTAATTTTTGCCAGTCTCCTTTCTTTGCCATTGCAGAAGTCACTGGTTTTTATCAGTACTGTTCTCAAACCTCTGAATTTGTAACTTTGGGTGGTGTTTCTTCAGAGTCCACATGATATGTGTTATCACAGCTCTCACTTTTAGTCGCCTGTGACCTTGCAAAAGACACTGCCCCCACTTTCTGCCAGTTGCCATGAGCTTATTTGGGAGCCTTGCAGCATTTAGCTTCCTGTATGCTACTTCTGACTGGGAAGTAAAATCAGAGGCTTATATTTGTTGAGTAGAATAAAGTCAGTGGTAGTCCCCAATCCACGCTTCTCTTAAATTTGTTGGTTAAAGTTAGGACACACGTTCCAAAGGCAGCTTCAGCCCTGACATTGTCACATGGGCTGGATGCCCGTGAGTGCACTGACTAATGTACCGCAGGGAGAATCTAGGAAAATGTGCATCGTGGTCCTGTAAGATTTGAAAGCTGCAATTCAAGGACTGTTAAGACCTTCAGCTGGTGATAATTGGATTTGTAAGACAGTGCAACATGTGATAAAAACACTCCTGTTGGATGGGATCCCAGTTTTCTGCTACCCTCCCTATTAATGTGATAAATGTTGCTGTCTCAGCTGATAGGGCCACGTTGGATAATCAGATCGGAATCAAGTTTGACTTCCTCCCGCTGGTTTCCTGTGAAGCTCGTGGGAAGGCTTGAAAAAATACTACAGAGAATAAAGGGGACCTGGGTTTGAAGAGGGAAAATTTAACTTTCGTTATGAGGCTCCGTGGGTCAGGGAGACTCATTAACCGCAGCCTCCGGGCGCGGCTGCCTCCACTGCCCGCTGCACCCCGGAGGGGCTGGGGGAGGGACCCCCACTGCTGCTGGGCCCCTGCCACAGTGGAGGCTGGGGACCCGACAACGGCCTCTCTTGATACGGGTGTTGGGCCAGGGAGGAGCCAACATAATGTTGGAAAATTAAACCTGTCTTAATTAAAGCTGATGGCAAACAAATTCGAGTAATATGGCACTACAGCTGGGAAACATAAGTACGATTTGAAACTAAACAGCTGTGAAATTGGGCCCTCTGGTCACAGCTGGGCCTTCGAGAAGGCCAGAAGCCCTGGCAGAGGTGTTGCCCTGCCTGGAGGGCTGACTGGGCCAGGGACGGGCCGCCAGAGTGGCTTTCCCTCCTGACTGTTTCTGAAACAATGTACCCCACCCAGACATCCAGCTCTCTGGGTTTCCCGAACTTTTGAGGTCTGCACACCAGCGGCACCCCTCTGCCCCATAGGCTTATTTAGGGTGTTTTCTGAAGTCAGCAGCATTATTGTTAGAGCTGGAATTGAAAAGAGCTCCAGAGAGAGGAGGAGCACAGAATTTGTTTGCTTAGTGTTTTAAAAAATGTTTATCCATTCATTTATTCAAAGACCTCCAGGTTGTGCCCTTCACCTTCACCATCGATGGGCTCCCTTGGTGAGTTCCTACCACTTGGTTCTTTACCATTCAGTCTTTTAAAAATTTATTTATTGGCTTTAGAGAGAGAGAGAGAAGAACATTGATTTGCTGTTCCACTTATTTCTGCATCATTGGTTGGTTGATATATGTGCCCTGACATGGGATCAAACCTGAAACCTTGGCCTATCCAGATAATGCTCTAACCAGCCTTGCTACCCTGCCAGGGTCCTGACCATTCAGTCTTGATAGCCCTGTGTAGGGCAATCCCAGGACTGCTGTATTTTTTTTTACATTTATGCTCACCACTAGCAGTCTGGCTGCACCTATGCTGGGATGGGAGTATTTTAGGCTTTTCCTGAATTTTTCAACTCCTGATTCAGTCACATTCTTTTTGTAAAAAATTTATGTTTATTGCTGTATTAAGTTTCTATTTAAAAAATTTATTTTATTTTATTATTTTTTAAATATATCTTTATTGATTTCAGAGAGAGGACAGGAAAGGGAGAGAGATAGAAACATCAATGATGAGAGAGTCATTGATCGAGCCCTCAACCCTGGCATGTGCCCTGACCAGGAATCGAATCCCGATCGCCTGGATCCTAGGTTCAATGCTCAACCGCTGAGCCACGCCCGGCTGGGCGTTGCTATTTTTTTAAATTCTCACCTGAGGACATGCTCAGAGAGAGGAAGAGAGAGAAAGAGAGAGAGAAACAATGATGTGAGAGAGAAACATCAGTTGGTCTCCTTCCTCACATGCCCCAACCGGGGATCAAACCCGAGACCCAGGTATGTGCCCTGACCGGGAATCGAAGCAGCAATGCTTCGGTGCTCAACCAGCTGAGCCGCTCCAGCCGGGCTCAGTCCCGTTCCTAACTTCTGAGGCTTGTGGCTCTCACTTGCTTTGAATGTTTTCCTTACGCGTCTTTCTTCCTTGTCTGTCGACTTTAGCTGATATTTTCAGAAGGTCAGGAATGACCCCGACAATGTACATTGACCCCCCTGCGTGTGTCAGAATGGGCGAGACTACGCTGCAGAAACAGGCCCTGAGACCTTGGGGGCTAAATGCATTACAGTTAGTTCTTACTCCCTCTACTGCCTGGAGCGTGTTGCACAGACCCGCCGAGGTCTCAGTGAACTGGTGTGTTTTGGACCTGAGTTCCCTTCTGTGGCGTCACCATCATGGAGCCCTATGGCATCCAGCCCCGGATGAGAGGCTAGGAGACTGGGAAGTGGGGGAGTGTGGATGACTGAGCAGGACGTTTCAGTGGTAGGCCCACAGTATCATTCCTTCCCACATTCCACTGACCAGCAGTCAGTCACATGCCATCAGCCTGCCTGTAGGGGACACTGGAGAATGCAGTGTTCCTATGTGCCCAGGACTTGGCTAGTCTCTATCCCTCCATAACTGCTAATACAAGTCTATCCAGTTATCAAAGTCTAAGTGCCTGGGCTTGAAGGGATCTTTGGAAACAATTTAGTAATTCTTCTATTGGCATCTAAAATACCTTAGACCAGTGGTTCTGAAAGTGTGGTCTGGATAAGAGTGGTCCTCAGCATCACCTGGAACTTGTTAGAAATGCAATCATTGAGCGTTACTCCTGACCGACAATATAAGAAATTCTGGGAGTGGAGCCAAGCAATCTGAGCTTTAATAAGCCCTCCAGGTGATTCTGATGCTCCCTAAAGTTAGAGAGCCACTGTTCTAGATCAGCAGTTCTCACTCAACCATGACCACCCATTAGGATGGCTTGGGGAGCTTTAAAAAGTACTGACAGCTGAGTCTACACCTAGGAGACTCTGATTGGATTGACCTGGGGTGTGTGGAGTGAACCAAGGATGAGAACCACTGTGCTAGAATTATTTTTGAGAGATGCTTCCCCACCCTCTGAAGTTTTCATGAAAATAGATTCAGTGTGACTTCAGTTGCACCTAATGAACGTGGTCAAAAGCAGTGGGAGTGATGATGAAATTTCATGTCCTAAGCATGTCCCTTTCCCTTTCAAATGGAATCAGCCACCCAGCTTTGCAAAGAGTGAAGACAAAACAGAGATTTTGGAACTTAGAAGTGGAATCCTGATTCTGTCAAAAACTCATCATATGGCCTTGGAAAAGTCAGTTAATTTCTCTGTGTCTATAAAGCAGGAGTAGTAACACTTGCCCACAGATGTTTCCAGCATTATCTAATTAATGAGCAGAAAGTGGAAAATACAAAGTACTGTACAAATGTTAATCATTATGATGAATGCAGTGCACTTTGCAGATACAAAAGTGCTGTGTATATATGCTCAGAATTATTATAATTATTGCTAATATCGATAACATTGTTACTACTAATACATTTACCATGCAGTGGGATCTCAGTGTGCCCTTTGGGTTAACATCTTGCCCCACATTGTCAGGGAGTCTTGCTAAGCAGCTGTTTAATGATCATTTCTCTCCAGCTCCCCAGATAGTTTCATTCATCAGGAATATAAGTAGTGATGTATGCAAGGCATTCTAGGGTCCACTTGTGAGATGTCCCTGACTGTTAGGGCATTGCCAGGTCATGTTACAGAAGTTCTTCTTTAGATTAAGGAAGTGCTAGAATATTGGACTCGTCTATTTATTATTTTCAGTATTTTCATCAGAGGCATTTTTCCCCCCTTCTACTGCTGGTCTTTTATCTGTAATAGTTTTGCCATCTGCTTTCATGTGGTGGTAAATGTGCTGAAGGAAATTCTAGTGTGTGTTGGTGAGTGTGAATAGGTTCCAATGCTGACAATTCACAGATATTATCAGCAGCAGTTGGTGTTGAGAACAGGACAAATGTTTTTTTGTTGAGTTTTGTTAGTTTTAGCTTGGATTTTGATTGTGAGGAGGGGCACTGGGGAAAGGCAGTTGTACCCCTCTTTCCACCTCTCATGAAGGAAATGGGCTGCAGATTGTGGGATTGGTTTGGGCAAAGCAGATTGGAAACAAACAGAATCAGTAGATGATACTAAGATACAGCTAGAAATTAAAAGACCATTGGCCCGTACTTATGTTCATCCTGACACCCATTTCCTGGTCGTAAGACATGGAAGTCTTCATTGCTTAGACTTTGTCCACACTCCTGCTTCCTGATTTATTCACAGAAAAATGGAATGACACTTACAAAATAAACTGACCCTGAGAATTATTTCAGTTCGGTCTAAGGCTTTGGAAAAAATATGGAGTTGCTGGATTATTTCTACCTTAGACCCATGCAGGCCCTCCAGTTATCACCGTTCCTAATGACTGTCTTCCTTTGTCTCTTGGTGAGGCCACCCATGATAACTGAACTGTCTTTGCTTTAGGCCGGAACTACATTAGTCCATTTCGACATAGAGATGAATTCAAGGAAACAGAAACAAGAGAGCCCCAGGAGCCAAGAGCCAAGAGCCAAGAACAAGAAGGGAGAGAACTCTTTTGTTTAGGGGATTACGTGTTCCCAGATTTTTGCAGGCTTGCAAGTGCCCCACCCATTCTGCCCAAAGATCTCTGTGCCCAGGTGTGACTGACAGGTACCTTCCCTAGTCACCCCAACACCACTCTACATAGGTGGATGGTTCCCTGGGGAGTGTGAAATTGCAGCTTCCTGGTGAAGCTGCCCAAATGACATGCCTGTAATGTCTGGCCTTCCCTTTGCTCCTTTCCTATTATTAATGACTAGCTAATTACAGTGGTTTCACAACTATCAGTCTCTTCAATTTTGGGGGCAGCAGTTTGCCCTGTGACCTTAGATCACTGATGAATCCAAGAAGAGTTGTTGATTTTCATTTTACTCATCCTTTCTTGTGTGATGGGAGTAATAACTTCCAAGTTACTTGCATGCTGGACTGGAAACTAGAAGTTCTGTCTGCTCTAATAATTATCACACAACAAATCCAGTTTGGGTAGCCCACCAGGCAGAAAAATAATCATATGGGCCTATAGTGGTGAAAAGGTGGGAAATGTGGTATACGTGAACTTACACTATAACTGTTTGTTTTCACAAACTGCCTTTTTAAAAGAGAAATAAGAAGACCATGTAAGGGTGGGAGGAGGTAGGTCAGAAAAGAGGAGTGGTTTTAAAATCAATTCTGCCTATTATTCACGGGGAAAGAATCATCAGCAAATTCATTACAAATCCTTTTGTTTATGTAGGAAAGTCTCATTTATGAGGTACCAGCCATGTTCCACATGAATGAATTTGTCATATAACTGAGCTATCATTCTTTAAATTGAACTTAAAGCATTACAATCCTTTTTGATAGAGTTCTTCTAAAATATATTATTGTTCTGTCTTATTGAGAAAAACATAGAGAATACCATTCATCTTATTGTGTTACTTAGGTCATTATTGTAATATCGGTCACAGAACAACTCTGTTGTAATGCAGCCCTCAAGGGCTCTCGAGGTGACTGGGATCAGGTGCACCTAAGCACAGTTCCTGCCTTGCTTCCTAATGCTCATCTTTACCGCCTCTTTTCGCCAATTACTAACCTAAAATGAAATTAAATGTATTTATTTATATAAAACTTGTCCATTTATCTCCTAATATCATCTCCCATATTACTTTGTAATGCACGTACCACAGTTGGAAAAATACTTCTATATAGGGAGAATTCAGAATCAGCCAGGGAACCTACTTTTATATTTGTTGAATTACTAAGCAGATTATATGTGCAGAAGTAAGTTATAGTCCAAAAATAAATAACTGCACATAATATATCAGTTGTATGATGAAGTACTATGGTGAAAAACAAACTAGGGAAAGGGGTAAGAGAAGGCTAGAGGAGGGGCGGTCATTGATGACCTCTTGCTAAGATGATGATTGAACTAGGGATTGAAGGAATTGAAGAATGAAACTATTTGGATATTATGGAGTAGGGAGTGGGAGCTGCGTGTGAAAAGGCCCTTTGGCAGGGGTATGTTCGAGATCAGGAAAAATAAAAGGCAGATAAGTCCTTGGCAGAGGGAGGGAGGGAGAGAAAGAAGGGACCTAGAGCTGAGATGTCATGGCAGGTGAAATAATCAAATTAGTCAGCTATTACCATACAGTGATGCAGATAAAAGTTAGGGGCAGTGTTGGCTGCAGACAGTGAGCTTGGGCTCAGGCTTCCTCCGCACATGTTCCTTCTGGGCTGAGGCTGAAGAGCCAGAAGCTACTTCTTCTCTAGGTAGAACAGCAGGGTGCAGGAGGAGAGCCTGCCACCATGCACTGTGTAAGCTTCGAGCCTGCTCACGTCCTGTCTACCAACGTCAGCAGGCCAAAGCAAGCCAGATGGCCAAGCCCCAAATCTACAGGTGAGAAAAGTACAGCTTGCCACACGGGGAGGGGAAAGAAGAAAGAACTGTGCCCAGCGTTTCCATCTTCCCCAACCAGGGAGGGATTTGCAGGCCACTGAAAAGCCTTTAACTTGTATACTTTGTGAGAGAGTTACTAACACTGAGTCAAGGCGAGACGTGTTCTGGTTTTAGTTTTCAAAGAGAAACTCTGGGAGCGTGAGGAGAACATATTCCAGGGTGAAGCTGAATGCAAGGACAGGAAGCTGACTGTTGCCATATTGCAGATGAGAGAGAATGGTGGCTTTGACCATGACCTAGAGGAGGGCATGGCGTGGAATAGTTATTCTCTGGGTTTGTTTTATAGGTGAGCCGTCTAGACTGGTTGATAGATGGGATATGAAAGGAGGAGCGTGGTCAAGGAAGGACCCAAAGCTTTTGGTTGGAGAACCTGGCGTGATGAGCGGGGAGAGATGTTCTGGGACAGGTCTGAGAGTTGGGGGCGGGGAATTTGGAGTTCTGTTTCTATTGTGTAAGGTTTGAGAGGCTCATTAGGCTTTCAAAAGGAGATGCCTAGTAGGCAATGGTATATATGAACCAGGGCCTAGGACACAGGTCCAGGCTGGATATAGGGTTAAATTAAAGTTTAGAGTAGATTTAAACTTGCATTTGTCTTGGCTGTTGAAAATATTTCACTTAGAGCCAGACTTTGTTATAATATTCCCTGTGGGTGGGAGTCTCTAAATCTTCCTGTTCTCTACTGAGTTTCCCCCAAAAAACAACACCTCCAAACTCTTTTTTCCCTCTCTTGCTCTTTCTCTGTCCCTTTTCTTTATTCTTAGTTTATATTTTTGAAGAATGATATACTTCCTCGCTTCTATTCATTTCTTAAGCAACTGTAATCTGTATCCTAACTGCTACATCTATTAAAACTTCTCTGACCAAAGTTTCCAACTGCACAGATCCAACGTGCTCTCTAAGGTACCTGTTTCACTGCTGCTGCGTTCAAATTGCTTTGCCTCTCTCCTTCGTGAAGCTATAGCCCGGCTTCTGCGATGCTGCCTCCTAGCCTGGTTTCCCTCTGCTGGCCCAGCTGCCTGGCCGTGTCCCCCAGTGTGCACGCGCCCTCCCATCTCTTCAACCTTGGTTCTGTTCATGACCCACAGCTGTTTGCCCTCTCCATGGCAAATACCATCTATTTCCTGGGTTTTAGCTGCTGTTGATGTGCAGGAGCTGCCCGGGTTGCCATCTCTGAGTCTGATCCCTTACTTAAATGTCATCAAAGTGTTTCCAACTACATGTTGGATACATCCAAACCAATGGCCAACAGGTGACTAAATGCCAAGGTATCCAAATGAATCATTCCCCGGTTATTGGAGAGGTAGAGACAGTCACTCTTTCTTTAAGCTCTAGTGACTGAGACCTTCTTCTCCATAGATGGGTGTATATTTACACATACGTACACCAGTTCCCATTCCAACACCCGTTCACCTTGACGTTACTGTGATGATTCCATGGGGGATGTCCTCTGAGCCATCTTTCCTGTTGTTTTTAGTTACTGTACTTTAAGACATCTGATCCAAATGGTAGCTCCTCTGAGAAGGCTCCTTTGAGTTTATCTCTGGGAGACAATATTCCTCCTGGGTGCTCTGCCAACATTCTTTTCACGTCTCATCATATTATGTTGACAATGTATATACATCCTCTTGCCTGACTTTAAGAATTGAAGTTCTCCAGGGAAGAAAGCTACATTTATCAGCGCACCTCAAGCATCTAGATCAGTACTCTGCTCTTGGTAGGATCTCAGTAAATGGCATTTGGACCAATGAGTCTAACTAAAGGTGAGCGGGGCCCAGACATTGCCATGGACATACAGTCTTTTAGACATCAGAGCGTCGCCTCTGCAATTCATAATAACTTTGGTCCATTCAAAAGCTTTTTTCTTCAAGCCCACTGTACACACATAATGAGAATGTGCTCATGACTATAGGCAAAAGCAGGGGATGATTTACAGGAGGTCTGACAATTCCTCCGAAAGAGAAAGTGGCCCCATCATCCCCGGCTAGATGATGAGTGTGTCTCGTGTTATTTCCAGGCAATGTGAGGTTTTATTTTTGTCGTGCACCAAATGGACTTGGTGTCAGGCAGTCAAACGTCTGGCAACCCGCCAAGCTGAATAGATAGCATGAGTAGTGAATAGAACATTATTGGGCGATAATGATTTCCAGCAGCTATTGAATATAAATTCCGATGCAAAATGGAAAGCTTTATTTTCAGGGGAGGAGATATCGATCGTGCGGCCACTGTAAATAAAATGAGAAATGCAGGTGTAGAGAGAGGTCCAGTCCTAGCACAAGGAGCTGCCTCGTGGAGCCAAATGAAGACCCACTTGCTGGTGAGCACTTTGGAGAAGTCCTCCCGATCCTGTTCCCTCCTCGAAGACTGTGTCACAGGAGACAAATGCAGCCTGTGAAACATAGGTTTCGCCGTAGAACAATTACAGCTCCTAAATGTGAAGTCAAACGAAGACCTCTGCAACCAACAGTGATTTGTCACAGTGTAGTCCCTTGGATCTTGCTTGGTGCTTTGAGAGAAATTGTTTCATGAGGCAGAGGTAGGCTGGGAGCCTAGCTTACTGAATTGCTTTGTAGACTTAATGGTTGGTTCAAACAGAGTCTTTTCTTCTTTATCTACAGTTTGAGATGGAGGATGTGATTATTAGCATTTGAAGAACCTATTATTACAGCCTTTCTAGTTCATAGGCTGTTCAATGTAGGGAAGACCTTAAGGATGATCTCATCTAATGCTTTTATTTTTCAGCAAGGGAATGAGACTGAGAGAGAAGTGACACACACAAGATCAAGCAGTTTATTTAAACTTTTTGTGAAGCATTATCAGAATCTACTACTCTCTTTAACTTGACTAGCATCCTGGTGATTGCAGAGGGTATTTCCTCTGGGACAGCACTAATTCATTCCATGATGAGAAAACCTTCAGTGAGACCTTGCATGCTCTTAGGGGACCGGAGGAATGCCAGCTCCCTCGTTGCAGAGGCTGGAGGGTGTATTTTTATAGTGTTTCCACGGATGGCAGCAGGTATCTGGCGCCCTACTCTCCTTTATTGCTACGCAGGGATCAACTACCAGCCAACATTATGGATCTGAGGTTTGGACCTTCAAGATCTTTGTAGGGCTGGGAACTTCAATGCTGCTAACTTCTATACCAAGTGCGTCTGTGCACCTGGCACATCAGTGAAGAACATTTTCAGGGTAAATGTTGGATACCCGTAGCCGGAAGGTCTGCCAGTCAAAAGCTTGCGTAAGTGGGTGACTGGATCATGGTAAATGGTTTTACATTATATCCAGAAAAAACCCGAGGCCATTTTAATGAACCCCCAGCAGTACTTGCAGGGTAACTCTATCATGGTGCTCATCTCGTGACACAGTTATGAAGATCAATCAGAAAGTTGAGAGTTTAGGGGTAAAGAGGTAGAGAGACGGGTAGACTCTTCCTCTCCTCACTGTCTCCGAGAAATACCCCCACTGATCTCCAATGGATTGTGCCCCATGGAACTCACCATGGCTGGCTCCATGCTTTGATTAAGGCTTTTGTACTTTCTTAACTTGATGATCACAATACTCCAGGTCTTGGGCTAGTTGCTATATCCCTGTGTTGATCAGAAAATGTTTCTGCTGCTACAGACAGATTATCTACATACATACTGAAGTTACTCGTACTCAGACACCAAAGGCATGTTGAAGACATTAGTCTATTTCTGGTCTCCTTGCTCCTTGGCTACACAGTTTTAAACTTGTTCATGCTCATATTTATCATGTCTTTCTGCCCAGGGTTTCTCTCTTTCATTAATGAAAAAAATCTGTTTTATTTTTGTTGTTGTTTATTTGCTTTTGTAGCACAGGGAGGGGTGAGAAGCTAGAGAAACTTGCAATGTCTCTGGCAGACCTTAAATGAACTCGATATTTTGACTCTCTTAGATGTTCATTTTAATCTATGAGAAACTATATTTACGACTACACTGGCCCAAAGTGAGTTCTCTCTTTTTTCTACTTCTGCTGTGGTTCTCATCGTCTATACCAGTCATTTGGCAGTTAATCAGGTGCCGCCTCATGGCATTATAATTTAACTTCTTGTGTACGTACGTTATCTCTGTAAGTGAACTGGGATCCTTGAGGGAGAGAACTGGATATTATGCCTCTTTGTTTCCTCTCTAACACCTAGCGGGATGCTGTATGCACCGTCGGCTGTCAAGCAGTATTTGCTGAATAATATACCACACAGGATTTTGTTAATGCCTCTGCATTATGGTCCCAGAGAGAATGTTGCGTGAAAAGCAACTGTACACTTCCCCATTTTAGAATATTTGGTGAAATGCTACAGTAGTGATATTTCCAGGGCCTGCAGATTAAATGTCTCATGGTGTGTACACTGGCTGGCGGTGTGTGTGCCACTGCACGTGTGTAGTATTTGATGCGCTTGTGTTGGGGAGCCTATTGCTTTCACCTCCAATATTGGGAACGTTAATCAATTCCTCTGGTTAAGGGTGAAGAGCACTGTCTGGGTAACGGATATCCTGCTGTGGATGGAAGACTGTAATACCTCACTGAGAAATCATTAAATCCCAGATTCCAGTGTCTCTCCCTGTCACTTATCAGCAGCAGCAAATCTGCTTTAACAGCCCTGGATCCCTTATCTCTCGGTGACTGCGGACCATGTGCTGCTGCTTTCTGTAGATTGGAGATAGAGCCGCGTCATTACCCAGAGGTGACAGGGAGATAATTTACAGGCTCAATCAGCTCTAGTTACCATGTAATTACAGAGTTATTACATGGTCATTTGTTCCTGATGGACACCAGCGATCTCTTATCCTGCTCTCCTGTAGCCTGTGTCCTGTGCAGCTGAGACGCTTCGTTCCTTCTGCATGGGGCCTTAACCGGTGGGCTAGGGAGGAAGGGCAGAGACAATTTGGGTAGGATGTTGATTATGCCAAGATGCTGATGCTCTCCTCAGCTGGCCTGGTGATCACGGCATCCTGCGGCTTCCCTCCCCTCGGCTTCCAGTCACATCGCCTCTGTCGGAGAGGGGGAGGCAACACTCTGCTTGGCAGGTGGGGGAAAGTGGGCGTGAGGAATATTGGGCCCACCGCACCCAGCCACGGGACGGCAATGTCAACGCTGGAGTGTGTCACTGCCTCTCGTTATCTGAAGCTGGTGTTAACACAGAGCCTGTTGGAAGAAAAATTCCTTTTTATAATGAAAGGAAGAACGCATTTAAGTGTGTAATTTAGTATCATAGAGAAATCCTGAGAAGGTTCAGTAACCTGCCCACTGTCACTAAGTGAATGGTTTGTCTGGAATTCAAAGGACAGAGCTCAGCTCCTTCCACTGCAGCTCGTTTAA
Source organism: Miniopterus natalensis (assembly GCF_054644295.1). Lineage (NCBI taxonomy): Eukaryota > Metazoa > Chordata > Mammalia > Chiroptera > Miniopteridae > Miniopterus > Miniopterus natalensis. The sequence goes on along the minus strand of NC_142100.1, from coordinate 6,486,771 downwards.
ATGAATTTCTGTCATTAGGAGGCAACGTGCCTCTAAGAGCACAAGCCCTAGACACACTGTGAAGAAACTGGAACATTACTCCACCTTTGCTGCAGTGACTCCGGACAAGCCCCTTCGCCCTGCTTTTATTAATCATTAATGGACGTGTCTGATTCCACTTCATTTGCTGAGAGTGTCTAAAACGTGTGAATCCCCAATTCTTGAGAAATTGGACTGCATGTGGCATTTTTGTCACCATCAAAGAGTGTGACAGCCGCGTCCCGATGCGGTTGTGTGCTGGAGGAGGCCCTGGAGTTCGGGCCAGGACATCTGGGTCCAGTCTCGGTTTTCTCACTCATCTGTGTAATTCGGAGTCTCCGTGTGGCTGTCCGCCTGCCCCGGCCTCAGCTGTCTTCCCTGGAGAGTGGGCGGCTGGGCCAGACAGTTGCTGACGTCCCTTCCAGCTTTGACAGTTGTCCATGACTCCAAGATTTAAGATGGGCTGCAGACAAGTCTGAAAGTGGCTTAGCGTCTTTGGATGTAAGGTCACGGGAAGATCACATTCAAGGTCATCATCCGCAAAGCTTCCCGCACAACGTGAACATCACATTTCCGTGGCTGGAACGCTGGGGATCATTGGCACACGCTCCCACTTCTCTCCGCTCCAAACACCTTGCTGATTTAATTAAAACACCCTTCTTTCTTTTGAATGGCTAAGAAAGAGCACTAATTGTAATGTAACTGCTATGTAACTAATATGCGCAGGTAATATTGTGATTATATAAAGGCAGCCATATGCTCCTCTGCAATCGTTTTCGATGCTGTTAAGCTGCTGAGGCAGATAACTCCGTGTCCGTGCACAGAGCAATTGCATCAGACTAATTTTTGTTTGCAAACGAATCCCAAATTAACTATGTAAATAAGCAGATCTGCAAACGTATTATAATGTGCGTGTGCCCACGCGTGGGGCCGGGTGGAAGTGATCTCTACCTGCATGAATGATGTCAGAACTGGGGCTTGCCTGCGGCGTGCGTTGGCTTCTTGGCTTCCCAGCTCCTCTGAGTTGTCCTGCATTAGTTATTCTGAGTCACTCTGCTCCAGTGCAGGTGACTGAAGGCAGTATGGATTTGTTTTCACGAGAGGTGAAGGGTTATTTCGCTCGATCCACCTTTTCTGACCTCGCTTGCTACCCTCATGCGTTACTTGGCCAGCCGTGTTTCCAAGACGGTCATCTCTGGCCATGGGAAGGGGAGTGAAGTTTTCTCACTGTAAAGAGAGCAGAGTTGGGTCTGTGACTTGGAAATTGTTGTTGCCTTGAGGGCTGCATGGTGTTTAGAGTCAAACAAGGGTATTTGAATTTGGCTCCACCTTGGGCAAGTCACTTAACCTCTCTGAGTTTCAGTTTGCTCCATTGTAAGAGCAGGAGGTGGTCCCGGGGTTTGCTTCACGGGGCTCTTTGGAAGATTAAGTGAGTAGATGCTTGTCGTGTCTGGCACAGGGCCTGGCATGTGATCGGTGGTCAGTCATTGCTGCTGCTGCTATTTCCATGCTCAGTGCCACTGTGGTGTGACCAGCCCTGGCTGTCCCAGCATGACTTCCCAGGAGCCCTGCCATCAAAGTCAAGAGTAACTTCAGGCTCATCCTGATGTGGGATATCGCTCCAAAGAAGAAAGCCCATGGTACTAACCAGGGTTCTCCAGAGAAATTAGTAGGGTGCATTAGCCATGTCCTAGGCACCACCCTTTCTCCCTGGGAGCCTGCTTGTTTGATGGAGGTACCCTGTCCCACCAACCCTCCAGGCTATAGGACAGGCAGTAAGGAGGGGTGGATGGCCCGTTAGAGAACTCTCCAGCCTTTAAAATTTGAGAACAAAATTTCTCTTGCTGTCATTCTCTTCAGTCTTTTGGGGGACCCTTTCTTCTGCCACTAAGTGACCTAATTAACCTGACCAAGTTCTGAAAGAAGAAAACAGATTTATATCTGTGCATATGTTTTGGTTTCAGATTTTGGGTGAGATGTCAACTCATCATTTGCCAGTTGGATAACCATGAGCATGTTGCTCGGGCACCCAGTTGCCTTATTGTTGTAAAAAAAGGGGTAATAATTGTTCTATAGTTGTGGCAAAGACAAAATTAGTCAATATTTGTGGACGTACCATACAGGTCGTGGCATCCAGTATATGTTAGTTTTGCTCTTCTGTTTATAAAATAAGCATGCTGTTCTATATCCAGCATTAAAACAGGAAACGTTTGTTACGTTTATCTAGACTGGAGACTTTCTTTGTTTAAAATGCACAAATCAGCCTGTTTCTCTTTGCTATGTTTGCTCTGTGTGTGCATGTTTGGAATGGTGGGGTGTGTGTTTAGGGGGGTAGTTTTTGTGTTTATTTTAATGTTGTTTTGTTAATTCGCAGGTGAGGTAATGGGAGAGATGAGAGGTGGAAGTGATAGATGCTCATGGTACTGGGTCTGCAGTGATGAGTGCAAGGACTAGTTTACCAAAAACCTCTTGTGTATTCAGAACGACCTCAGCACATATGGACAGTCATACATTTATCTGTGTCTCTAGGGCATTACTGTGCTGGCCTGTGGGCTGGTATGTGTCACTCAGTGGGCACGCATGTACAATCATCAGCAAACCCAAGATTGGGGATTCCTACTTATCCTTTGTTAAATGGAAGCAGAGAAGGGATCAGGACTGGTGTCAGAGCTGGAGCAGATACCTGCCACTGCTCTGCCATCATTGCAAAATTCTGAATGAAAGTGGGAAGATTGTGGGATGTGCAATCAGGAGACAAGAGGACTGATTCTGGTACTGACATTTATCAGCAGTTTGGCTTTGGGAAAGTCACTGAATCACTCTGAGACTTAGTTTCCTCATCTGTGAAAAGGGAATAATATTTGTCACATTGTGAAAATCAAGTAAGCTATATATATTAGCAGATTAATAAACTGTCAGATACTAAATATACTTATGCTATGTGTTATTAGTCATCCCATGTCATTACTCAGTTATTCAATCTGGGAAAAGAGTATTAGGGCTATAACCTAATCACTGTGAGGGCCTGCCTTTCTGTTAACTGTGTTAAGTTCATAGTTCCACAATGTTTTATTTTTCATTTATTTTCTTTAAAAAAATGTATATATATCTTTATTGATTTCAGAGAGAGGAAGGGAGGGGGAGAGAGAGAGATAGAAACACCAGTGATGAGCACCATTGATTGGCTGCTTCCTGCACACCCCCTACTGAGGATCGAGCCCACAACCAGGGCATATGCCCTGACTGGGAATTCAAGCGCGATCTCCTGGATCATAGGTCAGTGCTCAACTGCTGGGCCACACCTGGCCGGACAGCAATGTTTTAAATATTGGTGAATGGCAGGTGACCCATGTGATCTCTTTTTTACACTATAAATGTCAAGTAAAAATCTACATGCTTCACTCTAGAACCAAACTGAGGAACTCAGTTGGGTCAAAACTTAGAAGGTAAGGCTTTTTTATATACCATCAATGAAAAAGTAGAATTTGAAATTATAAAGATAACAGCATTTATATTAGTACCCTTCCAACATGAAACACTTAGCTATAAATCTAAGAAAATATGTGCAAGATCTATATGAGGGAAACCAAATCCTTTGATGAACAAAATGGAGAGATATACCATATTCATGGATAGAAATGCTCAATATGGTCAAGATGTCAGTTCTCCCCAATTTGATATTTAGATTTGATGCAATCCAAATCCAAATCCCAGAACTTTATATTGTAGATATAAAAACAACTAGTTTTAGAGTTTGTGAGGAGAAGTAAAAGACCCAGAATGGCAAACAACAGTATCAAGGGAGACGAATAAAGTTGAAGGACTGCTACTACCCAACTTCAATCCTGAGTATAAAGCTACAGTCATCAAGACTGTGGTAAAAGAATGCACAGATAGCTAAGCAGAACCGAGTAGAACATAGAGGGTGTGTTTCATTTTGATCTTAGATGGCAAATAATACACCCTCTGTTCTTTTTTTTCCCTTTTTTGTCTCCACCCAAAGACATGTTTACTGATTTTAGAGAGAGGAAAGGGTGGAGAGAGAGAGACATCGATATGAGAGAAACATCGAACATCAATTGGTTTCCTGTTATATGGCCCCAACCAGGGACCGAACATGCAACCTAGGTATGTGCTTTGACTAGGAATTGAACCAGTGGCCTTTCAGTGTGCGGGATGATGTTCCGAACACCTGAGACCCCCAGGCCAAAGCCCATGTCCCTTGTTCTTGCTCTTGGCCTCCTTGTTAGCTGAGGGGAACCTCTCTAAAACAAACAAGGGTGCTGTAATTGGGAATACCCAAGGGAGATTTACCCTTCCTGCTGGTTGGTCACTTCTCTCCAGGGGCTTCAGATGTGTTTCTTTGTGCTGAAGCAGAAAAATTTCACCAAAACAAATAAAAATGATATCCGATCTCCATAGGGACAGAGTTTATGTGCCTCTTGTTCACCATTTATACCCAGCACCTAGGACTCTGCCTGGCATACAGTTGATGCTCAAAATAAGTAATTATGAGCCTTCTATTCACTGAGTATGTTTCTGCACTGGGATGAGGTGCTCAATTTATGCTTCTGTGACACAGTAGAAGTGTGAAGAATCCAGATTGAAGTGAGGAGTTCTGGAGGCAGGGGGTGCTGTTAGGATGCCAGAGCATGAAAGTGGAATTCAGCAATCCTTTTACATTACTCTATGGAGCAAGGGAGAGTTAGAAGGGATCTCTTTTGGCGGTGTTATGAAGAATCCTGTATTTATTTTCAGGTTCTTGCTACTGTCTGTTTTTGGTTTATATCTTTCCAAAGTCCTATATGGCCACTAAGGATCTGGGATCTGTCCTAAGGTTTGACCTAATTCTGTCTCCTCTAAGCCACATGGGCTCCAGTTAATAGGTTTGCCAAAAGCAAAAGGAACAATCTTAACCACCTGTCACTTAACAAAGAACCATATACCTTTCAGCACAGGTGAGGAGGGTGCTTTTGACAGACTGTGTGCATCTCACCAAGCTCCCTTTGTATATTCTCCCATTGCTGTACAATTATCAAAGTTCACCGTGTATGAAACAAGGGACTCAGGGGCATGGGTGGCCCTTCATGGAAACATTGCCTAACTCAGGCAATTTGGGATAACTTGAAGTTTCTACAAGATAGGAAAGTAGCCATTCATTATGGCCCTTGGCTACCACTTCTGGGTCAGGTCAAGCACATGATTCAATCAGTCTCCCCCATAGCTGGGTGGCAGGAAAAAAACAGTCGCAACATCAGCCATGTAGGGGAACTCTGGGATTACTGTTGTTCTAACAATATCAGTTGATGTCTGTAGGGGAGGAGAGTTAAGATTGCCAAGAATCATGCCAGGAATGAAAAGTTCTGGTCTTTATATGTCACCTGGCCAACATCACTTTGTCCTGGATTCATTGTCTTGCTTAAAGAACACCCGGTCTTATTTGGATAAGTGGCAGTGCCGCCATTCTGTTGGCTTAAAGGGCAGGTACTGACATGTGTGCGTGTGTGTGGTATGTGTGTGTTTATGCCTGTGCATGTGTATGTGTGTGCATGCTCACATTTGAAATGGGCCTTATGCATCTACTATGAGGTTGTGCTGTGGTTTATAACAATCCAGTCTCTCATAATCTCAGCCCCCACCATTCATAAACAGGGTCCAGTGCTATAACTTTGCCTATGGGACCCTTTCTTTCAAGAACATGTAAGACCTTTGTGAGTTAGGATTTATGTTACTGCTGCAGTGTATAGAAATCGGGACACTTCGTGTTGCAGAGATGGAACTCTGCGACGAAAAAGAAAATGAATCATAGAAATCAGTGTGCGCCTTCAAGAGAGAGGATGCCTCTCCTGAACATTGTCATTTCATATTATATCTTGTGGGTATCTTCTCTCGGATTAAGATATTTTCTTATTTCCATGTCCCCAAGGTGGTCCACAGCTTTGAGAGATTATGAACAATACAGGACAAAAGGTCTGGGAGATGAGAGAGAACGAAGCTGCAACTCTCATGGGTATTTCCTGGGGCACAAGGAAGATTCTTCACCATAACAGGATCCTAGGCAGAGCAAGTCCTGTAGGGAGACTGCGTCCAGAGCAGCCTGTGCTGTCCTGCCTCCTGGAGCACCGCCTAGGGAAGGAGCCTGCAGCGAGATGAAGGGAGAGTGCTGTTTCATTGGGTAGTAATAGCTGTAGAGTTGCTTATCAGCTCGTTTGTTGCATTCGTTTATTGTTGGGAGACACCATTCCTTCCTGTGATAAGCAGTTACACGTGTTTCCTACTCATTAAAGGGTTAAGCCCCACGAGGCAGTTGCAGATCTAAAGGGAGTGAGTATGAGGTGATGCTGACAGTGTTGCTGGGAAGGAAGAAAAATGGGAAGGAAGTCAAAGAGAGAAAGGAGGGGACAGGGCAAGAGTAATGGAACTGGCCCTCGTGAATGTATAAGGCTCCTTCCTTTAAAAATTGATAATGTTGGCCGGCCAGCCGTGGCTCAGCGGTTGAGCATTGACCTAGTATCCAAGAGATCGCGGTTCGATTCCCCGTCAGGGCACATGCCTGGGCTGTGGCTCAGTCCCCAGCAGGGGGCTTGCGGGAGGCAGCTGATCAATGACTCTCTCATCAGTGATGTTTCTCTCTCTCCCTCTCCCTTCTCTCTGAAATCAATAAAGATATCTTTTTTTAAAAAATTGATAAGATTTCTTTTCTCATTTGATGGTTCTACATCTAGAGATATGTGAAGTGTTTTTTGTGTTTGTTTTTTTTTTTTTTTGGTGCATTTCCTTATATTTAGCTTCTTTTAAAAACGCAGTGATGTGATTTCCTTGATGGGTGATTATTTTTTAGACACGTGATTATAATGGTCATCTAGGATTCTATTCTAAGGCAAGGCCACCATTTCCTTAAATACAGTTCAACAAGAAGGGCATGCCCCGTCTTTAACTGCCAGGTTTTCGTGCAGCTGGATCGCAGACGGGTTTCCACAAAGCGGGTTTCTCCAGGGGGGAGCGGATGGGATCCGTGTTAGTGGGGTAGAGGCTTCGTCTCCTGGGCTCTTCTCTCCCCTGTGGCACAGCGGTGGCCCTGCATCTCCGCACCCCGCTCACCAGCTCACTTTCTCAGACGCCCTGGAACTTTCTGAGTTCTTTCAGAGCTTCCATTCCCTTTAGAATTCATCAGCGGGCCCACAGCAGTGCTTTGGACGGGCGAAAGAAAGGGCAAGGGGACACTGCTGTCCCGGCTCTGCACAGGCCAGGTAGAGAACTGTGGTTGCTCATACAAAGGGGAGAGACTAGAATGGATTTCATCTGCACCGCCGTGTTTCCCACCAGACTATAGTCGCACTTACTGTGTGACCTTAGCTGAGTTGCTCAACATATTCACGTCTCCATTTCCACAAAACGGGTAAGATAATAGTGCCAACTGCATAGATGGCTTAGCGGGTAAACAAGATAAATGAGGTAATGAGCATGGGTGCTTAGCACAGAGATGGGTGCCTAGCAAATGCCCAAGAAACGGTGACAATTCTTGTCATTTTGTCTTTGTTATCATTCTGAGATTTTCCACAGCAGACACAAATATCATGGTTGTCTTTGTTGAGGACATAAGTAAATGTTTATTAAATGGAACTAAAGTAACCTAAGTAAAAATGAATAAATTGGAAAAAGAAAAAAATTCTTTTTTATATATATCAACACAGCACTCCTACTAGCCAATGGAGAAGCACACATCCTTGCTGCCGTGAGTTATTACAGTGTCTGAATAAACATAAGCCTTTCATATGACCTAATGATTAATGACTTATGCAAAGAAATTTTAATGCCATTAATAAAAATATTAAGCAGCAAGCTTTGCCACTTTTTTTTTTTTTTTACCGTGTCAGGCTTTCACCTGTTCTCCTGGGGACAGCATGTTTCTGGGAACATGCTGAGCACAGAAAATAGATCCGTCCCAGATGGTGCTCCCCAAGCTATCTGTGCCTTCCTGACCAGCGTGGGGGCTGGATTCAGGGCGCTCTTTAGAGAGAAGGGCCTTTGTGGCATGAAGAAAAGAGGCAGGCGAGTCCCCCCCCCCCCTTATAATTTTCCTCCAATCATCTGTGCATTTATGGAGGTGATCTGAGATGGGTATCAGTCATTCAAGGGAGACTGAGCAAGATTCTGGTACTGAATGCTCGGGAAGGGTGTCTCATCCAGTTAACGCAATGATCTTTCAGTGTTGAGGCCAAAATTCAGTCAGTGCATCCAGGCCGGACTGATGCTGATTCCTGAATAGCCCTTGTGAATATGTTGTCTCCAAGACTTTGGAGGGCCGTGTTTCCACCATTGATGACATTTTCCTTTCCTTTCAAAGACTTGGTCTCAAACTCTGTTATTTATTTTGAAGCAAAATTTCCAAATTTCCAAAACCAGAATCCTCAGGCTTCCAAGCTAGGGAAGTCTACCAGAGCCCAGTCATCGCTGAAATTCCTGAAGAAGTTCTAGCTACCCAGCCATAGCTCTACTCTCGACCGGAGTGCACTGGGCTGGACAATATGCCAGCTCAGCTAAAAAGACTCATGTCTTTGGCAAACTTTCTTTCTCTGGGACTCCCCTGTTTTCTCGTATGTTTGGAAACCAAGAAAAGAGAACTCTAGCCCGGCCAGCGTGGCTCAGAGGTTGAGCATTGTCTTAGGATCCAGGAGATCGAGGTTTGATTACCAGTCAGGGCACGTGCCTGGGTTTCAGGCTCAGTCCCCACTGGGGGCCCTGCAGGAGGCAGCAGATCAGTGACTCTCATCACTGATGTTTTTATCTCTCTTTCCCTCTCCCTTCCTCTCTCTGAAATCAATAAAGACCTATTTAAAAAGAGAAAGAGAGAAAGAACTCCATCATTCCCAGTGAAATACCCCTCAGTATGATTTTGAGGACTCCATCCCATCCTTGACCCATAGGAGAGTTCCTCTTGAGATCAAAGTTGAGTGGACCAACCATATGCTGTCCCGAGTGTATGGCTGGAGTGCCCTTGTAGCCCTATTGTCCTCACTTCCGGTACTGACAGAGCATTTAATTCTTAGTTGGTTCATGTTAATTTTCGCAGCTCTGTGCACTTGGGCTCATGCTTGCACACATGCTCTTCTTGGTTACACCTAAACTCTCTTCATCTGCCTCCTGGGTGAGCTTGGAGGCTAGCGGTGCACACAAGTCTGGAATCACACTGCCGTCTGACCAATTCGTGGGCTTCGTCTTCTTTGCTGAATCGGAAGGCAGAGGCGCAGCAGTGCCCCCCACGAGGCCTGCCTCCACCACTCCATCCAGCAGAGTCCAAGAGCCTCCCTTGAATACCAGATTATCTTTTGTGCTCTGTGAAGATCTCCGGATCCATCCACACCCCACACAACCCCGGCCTCTGTGTGGGGAATGGGTGTGCCGTACTTTGGTGCCAAGAACAAAGAGGCCAGTGTTGCCTCCTGGGGTGAGTAGCAGAGCCACCAAAGCCTTGGAACCTTTGATCGTGTTTGCTCTGAACACAGGGAAAGTACAGGCTCTCCTCACTCATTAGAGTGGAAAGAGTTCTGCCTTTCTTGACACGATTCTGGGGGGCCCCTCTGAAACCCAGTGTGAGAAAGTGGTGTGAACACTGTTGCCGTCTGTGGATGGTTGGTTCCAGATGGCAGTGACAATGGCTCAGGGACCCAGAAGTCAAGAAACCCCAGCAGAAGTCGTTTTGGTCTCAGCATTAGCATCCAACACCCACAAAACAGATCAGCAGATGAACCCAAGCAGCAGACAACAAACAACACTAGGAATAATTTGGTCTCCAGAACTAAAGAACTGCTTCTTGTTGGGCAGCTGCTGGAGCACAAGAGCCAGCCTGACAGCAAAGAGAAAAATCAGAGCATGAAGCATAGCTGGAAGAAAATTCTTCAGTGTCCCCTGGAGGAAGGCTTCAGATGGCCCAGGGGTGGAGACCAGCTGGGACACACGGGCACAGGTGTTTCTGAGGATAACCGGGAGTGGGCGTCTTTCTCTACACCTCTTCCCCCGGTCCCCTCTGCCGAGACTGGTCACCTGTGGTCAAGTTCACCGGGTCCTTCTTTTTACCCCTTTCAAGCGCCTCCCCGGGGACAGCGCTGGCTTGGGCAGGGCTGGGGACTGCCCAGGAGAGAGGACGGGAGGCAGCCCTTCCAGGGAGCTGAGGATCCGCTGCCCCTCAAACGCTGTCCTGCCGTCGGGGAACTGTCTCTGGCAGGGGCATCAGTGGGGGGAGCACACCCGTACTTGTGACCTCGCCGGTTATCAGCGCAGCTGGAGGTGCTTATTGCTTCCCTCACACTTGTCTGGAACCAGATTTTACTTATGTCGGCGGCAGGGTGGCTGGTGGGATGCAGCTAGCGTGGGGAAGCTGCTGCTGTGTCCAGCTAGACGTGCAGTGTGGGGAAATCACGAGAGGAAAAGGCAAACCAAGGAGGGACAGCGCTCTGTTTGGTTCGGTCGGGGGGACAGCCTTAGGCTCCCGTCGAATGACATCCATCTACTGGGTGAAGGAGGAGCTGCCAGCTCAGGAGGCCTGAGCTCAGGGAGATCTGACATCCGTGCCCCAGCCTTCCCCTGGGGCTCCTCCTGCAGTGCTCACAGGATCCCCACCCTCCCCACCAGGTTAGTTTGAAAGACGCAGTGGCTCTTTCCCAGCTTTCCCACTGACATTTTCTGAATTTCTGGGTTGGGCTATCCCAAAGCAGTCGGAAATTTGCTCAGTGGCATTTACCTAACGGAGGCCACTGGGAGCCTGACATGGTCCGGTGACTTTAAGGGTTTCGAGAGAAGGCACTGGTAGGGGAGTGGGGAGAGCAGGGAGGTGGGAGGGGAGACATAGGCGCCTTTCTTTCAATGCTGTGCAGTCCTGGCTGGCAGGCTGCTTGGCTCATTGTCACCCAGCCAGGGGCAAGCGGTGGAAGGCCGGCTGCCCCCTGCGGGGCTGCTTGGGAGACATGCAGACCCTGGGCCTGAATCTGGCAGGTCCCCAGAGCTGTGTGTTTCTACAGCCCCGTCCTGCTGGAGCAGCAGAGCTTTCCTCAGCTTGTCCCTGCAACCAGCTTGGACAGTCACCTCTGGAAGACGTGTCGCAGGAGACAAAGAAGGGAGGAGAAACAGCAGGCAGTCCTGTTCCTGGAGGAGATGCACGCAGGAGTAATTTATCTTGTGTGCCCCGCACTAGGCTCACTGTCGGAGCAAGAGAGAAGGTGCCCCTGCCTTCGTGGATGCTGTCATCTAGTGAGGACAGGGGCATGAACAGAGTGACGTAGCAATCGCTGAGAGTTGAGATCTGGGCTTCAGAAGGGAAGTGCGTGCTGTGGGAGGGCTCGGGGTACACAGCCTGGCCTGGGGGGCCTTGGACAAGCACCATCATTGCCCTGAGACCTCGTGGCAGAGGAGAAGTCTGGGCAAAGGTGAGAATATGGAACTTTCCATGGAGGTCCTCAGGCCAGAGCAGCAGGGCACAGGGACCCCAAAGGCCCTGGGGGGGGGCAGCAGCAGAGGGAGCTCCTTGGGCTGTCAGGTGACCCCTCTCTCCAGCCTTTATTCACCTACTTCTGGTGTTTTTCTTGTCATAGCATCACTTCCCCGCAGAACTATAAGCAACTTACACCGTCTCTCGCTCCTCTTTGGTGTCGCGGCCCCTGCCTGATAGTAGGAGCCCCTGCCCCGGACTTGATGGACCAGGACGTGCTGCGGGTCCGGGGCTAGGAGGATGTCTCGGTGCCGCTGGCCCACTGGGCTTGAGCAAGAGACGCGCCTTGTGTCGTGCTGAAGGATTTGCCTTCCGGAGGCTGATAGGGGTCAGCTCCTAGCACCATTGTTTTGGCCAAGTTGCCTAATTTCCCTAAGTCTCAATGATGTTGTAGAAAACTACAGATAATGTCTCCCTTTATTCATCTGCGAATAAAATGATCACAGCCCTGGCTGGGTGGCTCATGTGGTTGGAGCATTGTCCCGTACGCCAAAAATGTCGCAGGTTCGATTCCTGGTCAGGGCATGTACCTAGGTTACAGGCTCTATCCCTGATCAGGGTGCATACAGGAGGTAACTGATCTCTCTCTCCCCCTCCCCCCGTAAACTCAATAAACATATCTTTGGATGTATTTACACAGTTAATGTGGGTTAGAGCCAAGGTTTGGAATCCATGGATTCTGGATGTTGAATCTGTTCTCACATCTACTGTGTTACTTCATATGTTCTGTGTTTTGGAGTCTTGAGTTGCTGCTGATTCCCAGTTCATAGTGACCAGAAGGGAAGGTAGGGAGGTGGCCACAGTGAGCAAGTCTCTCTTCCTGTCCCTCTTTGTGTATCGGCCTTTTGTCTAAGGCTGTTAGTTGCCCATGATGTTGGTCTCCTGTGTCCCTGGGCTGAGGGTGGAGGAACCTGAAGGGAAGGAAGGCTTCGGCTGCTTGGACAAGCCATCCTGGTGGTGGACAAGGTGACAAGCTGCCCCAGGACGGGCAGAGAGAGCCAGACACACCCCTCTTCCGCCAGAGGGTCCGTGCAGAGTTTCCACTAAACGCTGGCCACTCCTCATTGCTCACCCACTACCCCCATCTCCAGCTCTAATCCAGAATGTGAGGACCAAAGCCCTGTATGAGCTTCCTCAAGTGCTGAGTCTATTTCAGAAATGATTGCGGGTGACTCTCAGAGCTGGCTGCTTATTGCACTGTGATCCCTGAAGATTGGATTCAGTGCCGTGGAAGCTGGCAGAGCGATGGGCCTGACCTTGCCAGAGGTCACTGGCTGACTGCACAGCTGGTCCGGCGCTCATCTCCCAGGCTGCACAGTGATGGGGGGCAGGAGGGTTCATGGAACTGGTGGGGAAGTATCCCCTTTAAAATGCAAAGATAAACAAAAAACAGCCCAGGCCCTTTATATAGAAGCTGATGTAATTATTAAAGGGAAGTAAAAACATTGGCATGTTAAGAAAACATCCACCTGCTTTAGAAAAGTGTTTTCTAAATCCTCAATAGACACTGATCCAGAGCAGGAACACTCACTAAGCCAAATTTGCTCTTAATCTTTAATCCACGAAGCCGTGATCCCAGTTCGCCAAGTAGGAATTGGCCTGAATGCTGATCAGAAAGCTCCCTGGCTCCCTCCCTCTCGTGGCCACCAGCCTCTCGCAGAGCCCGGGAGTCCCCCCTGTTTTCTCCCAGAGAGTAGTGTGTGAATCCCAGGCTAGCCACTCTCTCTGGCATTTCATAGTGTAAATGGCACTTTATCGGGTGAAAATGTGCACCTCGTCAACAGCCCCCAGCCACCTTCTCAGGGAAAGAGACGGGGAGAGCAAGATTCAGAGAGATGGACTGGGTCCTGCTCATCCCAGGACAGTGATAGATAATAACATTTCCAGTCAAGAAACGGCAGGAAATCTGATGGACAGGAATTAAGGCTCCAAATGGAAAAGTCAATCGCATATTCAGCCCAAGTTTCATATTAGAAGGAAATGTGATTTGACTTGGGGTCTCCTCATTCTTCCTTCTATGAGGCAGGCAGAATAGCAGAATTAATTCTCTCTTGGCAATCATATTTCCCAGGCTCAATGAGTTTCTGCGTGTGTGTGTGTGTGTGCCTGTGAATTCTCACTTAAACTTGCACTAATGCTCTGCAAATGTGTATTACTCAAACCTGTTAAGTATTTCAAAGTTCCACATATGTAAAAGGAAGGATCTGTTATTTCTTTTCTTGTGATGTCTCCTGTCACCTCTAAAATAGTCGGAAAGCAAGAGCTAAAAGAACACAAGTAAAATTAATACTGATACTGCTCCTGTAGTGTTACCCATCGCATCTGAGCAGTGCTTGATGGGTTTTCACTGCATTTGCACTGCCGTTGATGGAAATCACCAGTGGCAGTGGCATATCATTCGTAACAAAAATAATTATCAAGTAAACAGGGGCCATGCATGATCTAAGGAAATGCTTACCGCAGCTCTGCGAGGGAGCAGCTCTCATGGCCCTCATTTTACAATAAGGAAATCCAGGCTTACAGAGTCAAGCACTACGCCCAAGGTCAATCACCTTGTAAGTGGTGGAAATGAGATTTGATCCCGGGAATATTTAGCTCTGGAGCCTGGCCTCTTGAAAGGTTCCCTCTCCAGGTGAAAATGAGGCAGAGGATTTGTGAAGACCCAGGTACAGGAAGGACAGCTCTGAATTCAAGTTTTGTCAACTCTTATCTTGCCTAGGCAAAAAAAAAAAAAGAATCTAGTCAGTAAACCAACGAATTCCTGTGGGGCAGAGACCTCGTTGCCCCTTTCTTGGTGTGGCAGACAGAGGGCCTGGGACTCTAGACTAAGCCTCTAGGTGCGGACTTGGGACTCGGGGAGGTAGAGGGATTAGTGAGGGTGAAGTCACATGAAACAAATGGAGAAGAAATACTCAGCACTTGAGTCAGCTCTATCATCTACTGTGTTATTTTATATGTTCCTCTCCTACCATCCCGCCTTCCAAAAAGAATTCTTACAAATTATGTAAACACTGGCTTCAAAGGCTTGAATAGAGACTTCATCTTCTCTATAGCTGCCCAGGTGTTCTTAAAACAGAAGGTATTTACTATGTTCCTTTCTTCTCTAGTGTTGATCACCCTAACTGGTGTTTCCCCTCCTAGTAGCAGCTGCTAATCCACCCCCGCTCCGCCCCAGAGGAGCTGCGCTGAATCTGGGGTCTCTTTACAATAGCAAATGAAGAGATTACCCAACAAAAATCAGCCAGATAATAAAATAAAAAATCAAACCAAAATAAAGTGTGTGTCAGCCTCCCGCTGGATAAAGGCTTGAGGGCCAGTGTATACGCTGCGTGCCCTCCAGGTCAAAGCACCCTCAGTCTTGACTTTTTTTTAAGCAAAGCTGTGGATTTGGCTACAAAGACACTGTCTACACCTTATATAGATGAGCACAGGTGGTTCCATTTAGAGTCAGTCACTGAAAATAGCCAAATGATTTTGAATAAACTTCCACGTGAAATCCTTTTTCTGAAGGGCTCAGAGCAACTTCATGTGTATTATGTTGTTTCTGCTCAAAATATTCCCTGAAAATCTAGGTGCCAGTGATCATTCCCACTTTAGGAGATGGAAATGAACGGAGGCCCAGTTAGCTTGCAGTGAGACCGAAGGATGCGGCATCTCCTTGAGTATGCTGGTGGCTGGCAAATTCGACCTAGACCCCGGGGTGCAGAGGGGGGTGGAGGAGGAAGGGACGGGAGCAGACACACCGACTGATGAACTTGAGATTTAGAAGCACTATCACATCTACCTTGAATGGGGGAAAATCTCTTTAGGTAGTGCTGCTAACCTTCTAAAAGCTCAGCCAAGTAATTTTGTAGATTATAGCAAATTTAGCCAAATAATTATGTTAGATGATGGAACTGAGACAGAAGAAGTTGAAAATGAGCCCCCCATTTCCTGCAGGGGCTGGAGCTCAGAATTATCCACAGTACTGGGGTAGCTGAGGAGCAGAGGCAGGTGGGCTCTCAAATGGCAGAGGGCTGGGTGCAGGGATGCCGCAGAGGGTTTGGGCATGGGTGGGAAGCAGAGCCTGAGAAGATCTCAGAGGTGCCGCGCTATAGGTTCACTGGTTTTCTTTAAGGTGTTCTGGGCACTGGGGCAAGATGCTCCTGCGGGGAACAGAGCTCTGCTGACCATGCAGATGTAACAACAGTTGTCAAGAGCTGAAATTCACAACAAATGAATGTGTCGTGCGTGTTGATTTTGTTTTGCTTTGGTTTGGTTTCTCCTCTGTCCTCTCAGAGTCATGCCAGGTTATCACATATTCAGTGATGGACACAGGCAGCTGTAACTGAGGATGACACCTGGGCACCAGTGACCGTGCCGGTGGCCTTCCCTCAGTTACCTCGGTCTACCTTCACAGCATGCGGTCGTCACCCCCATTTTGGAGGTGAGGCTTTTAGAGATTCAAAAACGAATCCAAGGTCACCAGCAAAAGATGATTGCAGGGCATGGGTACGCAGCCAGCACCTCAGGCCTCCTCTCATTAATTTATTTAGAAAGGACTTTTAAAGCTCCCTTGATTGGCTTGTAGGTCTCAGCACACGTCTAAAATGAAGTGTCCTTTAAGCAGATGACATTGTAGTTAACTCCCTCGTTTCAAATCCCGGATCTGTCATTCACTAGGTATGTCACTGTGGTCAAGTTATTTAACCTCTCTCTGCCTCATAGGGCTGGGGTAAAGATTAAATGAGCAAATATTGGTACATTACTTAAGCAAAGTTGTTTGGCATCAAAAGGGTTTGGGACAAGCTGTCTGGATGAGTGAATGAAGTCGGAGCGGGTCTGGGGTCCCTGCTCAGCGTTAGACTCAAGTGAGCCACACGCAGAGGCTGAGCTTGCCACTGAGGCGGGATTAAACATGTTTTCACCCCCAAATCTTCTCACCCATGCATCTTTTATTGGCACTAAATTTGTTTTAGGATAATGAAAGCAGGTGTCCCATTTATGCTCTCACCCCGCTCACCTACGTGTCTCATCTCAAAGGTGCAATTTCTCCCTCAGGACCAGCTCTGGGCATGGTGCAGCCCATGTGCCCGGGACTGAGGCTGGCACCTAGAGGCTGGTTTCTGGAGAGCCCGGGCCTCAGAGGGGTTATCACATTATCTGGGCATACTCAGATAATACGAGCCCATCAGGTAAACAAACACACCAACTCACAGATGACTAGAAACATGTTTATTAGAGGGGAAGGAAAACAGCTTTCTGGCACTGCTGGCACCAAGGCATCAGGCGCAGCAGCTGCAGCCGGGCAGCAGGCAGGGAGAGCAAGAAAGTAAACATGTGCTTCCAAAGTGCTTAAAGCCTGGAAGAGGAGGTGCACACATGTGTGTGAGAGAGAGAGAGACACAGACAGAGACACAGAGACTGAGACAGAGAGGGGAGAGGATGGTTATGAGAATGAGAGCTGAACTACGATCCTGGGTTTCTGCATTTTCTCCCATCCCAACCCCGAAAGAGCAGCTCAGTTTTTATAACTCGATAAATTTTTAATATACAATTTCACTGGGAGAGAGGATTCCGCTGCACAAAAAAACCCCAAATTTCATAGCCGCCAATGTTGATAATCTGATATCTGCCCTTCCCCTCAAGTGCAGGAGAGCAGGATCGATAGTGCATACAGCAGGCGATGCAGGGTGCAGGATGGGCTAATGAGTGCATGAGTGACACAGGGGGGGCAGGAGGAGGGAGGGGAGGGAGGAGGGGCGGGGAAGGAGAATCAGAGGAGCTCTCCTCCAATTCCCAGCCCTCATTCTGTAAACAGTGAGTGCATCTTGTCGTGCCCCAGCCTCATTGCTAGCCAGGTTCGTGCTCCTGCAAGGATGATCCTCACCTTTGCATGTCCCCCTTTTGCGCAGTCTGGGGGCTCTCCAGTCCACTGCACTGAGAGCACTTCTCCAAAACCACGCGTGGGCTGTGCGCCCCACGCAGAATGAGCCTCCCAGCCACCAGCTAAGCGTGAGCAGCGCCACCTGCCTTGCAGGCCTAGCAGTGTTTGTACACGCGCCTGACTATTTTAGGGTTCTTCCCAGCAAAAAAGTGAAAGTGCTGACACCAGTGATAGGAAGCATGGGCTTCATAAACCTGAAGCCATCGAGGCAAAGCTGGCAATCCTTAGACGGCCACCAAAGAGCAGATGTGCTTATCATGAGTTGTCTGTGTGCTCAGCTGCGAAGGAAAAGACAAAGAAAGAAAACAGACAGAGCGCGGTGAATACTGTCAAAGATTAAGTCTAAATTAGATGTGCATGTTGGAATTGTGTGTGTTTTAGGTGTCTGGGAATGCAGCTAGGACATTGCTGTTTTGTGCATGTGACTCTGCCGTGCCCCTCTCCCCGCTCCAACCCGTGATTGATTTGTACCAATGCCATATTGATCTTTTATCACAGCACCATAAAGTTTCACGAGGTTTCATACTCTGTTAAATAGACTGAACTATGTGTTCTATTTTTAAAAATTTTAGGAACATCTTCTCAGTTGTTCAGTTTTTAGGAAAACATCCGTGAAAAGAAATGCTTGCCATTTCTCTTACTTTTCCCAACAAGATGTCTCCACAGCGTGCAGCCGTTTCTCCAGATAGTGTCGCCTGCCTCCTCTCTTCTCCCCTGCTAGATCCTCTGGGACATCGTGATTCCCCTTAAATTTGGTTTTTATCTAGGTGCACTGTAGAGGGGTACTTCTGACCCTTAAGCTGTACAGGGCAACCCAGGGCAACCATGCCTATGTTGTGGATCCTAAGTAAACCATTTCATTAAATTTTATAGTAAGCCTAGAAATGCTGTTCTTTCTCAGCCTCCCCTTCTCTTCCCCTCCCCTCCCCTGAATGTCCAGGAGCCAGGAACTATCCTGTTCCTCTGTCACCATTTGGGTATACTATTTTGTGATTTTCCACTCATCCTTATTTTTTTTTAATTTAAATATATATATTTTTTCAATTACAGTTGACATGCAACATTATGTTTCAGGTGCACAACCCAGTGATTAGACATTATATAACTCACTAAGTGACACTACACATGGTTATTACAGTATTACTGACTCTATTCCCTACGCTGTACTTTACATCCCTGTGACTATCCTGTAACTACCAGTTTGTACTTCTTAATCCCTTCACCTTTTCAGCTATCTCCCAGCACCCCTCCCTATCTTGCAACAGTCAAAATGTTCTCTGTATCTGTGGATCTGTTTCTGTTTTACTTGTTGTTTATTTTGTTTTGTAGATTCCACATATAAGTGAAATCATATGGCATCTGTCTTCTTCTATCTGACTTATTTCACTCAGCACAGCACCCTCCAGGTCCATCCATGTTGTTGCAGATGCAAGATTTCATTCTTCTTTATGGCTGAGTCATATTCCATTGCATAGATGCACCGCTCCTTCTTTATCCAGTCATCTATCGATGGGCCCTTAGGTTGCTTCCATACCTTTGCTATCGAAAATAATGCTGCAATGAGCACATGGATGTATACGTCTTTTCCTTTTAGTGTTTTGGGGTTCTACAGATAAATACACAGAAGTGGAATTGCTGGGCCCTTCCTCTCATTATATAGCCTTTGTTTTCAAGTTTATTTTGTCTGGTATAAGGATTACTACCCCAGCTTTTTTTGTTTGTTTGTTTCCATTTTTATGAAATATATTTTTCCATCCCTTTACTTTCAGTCTGTGTGTATCTTCTGGTGTGAAGGGCATCTCTTAGACAGCATATGTAAGGGCCTCAGTTTGTTACCCATTTGGCCTCCATATGTCTTTTGATTGGAGCATTTGACCCATTAGTATTTAAACTAATTGTTAATAAATATGTCTTTATTGTCACTGTAGTATTTATATTTTTTATCTTTCTTTTCTTCTTCTTAAAGAAGATCCTATAACATTTCTTGTAATACTGGGCTTGTCTGGGGCACTGGGATTTAGACATGTAAGACCAGAAGTTGCCTGCTTCTCAGAGTCTGAGATGTGCCGACACCCAGAACATTCCCAAAACTGGGCTTTGCTGAACGGGACCTGAATCATATTGAACTCTGTCGCCTGTCATATATAATCAATCTCTCTCCCTCTCTCTCTCTCCATATAGATATAGATGATAGATATAGATATAGATAGATATAGATGATATAGATACACACACACAGACACACACACACACACACACCTTGCTCCCAGGCTGTTGCTTTCTACCACTTTCCATTCCTGCCCTGACCATCTCCATTCTATTTCATGTCAGCGTGGCCCAGAATCAAGCTCTTGACCTCCACTTTACCTTTGAATTTTCCACTTAACTCCTGCCCAGCTCTTGTTTCTTGGGGGACCTGGGCTGGTCTGACCTGTTGGGTGCCTGGGGCAAATGGTTCATGGGCCTGCCAGCACCGGGCTCCAGAGCCTCTGTTCCTCACTGCCAGGCCTCATCACGGCTGCCTCTGAGACTTAACATTTGACCCCCTGAGAGTCTGGCCTCCACAAAGGAGGGTGAAGTAGTGGAGAAAGCATCGCTGCCTCTAAGCAGCAGTGTTTCCTACAGACTGAAGGATGCCCCCGCCATATTCATATGTTGATGGAGATATGATTTTTAGAAGGTAATTAAGGTTAAATGAGGTTATACAGGTGGGATTTTTATAAGACCGTTGGCCTTATGAGGAGAGGAAGACATCTCTCTCCTCATGGACTCTCAGAGGAAGGCCATCTGAGGACACAGAGAGAAGCCAGAAGAGGGTTCTCAGCAGAACCTGAGCATGCTAGTGCCCTGACCTCAGATTTCCAGCTTCCAAAACCCTGAGAAAATACCTTTCTGTTACGCAGCCACCCAGTAGGTGTCTTGTTATGCAGTAGGAGCCGAGTGGGGCGGGTGCTTACTCTTTTTCGAGTCACAGGGTGGGTGAACAGGGAAAGGCCTTGGGGATCACATGGTGATTGATTTACACTTATATTAGAAATAAAGTGATTTCCAAGCAAGTGGTGGCACTGGCCGGATTAGAAGTCAGATTTCGTGATTGCCAACTAGTGAATTGGGATAGTTGCCCATCCTCATGAGACACAGGCCCCTGGTTCAGTGGTGGAGCTGCCTCCACAGGCCAAGGCTCAGTCCTGCTGCTTCTCATGTAGATCACATCTTGGCTTTAAACTTGTTCCTGCAGATGCCATACATCCAACAACTCAGGCTCTCTCTTAGTTCTGGTGTTCACTCTATACTTGGGTCTTGTTACAAGTTCCCTCCTTGTTAGGGAGCCAGCAGTGAAGCTGGGGGGGGGACTAAGTTTACCTGGTGCATTCAGGGCTCACTAAGGAAGCACAGAGAAGGGAGGCATTGCCTTCAGAGCTCTTGTTTTCCTAAGCACGTCTAACCCAGAGTGAGGGCTTCCTGCATTTTAAATGCTCAGGTGCTGTGGATAGAGGGGGGTCCACATTTAACGCGACACGGGGAGTAAAAGAAAGTGAAATATTTAAACTGCTGTCCTTCACTGATGTAAGGTGGGTGGAGATGGCTCTTTGCTGCTGATAAACCAGTAAAGTAAATGCAGAAATGTTGAGCAGTGCAGGAAACATATCTCCCTTTCATGTGCTATTGGTGGAAACTGTTCTTGGAAAACAAAGGCAGACTTTGACTTCCAGTGACAGAAAATATACTGCACTGGGTTTTCTTGAGAATACCCTGTCCTCTGCAGTTGCAAGCTGCTCGTCTTTTCCATCCATGAGGGTCTAGACCCAAGGTTGCAGAATAATCTGGAAATCAGTGTATTGCCTGCGTCATACACCGTGATTAATCTTTTTTTGATTTTACGTGTCTACAAATGGTGTTAATGGTCATAACTGCAAACGATTGCTCTTTTTATTGGCCTGGAAAGTGAATATTTGTGTTGGAGCATCTGCAAAAGCAAACACGCTGGCGATGTTGAAAAAATAATGAAGCTCTAAGTGAGTGTAAGATGGCACTTAGTGAATGAACACTGAAATGCGGCTAGATTTTTATTTGTTTTACTGTTAATGCTGCATTGAAGATACAGTCATGCCGCAGCACAATTTTCCCATTTCTTTTCTTCCTTTGTCTTTTGAAACATATCCATTCCAGTTGCCATTTTTACTCAGGAATCACAATAGCCCGACTTTTAGATAAGTTCATAATCTAAGAAGCAAATATATGTACCAGCAGTATCAGCTACTTTGTGTCATACAGAAGTAGCATTTTGCTTAGCCTGGGCATATTTTCTTTGTACATTTTAATAGATTGGCCAACATATCGCAGTCATCTAAATGTCCTCCCAAGGCCCTGGGTGTTATCCTCACTGATGTTTAGTATGCTTCTCCTTGCAATTATAAAGGTCACTTGAACCCTGGCTGAGAAATTATTTTGGGTTCCTTGTAGGGAGGGCTTGTGTTTAACTAATTTTATATACCAGCCTGCATCTAATAGACTATGTGGCTAATGAATGTGTTGAATTAAATCGAATTAGATGGAATCAAATTGAATTGAACAAAAGTAAATTGAATTGTATTGAATTATAAATCAGAGAGTGAAAATATATGATGATTTAATAGCAGAATACTGAATTTATATGTCCAACTTAGGAGACATTTGATAACCCCTAAGTGAGAAAATTATCTTCCTCCTATGGTATTGGGTATCCCTGCCAAGTGGAGAGAAACATCACGTGGGACCCGCCGCAGTTACACACTGAAGCATCTGTGTCTGTGAGGTGGTAGAGCAAGCCAGGACGGTGACAGACCTGCTCAATTATTCTATGTCACCGACTAGGGGCTCCGATTTTTAAATGTATATTTTTTATTTTCTTTTTGTTCGGCAGCAGCTGGCTCTGTGCGAGCACTTAGAATAGTGATGTGAGTGCGCTCGTGTCAGATAGGGGGTATCATTTGCCAGTTTTAATTGGTAGATTCAACATCTTCCCCTAACTGTGCAGAAGCCACTGGCTGAGACGTTACCATGGTAAATCAAGCCGCGGCGTTTGACTGGGAGATTTCCGATGCAGGTACCGTGGCTTTAATCAACTCCAAGAAAGTTGAGGCCATCTGGTTTTGTCTCACCTGGAAATAATTTACCACCCCAGGTGCAAAAAAAATTACCCTGAGGTCAGTGACAGCAAACCTGCCTCAGGATGTTCCAGCTGAGCACCGAAGAGGAGCAGTGTCACAGAGCAATTTTTATCTGTTTGTTTTTATATTTTTGAGCTTGGGAAAGTGAGGGGCTAATCATGCAGATGAGAGCCAAGAATAGGTTTGGCAGGTGTTCACCCCGCTCTTTCCACATAAGCTCCCAGACTCATTCTGTAACAACTATGTTCATGGTCCAGTTCTGAATGGCTCTCAAATTGGGGTTTTATAAAAGGAACTTTTCCTAAGAATCGAGTTGCTCAAGGCTGTGGCTGAAGAGAGCGTGTGCCTTAGAGGGGTAAGGAGGGAAACGGGACACATTCGCCCTGGGGCAAGTCTTTCCAAAAAGCTCTTCCCTCCAAAAACATATTTTGGGCATATTCATTTTATGTAGCAACTTAGTCTTTTAGATATTCCTGTGATTATAGAAGATGTAACCAGCCCTCACCCAAATATAGTTACTAAGAAGATTACAGCATCATTAAGTCTTTGCAGTAGTTAGGATTTATTTGGCTCATGTGACATTGATTTGTTTTGGCTGCACTTGAAATGTGTGGTCTTTGCAAGTCAATAGAAATGAAGTCCTTTATTGAATCGGAAAATCTCCCTGGGATGAATTCTAGAAGGAAACAGGCGCAGGCCCTCTGTCTCCCGTGTCTTGGGGGGAGTGGATGCCAGGGTGTATGGGCGGGGCTTTGGAGAGGAAAGTACATGGACCTGGGAGAAAGGGGGCAGGCGGGAGTGGCAAATCTACATCAGATGAAGCCATGGAAAATCTTAGTCTGGAAACTGGCAAAATGAAAGGTGGTCATGGGAAGCCCTGGAGAAGGGAAGAACAAAGCACCACAGTGAATGAGAGGCGATGCAGCTTCTAGAAGGGTCGTGATCCAGGGACAGGGAGTGGAGAGGCCTTGCAGAATCAGGTAATGAGATGGGAGACCCCTCGTTTTGTTGATGAGGGGTGGAGAGGACCCTCGATTGGCCAAAGCTGATAAGGACCAGTCAGAGCAGAGGTGGACCCCGGCTTTAGAGTATCCACCCCAGAACCTTCTGAGCCAGAAGAGCCTGATTACTGATGGAATCCCATCTGTCCCCACCTGCCCCAGGTCCTCATTGTGCAGTTACTTCAGAGCCGGACTATGGTTTTAATATTGCAGGGTTGAGGTGGGACTGCTTGTCCAGATTCTCCTTCATCATCGGCTCAGTGCCATAGAGGCCAGAGCAGGGGACGCATTAAAGTCCAGATCTCTCTCCTGCCCCCCGGGCTTCTCCTGGAGGGGAGCCACAAATAGAAACCCTCTACGCCGAGTCAGTCTCCCCCTTCCTCCCCTCTGGGGAAACGGGACAAGCGGGGTGCGTGCCATCAGCCAGCACCTCTCACCACCTTCACTCTCTCCAGAATCAGACGCAGGAGAACTCGCTTAACTTGGCCTGACGGGCGAGCGTGGGGGGCAGGCTGGCTGCCCCGGAGCGCTGCAGGCGCAGCGCAGTTTGCTCTAAAGTTAACTAAATGGTAGGGGCGATGGGCAGGGTCACGCAGGGCGTAGGGTGGGGGGAGAAGGGAAGGTGAGGGGCACGCGAAGGGGAAATGTGAGAAAGGCAGGGGAGGAGAGGAAGCTTATCCGGGGTCGGCCTTCTGCGGCTTAAGCATCCTTTAAGAACCTGGTAAACATGATGACCATTTTCTCCAGCATCTTCTATGGATGCTGGGTAAGATATATATAAACTTGTGCCTAACTGAACCGTAATTTAGAAAAGCGACATGTATTATAGGCATGTTTATATACATGTAGATACTTGTGTTTATTACATATCTGTACATATATATGGACTATATATTAAATTTGATCAGTTGCGGGTGGGTTCAGCACGTGTTACCGATTGGAAAGGGGCACAGATATCCACTGCATCCCTCATTACCTAAAAGGCACAGGAGTGAGCGATGAGGGACCCGAGCAGAGACAAGTTTAAGACGACTGTCAGGGATGAAGAGGCACTAGCGAGGCCTCCCACGACGTAGCAGCTTCTTTAAGGGAAAGCGCTTAAAGACACAGGTTTTGGGTGATTTAAAAAGAGCTTCACTAAAGCCCTGGATAACATTGTGCAGGAAACCAGCTTGCAGATAGCCGGAGGAGCAGGCAGAGGAGACTGACAGGTCTTTATTTGTGAACGCCATGGCTCCCTTCCATTTCGTCTCTCTGCAAGCTGGCGGCTGGACTCTCCAGCGGGAAGGCAGTTTCAGCGACGCCACCTCCGATTATGGGTCAGCGCATCGGGCCTTCCTGTTTCAAAGAATGAACATTTTATAAAACTACTGCGATTCACGTGTCTTCCAGAAGATGCTTCAGCACGTGTATGTCTGCATTTCTGCTTAGTTGTGGGACGCGGTGCGATATTATGCATTCGTCGTCGCTCCTGCAAGGATGTGCATGGATGCTAACATACTAAGGACACGCTCGTCTCTGCTCTCAGAGGGAGAGGTTCGGGAACTGCATGGCCTCCTTGGTGTATCCGTGCCCAAGGATGTGGGGTGTATGACTCGCCGTCAGGGCCGTTAGCAAGTGGTGAAAGGCGGTCTTTGTGAACACTGTGGGCATTCCTAGCGGTCGAACATTGTGGCGTTTCATAGCCGATCGCTCCGAGAGGCGCCGAGCTCAGATGTCCTCTCTGGAGTGGCCTTGCGCAATCAGGCTGCCGGCCACATCAGCACAGCCGCGCCCGCGATGGCGTCCTGCTCTTGAGTAGTCATGTGTGCCTGCCCACTTTTCTGCCCCCACAAAAACAGAAGTCAGGAAGCACAGCATTTGAAAGAGTGTGTCTTGTCCCGTCTCCACCCTTAATTGGACCTTCACCGTCTCCTTCTGGGAACCTCTTGCCGCAGTTTTCAAACCGCTTCCTTCTCACCGATCTTTGAATGTTTGTGTCTTGCCTCCACCAGACATCGGTCTGCCCAGAACACAGAAAAGGTGGTGCTGTTCCGGACTTTAAGTCTTTCTGTGGATTACAGTTTACATCGTGAAGACCCAGACCGTCGGTGTGCCATTCCCAGCCTCCACCCCCGGACTCGGACGTGCCCTGCCGAGCCCCCCCCAGGGTGGAAGAGTAGAGTCAGGAGGTGAGGCGGTTTCCTGACTCTCTCCCTTGCTTACCTACTGTCATTGGCACTGAATTGAGGTCAGGGAACTGTGCAGCTGGGTGACAAAAGGTCACTTATTGTTTTAACAGACAGGTGAGTCGGATGCTCTTATCTCCCTTGGCAACACTGAACCCAGAAGGATGTGTATCTTATCTGTGGACACGCGGAGCTGCCTCATTTAAACTCAAGTCCATCTGACGCCAGTGCCCACATCTCCACCACCCTGCTCTACTGCTTTTCTTTGCCTCTGCCTGTGTGTTCATGGGACATTTCTCTTTTCTAAAATAAAATTTGTGTGTTGGGATGGGGTGAGGAGACTAAATCAGTGGTTTTCAACGTTTTTTATAGTTTTCCATGAAGCACAATTTGAAAGTCACTTGAATACCTCGAAGAAGATGCATGCTCTAGGGTCCTAAGTGTACATCTTGGTCAATCCTGGCCCTGCTCCACCCCTCTCAGCACCATGAATCTAATGGCTCTCCCATGTTGAAATGCACCTTCGCAGAACACGCTGGTCATTTCTGAGCCTCTGCTTCTCTCATTCTCTCCACATGCTCTGCTCTGTGAATCCTTGCGGAGTCCTCTCCCCCAAACAGCAGAGCTAAGTCTTTACACTTTGGTGGGGTCCTCAGTGTCGTCAGCCCTGGGCTACAGTTATCTGAGGAGTCTTCTTCCATGGGTTCTGAGCTCTGTGAGGGAGAGTCACAATTTTTAATCTCAGTTTTCTATAGAGTCTGAATTGCTTCCCTGCGGCTGCTGTAACAAATTACCACAAACTTGGTGGCTTAGAAAAACACAGATTTATTCTTTCATAGTTCTGGAGCTCAGAGATCCAAAACAAGTTTTACTGTGCTGAAATCAAGGGCCACCTTCCCTTCAGGGGCTCTAGGGAGAAACTCCTCCTTGTTTTTTCCAGCTTCTGGTGGCTGCCAGTATTCTTTGGCTTGTGGTTGTATCTCTTCACTATTCAGGACCAGCAGGTTTAAATCTCTGCTTCATCCTCACATTGCCTTCTTTTTAATGTGTGCTTAAACCTCCCTCTGCCTTCCCTTTAGATAGATAAATATGATTGCATTTAGGGATCACCTGGATGATTCAGGATAATCTCCCCATCTCAGGATACTTCATTACACTGCAAAAGTTTTATTTTTTTAATTTTTTCATATAACCTTACATCCACAGATTTCAGGGATTAAGATGTAGAAATCTTTTGGGGGGGCATTTTTCGACCAACCATAGTTTTGCCCAATGGCCCCCAGAGATTTACATCCATTTCACGTGCAGAGTACATTCCCCCTATCATAACATCCCTAATTCTCAACTCATTACAGCATCAACTCAAGTCAAAAATCTCATCTAAATGTCAGAAGCCCCCAGAGTCCCAAATTTCATCATGTATATGATATGGGTGGTACCCTGGACATGATCCATTCTGAGACAGGCTTAGTCACCACCTGTGGACCTTGAAGCTAGAAACACGTCTGCTTCCTGCATACAATGGCAGGGCAAGCATAGGATCGGAGCTCTATACCGTTCTTACTGGAAGGAAGGAAAGGGCTCCGAGTCCATAGCACTTTCTGAATCTAGCAGGACACATTCCATTAGGATGCAGGGGCTGGGAGTCATCCTTTGTGGTTTCTGCCTCCACCCTCTGGGTCCACAGCGTTGCCTTCAGGCCCTATAGTTCTGACCTCTGGGCCCACCACTCAGCCCTCAGTTAACCTTCCTTTCTCCTGGCGCGAAGCACATGTTTGCGACTCAGATTTGTCAGCCTTGTTCCTTCCTGAACAATTTTGGGACTTGAACAGTTTTCTTTTATTTTGTCATATCTTCTCTTTCAATCCAAGCTGGCAATATTTCTACTTTGTAATGTTTTCAACAACTTTGTGGTCCTCCTGTGCATGTTTTGGGGATTTGTACTAGTAGGCAAAAGGGTCTCTCAGAATTTTCTTGCATAATCTCATTTCTGTTCCTGGCTTCTGCTAATATAGTTGAGTGGAGCCATGCGTCATAGATCCAATATCTTCAGCACTGGCCAAAGGCTGTCCTGCCACACCGTCGGTCTTCTCCCCAGACCATATTTTCTTGACAGTGAATTTCCCAACTTTAGCATTTTTTGCAACTTAAATAGGCTGAGAATTCTGCAGATTGTCAAATGCTAGGTCCATCTTGTTTAACACTGCTTTTCCTAATTCATCTCTTTTTCATCATAGTTTGTTATAAGCAGAAAAAAACAAAAACAAAATAGAACAAATGAATAAAAGCAGGTCGTGCCTTCCACACTGGGCTTGGAAAGCTCCTCAGCTAAGTACCCCAGTTCACAGCTTACAAGTTCTGTTTTCCACTTACTGTAGGACACAATTCAACTACATTTTCTGCCGCTGTATGGCTAGGATCACCTTTCTTCCAGTTTCCAATAACATTTATTCATTTTCTTCTGATACCTTACCAGAAGTGCTTTTATTGTTTATATTTCTTTCCATCATGTACCTAGAAATTCTTCCAGACTCTGTCCATTATCCAGTTCCAAAGCCAATTCCACAATTTTATATCTGTTCCAAAAACACCCCATTTTCTGCTACCAAACCTGTGTTAGTCGGGGTTCAAACAGAGAAACAGAACCCGTAAGAGCCATGCGTTAGCGGTTCGCTGCAGGAATTGGCTTCCGTGATGCTGGGGCTGGGCAGGGAAGTCCAGAATCTACAGGGCAGGCTGCCTGGAAGGCGGGCTGGAGCTCTGTGGGGTGCTGGGGGATGCTGCCCACAGTGCGCTTTCTTCTTCTGCCCAGAAGTCTCAGTTCAACCGATTGGATGAAGCCCATCCAAGTTAGCTTGGATAAAAAGTCAGCTGATTTTGCAAATTAATCACATCTCCATGACTGTTTGATTGCATAACTGGGCACTTCTCCTAGCCAAGTTGATGCGTAACACTGACCATCACTGTGCTTGCTTATACTAGCTGCTGGGTGCTTAGATGCAGATTAAAATTAGATGGTATGGTGGTAGAGTGTTATTCTCGTATCAGTGATTGAAGTACAACTCCATTAGGCATGAATATAATAAGAATGTGGGAAGAACATACGAAATGTTATAAGTTAAACTTCTATAAAGTGAGACAGCCTGACCTGGAGCTTCAGGAGGTCTCACCAGAAGTGCTTTTATTGTTTATATTTCTTCCCAGAATCATATGTTGTGTGTGTGTGTGTTGGGGAGGGTGTTGAGAGAACACATACATTTTTCTAAAATTAAAGAGTTCATAATTTTTATCAGATTTACAAAGTTCACTGTTTTAATGGGCTATAAAATGCTACCTCATTTCCATCGTGGCCAGGTCATCCATCAGTAGAAATAGTTCTGTGTTATGAGTCTAGACTGTGTATCTAATACAACCTTGTGTTCACAAACCCACACCTGCTTGGACCTTCCAGAGGCAGTTCTTGGAGAATTCAGAGCTAATGCTGATAACGGTTCCTTTGGGGATTGTTTAGGGCAGAATCAGGAGGTGTCTGTTACCCCAAAGCCAACTAAGATGTGCTTTTCACTAAAAACTGATGGCTGCTGGACCTCGGTAGAGCCAGGAAGCAAGCAGTAAGGCATCGTAGCCCCCTGAAGGAGCCAACCCCAGCCCCTCCTCCTCCAGATGGCTGCAAGCCCCCCAAGCAGTCGGCATACTGTAAAACAATATTAACATCACTGCCTCTTGAACACCATGTCTTGTAAACCCCGGGACATGACAAGCCTCTTTAGAAGCCTCTTTGATTGTGTTAGTCTCCTGTAGGGAAGTAGGGAGGAGCAGGGGGTAGATACCAGAGGAAACATATAATTAGGAGCCCCTTAGAGCAATGAGGGTCCTCAAACACATAGGCACGAGACTCATTTGTCGCTTTTGGTATTTGTGTTGGTGAGTAATTAACCACGGTTGGGAGAGTGTGTGCAGCGTGGGCAGTGGGACTGTGGGGAACCGTGGGGGAGGAGTGTGTCCCTTCAGCTATGTTTTCAGAGAAACACTAAGTGGAGACGTGAATGGAAGGGGAGAACAGACTCACTGGAGAGAAGCCACCATGGTAATGTCAGGACTTCTTTCCAGACTCAGATAAATCTTTTCTTATTACCATCCTTAATTTAGTCCTGTGGAAGCAGGAGGCGGCTTCTCTGAGAGGATGCTGCGTGCACAGCGCCCTGCCACCACCCCGGAGAGGGCCCGCCGTCCCTGTGGTGGCCTCTTGCCCTGACGGGGCAGTTCCTCATGGCTGCAGTGAGTGAGCGCAGAGCCCGGGGACCGGCAGCTTGTTTTACTGCTGGGAGGATTCCGGGTTTTCTCCTGGGCATGCTTCTGAGAGAAAAACAAGTTTCTCCCAAACCCTTTCTGAAAGTTACTCTATGGCCATACCCGGAGATGATGTGGTTTCTGAAAAGGGAGCCTGGTTTACGAGCCTGGCTCTCTGCGCACTGCCTGCAGCCACCACGTCTCAGCTTTGACAAATACTAGCTCTGCTTGTCCTGGGACCACTTGGTCTTAGTGTCATTGGCATCAAAGAAGAGTTTGGCAGCTCTCTAGGCTAGGGGTTTCCGATTTAAGTGGCCATCTGAGTGAAAAAATAGGGTGCCAAGATAGGAAGTAAAATATTTTTATTTATTTTGGAGACCAAGGGCATGAAAATAATCTTCCCTGGGTTTCAGGAAACTGGGGGCAGAGGTGCTTACTTCTCCACAGGGGTGCTGAGTGACCTAAGGAAGTGAGGTTTATGTAACGATGTGCTGATGTAAATGGCCCCAACAGTGCAATCCCTTTTTTGTAGTAAGTTGGCAAGGTACCTGGCCCCTTGGATAAAAATGCCTTCACCTGCTTTCCAGAAAGGGATTTGAGGACTATAGGACCACTTAAATAGCATGGGAAGAGATTCAGAGTACCCTGACCTGGAGCAATCCTTAAAAAGCAGCCCCTGAGATGGAGTTCACCAAGCTGACTGTTAAGGTCAATTCAGTTTGGAACTAAAGCACCATTAATTCATCCGTCCAGTAGTTCAGGCTCCAGTGTGGCCCAAGGTTGCATTCAGAGGCCACAGTAATTGCTGTGGCTAAGGAGCCACCCCTATAAAAAGCTTTTCACTGGTAGCATCTCGAGATTCCGTGCTTCCTCTCGCAGTGAGCGAGCATCTCGGGCCGCAGGCCTGCTTTGAGTTTGACGGGCCACCGGCCCTCACTCCTGCTCTCCCGTCCCGTCACAGGCTGCAGAGGACACTGCGGGCTTGGAAGAGCTCTTTAGGGACTTTTGAGGGCTCAACCTGATTTGAATGGGTGCTGTCTGGTCACTGTCACAGTGATGGTTCTAATTGGCTGAGAATGAGTCTTGAAATGTCACAGGAAGATTTATCTCTCAATGCACATTCTCCTGGAGCTAAATTTGTGGTGGGCCAGGGGGTGATGGGTTGTTTGCAAAACAAAGCGCAGTCTCAGTGGCTTTTGTTTTGAATGAACTTGGTTGGCTTCTTATGCATGGAATGAAACCATGACTGGCTTAGAGACTGTTGGCGATGATGGGAGAGACAGGCCTCATTTCCCAGGCATTTGGCGGCCTCTCTGGTTCTCAGGTGGGTGGGGAAATCTGCATTGAAAGTTAGGGCTCATGAAGAAATATGGGGCTTGACATTTTGAACCTATTATCTCAGCAGCAAGGATTAATTTCAGGGAAGATAATTCATGAAAAGCAGATTTTCCTCACTCGCTTTCAGTTTCCCAGGAAAATATATTCAGTTGATTTGAAGGTGCCATCAACTGTAAGGGGCTTATTGACTTAACAACAGCTTCTTGGCTTTGGGAGTAGGAAGGTGGGTCCCATGTTACATGCACATACAGATTATAAGACACATTTCTAATTCAGAAATGTTAAAATGTGAAAACATATCTTGTAAAACTGAGGTAAACAATATTTTGGGTGGCCCAACAGCCAAAGTTCCACAGATATTTGTTCTAGAGTCTCTTTCCAGTGGGGTTCCAGATTGATATCCTACGCTAGCCAAAGATTATATCTTTTATTTGTTGTTTTATAGGTGTGTGCAGCTAAGTAAGAAGGAAATTCTGGTAATGTTGAGTTTGAACAAAGCCTCTGACATCTCCAGACAGCTCTGAATTTCTGAGCTATTATTAGCTTGGAGAAAATAGATCATTGCAATCTACCCAGAAATCTAAAAATAAAGTGTTTATTCATTATCTCTAAAGAAGTTTTTTTTAGCACACAGCCTTTTTCCAGAAAGGTTTGCAAATGCTTAGATTAAAGGATGGCTCTTTACATTCTCTCCCTCCCCCCAGAAGTTTGAAGAAAAAGTGAAACAACCAAAAGACAAACCGGGAGAGAAAAGAGAGTGCAGCAAAGGTCTTCTTAATCCTTCTGGGGATGTTTGAGAATTGGGTGAAAATCTAATTCTTCTTATGCAACAGCTAACCTTTGTCTTGCTGGCATTTACCTGAACTAAAGCAAACATGGATAGTGTTGGTGGGTATGTAATCAATGTGTGCTTTTATCATTTTTTTTTTTAAACAACAGACATAATAGTATTGATTACTCCATACATTTTATGCTAATAGCTGCATTAATCTGACTTAATGAGTAAATATTGTTGAAACAGTTGTCCTACAACTGTAACCTATTTTTAGCAGCAGTCTTGCTTGATAAATATCTCTTTACTTCGTCTATAACTTTGACTTGATTCTCATGAACCAAGGGTCCACAGATAGTAAATATTAAATATTTTAGCCTGATGGGCTGGCCTGTCTCTGCTGCTGCTACTCACCTCTACCACTGAAACAAGAAGCAGGCAGAGATAGAAGATCCACAAACAGGCATGGTCGTGTTCCCGTAAAACTTCATTTGCTGAAACTGTTCGGGTGGGATTTGGGCCATGGGTTGTATTTGCTAACCCCTATTGTGGTCCAACATTTGAGAAAGAAACCCCAATCACCACCATGATTTGTTGAGGGCCAAATATGCAGAAGGCATGGCTCAACTCCATGGCGGCCAGTTGGTGAGCTTTCCTGCTCTGGAGCTCACATTCTCTTGGAGAGCAGCGAAACAAAAAGCTATTAAGTAAATAGGTTAAACTAATTTTAGTTGGAAATGAGCTCTATGTGGGAAAAAAAAGTGATTTGGTAAAGAATAACTTGCACTTAGAGGGAACCCTAGTGAAGAATGATAGGGTTTTTTATATGAAGCCATTTTTTGAGACCCATTCCAGTGTTTTCTAAAGATTCTTACATTATCCACATCTGCCTCAGTTTTCTCATTAATAAATTAATAGTAATACCTACCTCATAGGTCACATTAAGATTACATAAGATTTGTGAAGGGTCTTTTGTGAACAGGTAGAGTCATTTCATGTTTGCTCCATTTTATTATCAATATTATTATTATTTTTAATCCTTACCTGAGGATATTTTTTCCATTGCTTTCCAAAGGGAGCAGACAGAAGGGAGGGAGGGAGGGAAGGAGAGAGAGAGAGACAGAGAGAGAGAGACAATGATGTGAGAGAGACACCTGGAAGGGTTGTCTCCCTCATGACCCCCAACTGGGGCCAGGGATCAAGCCTGCAACTGAGGGACGTGCCCTTGAATGGAACTGAACCCGAGACCCTTCAGTCCATGGGCCGACGCTCTAACCACTGAACCGAACCTGCTAGGGCTCAATATTATTTTTTATGCTGTTTTAACCGCCCATATCTTCATTGTCCCTCACATTTGCTTGGAAGTTTTGTTCCAAAACATATCACAGATTCTTTAAAGGGACTGGATACAGTCCCTTGCCTTTCATTTGCACTTAAGAGAGAATTTCTCTAAGTCACTGGCAAGTTGAAGCTGCTACCTTCATATTTAGCTGACATGAGAAACCGGTGTTTAATATTCATGCTTTACTCTTACCAGAATATCTGTCATTGTCAGCAGCGGGTGGGTAACATAAAAAAGTGGGTGAGCTGGGCTACACACTCCGAAAGAGTGTGGAAAATACCTTAGGAATTGTTCTTGCTTATCAGAAGCCTTACAAACACCTATTGGCAAAGGTGATGCGTGTAAAACCTAGATAATTAAGCTCTATCATGTTCAATTATCTTTCTGATCCGAAATGAGCATTTGAAATGTATATTCTGTTTCAATTTACCCGGGGAAGATTTCAATACAATTCAGAGTTCTTAGAAAACTCATGCATACAGAATGGAAACAGCAAGAAGAAAACACAGCAGCAGCTAACTTTTGCTGAGTCCTTGTAAGCCAGGAGCTGTGCCAGGTGCATGGGACTTAGCTGTTTCCTAAACCCAGTAATAAACTACCACAGCCCTCAAAGTGTAACACTCCCATGGTACAGAAGGGGGAATGGAGACCCAGACATTCTAAGAATCTTTCCCAAAGTCACCTGGCTGGTAATTGGCGGCAGCAGAACTCAAGCCCAGATATGCGTGACCCAAAGCCTACTAGCCAGCTCGGTTTCCCAAACAATGGCTTCTGCATTTTCTGATTGCTTACAGCCACCAACAGGAAAACAAAGCACACGACATAAAGCAGAGAACAACTGTAAAGAAGCATCGCTCATAATACGTGTATGGGTGCATACGGAATATATGTCCACGTGTCACCCACAATATAAGTATCGACTTACTAACGAGTTAGATTTCTGTGCTATTATGCTAATATACACTGAGCAAATTATCAAACAGCCACAAAAAAGAAATGCTAAAAGAATGTATTAAAGAGATCATATAAATGGGTGAACTCATTCTTTCTTTCTCCGTGTGAGGGGATCCCCACCTGCTTCGAATGGTGTGCATGCTGTGTGGACCACCCAGGGCCCCCTAGCAGGCAGATAGAGACATCAGGTCGAGCAGTGCTGAGTCTCCCTGGTAAATCCAGCTGAAGCTCTGCGCGCAGCCTGGTCTACACAGGCTTTATCTCCCAAGAATTCCAAACGGGGGTGCATGGCCCGCGAGACTGGCTCAGGCTACAGGAGCTGGCACTCCTTGGTGCATGGGCTTGACCCTAAGGAAATCAATGGCATGTGGGCTAGATGTCACCAAGAGCAGAGCTTAGCCTCCCACTGTGCTGTCCTGGCTGCCGCTGCCAGGAGCTCACCGCCTGGGCACCTGGATGATCGCTGCTGGGTGACTCAAACAGGAAGCTCTGGCCATTTCAAAAATGGACTGCCTCTTCCAGCGCACAGATATCCTGCTAATTAGCAATTAGTTGTCAAGGGAGAAAAAACAGAGGCGAAAGGGATCTGAAATAGTCTCCTAAGAGACATAGGGGGGGAAAGCAGCTCTTAAAAATAAGCCAGATAGAAACGGGGAGCTGCCTCATTTGGGCAAGAAGTCTCGAGCTGTTTTTCTAAATGTTTTAGATTCGGCGAAGGGCCCCAGTGCATTCTGCCAAGTGCTTTTCCCTTTAATTTTTAAATGCATTCAAATTTCAAGGGGAATTTAATCCGTATGTTTCTGGTTCTTTTACACTTAACTCATCAAAATGTTGTTCTTTAGAGCTGTTTGATCTGTAAGGCTTATGGGCCTTTGTAATAAGCCTCTTCAAAACCTCTGCCCCCCTTTGAATCAGCAAATGTAATTGTGCCGATTCTGAATGGGATTTGAATAAAGAGAAGTCCAACTCCAGGATTAAATGCGGAACCTCAAGGGTTCTGGGCTGACTCTGCAGAGACACGCTCTTGACCCTTGCGTGGAAGTGGGACCAGTGGCATCCTGGGCACACTCAGCGCAGGGACAGATGCTCGGTGCAGAGACGGTGTGCCTCAGAGGCAATCGCTTCTGCTCGAGAACCAGGAGACCTTAAGCCCCAGCTCATCCTTCCACGCAGTGACATCTGTGACACGTAAGACCATACGCAATGACATCAACAGCAGTAGCTAATATTCAGGACCGCGGCCTACAGAGCCAGCTGCTTTTCTGTGTCACCTCCCGTCATTCTCATCGCAACTCCACGAGGTAGGTGTGGAGGTCGTAACATCTAGTGGGTGGGAGCTTAGGATTTAGAGTCCGCTGACCTGGGTGTGAATCCGGCATGGGCACTTTTAGACTCTAATACATTAGGAAAGCTCTTCGGTGCCCCCCAAACTGTGCTTCTGCTCGCTCTTTCTGCTGGTGTCGATGGCGCTGCTGATGCTTCATTGTCCCATGTCTTACGGGGCGGCCATTTGTGTCGTTAGCTACTATTGTTAGAGAGCTGTTCCCTTTATTCATTTATTATTTATTTACTTATTTTTGTTTCTGTTTCTGTGTCAAAATTGCCTATGATAGAAACGATGCCTATTAGTTCTAAAATAGAGTTAAGCTAAGTCGTCTTCTCCACGTCACGACCTCACACACTTGAAGACAGTTACGGTATGCCCCAGACTTCTCTTTTCCAGGGTTAATAATCTGTATTTGACTTGTAATTCCGGGTGGGAGCTGTTTCCTGACCTCTGTCTACTCTGGTTGCTCTGTCCTGACCACTGGAAGGAGCACAGTGCCTTAGGGGAGGTCTGAGCAGTTGGAGCGCAGGGGAAACCTGCTTGCTCTTGCTCTGCTTTTTATACTCTGGTTAACTTGGTCTTGCCATCCTTTAGCTGGGAAGTCACATTGTGACTTTCTGTTCATCTAGAGTTAATGTGAATAACATAAGGATTTTTATAGGCAAAGGTTTTCCAGGCTGTGCTCCATCTCCTGGGCTTCTGCAGTTGATTTTGTGTTCAAAGTAGGTTATTTTCTTATGGATCCTGTTGAATTAATAGAAACAAGTAGGGAGTTAATGGGAAAATGCATATTGTACTATTTAGATGTTAAGTGGGGATGTGGTCAGACAGGAAGAGTTTCATGAATTCATGTTCATATAGTAACTGGATCCATAGTCTTCGAATCCCAAGCCTTCAAAGCCTTGTTCTGAAGAGCCATTGTGAAGCTCAGGTGAGCTTTCTCATGAAAGAATGCTGAAAAATCAATGCCCTGGGCCTCCCATTGGGCAGGCAACTGAGAGTGAGCTTGCAGCCTGAGCAGGACATCTTTTAATTTGCCAAGCGACTGAATGTGCAGGCTCTGCAGCAGGCGTCCACCAGCTGTGTCCACATGGCCCACTCAGCTGGACTGCTTTTCAGAGGACAGGGCTCATCTACCTTTTCTTGGTACTAAAATCCCATGCAAAAGGATCATCATTGGGTTCGAACCTTTGCATGAAATCCCCAGCAGCCCAGGGTAGATAGCGTTGCTTGACAAAGGCAGCTCTCCTCCAGGCCAATGGGCAACTCCTAGGGAGTGCTTTGCCCACTGCTGGGCACTGTGCTAAAATGGGTAGGGCCAGGGGCTGACCATCATTCTTGCTGGTGACTCTAGCCATTCAGCCATTTGCCTTCCCTCTCTGTTTCCGAGGGGGCTAGGGCAAGTCCTTTAAACGTCACTGACCTATTTTCCTAGTGAGCTGGGCAGTCCCTGCAGGTCCTTACTTAACCTGAGAGCTTTTCAGATGCATTTTCATGGAAATTTCTCCTCTTGCTAACAATCCTTGGTCTGGATTTTAATCTCAGAAAACTGTTCACTGTACTTGTTTCATATGATGTTTGTCTGAAAGACTGCATAGATATCTAATAGTTGGTTAACTTATGACAAGTGGGAATGAAGAGAATTGCTTAAGCAACAGCACCTACATTCGTAATGTGCACCCAGCCCAGTGCTGGACACAGAAAAAATATGGAACTCGAAGGTAAGGTCCCCTTTCCTCTAATCAGCCTTGACGACAGTTTAATGTGGTGGAGGGATGCGATTCGTGTATAGGAAGTAATATAAGCTTGTAAGATAATATGTGAGTGGGTGCTGAAGAATTTGGCACAGGTCGCAAATTCTGTGCTCATGCAAATAAGGAACGGCTCACTGTAGGACAAGACGACCCAGAAGGCAAGGCCCAGCCTAGTCTCCTGAGCTGGAGAGGGTTTAGCTCTGTGCAGGAAGTGGTGAGATTTGAGAATACAGAAGGATCACTGGGACATTAGTTTGTACATGGAAACACACGCTCACACATAACACATATGTGTACACCGTGGACACTATAAGCCAACCACATTTTGTACTCCTTTAATTTTCTTACAACTAAAAACTATGTATCTGCTGTTGCAAACAGTGATGTGCACTGGCATTTTTCTAGTAAGACCTACTTTTGCTTCCTAAAAGTACGAACACCATCCCTTTTGAAAGGCAGAGTAGCTCTTTACATCTGGTATCGCTTGTCTGAAATAATGTCCAAAATAGCCATCAGAATAGCATATGAAGTAGCCCAATTACTGGCACACAAAGAAGAACAGCTCCAGTACTACTTAATTATTTGTACTTTCTAGAACCCTCCTGTGTGCTAAGCACTCTCCCAAGTTTTTGCTCTCTCTGTCTCATATAATAAATGTATTATATATATATATGTCACATATGCAGACATGGAATCCTCACCACAACCTCTGAGGGTAGGTGATAGCCTTACCCATTCACACGCAAAGGGAACAGTGTCCTGAGGGATCGGGTTGATTGGAGACAAGAATTAATAAAAGGAGGGAGGCAACGGACCAAGCATTCTGCCTCTAGAAGACAAGCATTGAAACAATGCACTATACATAATAAAACATCCAGTCTTCAAAGGAATCAGCCGTTTGCAAATAATCTTCTAATGCTCATGAGTTGTCCCCTTAGGCAGCTTCCCCACAGCAAAACGCATCGCACCCTGAGATAGCCCAGGCACGGGGAAGGGTCTCCCCGAGGGTCCCTCGCAGCCTGCCCGGCCCCCCTCCATGCCCTGTTTGTGGGTGACTCAGCAGACACCTGCCCTTTCAGCATTTTCCCCTTCCCATCTCTATGAACCTCCCTTTCATTTTAGCTTATTCTCTGAACTCTGTGATCATGACACTTCTCCGGTGCCTAGGTCACATTGTCCATGACCTCCTGTCCCTCTCCAGCTTGTTCACGCAGCTGCTTCTCCAGGGTGACCTCGCCGGAACCCCGGCACCGTGAGCGCTCTGCTCCCTCAGGCTCCGCGTCGCCCGCCTTCCCTGCTCACGCAGCCTGGACGCAGCCCTGGGGCTCCCTCCACCAGGCCCAGGTACTCTATGTCCCTGTCCCACCGTCTCCCTATCACTCTCCTGGCCAAACTCGGTTCCAGGAAAGAGTCTATCAGAAGAGTTTACAAGGGGTGCTGCTGGAGACAATATGAAGTTGCTCATGGTCACGCCTGGTAAATTCATGATCTGACCTCACTCGGACCCAGAAAAACACCTGGCAACTCTGCTTTTCCCTCTTTCTATCTCCCCCATTCTGAACAATGGCTGTTTTCCGTCTTCCCCTTAAGGCTTACCTTTTCTAATCCTATTTTTCTCTCATTCCAGAGAATCACCTTGCCCTCCATTGACCTTTCTTCCTTTGGCAAATTCCTTTTAAGACTCAATTTAAACATTTTTTTTTTTTTTCAGGGAGGTTCTTCCTGATACCTGTGTCCCTTCAACGCGGTCTTCACTTCCCAGTTATGTAACACATACCACATGCATTTATTACTTCTTTAAACTTTACCATTACCTGAAAGTTCAAGCGCTCAACCACATGCATCGTATCTCTAGCAAGTACACATTTTGTTCAGCGCCCAGTAAATATTTGTTGAAAACATGGACAAATGAGTAAATTAATGCATAAAAAAGACACACATTTGCCATCACATAGCTGTTCTAGCCTCCTGCCACTAAAGCTGTGATCCCCCTTCTTTTTTATCTTCTGTCGTCTTAAGGAAGGAAAAGTGTTCCTCTCCCACCCACAACTGAATCTTCCAGCAATGCCAGCAACCTCATTACTCTCATTTTTTGGCTACCTTGTTTCATAATTTTCCTCCTCTCTCCTATGCCTTTAAACTCTAACTTTATATTATTTCGCTTCAGCAATTAGACATGATTGAATCTATTTCATGTTTAAAATAAAATCCTTTCCTTGATCTCACGTCCAGCTTCTGCTCTGTGTCCTCCTGTGTATCGGGCGTGCTTGGCATCTCTGCTGCTTCGGCTCACGTTTATTTCTCAACGTACTTCACCTCTGTCCCCACCACTCCACTGAAACTGCCCTCACCCAGGTGACCATCGACATCGACTACGGCGTCGTTGTTCCCCGACCTGAGCTGCTCATGCCACTGGGCATCTCTGCTTCAGTTCCCTGACTCTGGGACTATCTGGATGCTGTTTGTCAGTGTCCCTGGTGGCTCAGCTTCCTGTGGCAGGCCTGGAAATGTTGGTGTCTCCTGGGCGTTCTTTGGCCAGTCCATTGTCTCTCCCGGGCTCCAGTGCCCCGTATATGCTGATGACTCACTAATCCATAGTTGCAGCCTGGTCTCCGCTCTCACTGTGAGTCATGGTCCTCTGAGCATTTCCATGGAGAGACCCACAGACACCTCAGACTCAGCAGGCCTGAACTGATTGAATTGTCATTCACACAAGCTCACT
The DNA here is from genome assembly GCF_054644295.1 of Miniopterus natalensis. Lineage (NCBI taxonomy): Eukaryota > Metazoa > Chordata > Mammalia > Chiroptera > Miniopteridae > Miniopterus > Miniopterus natalensis. Next base: position 6,446,524 of record NC_142100.1, on the reverse strand, counting down.
CATACAGGGATCCCTTACGTAGAAGGGAAGCTAGAAAGCGTGCATCACCCCAGCTCCTGTCTCTGTTCCCCAAATGTCCCTCCAAGCTGGCCACTTCTCTCCTTCCCCAACACAATTGTCGTGACCCCTACCTGGCTTCCCCAGCTCAGGCTGGCCCTGAGCCCATTCACTCTCCTCGCTGCATCAGGGAGAGCCTTTGGAACGGAAATCTGATCTATCCTTTTACTGTTTAGAGCTTTTCATTGGTTCTCTCCTTACGTTCAGGATAAAGTGTCACCTGCGTAATTAGGCTTAGGATGTCCCAAATCTTTCATCACCTGATGCCTCAAGTTTCTCATCCACCTTCCAATCTGCTGCACCCACCCTGTCCCTTCCCACATAGCCCCACAATCACATTATATGCCGTGGCGACACTGAGCTGACCCCAGCTTCCTTCCACACTCTCTTCAGCCTATAGACCTTTTCCTGGGGTGCTCCTTCTGCCTGGCACCCTGATTGGGGCTGTCACAGTGACACATGCTCACTGAGCCCGCAGAGAGCCTGGTGACCAGGAAGAACACAGGATTTGGAACCAGATTCCTGGCTTGCCCATTTATTCTTCCATCCTTCTGTCCAGCCATCCCAAACAGGATCAAGAATTCGCCTTCCACTCTCCAGAACGCACTCCACCTGGCTGTCTCCCGCTGGTCTTCAAGCTGCGTCTTAGAGACCAGCCACTCTCCAGGGAGCCATTCTTCAACACACACGCACACACACTGTCTCTTTTCAGATGTTGCGTTGTACCCCGAACTTTCCCCATCCTGGCAGCCTCCTTCAGTCAGCAGTGTGATTGCCTCTCTTGTATCAGGCACTGTGCTGGGCCCTGGCCACATTATAGACGGCCTGTCTGTATCCATAGCAGGGTAATGTGCTCCATGAGGGCGTGAGCATTTCACAGTTGCATTATGCCAGTGGTCAGCACCGCTTCTGAATGTTGGTAGAGTGTAAAAAACCAAGTATTTGCCTGGCTGGCTGGCTGGGTAGAGAAGCGGAGGCATCCGTTGGCGAGCCTGGTCTCGGGTTCCACCTTCTGTGCTCTTCCTGGCGAACCAAGCTCTCTCTCTGTGGGCTCAGGGATCATGCGCTACTGTGACATCTTCTCATGTCCCACGGGGCGTCAGCTATTCTCAGTGAGGGCAGGGCTTCCTATCCCTGGCCACCCTGGTGCCTCTCTACCTCATTTCTCTCTGTTAGAGTCTCAACCGGTACAGATCTTAGACCTCCTTAGGGAGGTCCGGAAAGTGGCTCAGGGTTCCACGCATCTGGGGGATGAAGCTGGGTTAGGAAGGTCTGAGGGCTTCGGTTGGAATTAGCAGCCCATGCAGGACGCTGGAATCAGGTATTGGTAAGCAGAGGTCCTTTCAGCAGAAGAGCAGCAGGCTTTCCCTCCTCTTTTATTATGATGATTATTATTATTTTTGTGGTTCCCATGGAAACAACCAGAGGGAGAGAACAAAAGTCTGGGAGGTTAGAGTGATGAGACAGCGCCCATATGCTAGGATGGCTGAGTGTGAGCGTGTGTGCGTGTGCGTGCGCCCTGCTCTCACTGTGCTCCCCAGCTCACTGGCGGGTCAGGGGAAATGGTGATGTTTAGTCACAGCGTTTGTGACAGTCGGGCCCAACGAGGAGACAACTCTCAGCTTTTAGCAGTGAGGGGGCTTTAATGACGGCTCCATCAGATTCAGTGCAGGGGAGGGGGGGCAGCGATGGGGACGTGCGGAACGTGAGCCAGAGGGGTGTCAGAGGAGAAGATATGATTTCAAAAATGGAAGCACCGGCTTGGACACACCCCCCTCGTTTTTGTAGGAGCGGCGTTGGTCACCATCCTACTTAGTTCCAGTGGGGCAGGGAAAGGCAGCTGCCTGGCAGGCCTGGGGGCCTTGAGCTCTGCCTCTGCTGCGCCCACTCTTGCTCCGTTTTAGGAGCTGGAAGAAAAGGGCCCCTTTTCACAGTGGCCGAAGCAGAGCACTAATAACTTGAGCCACCAAAACGGGGCTGCAAGATCCCTCCCCGATGATCTCATCCATCCACAGCCTCCCCTGTGGCTCTGGAGTCCCACTCAGGCTGCCTCCGCAGCATCATCTGTGGCCGGGGGATCAGGAGGCACCGGGGTCTGTGTCGTGTCTCCGTCGGGAATGACAGAAGTAAACAGACTTGAGATCCCTGAACTGCGATGATCCTTCTGATTGACATTTGAGTGGAGAACACAAAAGACAAGAACCAAAGAGGGCGCCCATGTCTGGGCACTTCGGTCAGTATGCCCTCCTCGATCAAGTGCATTTGTGTCCGAGCAGCTAAGGACTTTTCCCAGCCATCCTGGCATCTGGGTGTGGCCAGGTGTCCAGCTCTCACTCATGGGGTCACAGGTGCCACTTCCAGACTTTCCACCAGCTCTTTATCAGCAAGCAGGGCAGTTTTAGAAGACACATGTCAAAACAGAAAACCTCACAGCCTGGGCCAGGTGAAGACCACCTAGATCAGAGCCCAGACTGACCCTCCCTAAAGACAGGAGCAGCACACGGGGGTACACCAGAACCAAAGACTCTTCTTTCCTGCTGGCCACTGGAATATTTGCTCACCAGCAACAGCACTTACTACTGCTCTAACGAGTACTTACTCTTTCCTACTACTCTAACTAGTACTTACTACTGCTCTGAGTAGCACAGCACCTCACTCTGCATTGGGAGGAAGTGGGGCCACTTTCTAACACCCCCCGAATGCATCATCAGCCCCCTTCATTTGCCACAGCTCCTCCCTGACTAAGTTGCCATCCAGCTAGTGACAGATTCCGTCTCAGCCAGTCCTCTCCCTCCTTCAATAGCACGGCTAGCTACCGGCCCCCGGACCTTTGCGGCTCTTTCTTTTTCTGTGAACAATTTTTTTCCTTTCTGACCAGTGTCTTTTGGTTGCGAGGAGCATCTTGGTTCAACATTAGCAGAGTAACAGAGTGTGTTGTAATTGGCCGGGAATCGGTCTTGAAATGTCAGGGAAAGATTTATTTCCTAGTGCAACCTCTCTAGGTGCTAATTTTGCTACAGGCTGCTGGATAATGGTTCCCGCTCACAATGGGCGAGAGGTCCTCATCAGAATCCAGGGTTGTAATTGGGTTGAAGGGATTTTAAATCATTAAAGTTGCATTTAGGAAGGGGAATGGAAATAGGACCCCAAGATTGAATGACTCACTTAGTATTTAATGAGGGAGTCATGGAGTATTACTTATAATATTCTCTTAATGACCTTACAAGCGATGTAACTGTCCCCGCCCTCCAGGGTCTGTTCACAGGCGCCGTCCTGCAGCCTCGGATCCCACACTCTGGAGCAATTAATTATGGACCCATCAGGAGCAGGCAGGTTCTGCTCTGGCCATAGAAGCATCAGTTTCTTTCCCCATCGTCTCCTCACTCTTCTTCCCCGTCTGCCTTGTTCTAAGGCTACCTCGAGGGGAGTGACATTTCCCAGGCCATAAATCACCCTGCAGTTGTTTGAAAGCTCCGCTTACCGTGAGGGCAGGAGGGTTCCTACAGGACCTCGTGGAGGGTCTGAGAGCAGGGTGCTAGGAGGACTGAGGGCTCTGGGAGGGGGTGATCTGAAGGACTCAGAGGACATATATCTCTGGTGTGTCCATCTGGGCTGGGAGGCACCAGCTAATCCACTCTGAATCGCTAGTTTAGTTCTTTAACAGCTGGATCTCCACATTACTGGGAAACACGCTACTAACCACCAGAGTCAGAGAGCACGTGGTGCAATGGAAGGAGCAGACTTTCAGGCCCTGTAGATGAGCCCTGCCTCTTATGTGGGCATGTTACTAAGTGTCTAGCATGTAGTAGGTGCTCAATAAATGGTAGCTTCCCTTACTATATTGTGACTCAGGCTTGCCAGCCCACTCTTCCCTCAGTACATTGGTTTCCGGTGGGGGGAGCTCCAGCACTTACTTTGAGTCTTATCTCCAAGTAGTTTGCAAGGCCCAAGATGCATAAATTGAATCCCTTAGAATGTACAGGAAGGGGGTCCGAGAAGGGCACCGGTAGCTATTCCTGCTGCAGATTCAAGGAGGGCCAGGCCCTCCCGAGGGAGCATGCATTGTGCATATGCTGGTTGCATCATTGCCAGCACCCTCCTACTATGAAGGACATATAGTTTGGAAACATTTCCCCTGTAGAGTGACCTGGGTAGCCCTGGGGCCAGAAGACCCTGAGTCAGCCTCCCCTGGCCACCAGCTCCATGTGGGCCAGGCTGCTACTGAAACATGGGTCTCGTGCACTAGCGACCATGATGTTCCTGGGCAGCGTCAGCCTAGAATTTAACATTGTCAGTGACATCACCTGTTCCAACTGAGTTAGGCCTTCGGGGACATGGCTTCATTTGATCTAGTATGTAAAAATAAGTCCATGAGTTTCTTTCATGCTTCAGTTGTCATTCCTCTTGCCTTGACACTTGATTGTGACGTTGTAATGAGTCACACTTCCATGGCCTCCCAGACCAGGCTGGTCCAGGATGACTTGCTATTTGAGAATGTCTATAACCATAGCCCTGGAAGAAGTAGGAGCTTCAAAGCCTCCTATGAAAAGAATTGGTTCATGGATAACACAGGTTTTTCTCTTTAAAATTAGCGTTTCCCTGGCTGGTTTGGCTCGGTGGTTAGAGCCCCCGCCCGAGGACGAAGGATCCCAGGTGCGATTCTGGACAAGGGCATGTACCTCAGTTGCAGGCTTGGCCCTGATCAGGGCTCCATCAGGAGGCAACCACTTGATGCGACACATCGATGTCTCTCTCTCTGTCTCTCTCCCCCCCTTCCACTCTCTCTGAAAAAGTAATAGAAAAAATATCCTCAGTGAGGATTAAAAATATATAAATAAATAACATTAGTGTTGTGTTTCACTTGGGTGACTGTGAAGAGGACTGTCCCTCACAAAAGGGCAAGAGGGAAAAGAGACTCCCTCCTACGGGCTGATGGCAGACTGACCACTGTATGGAAGCCGGCTTGTTTATTATGCCCATTACGAGTTCAGCCAAATCTTATTTTTTTTAAACTTTTATTTTTTTTTAAATATATCTTTATTGATTTCAGAGAGAGGAAGGGAGAGGGGGAGAGAGAGAGACAGAAACATCAATGATGAGAGATTCATTGATCGGCTGTAACCCGCAACCCAGGCATGTGCCCTGACCAGGAATCGAACCCCGATCTCCTGGATCCTAGGTCGATGCTCAGCCGCTGAGCCACACCTGGCCGGGCTCAGCCAGATCTTAACTAGCTGCGTAGATTTGGTGATAGCCTAAATTTTTCCTTCTATCCAGTCTGCCTTTGTCCAACTAATGCAGATAACGATGTACGACTAGTATTGTTACACCAAGTGTTATTATTAATACCCATAGAGTCTGTTAGAAAGATATGTCAAGATTCAGAAAGTTAAAAAAGCTTTGATCTCCTTTAATTATGAGGTATTGACTGATTGAAATTTAGTAACTGTGAAATATCAATAGTTATATCAGTTGTTTACTAAAAATTACAAATGATAATGCCGATGTTATATAAATCAAGACCAAAACAATGTAACACTGTGTGTGAAGGAACATGCTGCATTTTATGCAGTACTCTCTTCCCCCCAAATCGTGACTCATTTGTAATAAATCTAATATTGGCTTAAATGCAAAAAAGGTGGTACATTATTTACAGACTCTGACAGAGACTCTTTTGTGCAAAGACTGTTTGGCATTGCAGCCGTCTCCATTAAGTCATCCACCGGGGACCTCTGAGTCTGGACTCTTCTCCAAAGAGGGCCACCTCCCTGCATTGTGAACTGGACAGTCTCAGCGTCCCTTATGGGCTGCTGTCCTTACCTCCCCGCATGCTGGAATTCCTGGGACCTAACTCCAGACCACACACCCCAGTTGCTCGCAGAAGGGGGCCCTTTCCCAAGGCTACTGCTGTTGCTTTGGCTTTTCAGTCCTCGGTTTCAGTTATCCGCAGGGCTGGCCGCTAGCCCCCCGGGGATGCTTTTAAGAAGGCTAATGCATAGTCTCATGGGCGAGCATAACTCCACATGTGCAAGGCTTGATAAACATGCAGCATCTTTGTGCAAATTAGATCGGGGGGTGCAACCCGACCTGGGACTCCCCTGGACTAGCCCCCGTGTGCCCCTGGCCGGGCTCCTTTGTGTAGTGGGCACCGGGTACCACAGACACAGCAGCCGCTTCCCCACCACCTGGGCCGTTTCCCTCACAGCCAGAGCAGTGTCGGGGGGATCTGCTCATGTCCTCATGACAGTGATGTTTATGTTTCGCCGGGAAGGATAGTTTTTTCTCCTTATAAAAGTAGCGGATCCCCCAAAGCCGGTGGTCAGGAACTCCAGCTGTTTACTGCCGCAGAAGCTCTGCTTATCTCCTGCTACAACCTGCCTTTCAGAAGTCACGTCTTAATTAACTCAGTGTTATCAAACTGAAATTATAGCCACGTTGTACAATCAAATTATAAATGGAAGATAAGGGGAAGGAACTCCGCTGGCCAAGGAACCAAACATAGAAACTCTCCTGAGCTGGCTGTGGGCTCCAGGCCGGTTGATGGTGACCTGCTGAGATTCAGGATATTGAAATCGCATCGTGTTCCACTGGGAAGGCTCCTCTAATCCAGCTATTTTCAAACATTTTTACTTAATGACATACAACTTATTCTTACAGTGTGCAATGTACTCTGATATTTTCTATTCTATCCTATTTATTTCATTTAAAAAATTGCCAAAGATCATTTAATTCATTACACTACAGACTCATGGCCTAAAGCCTGAAAAACCATGATCTAGTCCAATTCCTAAATTTTCCAAGTTAAGGACTGAGAGCCAGAGAGGAGAAGTGACGTGTCCCAGGTGGGCTTCCCCTGGCATGGCTGCTTCTGAAGCCCGGGATTGCCGCTTCCTCCCAGCAGTTCCGCACGTGCCGTCTAAGCAGGACCGGCCCCTTTCACTGTAACCTGCACTGAGCACGTCCAGGACATACCACTTGGGGAGACAGGTGCTTTCTGGTGTCCAGGGTGTCTGTAACGATCCCTGGCCCCTGGTACACAGCTCTGCCTTCCTACCCTGAAGCAGTGGGGGGCACATGGGCCCAAGCACCCCTAATGTGATGCCTCCTTAAAACCATGAGCCCACCACTGCCCCTCCCTCTCTCTCACCCCCTTTGCCCACATTGCACCGACTAGCCAGTCTGTACTCACCTCTACTTGGGCCACTCCTTCTGAGCCAGTGGGATGACGCAGTAAATAAAACAGGTGGTCTCATGGAGACAGTAATTCCAGAGTTTAAAAAAGAAAATATTTGGGACACCATGACAGGTATTTCTTAATTCCTCTGGGCATGTTGGCATATTTTCACTGGACTGAGAGTTTGCCAGATTTTCATCTGGTTGATAATCACGCCCATCTGCCTCACCTCTGTCACTCTTCAGAGCAAGGCCTGGACCCAAACCGGATTTTACAGTACCTCCCCATGATATTGATCTATGTCATTGGTAAAAGATGTGCCTGGGGATTTATTTATTTAGAAGGTGATTAGCAGCACCCACAGTGATGGACAGGCAGGTGGCCAAGCCAGGGGGTGAGTGGGGCGAACAGTACAGCAGACGTAGCGCGTATTGTGCGAGTCCCCTTGCGGTTTCGCCCTCTGGGCCATGCCTCTGTGACAGTTTAACCAAAGTGTGCGAGACTGGTGCGTGGGGGGCGAGGGATCTCCGTGAACTTCTTGTCATTCCATTGCCTCATTTCCTGTGCCCCAGGCTCATGGGCGGGGGGGTCCTTGAATGGCAGCATTCACAGAAGCCCAGCTTTCCCGGGGAAGCTGATGGTGACACCGCTGCCTTGGAGAACTCCCCTTCTCTCCCGTTGAGGGAATCCCCCCTTTTCTCCTCGGTGAATGTTCCCTCCCAGCCCTCCACCCCCACATACACGCACACAGACGCCGAGCTGTGTGTGGATGCATGAGGCGGGCTATCAGCTGAGGTTTAATGTAGAGTATCGCTGTCAGGTTTCACGAAACGGAATCTCACCCGACGGCGGAGGAAGACTTGTGCGTGGAATCTACAGAGGGGAGTTTGACAGCTCCTTCCATCCGGTTATCAAAGCGTTTGCAGTTCAAAGCAGGTGAAACAATAATGTAATCTTCGCACTGAATGCTCGTTTGTTTCGGGGCGTTTCAGTAAATAAAATGGTGGGGGGAAATGAAAGCAGACCTGTTGTCTCCAATCCACTAAATTTAATATCCAGAGTATTGACTGACAGCTTTTTATCACCATAATTAGTATGGATCGTTCCTGAGGCCATTGATCAATCTTTCCTACCCCTGTGGACTTGAGTTGCTGTTTTCCCCCTCTCTTGCCCTCCCTGCCTTTTATTTTAATATTGATCTTGCCAGTTGCCTTCTACCATGGGGAGCTGCTCATTTAGACAAAGGAAGCCTTGGCGTGAGGAGGGAAGGCTGAGCAGCCTCCGGTCCTGAGTGGAACCCAGCGTTGGCATCACTAGGCCTCAGCAGGGGCGGCCTCCTGATCTGATTCCTGGGTCCCGGTGAGCTTTAGCCCCCTGAAGTGACCAGACACACTGTTTCCCCTACTGGGTGGGAAGCTGCGTGAAGACAAGCCACAGAGTCAGGGTCAGGAGATATTGTTCAGCGAATGCCCCTTCTTTAATGTCACCAAGCTAAATAAAGGATTTTGGATAGACAGACGAACTCATCTGTGTGTGTCCGTGCAGACGGTCTGTTCCATGTAATTCAGACCAGAAACCCAGGATCTAATTCCTCACCACCTTCTTCCAATTTCATATCCTAACTCCTTTGTCCCATCCCCTCTGTCTTTCTCTTGTCTCTCGGTCACCAGCTATAGAGTTACATTCTTCGCTAGCTCTTTCCTTTGCCATTATAATCATTTACCACCCGCCCCCTGCCTCGGCCACCCTCAGCTTTCCATCCTTAAGCCCTCCACACAGACAACAGTAAGTTTAAGTAAGACACATTCATAGGCCCCTTGAGGGTTCCTTGTCCAAGCTCTTGGCCATAGCTCCTAATACTTTCTGTAGCCTGTCCCCTCCCCACCCCCAAGTCCCATTTCCCCGCGCTCCCTAAAGGCCCTTCACACACCAGCGAGGACTCTGCGGTTCCTCTTTCTCACCTCCTGTCTCACGCCTCCTAGTCTCTGCTCACATTGTTAATTTTGCCTGAAATAGACTTTCCATCCTTTCCTGCTTGACTACCCACTCTCATCCCGCAGGAATTAGCTCAGATGGCATCTTTTCCAGGAAGCATTATTTTAGCCCCCAGAGTGCCCGAGGCATGTCTTTCTTCTGTCCTCTGAGATTTTTGTATGGAACGCGCATACATTTTCTTTTCATGTGTCTCTGTGTCACAGCAGAAGGTAAACCCCTTGGGGACAGGAGCTGTGTATTTTTCTTCATTCTGTTCCCAGTGCAAGAAACAACACCTGGCACGTAGACAGTGTTTTTACATTGGGAACAAGCATCCCTAAGAAGGGAATCAGTGGACCCCGAGATTGAGGCATCATTTGTGTCAAACAAGATATGTTCATGGTGCATGTAACACTCTACACGCTGGAGCTGCTCCGTGAGCAGAAGCTAGGCAGGCTCTCACTTGCTTTCCAAGTGGGGTCAAGAGATGGTAAAATGCCCCTTCCACAGGTAAGGAAGTAGCGAGGTGTCTTTCTCTGACCTTAAACAATGCAAGTATTGCAGATTGCTAAGTTTGTACAGTATAAAAGAGCTTAGCAACCTACTCATTAAAATGATATTTTCTCATTTGGGCTTCCTAATGGACTTTCTCTCTGCCTCTCTTTGTAGTAAAGGTTAATGCTCTTGTTACCAGCGGAACTGGGGGGTCCTTGTTCCCACCTGTTGCTCATAGGAGTGGAATTCTTACAACATCTCAAAAAAAGAATTTCCTGAGACTCGCACAGGAGACTGATTTTTATTTCTGTAGAATTACATCCCTGAGTTTCCAAGGTCCCATTTTCCTTAGTCCCACCAAGGAAGAAATTCCATTTTGCCTTTAGCAGGGCTAACATCAGAGTCAGTGTCCAGAGCCTCCATTCCATGTTGGGACAGTCCATTCCAGCATCAAGCTAGCTTAGCCTGTATTCCTTGCTGTAGTCCATCAGTCTGCTGCATGGGGTCTGCAGGGCCATATGGCTATGGAGGAAACACTGGTGAATGCAAGGAAGGAGAGAGCTCCAAGAACCAAGAACAAGAGAGAGCTAACTCCTTTGTTTAAGGGATTAGGTATTCCCAAATTTTCGTGGGCTTGGAGTGGCCCTGCCCATTCTGGCCAATGATCTCTTTCCCAGGTTTGACTGGCAGCAAGCACCTTCCCTGCATCGCCTCATCTTCACTGCACATGTGTCTATCTCCCCTTTGTCGGACCCCTTCCCCCAGTGATCTGCAGGGAATGGGCCCGTGGTTCCCCGGAGAGTGCATAGTTGCAGCTTCCTGGTGAAGCTGCCCAAATGACACGCTGATAATGTCTGGCCTTCCCTTTTGCTCCTTTCCTATTATTAATAACTAATTACAACAGTTTCACTAGCAGCATCATTTTCTGAAGGACATCTCCTAAGTGCAGCAAATGTGCATTTCTAAAGGTGCCCAGGTGAGGACCTGTGGACTGAGGTGGCTTCCATGCTGCCTGGGAGACAGCACCCCCTCCCCTTTCCAAGTCTGTCTCCTTGCATCCCTGACACAGCAGCCCTCTCCCACAGTTCCAGGTGCCTGCACACATCCTGTGCCTCACGTTGAGGCATTAAACTAAGTGCAGCTCTCCTTCCTGAGCCCAGCTGAGCTAAATTGGACTATAAGACCACACATTCCTGAGGGCCCCAGGGAGCCTGTGGCATCTACAATGCAAATCGGCCCCACAGAAAAGCAAACCAAAGCCGGAGCCAGCCCTCATTTTATCCCCATCATGCCTATTGTGGAGCAGCAGCAGCAGATGTTTCTGGAGGTGACCCCCAGATGCACACAAGCTCACAGCACCTCCTTCTCAGGCATCTCTATCCAGGCTTCTCCGAGGCAGATTTGACAGACTGATACTACTTGGCACACCTCCCCTGCCAGATTGGAATCAGGCCCTTCTACCATCTTTGAGGTCCATTGTGGTTTCAAGGAAAACCTATAGAGACGATGTAATTCTTAGCTACACAGCCAATTTCCCCTTCGCTAGTGAGCTGGCATTTCTAATCCCAGGCACTTTATTGCTGTAGAGTGCGAACTGCAAGTGCAGGCTCCACCTCAGGAAGGCTGATATTTGCAGGCATGTGAAAATGGCTTTTCATGTTCATACAGTTGCTCTGCTCCGTTTGTTTAAAGTAAAACTGTTCCATGAGCTTCAGATTATATCGTTACACTCTTCCTATTTCAGTTATATACGGCTGGGGGTGGGGGCGGCTAAAATGAAGAAAGACGCCTACTGACTTTCTTTCCCTGCGTTTTCCATTTTCCGTGGCTTTTGCGTGTATCGACTTCAGCCGAGAAGGAACGTCGGCCCCCACATTTTGCCTCTTGGGCCCCTATTCTGACTGTACCACTAACTGGCTGTGAATTCAGGCAAGACACTTCATTTTTCTGAGATTTTACGTTCTCACCTAGAAAGTTCCTTAGTTGGTGTGTGGGTTAAACAAGGTAAGGTGTGAAGCAGCCTCAGTGCAGAGCTTGGAGTACAGCAGGAGCTCCATAACTGCTTTCCTCCTGTCCCGAGCCAGAGAGCGCCCCGAAAGATGGCCCTCTCGCCGGCAGATCTGCACTGCACAGCACCTGTGGACTTGAAATAGTTGATTAAAGGCATCATCCCATTGTATGTTCACATGTTGTACATGCACACGCGCATCTATGTTATATACAGCTATGTTTGAGGACAGTCACCAACACATTCAGAGTAGACACTTCTGAGTGAGGGGTTTTTGGAGTAACCTCCCTCCCTCCCTCCCTCCCTCCCTCCCTCCCTCCCTCCCTCCCTCCCTCCCTCCCTCCCTCCCTCCCTCCCTCCCTCCCTCCCTCCCTCTTCCCTGCCTCCCCCCTCCCTTTCTATTTATTTTTCCATAACAGACATTTTATATAGGAGTAAAATAGATGAAAACACTCTAGCTCTTTAAAAACGGGTTTTGCGAGCGGCCCCACACAGAGGGCCACCTTGACATCGCCGGTGAATCCTGCCTGGGCTCTGTCTTCACCCCCCCCCCCACTATGAGAACACCGCCGGTTCTGCGATGTTCAGCCTGCCCCCAGTCTGACCCAGATTCCTGTCACCTTCCTCCCAGCCGAGGGAAAGTTGTCCCCAAGGCTCCAGCAGAGCACCGTGGAAAGAACCTGATTTGGGACCAGAGGTCTGAGCAGAGTGTCAAGTGGAATGCATCCCATTTAGTGAGGATGAATGGCAGCTTGGAGAGAAACTCCCCAGGGAGCGGGATGCTGTAGGTTCAGAATAAATAAATGTGCCTGCTTATTAATTTAATATGTGCTATTAGACCAGGGACCCATTTGTATTAGTGCAGAAAAGAGAGCTATTAAAAATCGTCTCTTAGGAGAGAAACATGAGAAACCAAAGGAGAGGGAAAGGAGCAGCGTAGTGGCACGCTGGGAGGTGACGGGGGAAGGAAGTGGGGGCGGCAGGGACTGGGGGGCAACCTTATTAAGAAAGAAGAGTGGAAAAATAAATAAAAAAATTAAAGAAAAGGAAAGAGACAAAGCCAAGGGACCCAGCAGCGAAGCTTTTATCCCCAGTTTCCGCCGTCAGGGGAATGCGGTATAAAACTCAGGGTCTGCGGCAGCCTGAGCACATGGCTAATTGTCCTTAATTATCATGAGTTGACTCCTCCAAACCCCCAGGCCCGGGTTAAAGGCGGTTTTCTCTGGTTGGCTGGCTGGCTCGGCAGGCTTCTGTCATCTCACAGTCTTGATGGGCTGGCCTCCTAGTGCTGAGCTGATTGCTTCATGCTGGGGGACACTGGCTTAGGGCCACATCCATCCTACCCATCTTTCCTCCCTAACCAAAGGTTTTCTTGAGACGCAGGAAGAGGGGATGTGGTAGGTGGCACCTGTACATGCTTTGGAAGGAGGGAGGGACAGAGTGCTTCGTACCTGGCCACACCAGTCTGCAGAGCCCTTGCTGTAAACCCAGCCCCTCCGGCACGGGACTCTGGAAGCTGAGTCCCTTTGAGGGTGGTCGGGAGCCTGGGCTCCACGGCTCACAGCGTGGATGTTGGTCTGTAATAAGTCAGTGAAATAGTGAGTTTCAATTACTTACATGTTCCCTGAAGCTGAAACAATTGCCATTATCCCACATAATATTGCTTGACCTACATTTTTACTTGAAAGCCTTCAGCTAATAATTAGTTTGAATGTTGAGTTATAAATAAACACATTCATATTCCAGCAATGAGAGGGGATAGGGGAGTGAGACCGGCACTCCTCCCTCCCTTCCCACCCTCTTTCTTTTGCCTTATGTTTGATATTTCCACTTTGCTTTTCCAAGGAGATAGTCATTGGGGAGTCTTCTAAAGGGGGCCTGTTCAGAAGTAATGAGGCCACTGGGCTTTATCTGGGAAGGTGGCAGGAGCATCGGTGCCAGGGAGACGTGAGCCATCTGGATAAAAAGGGTCAAACTATCCGCTGGCAGCAATTAAGCGGCTCCGTGTGGAGAAGCCATGTGACTGCGCCAAAGGAGCTGCCAAGAACAGGAGATTAGTAAACAAAAGTACACACCAGAAGGTGTCCAGGTTGGCCACTGCTCTGGCCACTTGTCATTTTCCCGGCTTCCTCTCCCTTCGGTGTCCCATCTGTCCGAGCCCACGGCCCACCTATAAGCTGTCTGCGGAGAGTTTAAACAAACTCAGACAGAGCTGAGCTTGTTTAAAATGTTGAAAGTCCGGAGCCAAGGCATCCATGCCAATACATCTTAGACACCCACAGCAACCTTCCCAGTGCATCCGCTGCACCCCTGATGTTCTGGGATGCTCTTCAGTGCTTCCCCGAGATAAGCCGCAAGGTTTGGTGTTGATCAGAGTGATGCTTAATTCTCAGTTGAAGCATTGATATTTAAGCACTGATTGACAGTTTACTCATTGATATTTACAAGAGGTTAGGGAACATACGCCTGGATTATTTTAGTATAGGGCTTGAGAATAAACCGAGTGCCTTTCTGAGCTATAAAAATCCTATAAAAGGCAAGCAGAACTCTCACATGTATATACTTATTCATTCAACACTGTATGGTCCCTGTGGCTGTAAGACCTCTTCTTAAACACGGTACCTTTTGGTACAAGGAGGGATGGACCGGCATCCTTCCTGTGGGACTGCAGACAGCCCTCCATCGCGTGCTCCTGACATCCAGGTAGAATCGATTTCAGAGGACACGAAGCTCCCTTTCCCCAGTGATTTGTAACCCTGAGGCTCTTAGGGCCCTTCCAATGAAAGATCTATACTTTCTCGACGTGAGTTAAAGGCAGCGTGCTGTGCACTAGTCTAGGATACATTCTCACTGCCCCCACCGCCTTAGTTTCCATGGCATTTTACTCTTCTAGCTTTCTTTGTCCAACTTGATTGGACACTGTGGACTACACAGGACTCTCTCCTCTCTCAAGACATTTACATTGTTCCTTCCTCTGCTGTCCCCAGAACTGTACTTGGCTGGCTCCTGCCCACTATTTAGATTTCAGGATAAATGTCATCTCCTCAAAATGCACGTCTGCAGTGATCGAATGCCCCCCACCCCTCTGTTCAACTCTCTCCTGAGTCTCTAGTCCTTGGCTTAGCCTGTGGTCTTCAGAGCACTCATTGTTCTCTGAAATAAACTTGCACCTTGTTTCAGCGTCTCTCTCCCCCACCGGGCAGGAGAGCAGGGCTCTCGTCTTTCCTGTGCCACACCCCGGGGCCTAGGCCGGTGCCTGGCTACAACTTGGTGCTCGACAGGTGTTCACTATGTGAGCGAATGATTGAACAAATGAATATTGAATTCCTCTCTCCATAATTTTAGTTTTCCTCGCACTGAAAAAGCCTAGGAAATAATATGATCTTCAAAGTTTCTACAAGTCTTATCTCTGTCAAGGACAGCTGCCTCTCTGGAGGGCTGGGCTGTCAGCCTGTGGTTGAAGTGTGATCGTGTGGACGGCAGGAGTGTGCTGAGTGTATTTCTATTTTACATATGCTGGTGGCCTGGGGTTTAATGTCATTTTCATTTTTGGCTAATTGACTTTACCGCAAATGTTTTTTGTTTTGTTTTTTTTATATGTTTTTATTGACTTCAGAGAGAGGAAGGGAGAGGGAGAGAGAGAAATAGAAACATCAATGATGAGAGTCATTGATCGGCTGCCTCCTGCACCACCCCTGCTGGGGATCGAGCCCACAACCCGGCCCTGTGCCCTGACCAGGAACCGAACCCTGACCTCCTGGTTCACTGGTCGATGCTCAACTGCTGAGCCACGCCCCTGGGCTACTCCAAATGTCTTTAATCGCATTCATGTTTCATTGAAATTTGGTGACAAGAAGTAATTGAAGAAACTTTGGATTTTTTAAATCTGAAAATTACCTTAAGTCATACTCTTACATCTGGATACATTTTGAAGATTTAAATGAGCAAGTACAGAGCTGTTTCTTGACTCTCTGTGTTCATATAAATTATTTTTGCAAGTCCTCTTGCTGAAGAGAAAATCTGGGGTGTTTAATTCTCACTTTGTGTTACAAGAGAAGTGAAAATATGGCAGGGAGTCCCCATAGGTTTCTGTGTGTGTGTGTGTTTGTGTGTGTGTGTACACACATATATGCAGGGCGTCCCAAATGAATGTATACATACTTTCACAGCTGAGAGCTCAATTTTGAAAATGAAATGTATTTTAATAAGCACAGCCTTTATCACTATTCAAAGTGTGTGTATACATTTTGGGGGATATCCTACATATAATATACATATATGTAGTATGCATATATATGCATAAATTTATATATGCCTCTATTATCTAAAGTTTAAGATCTGTTGACTTTTGTCTCTTTTTGTTGGGAAAATTGGGGGCAGAAAACTGCAAACCTACATTCCTTAGAGCAGAGTAAGTGAATGGAGAAGCACATTCTCCTAAACTCTTTACAAGCTTAAATACAGCCTTAATGCAACCTGGAGATTTAAACGCAGGGGCGAGCACCAGGACGTGATGCCTAATTTTTAATGCTGTGTGGGCCGCATTCCTGAGCAGGCCAGCCGCTCCTTGGAGCCAGTCTCCTCTGTGTACAGTGCGAGTTGTTTTAGAGATATCAGTGAGAGCTGAATGAACTGACCTTCTGAAAAGAGCTGTAGAAGCCTCACGTCAAAGTCAACTAAAGAAAAATAGGCACTAGGCTTCAGATTCTTCCACCGAACGGCTTCCTCATGGGAATCCGCTCATGGGTAGGATACAGAGTACTTATCCAGCCAGGCAACACTAACTGGGGTTGGAGTCTGTCTCCATAGTCATGGTTATTAATAAAAACGCCTTTGCACGCGTTTGCATTTGCTGGCAAGGCTGTCAGCGATGCGTGCTTGAGGCACAAGGAACCCAGTTTGATTCTCACAGAGGCTTTTGGCAAAAGAAATGGGAAGCTTTACTCGTTTCAACAGCAGTGACTCAGATAGCAAGTAGCTGCTCCACCACGAACCAAAGGTCACTCCGCCCTCTCATTGTGCCTTCCCCAGTTGTCTGAAATGCTGGCCAAGCTATTCGTCACGCCTCGCCCTTTTCTGAATCTCGAAGTGCGTGGCTTTCATTCTATGCTGCGTTCTGGGTCGTGAGTGACCCGGCCTGAGGAGTGCTGTGCAGAGCCATGCATCGTAAACAGACCGCAGTGGAAGCGGTCTTGCATCATTTGTCCCATCCACTGTAAGGCATTGAACGGTTGCTGAAAGAAACCAGTGTTCCTCTAACATTTAACTTGGTTATCCATCTTGAAAGACAAGCTTCTTAAAAGGGTGAAAACCTATGGGGGAGGAGGGGAATACAAAATAATAAAAGGAAATATAATAAATTTTCAGAAACCATTCACTTAATAAATAATGGGACATTTAAGAAATTGCCTTGAGTTTCTCTGAATTGATATAAAAGGATATTTCAGCCTTGCTTTGGGCACGGCTGCCCAGTCAGCAGCAAAGAAACCAGACTCACGGGGCGAGCATGTGCGTGTAGCGCGCTAAGCGCCGCGTGAGCAGCAGCGGACCTCCCGGCGGCACAGCCTTCCCTTAGCGACAGCCCTGCTCTCTAACCCCGGACTCCCCGGGCTCTCGGGGCGAGGTGGAACCTGAAGCCTGCGTTGGTCTAATCAACACTGATAGGGCCTGAGAAATGTCCCCTTCCACGATTTTGGGATAACAGTCACCTGGTTTAGGGGGAAGTGCCCACCAATCAACTACTTCCCTGGGGCTTCTTTTCAGGCTAGCTTTGAATGAAATAAAAGCAACTCTTTTATATTTTAAAATATTTAAAAATATAGCTCTGGCCAGTGTGGTTCAGTGGTCAGAGCATCGGCCCTCCGACCAATTCATGGTCCAGGGCGTGTACCTTGGCCCTGGTCAAGGCATGTATGGAAGGCAACTGATTCATCGATTGCTTGTCTCTCTCACATCAGTGTCTCTCTCTCTTTGTTCTTCTCTTTCCTTCTCTCTGTCTCCCTCCCTCCCTTCCACTCTCTCTAAAAATCAATGGAAAAAATGTCCTTAGATGGGGATTAACAAAAATAATTAAAATATACACAATATACAAAATATACATAATTTAAACATTTAAATATTTAAAATATTTTAAAGATTATCAGGATAACCTGCCTTTCATTGCAGTGAGTGAAGCAGCCAGAGGAGGTCCTGTCACCTCCAGGTAATCCCTGGAAGGCACCTGGATTCCTGCTGGGTCTGGGTCTACCGGACTATCCTCTATGTTTTCAGACAGAGGAAAGCTTATCCTAGTAGAGATCTTGAAACCAACTCCTCCCCTTCCTAGTCTCCTAGTTGTGCCCATCCCTCAAAGTGTGTCTTTTCTGTGCACATCATGCCAGTTGCCTGGCGCCAGGTAAGGGAAGGAGCGCACTCTCCTTGCTGTGCCGCCCCACTGAGACGCTTCACCTGGCGGTTGTAAGACACTCATCCGGTGACTCGCTTTTTAAATAACTTTGGAATCATAACCGTGGTTGTAACAAATGCCTCTGTGATTTGCATTTAAATAGTATTTTCATCCCCAGATCACAAGGAGAAACGCCATCTCACTTTACTCACACCATGACCTGAATTCCCTTCCTCTCAGAGCCATCCCGTGGCACCAAGTACAGATTCCCTCCTTGGCTCACTGAGACCTGTGCGCCGTGGCGATGGGAGCGAGCGTTTGCTTATGTTCAATGGCCAATGAGAGAAACCAGTGTTCCTGGAACATTTAACTTTGTTAGAGGCTTTAATAATTTTGTCGTTTATCTTGAAAGACAAGTTACTCAGAAGGGTGCAAGCTTGTCTCGTGTTAGGAGGGGGTGCCGGGGCAGCTCAGGCGAGCTGGGTGCCCTGCCTCGCACGCGCACCGTTAGCCCACGGCCCAGGTGGTTCTGACGGGAGCGCCTCCGCCCAGGGCGGGGGTGTGAGAGGCAGAGCCCAGGGCGTGGCCTCCTCAACTCCCAGGTGGTGAGTTCAGGCCCAGGCAGGTAAGGAGGCGCCTTGTTTCCTCTGTCAGGTTGTCAGTGAAGCCAGTTTTATCTGAAGTGATGGAGAAGCAGCAAGTACAGCCCCCAAGGTCACGTTAGCAGTCGCCTCCCGAGCGCAGCTGCGCTTGGAGGGACTCCTGTGCACCCTCGGGCTCACTGACTTGTTAGCTCCTGGGGAGAGCGAAGAGACAGGAAGGAACCTGAAGGCGACGGGGGGCGCAGGGCTCCAGCCCCACTCGTGACAGCTCCCCCCGATTACCCAGTTTCTCGGTTGCCCAGGCCCCTCTCACCAGCCTCCAGCCTGTCTCTTTTCATGTCATTCTGCCTCATCTTTCGGCAGGATTTTTTTGATACTGTACAGTTGAACTTATTTCATCAGCAACACATTTTCCTCTGTCCCAGGGATTCTTTAAAAGGCCTCCTTTGAAGATGTGTTTTATTCAGACACAAGGTTTTGTTTAAAAAAATAAAAGAGGTGTAAATATGGAATGTTATTGAAAAGGTCTTATCTTGCTTTAGACATGACATCTAACGATGTGTTTAAACTGAAGAGCAAGTGTTGTACACGGCGCGTGTCAAGGCAGCCGCTCCCTGCAGTGAGAGCGTTGCTCCAAGCACACCTCGGCCCTGCAGAGCTTCCACGTACCAGGTCCCTGTGCCCCCAACCCCCTCGGTTCTCCCTCAGCACATGCCCCTTCCTGGTGACATGCAGGACCCTTGGTCTGCTGCCTTGCTCAGGTGACCATAATTAGACCATTTAAATGAGGTAAAATTATTTTTCCAAAACTAACATCACCTTCATCAAAAGCACACTCTTCTCAAGTCACTGCTGCGTTCCCCTCGCTGCCCCCCTTCCCCGCACCCCTCACTTTCCATCTGCTCTGCCTTTGCCTGTAACACACTCATCACATGGTAGGGTAGAGAGGAGGGTGGGGAGTCGAAGTTTGCTCTTGAATCCCTAATTTGCTCCAGATCACACAATAATTAAAGACATTCGGTCCAGCGCTCACCTCTGCAGGTGCACGGTGGTCTTCTTACCTAATTTTTGTCAACTCCAGTCTTGGAACCCTGAGTTGTGTGTAACTAATAGTAAGGGCAGGTATGTGTGGCTCCTTCCCCTAGAACTTCAAGCGGGCGTTTCTGAAGACGTAAGCGGCTCTTTTTGTACAGAGAGGCACCACCACGCCTCTGGGCTCGTGACATTCCACCGTGGGTGGTCACGGAGTCAGGGGCAGCTTCGGATACCAGCCCTGGGCCTGGGACACGCTGCAGATGCCATGACCGTGTTTCCCTGACCGCTTGTCCTTGCCGTGCTAATGTGCATTTAATTTATAAAACGATGATGTTGCATTCCTCCCCCGTCATTGATTAGCACTCAAACCTTCTAGGGGCCTGGAAATGCAGATCATTCCAAGTGCTCACAGCAAAGGTGGCTGACTCCAGCTCCCGCGTTGCCTCTAGATGTGAAGCCCTGTGTGCACCGGGCTGCGTGCACTAAGCAGAGCACCCTGCGGATGCCTTTGCAAAAGCCGGTCCTCCCCTATGCACCGAGCCCCGCTCCTCCTCGGCTCACTGCTGCAGCGTCCTCTCTGCTCGGCTCAGGTGTGATCTCTTGTGCTCTCTGAGTCATTTTCTTCCCTCCTCAGTCTGCATGAGGAGCCTGGACCAGTCAGAACCCACTCTTCCTGTATCAGTCCCTGGTTACACCAAAAAAGGCGGTGATGGAAGAGCTGAGAAGCCAAGCGGGGGTTGACAAGGCGACCAAGAGGTTAAACAAAGGCCAGTTCTACTGCTCGCTCCCACAGCCGCACACAGCGGACGGACGGACACAGGGTGAAGCACTGGTCTGAGCGCAGGGACAGGCCCACTACCTTGTGCAAGGAGGAGCTGAGTCCCCAGGAGTCACAGCCCCTGCCTTAGATGCCACCCAGAGCGAAGGGGAGGGGACCCTCTCCTACCCCCTGCCTCTCTGCTAAGGCCAGAAAACAGGGAAGCCTGGAGAACACAGGGGATGTGGTGCTTTGCATGCGGAGCAGAGTGGGGGGGGGGGTGAACTAGGGAACAGGTGGCCACACCCTTTAGCTGGACTCCCCGCCACCTGCTGTTCCTGCCCTCCTAAGGTCACCGCCTCGCATCTTCATTGTCAGTAGGGTTACTTGAAGGCAAGGGCTGTTTCTTATACCCCAGGCGCTAGCACAGCGCCTGCGCGGAGGTGCTGGGGGAGTGCGGCCTGGTCTGGGAGGTGGTCATATGCCAGGGACGTGCAAGTGAGCAAGCCAGAAGCCACGGTGTCCGCTGAGGATGGCCGAGTTGTAAGCCTTCCTCCACCGCATGCAGCGGACGGCTCAGCCCTTTCCCCGGCTGCCACCCTGGTTTGCCGACTTGAAGATGAAAAGTTAATTAAAATACTGTGAATGAATGAACTTCAGATTTAGGGGAGAAAGTGTGGATATTTCAGGTTAAAGAAGTATCCACAGAGCACAGTGCAGAGCTTAGGCTACTGTTTTCTCAAGACGGGGGTCTAGCCCTGGCATGGACTGAGCAAGGCAGAAGCCTCCCCAGCCCCCCGCAACACCGGCGTCCAAAGCTTCTGAGGAACTCACACTCCTTCAAATTCTGCTTTAGAAGTTTCATTAGATTTTAAACTATCGTTTCTTTGTATTGCAAACATTTTCTACTAGTCTCGTAAACCCTCTAGCAATGCAAATTGTGTTCAGTTTTGCTACATGAAGACAAAAAGCGTATCTGCCAAGCTCTCCATAAGGGAAAGAGACACCATATTGTTTTTTTCTGTTGTTGAGAATGAAAAGGTTAGAAAGGTGCGTCAGGCATCAGCCTGGGCCGGAGAGCACGGGCCCTTCTTCTTGGTCTGCGTGTGCCTCCTGGTCCGGCTTATGGGCCGTATCACATAAGATACTTTGGTTTTTTTAAACTGTACTGATGGGAAAAGTTACAAGTCATTACTCTCAAAAGCGGGGGGCTGTGACTTGGCAGGGGGCTTCCAAGTCATCCTGATACATAAAGCATTACCATCATTAGTGTAACTAACACTGAAGAATAGTCCTCCAGGGCCCTGGATCCCTCCCAGGAAGAAAGTCCCAAGGGCCTTGGGCTGTAGTCCGCTTGGCCAGTGTGACGCAATAATATAATAGTGAAATAGCACCGCCATCGCGTGTCTTCTCCTTACACGCGTTTATTTTTTTCCATTGCACTCATCAGCTGATGTATTGGCTTATTTATTTATTTTTGGTTGTGTAAGCTCCACAAGAACAGGGCCCTGGTTATTTTTTTTTTTTAATTCCAGCTCTATTTCTAAAGGTAGGCACACAGTGGGGCCTCAATGAGTGTGCATCGTACAGGGTAATAGATGTTCCCGACCATCCCCACTCTCCCAAGTTTCTAATTCAAAACAGAAGAAGAACTTGGGTTGCTTGGGAACCGGTAACTCCCGACTGTCTTGAATTAGATCAATCTTGTCACTCCCATATGCCTGCCTCCATGTCAGTGCAGATTAATTGCAACATAATATAAAACACATTTATGTAGCATCTTCACAATAGTCTCGGGTCCTTTACAGGCTCACAATCTAATTAAATTGTAGCTTCAGACATAATTTTCTTTAGTTTAAATGCATAAACTAAGCAGACAAGCCTTTTTAAAAAAATGTTCTTATTCTAAAACTAAAAGACCAGCTGATTTCCAAGTCTCTGAGTATTATTAATTACCAGTGGCTCCAATCAATGCACAGAGCTCGTCTGGAAAGCTATTTCCTCCGTAGGTAAATGGCCGGGAATACAATATGCAATAATCAACAACTGGGGAGTGTTGTAGATTGTGCCTGTAGATTGAGGCTGGGAAAGGGCCTGGGCTTGGCATTGACCTCGCCCCTCCCCTCTGCCAATGGCAGGGAAGGAATTTGGACTTTGCAAGGAAGGCAGAGGAAAGTGGAGGCACCTTCATTGCAGTCCCAGGTGGCGAAACGGCAGAGGAGAGATGGAGGCCGTGGAACGTGGACCTCCTCTCCAAGGACAGCGACTGGAGTTTGCAGCAAACTGACCGGCTCTCCTCTCACCCTGGGAGAACCGCCTTTCTGCAGAGCTGCGGGAGGGGACCAGGAGTAGATGAGAGTCCATCGATGAAGTGGTCCTTTACGTATAAATCTCAGGAGCCCCAAGCCCGGTGGATGTTCCCTTAAGTATTCAAATGAGATTGCAGCATCAGATTGGTATGCATTAGGCTGGTTTCAATGAAAATTAACATGTAATTGCTTCAAATGAAGTAAGTGAGGAGGTAATCTGTTCTTAAATTGGATTCCCAGGATTTTGTGGTACCATAATGCAGCTGTGAAATGAAATATATTTTAAGGATGATTCCTCAAGGGGGTGAATGGGGGTCGGAAGGAGAGGGGTAGGGATAGTATAAGTGGAGGCTCCTCTCCCCTAGCCTGCCTCATTGTTTCTTTTCAGTCTCATTTTTCAACTGCCAGTGGATGAAAAGAGACTCTCTCACCCATGGGTGCCTCCCGTTTCCCGCTACCTACACAGTCACAGCCTCCCCACGAGGCGTCAGCTGGGCCCCTTTGGCTTCTCACGGTGTCTGGAGCTGGTTCCCAAAGGCACCTGATGCCCCCAGATGCCGTAGCTGTGCGGGCTTCCCGCGAAGCTGGGTTTGCGGGCAGGAGATGCTCCTTCTGCCTGTGGTCTCTGCCGACCGAGACCATCGTTCCCGAGGCTGTAGTGCCAGGGCCGGTGATGTCACCCAGAGCACACAGTGCAGCGTTAGGGACCATTGTTTCCTGCACTCTGTGCTCCTGGTGTTCGAATTTGGGGATGTGCATGCTTGACCTCATGGCTGACCCTTCCGATATCAAAGACCTCAGCTGGAGCAGCAGCAGCACCAGCCAAATTCATTACCCCTGTGGTCCTCCAAAGCCTGGGTCTAGCCAGCCCAGCCCAGCAGCCATGCTGTGGTCTGTGAAGTCCGAAGGTGGGCCTGGGAGTAATTAAGCTTCTCACTCCTCAATCAGGATGGGAAGCAGCTCGGTGAGGAGTCTGCAGGTTAATGCATTAAATCGTTTGCCTTTGCCATCCTAGGCTGAAGTGGGATTTCTGGTCACAATGGAAATGATCTGGCAGTCCCTGGTCTCTTGGCATCACTCCTCTCCACCAAAGAGCCGTCTCTCATGGCTCTGGGGGGATTTCCTCACTGAAGCCACCGACGGGCAGGCTGTTAGAGGAAACCGATCACCCGGGGACGCGCAGGCAAAGCTGGGGTGGGTGTTCAAGGGCAGCGCTGTGCTGGTCTGGACCACGCTCCCCGTCGAGGGGCCACGGTCAGGACGGCAGGGCTGGCTCAGCCGCAGCTCACGAGGACATAAGGATTTTATCATATGCTGTGTAAAGAAATATACGCTTCAATAAAAGAGCCCCCATCAGAGCTACAGGGCAAGGACGTTAATAAGAAATCGAGAAGAATGAATCTCGGAGGTCTCTCTTGCTCTGCGGAATCAGCCTCAGTCTGAGCCCTGTCTGCCTTTCCCTTGGGTCGCAGCTCGGGTTTTACAGCCCGGCTGACGATTTTTAAATCCCTGCCTTTGTGCCTCCCTCCGTCTGCGTTGCCGTTTTCTTTCTGCACGTGTTGAACAGCTCTGGCTTCAAAACGGATCAGAGCTAACGGCTTTCTCAAGTGCACGTGTGTATTTCTGGAGGTCTCTCAGTCCATGAGGCCGAGAAGGTGTTTGAAAGAAGACAAGAATGTGTCCCTTCCCCCAGGGCGTGGCGGACAGACGAGCCAAAGGAGATAAAGTTGAAGAGACAGGAGTAAGGAGAGGAGACAACACTCAGCTCGCCTGGCTGAGCTTGGATCTCCCTGGAAATAGTGGACTGGGCCCCTTAAGACCCGGCTGGTGGCTTTGTTTCCGACTATAGGTGGGCCGTGGTCGTAGAGAAAGCCCTGCCCAGGGTCTCCTCTGTGGGCTGGAGAGGCTCGGCCTACAGCGATGACATCGTTCATCACTCCGGGGACAGGGAGTCAGGCTTCTGGCCACTTTTAAGCTAGAATTTTTACACCGCTTTGGACAGACCCTCTATGATGATTATACCTTTCTTTCCTCACCTGAGGGGGGAGAGCACAGCATATGCCTGTCTGCCCGGGGCTCTGGGAGGATTCACGGCCACCCTGCCCTCCGGGCTCCAGAGAGGCAGCCCAGCAGCCAGGAAGAACTCGCCACACTTTTCTAGACTGTCCGCTGATGGGGTATCTGCTTTGCCATCTATTAGTTGTCCAAACCCCCCGCTACCGCTTGGTAGAGTCCGAAGGGGCTACTGTAAGCCGGGCTTGGTTAGAAGAGGCTGGATGGAAATGGACTGTGGGGGGTGTGTGTGTGTGTGTGCGCGCATGCGTGCCTGTAAGCATGTGCACTAATTATTATTTTTTGATGATCTGATATCTTCTATTAATCTTTGATACCTTCTGCTACTATCCGATTCTTTCCAGTGATCACCTTGACAGGTTCATCCGGTTTAAAACTCTTCACGTGCTCAGTGTTCCCAGGAGACAAGCAGGAGAAAGCCAGTGGTCCTCTTCCCGTTTTAGAGACGGAAGGAGCTTTTCACTACACGCAAGGGGGGGTGCAGTTCATCTTGACCTCATCCGCTTTGTCTATAAAATCGGGGTCCTGGTGTTAATTCCTTGCTCTTAAAAACACAAGCCAACATCAAGGGCAAAGTATAGAAAGTAAAATACACACCAGGTGCATAAAGCAGTAGCAACCGTTGCTACTGTAGTGTAACGGGGAGCACCGAGAAGCGTCCAAGTTGTTTGTAGGACTCCTGGGGTCACCCAGGGCGCCAGGAAATGAGGGGCATGAGGAACTGAGTGGAAAACGCCCGACTCCATTTATTTAAGTAAAAGGGCTGCGGACTGCAGAAAATACAGGTGCAACGCTGCTTCCTTACGGGGTCCTTTTCTGAGCTCTGCTCTTGCCATCCCCCTTTTGACCTGTGAAATCTCCTCCTGGCCCTCGGCGCAAGTCGACCTCAGAAGCTTTAATTCTCATGTTATCTCCTTTCCCTCATCTACGCCGCGTCCTCACAGCTCCACGTCCCTCCCTTCCAACCGCCAGGCCGGACCCGCCCCCTCCGCTCAAACCTTCTCTAAAGAGCCTCGACTGGCAATGTTGCCAATAGTTTTCATACATAATAACTTAAGTGCATCGCTTTCCTACAAACATGTTATCCTTAGGGTTCAATTCTCGCTCCTCGCCTTTGTGCTTGGTAAATATATTCCTCCGACGTGTGTTTTGGAAGATGGCTCCGTTTTATGCATGTGCCATTAGTGTCGATTGCACAGAGCAGAAACACAAATTACCTGCATTCTGCAGACACATTTAATAACCTAGACACCATGGGCCGGCTTTCACTGCGGCCTCCGCCTCCCCGCCCGAAGCTGAAAGGGGACCGTGGAAACTGCCTATTAATCCGCAGCGGAGGGAGAGTGCCGTGGGCGCTGGACAGCGCGTCAGGGCAGCGGAGGCCTAGCCTGGCGCGAGGGGCCGTGCGCCCAGCAGCCGCCTCGCTCAGCGTCCGTGGCCACCTGCCAGTTTCTTTAGGGAGACCGGGACCGGGAGCTCCGGAGCCTGCCAGGGCTGAGAACTGGTATCAAAGGCAATCGCAGCTGGAGACTGAGCGGGGCTGCGGTCGACGGGAGGGCGCAGAAGGGACACCACTCGGTGTGCGGGACTCCTGGAGAGGCGAGTGCAGCTTTCCCCTGGAGTGCCCTGTAACAGCCCCTTCCAACTGCTTTTATTTAGGCTACTCCATAGTCAGCAAATCAGCCTCCCCCGGGGCTGTTCAAGTCAAATCAACATGGTTTTCGTGGGAACACGTATTTATAACAAAGAACCTGAACTCCACCAGTGCCGCCTACTGTCAGACTCCATGACTCGGGTAAGGGAGCCCCGGGATGAGCCTCACCTGCCCCCGGGGTGGGGGTGGGAGTGGGGGTGGGGGGCGCTGCCAGGGTCCCCTCTGTAAATGCACCGAGGAGTCCTTGCTTCTCCGGCCTGGAGCTCCTGAGGACAGATACCAGCCTCAGAAAGGGGCGGGCTGACCCTGACACCCGAGGGTGCTCTGAGCAGACCACAGCCTTTCCAGGGCTCTTCGGTTGGGTGCATGGTGCCGCCTTGCCCAGGACGGCCCTCTTGACTCAGTGTCAGCGGCTTCTCAGTCGGTTTCTTTGTAGACAGAGTCTTGCCCTGCTCAGAATTTGTCCGGGTTTGGAGCTTGTCACTGTGCTGCTCGGAACTGGATTCCTGATGCCTTGTGACACACACACACACACATTCATCCAACAGGAAACAATACCCCCCCCCACCCCCCCAGGAGAATGGGAAACCTCACTCTGCTTCTCCTTCCTCCCGTTTAAAAACGTCTTCCTAGGTTCCCGCTTTCTGGCCTCTCACGGGAGTCCTCCCCGCGCCCTGTCCCGTCAGCCTTGCTCTCGTGGCCCTCACACTCTCCTTGGCTTCTTTCTGCCTCTTTCCTCTCCGTGGCGATGGGTGTGCTCCGCTGCGGGAGGGTCATTGCCAGTGTCACCAGAGGAGCAGCGTGAGGGCCCCTTTGCCGAGGAGAGCTGTCATCAAACTTTACAGCGTCATGTAAAGTGCTCTGTCACTGCAAGGACACGGGGCCGGGAGGGCACAGGGGCGGTTGGGGAGGGGGGGGGCAATCAGGAGAGAGGCTCTGTGTTGGGTGAAGGGGCAGGTCAATCTCGGTGCTCTCCAAAAACATATTCACGGAGACAAATCTGCTGTCTCTTCTAAACCCAAACCTGTCCCCAGAAGCCTCACTGGGAGGCCATCAGCTGCTAAAAGCTCCCCTGATGGAGTGTCTGTGGTCCCTGGGGCAGGGCCCTGGAGAAAGGCATCAGAGCTGTCTGAGCCCCTGGGAGCCAGGCAGCCTGCGACCTAAAGCCACGCCTCCGTGAGAACACTAGGGAGCTCTCCTGCCACAGGCCCTTCCAAGAAAGGACACTGTGTGTGCACTCCAAAGAGGCGTCTGCATGCCTGCGGTGGGTGGGGCCCCCAGTGTTAACCCCTGAGCCCCAAAGCAGGGCCCCTCCTGGAGGCACTACCACCACATGGATCAGTTAGAGTCTCTAGGACAGTTCACCATGCACACCGAGGTTCCTACATGCACAATCCCTCCTCAGGTCCCATTACTTCACCTAGGACCTTGCCATCATCCACTGACCACACCAGCACCAACAGGAGGAGTAGGACCTTGCTAGAGAGTGTGGGTCTCCCAGAGAGACAGCCAGAGTTCCAGGCTGCGCCCTGTAATATCAACTACGGGGCTTTAGGCAATGGGCTGATTAGGCCTCACAGCCCTACATGTAAGCTGGGGATATTTTTGTCATCACAGAGGGGTGTGTGAGTCAAAGATGAAGCTCGACAGGTGCTCAGCACAGGGCATCCCCCACACACAGAGCCTGCAGGGCACCCCTAGGTGCTCGCCATGATTGCTATTGTGCTACATGCCTGCCTTCCTTTCCGCATCCGTTCCACCCCGAATTTTTAATCTGGGTAATAAACACTTTTAATCTCAGCCCCTTCCTCCCCACCCCTAGGACACTGGCTGGGGTGGCCCTCCCGGGGTGGTCTTGCCCATAGTCTCAGTTTCTCCTCAATCTGACCTCAGCGGTGACCCCTCAGAACACAGTGCTGAGCACATGCCTGTCCTGTTTGGAGCTCTGCATACCCTGCCGTATATTCCAGGTTCCTTAGGATAACTCGGGTGGAAGGCCTTCCATGAAAACGCCTTTGCTCACCTAGCCAGATGTTTACATCTGTTTCCTACCCGATCCCCCAGCCACTCTCAGTAATAACCCTTAGGTTATATGCCAGTAAAATCTGTTGCATTTATTTTGAATACCGCGTCTGTGTGTGTGGGGGGGTGTTGTCTTTATAAAATGTAGTGTTTTACATTTTTAAAAATTGTTACTTGAGGTCATGTTTCTATTGATTTTTAGAGAAAGAGGAAAGGAGAGAGAGATATATACATTGAAGTGAGAGAGAAACATCAATCAGTTGCCTCCAGTATGAGCCAGGACCAGAGATCGAACCCACAGCATTTTGGTGTATGGGACGACACCTCCAACCACCTGAGCTACCCGGCCAGGGCTGTTTGACATTGTTTTAACTTCACAAGTGTGTCTGATGGCATTTCAACCTGGAAAGCTTCAACATGCGCCAAACACATCCTGCCTTTGGCTACAAACCAGGCGCCCTGTCATGTTCTTATTTGTGAACTCAGATCTAGCACACTGACTGGCACACAGTAGGCGACCAATAATTTTTTCTTTTTGCTGACTGACTGACCACGTAAATAAAAACTGTTTTCTCCTGACATCCCAGGCAGTTAGACTAAATCACAAGCACCCTCAGGGCTCAGGGAAGTAGAAGAGTATTGTGAGCTGTTGTGTGTGTGCATGTGCGTGCTAAGAGAGATTGGGGCCCAGGGTGGGGAGGGATGTGTGGGCTGTTGGCAGAGGAAGGAACACGGGCCAGAAAAGGTGTAACATTGAGTGTTGTAAGCACCCCGAGTCCCCATGAGCACCCTGTGTGATGGGCAGGGGAGACTGAGCGAGGGACTGGCCGTCAGTGCCTGTGAGTGAACGTATGTGGAGGGGAACAGAAATAAATGTAAACAGCCAAGATCAAGAGGATCTCGACTCCGTGAATTCTTCCCAGAGCAAAGTCTGCTGGAGAGAAATAGTAGGTACAAGGGCACTGTGACAATAGCAGGGAGATAGGGTCTCTGCAGCCCAGCTACGGCCAGTGGCTTCTCCGTGGCAAGGTGGGGAGGCACAGGGACAGCGCTGACGGTGACGAGCGCCCGCACCCGTTACTCATTACGGGAGACCACGGTGGCTCTTCCTTTATTCCCTTCCAGCACCCCTTCTTTTCTGTGATAGATGGGACCATGCAGTTTGCTGTATGCACAGTCTGACAAAATGAGGCGCTCGGATTGGAAATCAAAGCTCCCCACTGCTGGCAGCGAGCCTGAACTCTGCAGCTACCTCCCATGGCGGGGACAGAGAGGCAGGAAGCAGCTGCTGTCATTGTCCCCCTAGGAGCTGTTTGGGGTTTTACTTTTATTACTCCCAAGAGGAGAGGAGCTGGGGAGGGTAGTCAAGGGAGCAAAAGAAAGACCAGAGGAGGAGGGTGAGGCCTGGCATGTGCACTGGGGAGGAGCCTTGCGAAGGAGCCGGGCGGGGCGGCTGCAGGCAGAGCAAGGAAGCCGGGGGAACAGGCCCGGTTTCTGCTTCCCCGGGTTGGGACCTTGCATCATCTGGTCTCTGCGGCTGCCCCCCCTGTGCTGTCGGAGGTGCTCCCTGTGGTCTGTGAAATGGCTTCACTCACAGACGCCTCAGAAACAGCTGCTCCGTCCGCTCATCACGGGGTGGGAAACTGAGGCTCTGCACACCAGGCCGCTTGAACGCACTCCTTCCCAGCCCCGCTGCCAGGGTGCCGTCCCGAGAGCTCCGGGACGCACTCCCACGTTCGCCCCGCGGGATGAAACCCATTCATCTCTGTGATTTCCTGGCCCTTCTCCCGGGGCTCCTCTCCGCAAACTGCCCCAGGGGTCCCCAGCCGTAGTCTGACGGGGTGACTCTGCCCTCTGCTGGATCAGGAGGCAGGGAAGCGGGCTCTTTCCAGAACGCGACTCCTGCCTGGCGTGCTGCCCAGGACAGTCTCTGGTTAAAGCGACCGAACCCTAAATGAATGCAGCTCAATATGCGTGTGATGTATGAGAACCCTGATAAGCTGGTCGGAACGTGTCTCTAAATAGACCTGTCGCGTAAGTGGCGATAAACCCTCCCGGCTCTCCGGCTGCGGCCTGCGCACAGGGGCTCTATGGCGGTGGGGCCTGGGGCCCGGTGGACTGAGCCTTGGCAACTCTGACCTCAGAGCGACGGGCAGTCCCGAGCTCCTTACAGCGCCGGTCCCCGTGACACCCCGGGGCCCAGCCGCGCCCCTTGCCCGCCGTTTTAATGACTTTCTCTTTTGTTTCACAACCTGCAGTCTGCCGCATGTCCTGGTCAACAGTGTCTGTGTTTGCTCTGCCGCTCGCTGCCTTGGATGCGTTTATGGCCATTGATTCCCTTCGCTGGCTCCCCAAAGGGGCTCTTTTCCTTGAGCCGAGCGTCACTGCAGCGGATTACAGTGCCTGCCACTCTGCTCTCCAATTTATTGTCGTCCTGGGCTTCATTCTGTCCTACACCTGCAGCCAAGCCTCATTCATTTCGTTTTCTGGGGCAGGCAGGATGGGAGAAGTTGCTATTAATAGGAGAAAGGATGCCGTGCCGCGAGCTCAGTGACGTCTGCCTTTAGGGTCTGCCAGTCGCAGAGGCCGGCTCCGGCCTGACATGGGCCCTTCTTCCTCCAGTGACTGAGCCAAACAGGACTGTCACCTAGGAACTGACCCTCTGAAAGCTTTCCACTCTGTTCCGGGCTTTCGTGGCCAAATGATATTCTTCCTTTTAGCCAAGCCCCCCGATATGTCTTCCACTTCCCCCTGCCTGAGACCATCAGTGTGGAGCGAGAAGGCTGTGCAGGGCTGTAGGCAAAGTCTCACTGTGGGGGGGGCGAGGGGGAGCCCGAGGGGGAGACAGAGCACCCGGCAAGTGGCACAGCAGGTTCTCTTAGAAGGGTTTGCTGTTCAGGTTTCCCCGACACTAATGTATGTGAATCCCATTAAAGTCACTCTACAGGTTTTATTTACCTTGATAAACATGTTTACTAATCATTTATCGCAAATCAAATAGCAGAGCGATTCCTAAACAATGTTCTACAGATAATAAATGTCTTTTGAATATGCATACACGATATTGCATCTCAAACGCTGCTAGTCCAGATGACTCCCTCAGCGGCAGGATTTAGAAGCTACTCAGGGATGGCAGAGAGTAAGGTGTCAGAGGCTGCCTCTCACTGTGGACGGGCCAACCTATTAATCATATGATCTATTATACGTAGATTTGTATCTCCTTCATATAGGAATAGAAGCCCCGGGGAATCTTCCAGTGGGTTATAGTTGGGGTGTAGGAGTTCATCTAACCAAGCTGACTCTCCAGGAGACCACACACATGCAGATAGCTGGTAAGGTCAGAAAGCATGATAGACCGTGCTGGGAACTTTACCTCGGGATGGAATGGCCTTTGGGGGAATAGACAGTTTTATGTAAAGACTTCTCTTTGCTTGGCCGGTGTGGCTCAGTGGTTGAGCATCTACCTATGATCCAGGAGATCATGGTTCGATTCCCAGTCAGGGCACATGCCTGGGTTGCAGGCTCGATCCTGAGTGGGGATCGTGCAGGATGCAGCCCATCAATGACTCTTATCATTGATGTTTCTATTTCTCTCTCTCCCTTCCTCTCTCTGAAATCATTAAAGACATAGTAAAAAAAAAAAAGACTTCTCTTTACACTATGCTTCTGTGAAAGTACAGTTTGCACCAGCAGTGTGTGTGGGGAGAAAGGGGGACAGAGTGCGATGGGATAGAAGCTGTTTGGCCGTATATTCTAGAAGTTTGGAGATGGTCATATAAGAGCTTGGTATTGAAACTATATGCATTTCTGGAAAGAGCAATATTGTATCATGCATACAGCTCAGTAAGAGGTATTGCTACTGTTAGGTCTCTCATGATAGTTTAGTGCCAACTGAGAGGGTAGTTTTCCAGCCTCTTGCATAGGAATTAATCCTGAATGTTTGACTTTACCTCTAGTAAGATGACAAAGGGGTAGTAAAGGGCCCCCATTGCCCGAGCCCTAAGTGAGCCAATACCAGGACTCTGGGAAATTGTCCAATCACTTGGACCCTCTGGGCTCCTAGCCTCCCTTTTAGGATGGGAGCACTATACTTTAAGATGGACTTTATAAATACAAACCTTAGTCAGTTTTGCAGGCCCATGGAGAAGTGAGGTCAGCTTTGGGTCAACCTGCAGCTTCCTGTGGCTCTGATTTAAAGTCATTGCATGAAGACTTGTTAGTAAATAAAAACTGGATTCTTGCTGTTAATATCCTTGTTTTTTTCTTCAACACACACACACAATACTTGCCTCCCTCCACCAACCATTTCAAGTCGGGTTTGGTATCACTAGACTAGAAGACAAAGCAGGATGTAGGGGATTGGAGGCACCAAAAGCAGAGGCCTGTCGTTGGAGGACAGTGACAGCTCTGCTCAGGCCTGTCCTCTCCTCTCCTTGTTTCCCTTTTCCTGAATTTTCTGGTGCATTTTGACTCAGGCTTTTTACTAAGAATGGTCTCAGCCCTTGCAGGTAATGGCATCGCCATCCCCTTTTCCCCTTAGTGTTCTGCTAATCGTTGACCGTTTCAAACAGGTTCTGACGAAGCTAAACCTACCCGAGTGCATCGTGTTCTTAATTAGAAGAACCCATTTCCAGAGACCGGTGGGACTTCGGGGGTTGGAGGTTTGTTTTAGCGCTAAACATCCTCAGAAGGAGAATGGAGGCCAGAGGCGACCAGTGTTAGCGGACAGGCCACGTGCATCTAGAAACCAACTGATCCTTGGGGCTGGGAAAAGCACCAAGGCCTCCGACGTGAGCACAGGTTTGACGTTGTCGGGGAGCTGCGTGGAAATACCCCATGCATCACCTAAGCACAGATGAAGGATGCACGTGGCTGGCAGGTGGAAGGAAGGGGCAGATGCTACATTTTTACCCCTCTGACTTTTTTTTTTTTTTTTGGTGATTTCAATGAAAGGAGCAATGATGTTTCTAATTTTACTCCATGCATTTAAGTTCTGATGAATACTATTTGAGTCTTTGTGTCCTGCTGAGGTGAACAGAACGTGCCCTTTTGTGCTGAACTCCTCTTTCTCCTAAGAATTTGCATAAGAAGTGGAGGCATGTTTACATTTATTGCATTTTAGTAATTGGTCTCCTTGCCTTCATAATTCTACTCCCCATGTATTCTAACCTGCTAACCTTCCTTCTCTGTTCACCTTGCAAACAGAGGAACAGTTAAGGTTTTAGGACAGCGTCCCTGGGCTGAGAACAGGGCAGTTACGAGGTGCTGGCAGCAGGCCTGGGCCCCCCTGCGGAGCCGGGGTCCCTGAGAGATCACTTTGTCTTGTACAGATGAGGAAACAGGGTCATGGAGGTGAGGGACTTGCCCACAATCATACATTTTACCGTCCCGGGT
The DNA here is from genome assembly GCF_054644295.1 of Miniopterus natalensis. NCBI lineage: Eukaryota > Metazoa > Chordata > Mammalia > Chiroptera > Miniopteridae > Miniopterus > Miniopterus natalensis. The sequence continues at coordinate 6,412,585 of NC_142100.1, read as the reverse complement.
CTGGGGCTAGAACGTTGTCTCTGCCTCCAGCTTTGTTTGGATGTTTCCAGGAGATAGGATCGCAAGGTAAAGGATTTTACATGCCGCCATGCACAAGAAAGGTGTAAGCTCTGATTTTTCCGGGTAATTAACAAAAACGGCCGCATAAAGTGGGTGCTGTCTGCTCCCTTTTCACTTTGCAGCCTTTGTGGCGCGTGGCCTGTGGCTCAGTGACCTCTGCTAGAGGAGCCCACCGTGCTACTCTTGGGGGGAACATCCGGCTCCCGCATCCCGCCAGGGGTCACTGCTGGGAACAGCAGGGGCCGATCCCGAGGCTCACCGTGGCCTCAGAGACACCTGGCCAGGAGAGACGCCGGCTGCCATGGGCCATCGCTGCGGCCACAGAGACGTTTACTTACTGACAGTGACGGTGGACTGGTACCGTGGTGGGCACAACAAATATAGGGAGTCTAAAAATAAAGAGAGAAAATACACCAGCCCCGCCTTGGCAATTGCACGTGGCCAGGGGGCCATGTGAGTGGCGGGAGTCAGGCAGGGGTGGCAGGGCAGGGGCAGCCCCGTGGAGGAAGGAAGGCGCGCGTGGGTGAGAAGTGGGAGAGGCGCTCCAGACGGGGGCCCCCGGGGACTGGATGTTTGGCCAGGGGTGCGCATGCAGCTCGGACAGCACTGCAGGCACTGGCTGTGAGATGGTCCTAAGCAGGGCGATGGGGCTGAATGAGGCCAGAGGCATCCCGGGGTGCTATTCTGAAAGGGTTGAGCTGCATTCTGTAGGCCGTGGGAGCCACGGAGGGTTTTGAACAAATAAGTCTAACAGATTTGCCCTGGCAGAAAGACGTGGCCTGTAAGGGCTGAGTATGGAGGCCGGAGGCCCCTGGAGGGCTGGTGCGGCGGCCGGCCAGCCAGGTGAGGGGAGGTTGGGTTCTTCTACCCACCCCTCCGCCCGGTGTTTAGAAGGTGGGCCGTTTGAATGAGTTCAGGGAACCATTTGAGCTTGTTGTTGAATGAACAAGATCAGGGAGTGATTCATGCGGAGAAAACTATCTCTGCTACAGCCCAGCTAGAACCGCATCCTACGGAGACCAGTTAATTGAGAATTTCACCAAAGGCACCGAGAGTTTCTGTAAGGGACTCAGACAATTATTTGCCCATCATTGGTTGAAGGAAATTGCTTCGGGAGGAGTGCTGAGAGCACCGATTCCCCTGGCTGACATTTGCATCTGCAGACACCAACGCCCCCTCCATCTCTGCCCCCACCCACCTCACCAGCAGGGCCGCGGACACCCTGTGTGCCCGCGTCTCAGCATCGAGATGCGGGTCGGGGGAAGGACGGCAGACCTCCCCAAGGCCTTCCCGCCTGCATTGTGCTTTCAGGGTTAAGCCCGAGCCGCTTCCTTTCTCTGTCTGTACAGTGTGTGCATTAAATTGCCTGTGCAGGTCCCCTGCTCTCTTTCATTTAAGTAGCTGTTATCTTCTTTGTATCGTAAGCTCCTAAAATGCAGAGAATAAGGAATATGTGTTGTTCTGAAGAGTGAGCACTGCATCTCCACAGGCACAGGAGCACAATAAATAAATGTTTAAGGCTGAGCATCACGATGGAGGCCCGTGTACAGCTACTTGACAATAATACCGAAGATTTGTAAACATTAATGCCTCTCTATTCTTGTAGAGTCCTTTACATTCTCCCTTTAAATACTGACTTTGACCCTCATGAAAACCATAAGAACTGAATGAATGAGCAGACAGTCTTCCCCATTTGACACATATGAAAACTGTGACACTGGAAGCCTAGGGACCCAGGCTTGTCAAAGAAGATTAGATGGTAGAACAAGGACCCAACTAGCTCCGACACCACGGAAATCAGGCCAGAAACCCTGGGCATCGCTGCTGCTCTCTTAACTATGAACACAAAGCTGAGGTTATATCAGATAAAATATAGGGACGCATAGCAGCTTCCAGATGGTGGAGATCTTGTTAAAATCTGAGTAACACCCAGTGCACTGTCGAGGTTTTGAGATGTTCATTACAGAATCTTTCATACGAGAAAACACCGTTATTTTCTCAGGTTAAGGAAGCAGGAGATGCAGATTTTCACCCTGAGTCTTTCTTGAATTAAATAGCTGCATAGCCATGGGCTCATAAATGAAGTAGCAGCATCAGGTTACCTTCTCTAGGTCAGTAGATGAGTTCTCAAGCCCCTCCAAGCAGCAAACTTACACTCAGTTTCAGTGTTCTCGACAAAAACAGCACTTCTACGAGCCCCTCCCTGGCCCGGAGACTAGGGTTCCAAGCACTCGTCCATTTTCTGTACAGCACCCCAAAGTATGTGCTCATGAGACCCACACTTCACTAAAATCCGCCTCTTCTGCGTAAGCCAAACGTCTGTCTGTGGCCATCTTGTCTGTCTCTGTATTGTGTTGCATTGCTGAAGTCTTAACACATACATGGGACATAGTAGGTGCTCAATATTTGCCAGATTAGTGAATAATTCAATAACCCTATTCATATACACCTCGGTTTATTCATATTTTTTGAGATAAAAACTAGAAGTGAAGTGTAAATAAGACTAAGGACAGGCCTGGTGACAGGACCCTTGTCAGTCGAGAGGTTATTAACTGGGCCTGAGGGATGGGTAGGCGTCCTGGGAGCCATGGCTGCCCCTCAGCGCAGCCCCTCCTCGCAGCACGGTTTGGGCTGATCATGTCTCCATAACAGAACATCGTTTAGATGTTTGCTGGTGTGAACACAGCCACCATAATCTGGAAGGGGGATCCTTCCTGCGAGGAGGAACCTCAGCCTTGGCATGGTTCCTGGCGCTGACTGGCTCCCGCCCCACTGTCTCTCCTGCATGGCCCTCGGATGTGATGTGGTCATGCCATTCCGCCAGCCCTCCCCTAAGCAGCAGTCCGCTGCTGCAGAACAGAGCACCCCCTTAGGGTGGCACCTGGGGGCCTCTGAAGCTGACTATGGTCTTCCTCTTACGCTGTCCCTTCCGCACCCCCACAGAGTCCCTGCGCCTGTCACACCAGACCCTAAACCTACCCCATCTCCTCTCACCTGCTCTGCTTATGCAGAAACGCTTCTCCTTTATCCTGAGCTCAGGACTCCCTCTGTGCATGAGATTTCCAGTCCCTGTGCTCCTCCCCACCCACCACACCCCCGACATTTCTGCCAGCTGCCTCTCAGAGGACTAAGGCCTGACTAGATTGTATCCCCCTTCGTGTCAGCCTCCCTGGATGTCCCCAGCTCTCTCTGCTCTTCTTAGCTTCAGGCTCTACTCAGCCCCATCTCATCTTTCTGCGGAGCGCAGGCCACCCACTCTGCCCTCTGCCCAGAGCCTGGCGGCAGAGCCCTGGGCTTCTTTCTGGCACCTGCGCTTTGTGGCCTCCGAAGGGACTCCCTCTCCCTCCCCTTGAAGGTTTCCCCTTCTGATCACAAAGCGCGTGTGAGGATTACAAATGGGATCATCTTACTTCTGGAGCCCAGAGGCAGGCCCTGCGACTGGAGTTTGTGTGAAAGCGACTTATTAAGGAAATGCTCCCCAGAGAGACCACAGAGGACTGGGGGAGGCAGGGCAGCGAGGGGCGAGAAACCAAGCAGAGCCTCAATTCCAGTCAAACGGCCATGAGGGCGAGGCCCAGGCAGGCGCAGGGAGCGGGTTTCCAGGCTCCCACTGTCAGCCCGCTGCCCGGGGCCCCAGGGGACCTGCCCGGCTCTGTGAGAGGGTGGAGGGGCTCTCGCAGCATAAAGGCAGCCTCCAAGGGGAGTGGCAGCCAGGAGCAGAAGTGCCCAGAGACCTGGGAGCAGCACAGAGATGATAAAGGGACCCGGAGACAGGACTGACACTGACAACTGCAGTATCCTGAGCAGGTGGGGACACTACTATGGACCAAAGACCTAGGACCCGGGCCAGCCTCAGGCCGCCCCTCAGAGTGGGTTCTGCAGCTCCAGGCTGCCAATGCCCATGCGTGCCACCCCCGTCTGCAGCTGGTCTAGCCTCAGCCCGGGACCCTGTCTTCCGGGGCTCCGTCAGGAAGTGAGGCCCAGCAGTAGGTGCGTCCCTCCCTTAGGTGAACAGGCCTGGGAGACTGTTTTCTAGATCTTTCCTTGTGGCCTAGCAAAGGGCTTTTCGAGGTCCTTAGTCCATGGGACAGAGGCAATCGGCTGGGTTGCCAGCTGCCCCCTCCCTGTGCCAGGGCCCCCCCAGCAGCTGCTCTGTGTGTTGACCAAGGTGCGGAACCCTGGGAGGGCTGAAGCTGGTCAGTAGCCGCCTTGAACAGCAAACAGGTTTGAGACATCTGCGCTCCCCCGAGAGGGAGCTCTTCAAGCAACAGCTGTCATGGGGACAGATGAAGGAATCTGATAGAAATTATGCAAATATGCAAATGAGGGTGGAAGGCCTGGGAGCCTCAGAAGCCCCAGGGAGGCTGGTCCTTCCACTGGGAGTGTTCCTCTTTCTGGGGAATGCATCCTGCCCCCCTCCCCTGAGGTATCGCGCCACATAGATTAACTATCAGGCCAGCTCCAATTACCTCTCCTACACTTAATTATTCTTGCATCTCCTTGTTGTAATGAGCACTGTTTTTCCCGGCCCTGGGGACCCCTTCTCTCCACAGGCCAGCAGAGGATGCCCACATGGAGGGGGGCTTGCAGCTGCCCCTGTTCTCCTGTCACTGTTTCCACCTCTCGGATGGTAGAAATGACACTTTGTAACTGGGCAGCTGCTGTCCTGGGAGGGAGCCAGCCTGCTTGTCACTGTCCCTAACTTCTGCACTACCCTGGGCAGTCATTTTAGTCACAGCGACACCACCAAGAGGTGACAATAGGAGGCTAAGGTCGTTCAGTGAGAAAACCGGGATGGCCCATGGAGCCCAGGAGCCCTCTCTGTCACTTTGGGTGGAGTCCTAGCTCTGTCGGGCTGTTCCTCCTTCAGGCACTGCGGGAGTTTTATGCAGTGGACAGTCTCTTCCTGGGAAAGGAAATAAATAGCTGTGGTCTTAACCTGGACTGCTTTCATTTGTCCCTCCCTCCCCCAACACGAGTCATACGTGTCAGACCCTGGGTGAGAGCCAGAGGGTAAGTCGGCCTGTCTGCTGAGCGATCAGACCCGCCTGGGGGTAGGCTTCAAGCTGGCTGGGAGTGAAGCGTCAGCTGATCTTGGTCCGGGTTGTGGTTTTGGTCTCCTAAGCCATGAGCTGGTTCTCCCCACAGCGGTTGTGGTCAAGTCCTAAATAGAGGGGGTCCTTTAGAGGTAGCAGGGGGGCCCAGGCCGGGGCAGGAATTTAAGGTGTTTTTCAAAGAGGAACTGGAGTTGGAACCGGCCCCAGAGATGGGCCAGGAGCAGCAGGCATGCTGATCTCACCCGAGGATCACTCCTACCACGAGGCCTGCCCGCCTGGTGCATCACCCTTAACTATCCAGGCCCTGGCTTGCAAGAGGCTTCCAGACCCCTTTCCAGCACAGCAGGACATGCCTGAGGTGAACCCTCTGTCCCAGTTTACCTGAGAAAGTCCTGATTTTCCAAGTGTAATTGTAAAATGTGTCTCAGTTAGACAACAGTTAGTAGTGTGTTCACTCCCAACCCCCGTTCCCGCAGTGTCCTGCCAGGCTGGGTCTGATCCTCCAAGATGAAGCCCCGTCTCAGGGGCTTCATGTGGTCCAGCTGGTGAGCACAGGATCGGGGGACAAAGCAGAGGCGAACAAGAGATCATAGACAGAGTCTTGCTGGAATCCCATTTCTTTTCCCAGCTCCGTTGTCCTTTGCTCATGTTCCTCCCTCTGCCTGAAATGCCGCTCCCTGCCCCCTACTATTTAGCAAGCTCCTTCCAACCTCAACGGACATCTTAATTCTCACAGGACCCAAATTTCCCTGAAAGAAACCAGTAGTCCCCAGAATAGAGAAGCGGGTCACATTACCTGCCCCTGCCTGCCAGAGCCCCCCCTGTCCCAGAAGGCGTAGCATGAACGCCTGCTATCTGTACACCCCGGGATCAAGTGTGCCTGGGGAACATTTATGAGAATTAATGTTTGCAGGGGAAAGGTAGTTGCGATACAAAATAATATCTAAAATTGGCCTTGTTAGGGAAATAGGCATTTGTCTCACAAACCACGAGGAAGGCATCCCAAGTAAAGTGAGTCAGGGAACCCAAAACCTGAGCAGGTGTACAGGACCCGATGAGAAGCAGCTCAGCATAACAGATACACGGCATGCCTGGGGCAGGTGGGGGGAGGTGAGATGGGCTTCCCTGGAGCTGAAGGTGAAATGGCAGGTGAAGTCCCAGGTGGATTTCCACTGAACTCTCAGTGCTCTGGGCACTGATGGTCTCCACGAACGGGTTCAAGAGACCCTCATCTGTGTTCGCATGATTTTGAATATGAGAGAAAATGGAAAGAGCAACCTCTAGGCAGCCTGGCTTTGGTCACCTAGGGAAAAAAGGCTCTACCGATTGTGTCTGTGGTCTAATGACACAGTCAAGGGGCCTCTTTGCCCAGATCATTTTGAGTTTACAGTCCTTCCTTGTCACGTGGCTGAAACACACAGCCGCTGAATGAAGAGACGGCTGTGGGAGCCGTGTCTGACACCGTGATGTGACCTATCGAGCAGTCCCAAGCCTCCCTCAGCATTAGAATTAGTATTGGGTTTTTGTCACCGGGACAAATCAAAATACTGCGCCATTCATTTGAGCAAAGTCATGGCCCACCTAACTCAGCAGAGTTTGTTTTCGATTATGCTGCTTTGGCTGAGACAGGAAGGCGGATGGATGGGTGTGCTTGTCGAGGGCCCTTCTCAGGCCCACTTGTTACCCTGAGACACTGGAGATGTGAAGGTGATGCCTCCACTTTTCTGGTTCCCACAAAGGGCAGGGGAAGGTGTGGGCACATGTGGGCACAGGTGGGTTGGACACAGAGTAGATGCCCTCACGGCCCAGACCTTCACTAGGCACAGGCCCCGTGGGCTTTTACTTCGCAAGAGCTGGAGGAAGGTAGAAGGCTCTAATTAAGGATCAATCATATTCATTGGGTGTTCACTTGCTACTCAGTACTATGTTGATAGGGGCACATAGGGAAACAGAGCGTGGCCCGTCAGGGGTATAGCATATATGAACATCCAGTGAGGAAGCAGTATGTGTAATGGATTGTGTGATCATATTATTTACTGGGTTTCTACCACATACAAAGCAATGCACTTACATGGATGGTTCCGTTTGATCTTCTCATTAACACCATGCAGGAGGAAAGGTTATTTCTATCACAGATGGTTAAAGGAACCTCAGTGAGGTGAGGGACTTGTTGAGAGACACTGAGAAGAGAGCCCGGACTTCAGTTCCAGCAGTCGGGCTTCGGGCCTGTTCTCCCCCCTCTCCCCTTCCCTCCTTCAGGCTGCCGCTCTCGCCAGCTGTGTGGACCCCCAGCGAGCATGTGCACAGCTGTGTTGTCCCCGAGTCCCTTCACCTCTATTATGAGTCTCTTCTGCTTCTACCCAGGAATGATCAGCCTTGGCGCTATTTTCATAACTAGGAAAGCTTTTATACTACAAATCTTTTTTTTTTTCTTTTTTTTCTTTTTTTTATGTAAAGAGAAATAGTTGTTGAGAGATTCAAGGTCCGTGTGAACTGAGAGTAAGTTCACTGTTTTTCTCTCTATATGACCCAAAGCGATTTTATAAATATTGAAATGAGTGCAGATTCCAGTAGGGTCAAAATTAGGCCCCCCACTAGTGAAGGCTCTTCCTACAATAAGGAGCTAAGGTGCAGAATGTCTGAATTTTCTGCGGGTTGGTGATGAAGCAGCCTGGCAGGCCCACTTCTTGGTTTCCTCCAGAAGCACATCTGGAAGATGCACCTGCCAGCCCCATGGAGCCTGGTGTTGGCACTTCCGAGACATCCACTTTGTAATTTCTCTGTGAAGCTTGAGGGGTGGGCTGGGCACAAGCCAACTGCTCAGAGGAACCGAACTTAGGGGCAGCTGGAGCATTTCTGTGCGATAAGAGGAGATTGTGACCAGGTGCTGTGAAGGGTGGAAGCACTTATTTCACTGTGGCCTCCAGCCTGGCTTGAGAATGTTGCTCCTCAGAAGCAGTTAAAGGGCCAATTGATGGAAGGAATGTCTGGATCACCCAGTTCCCGGATCCATTATAGTCCTGAGATCCTCAGGAAGGTGTGTGATTAGGAAAGACCAAGCCTCGATTTTCTCTTTATTTCAACACACTCTGCCTTTAGAAGAGTCCAAGCAGACATATAAGTTCTCTCTCTTTTTCTTTAAATTTCCAGCTCTTTTTCTCACTCTCTCTCACTTATCTCTCTCTCTGTCTCCATCTCACTCTCATCTCCTCTCAAACCCAAAGTAGCTCCAGTCCCTGAGTCCATGCTTTCATGGTTTTACCTCTGTAGCATTTTTAGCTATTCCTCTATGTATAAATGGGTAAGTGTAGTCACTATCCATCAGCAGGAGGGTAAGGGCACAGAGGGTGGCATCGTAGAGTGTGGGCACAGTTGGCACAGCTACAAACAATTGCAGGTGTGGCAGCTTTTTCCACCATGTGCTGCACTCAGGTGCCAGGTCCAGCATGGGCACTGTGGCTGGTCCTCTCTGGTCAACTACACATGAGCCTTTTAATCATCAAAGAAAATGCATTGATGACCCATGCAGGCTGGACATTTTGATAATCTGTACAAGTACAGCAGCCTTTCTTTCTAAGAAGAAACTTCTCCAGGAAAATGAACAGAGTACAGACAGACACACAGGCCGACAAGGGCACTGTGGCTCAGCAGGGAAACGGTAAGGAGTCCCTCCCAGGCTCTGTCTGTTCTGACTCTCTGTCTGTCTGTCTGGATTCTGCCAGGATGATGCCTAGGTCAGGCCACTGGCTATCCCTGGGCTCACACAGGAGGGGCGGGCTGCAGGCTTGGTGAGAGGGGAAGGCCACGCCCACAACCACCGAAGGCCCAGGGCCACTGCCTGAAAGGCTGGGTGGGGTGTGAGTAACTGAGGGCAGCACTGAGGTTGGGGGATGGAAGCTTTCAGGGTTGAGGCATGTTTCAAGTTCGGGGATTTGTGAGTCCCAGGTCTACACCCAGAAGACCCAAGGGTGCAGTGGTCTCTCTGTGTTCTGCATGTGTGGCACAATGGGTGGAGATGATGCTCGGGGTGGAAGCTTAGTGCATCTCCAGATTGTGGGGCAAGATGAGAGACCTCCGAGGTTTGGGCAGGGCATTTCCAGCCCTCTGTTTCTCCAGTGCTCCTCCTGGCTGCCTCATGCTGACCTGTGACTAGTTCCCTGATGACAAGTGGCCACCTCCAGCCACACTCCCCCGGGTTAGTCGGGGACAGTTAAGTTTGAAACCTTCCTACTTCCAGCTAATCATCTTCCTGAAGCAGATGAAACACACAGTGTGTTTTAGGAGTTGTTTCACAGAACTGTGTTAAGGGCAGTCTCTGTAAGAAACCGAGCTTGTGGACTGACTTCTCAGCCCCATCTGCTCCTGACTCCCCACCCACCACAGCCCTGGCTCTGGCTGAGAGACCATTATGCTCATGTTGCTTTTTTTTTAAACCTTGGAGAATTGTCTCCTCTGCATTGTTGTGGAGACTCGATAAATGAGACAGATAGATGGGGGCAGGTACGAGGAGGTGACAGGAGCTGGCGGCCAAGTTCCCCTTGTGATCCATCTCCACAGAAGCCAGCGCTAATGCCGGGGAGACTCAGCAAGACTGATCTCCTGCAGCGACAGTTTGGACATCTAAACATGACCTTGGATGTGTCCAAACCACAGCTGAAGCTCCGCCAACGTGTCAGTGTAGTATATCACAGGGGCCGCATAACCGCGCTGAAAATTGGCTGCGTTCGGAGCGCGAGCTTGTCTGCAAATGAGCATCTTTGGCCCTGGGAACGCAGTGCGGCGTGGGGATGCTGCTCAGTACCAGTCGATTTCCAGTAATTAGACACTCACGGGGAAGCCCAGGACTGTCCTCCACACTCAGCAAGAGGCTGCGAGGTGTCCCTACTGCAGGCATCAAAAACAAGGATTCGAGCAGTTTAGAGGCTGGTGATCACTCCTGCACCACGGCCATTCCCCTGGCATCGGCTCAGATCTTCAGCTGTTGGAGGGAAAATAACCAGGGCTCTGCCCCCCAGAACAAGTTGGTTATCAGAAAGTTCTCCCCTGCAAAGTAATGGAAAACAGTTTCAAACAAGACTCATTTCCTGGTGCCCACACGCTCTGCAGCTCTGGTTTCCACAGAAACCAGATGTCTAAATTAATAGTTTTAAAGTGCGGTTGCCAGACCAGGTCGGGTCCCAGAATCTGTATTCATCAGGGCTTCCTGGTGAGTCCCATGCACGTTGAATTTAAATGTGGCAGAGCCTTTGGGGAGGTCTGATAAGGACATTCAAGAACACTGCATTTGAGGAAAAAACAAAAGAACAGCAACAAGAAAAACCCCGGTTCTGAATCTTGGTTCTGCTGCTTAATCTTGGTGTGATCTTAACGAATTTGGATATTTCGTAGCCTCGGTTAACCCTGTTTGTAATTGGCAGTGATAAGTGAACCCAAAAAATGTTTTGAGATCATAAGATAGTATAGGTAATAGGCTTGCTCCTACTGAGCAGAGAGTAATGCGTGTTCAATAGCATTGGCCATGAACATGAATTGCACCCACTTTCCTGCTTGAATCCCAGCAAAACTGAGAGTAGGGGCCTTCTTTAAGGTCATTGATACAAATAACATCCCAAGTGCATCCTAACAAAGCCAGCTGTGTAGGGTGTTATTCTAAGGGATTTCAAAGCAATGTGGTCTCAAACCCACATTTCAGGTGAGTAGCTTGGAGGGGAGTGTCTGGTCTGCAGGAAGGTGTAGGCAAGGGCCCAGCTGTCAGCCCAGCTGTTCTTGTGTATTGTCAGCAAAGCCCAAAGGGAGTCTGAGAGCACACTGCAGACCTGTCCAAACCTCATGTGCATCCTAGGCCTCTTACTAAAACACCCATTTGAGTGCATTAAGTCTGTACTGAGGCCTGAAATTCTGCATTTCCAACACGCTTTTCATTGATGATTTCTGACTACATTTTATATAGTGAGGCTCTCACTCTGCTCTCAGACCCTAACCTGTGTGCGATTCTCCTCTGGATTCACTCTACTAAAGAGATGATCTAAGGTCATCAGCTTGCATATCACCTGGGGGATTACTAAATTCAGACCCCCAGGCCCCACCCCAAACCTACCAGAGCACAGTGTGCATCTCAGTAAGATCCCAAGGAGATTCATAAGCATAGCAAAGTCTGGGAACCACCTAGGACGTGTCTTATTCACACAGGGCCCTGCACTCAGAAGGAAGGCCCTGCCCTCCGTCACATACTCTGCCGTCTCCCCCGTGACATTGTTAAGAATTCTCCACCGAAGTGCTCTGTGCTTACATTTTGCTCTAAACCCCACAAAGGGTACAGCTGGTCATGGGGATCCACTGCTCTCTACCAGGTTTTTCAAACTTTGGTGAGGATATGACTTAACTAGGATATTGTTAGAAATTCATATTTTGGAGTTCCCAAGTGCTCTGAGTCAGTATGAGAAGAGAATCTGTAACAAACTCCTCCTGTGACCCTGGCCCAGGTGGTCCATGCCCATTTTCAGAAACACTCCCCTGATCGCTTGCTCGTTAGGTCTTCTGCTGTCTCCATCCTGCGTTGCTGGGGAAGCACAGCGAACAGCACAGAGCCTGCTGGACAGCCAAGCCCAGGCGCTTCTGGCTGAGCAGTTTTCTCTGCGGGAGCTCCCAGCAAGGCTCCCCACCTGCGCCTGAGTGGCCCTGCCTCGATCGTGTGACATTTACACAAGTACAAGCCGAAAGGGTGCGTAGTGCGGATACCTCCTCTTGAGAGGGACCGCCTAGGAAGCCGGCGTGCTCAGCAGCACTTCTTAGGCTATTTATGGTCACAGACCACTTTGAGGATTCAGTGGAAGCAGTTGTGCCTCCCACTGAAAAACCCACCTTTGCATCCGAGAGCACACAGGAACAGGAATCAGACAACCTGGCTGAGAAGCCTGACTGCCCCTCCGAGCTCTTTAACCTAGGGCCAGTCACCAGACCATTCCCAACCCCGGAGTCCAATCTTTAAAGGGGGGGGGGGGGGGCAACATCATCTTTGCCAGAGATTTATTGCAGAAATCTAATGAGACAGTGTGGATGTAAGAGTACTTTTCACACTGCAAAGAAATATATAAATCTGAGGCACCGTTATACACACTGTGCTACGTTGCTATTTCCAGCATTACAGTTGGGATCAGGATGCTGTCTGTGAATTTAGCCCAAGGCCATAGGACAAAGTTGGTGTAGTGAGGGAAGGAAATGAATGCAGACAGAGACGCAATGAGGACTTGGCAAGTAGCTGGGACATTTTAAAGCGTAGGAAAAGAGAAGGGAGCTGCCACATCTTAGGGACTCCAGATGCAAAAATGAAAGAAAGGACATCTATTTTTACATGTGCAGCCAGTGTTGAGATCTGGGAAAAAGCCTTTAGTCTAGCAATAATTGAACATTTCTGCCTTCGAATGTAATGAAGATAAGTAGCGATGGTGGTGGCCCCTGTTTAGCTTTGACTTCAGAAGCCTTCTGTCAGAATTTGCTGTTCTGTGGTGAGAAGGAGGACGTTTAGTAGTTACAACCTGGGCCTCTGGTCCAGCACATATTATCTGTGTGACTTGGGGCAGCATTTAGTTTCTCTGTTCTTCGATTTCTTTTGCCAGTGGAGCCTTCCTCATAGGGTCTCTGTAGCGTTGAATGACTTAGCACACCTGGGACACTAGGAGCAGAAGGAGGGCTGGCTGTGCAGGAAGGTCCCCGCCATTCTGGCGTGGAAGACGCCTCAGATTATAACTGAGTGGTAGGACCATTGCAGTAGTCCTGGGCTCAGGTGGCTTCAGAAGCACTGAACTGAGCAAGACCCAGAAGTCGGAGATATCCTATGCTGTCAGGCTGTAATTCCATAAGACCCCTGCAGGCAATCCCAGAAAGTGCCACCCGACAGGAAATGCATGTGTATATACTGGGGGCAGGGAGTGATGCCAAGGCACAAAAACGCATCCTAGCCTTGCCTCAAACCCCGCTCTGACGGCTCCCGTTGTCTCTGACTTCTCCATCTGCTCTTCCCTGCAGATGCACGATTGACAACCGGGTCACCCGGGTGGCCTGGCTAAACCGCAGCACCATCCTCTACGCAGGGAACGACAAGTGGTGCCTGGACCCGCGTGTGGTTCTCCTGAGCAACACCCAAACCCAGTACAGCATTGAGATCCAGAACGTGGACGTGTATGACGAGGGCCCCTACACCTGCTCCGTGCAGACCGACAACCACCCCAAGACCTCGCGGGTCCACCTCATCGTGCAAGGTAGGTGGTGCTCGGCTGGCGGGCCGGGCGGGCGGCGGAGAGCCCGTCTTTAACACCTTCTCCGTGATCCTCAGCAGAAACCAGCTCTGCTTGTCCCACCCAGCCAGGACGCCTCCTTCACTGTCATCTTGCCTTTAGATGCTGAATTTTCAAATGATTTTCCCATTGAATAGGACTCGATTTATTTTATTTTATTTTTTTTGCTTTTGTTCCAATAATGTATTTTCTCAGAAAATTATTTCCTAATTATTGCTTTCCTTGGCTTTTTCCTCCTCTGAGTTTTTAGGTTCCATCCAATTCTAAGCTCCCTTTGTTGGAAGAGCAGCGTCTGGGTCCTGGCCCTATATACCTGCCACACCCTCCCGCCGCCCTCCAAGGACTCCAGGCCCAACACGGGCCCACTGGCACCTACCTGGCTGCGTCCTTCACACACCTGCGTCGTTTCCCGCTCGCTTCGTCTCTCACCCCAGCCCCGGGGCCTGACACCACACCTTCCCTCCGCTGCCTCCGTCTGCTTCTCCACGTTTCGGTTGCACCCTCAGCCCCAGCTTTCGAGAACTGCGTATTTGTTTTCATTTTGTGTCTCTCTTTGTTGGGTTCTCTCTGTTGTTTCTCAGGCCCTGGGGAGGGTGCTCGCCTCTTCCTCAAGAACTAGAACTGGTCCTGGGGCATTCAGACCATACTTGACCATGGTGCACACGTTCCTGACTAGGGAGGGAGGGCTCAGAATCAGTCCTTGGCCACTTGGGGCTGTGAGGCTCTGATCAGGTTCCTAAGGGAGCCTCAGGGTTTCTGTCTGGAAAATGGGGGCAGTGTGGTGAGGACCACATTTTACCCGTACTAATGTGCAAAACACTTAGAAGAGAGCCTGGAACATAAGATGCTGTTTAAGTGTTAACTATTGTGGAAAATACTGTTGTTACTTTATCACTTTTAAAGACATCTCTTACAGTGGACCAAATTATCTTAGACGAGTAAGCCCTTGAGCACAGAGCCCGGCACCTCTGTTGCTGTTTCTCTCCCAGGCAGCTTCCCAGTTCCCTTCATCAGCTAACTGGCAGGTTTGGGCAGTAAACTGCTCTCCCAGTGTGGACCCTGCCTGGTCAGGGATCATGCTGCTGGGACATCGGAGCCCCTTGGGTGTGGCCAAGCTTGGTCACCCAAGTTGTTTTTAATTTTTCTGCTTACTCCTTAGTTCCAAAAGGAAATTATGATTGCCGCTTCTTTTCGTGGTTGTATAAATGAATATTTTTGAAACTGCTGGGTGCAAACAGCATGTTTTAAAGGAAATAGAATTGCTTAGAAGGTATCAGAGTGTATTACAAACAGCAGAGTCAGTACTGTGACATAAAATGTTGTGCCATTGAAAGTTTTTAACATAAAACACATTTTTACCATAGGCAGTCGGCCAAAATAACGTGAGAATCACTCTTCCCTGAGGAGTTTCCCAGAATGCTCCAGCGGCATCCTTTACACCTGCACTAGGCGGTGCATTGGAAACCGTTCCCCAAGCCCCATACCCACCCTCGCTGCTGAGACAGGAATGCCTAGCAGTGACAAAGACACTGGGAAGGACTGTTACAGACAGGAAGCGAGGATGTTATGGAACTGGAAAATGGGTGGCATAGTGAAGAATTTTGAAGCCGCCTTAAAAACAAGGACCGCATTTTTGTAATTTTTTTCTTAAGCATAAACATCCTGTCCTATAGTGAGTGCCTTATTACAAAGTGAACATTTAGTAAATGCTGTTGAATCAATGGCTGGAATCATAGCCCCTGGAGGTCTCACATAGACTCCAAGAGAGAAGGCTGAGTATGTGTGGGGGTGGGGAGGGAGGCGGCGAGGGGGTGGGGAGGGAGGAAGCGAGGGGATGGGGTCCGCATCAGTTTTCGCTCATGTCCAGGCTAATGTAAGATGTCTAATCCCCAGCTAGGTGTTTCCATCCATGAGTTGGCAAGGTGCCCTCTTAGCATGACACAGCACCTCAAGTATTGGAATCTCATCTTGGGCTAATTTTCAGATGCTGATGGGTGTATTGATCTGGAGACAAGCTGGGTTAAAAAAGGTGCTGGGCTTGTTCACAGACTCAGCCCAAGCTAATCCGCCGTCGATATGCCTGACCTGAGCTGTATTGACACATTAATGAATAGAGAACCATAGTTTTCCAAAACCAACCTGTCCCCCTCTTAAAAGCAATCAGACAAACTAAACAGAACCGGACTCCCCTGGTTCTGTATTGGAAAAGGGTACATGACCATCCAGGATTAACGATGCGTATATATTTATCTTGGGGTCTTTTACTGTACTGAGCATGGAGCCTAATTCCCCAGCCGACGCTGACTGTCTGGATTCCGTGGAAGCTGCTGTTCAACCCTGAGCAGAATGCTGCTGGAAGGAAAGTCAGGCACGTTTAGTTTTCAAAATGGTATTATGATCATTAAACACACACACACAAGAGCAGCAGCAAAAGAGACGTAAACTCACATTCTGCCCATGTGCATGTGTATTTATGTGTCTGCAGTCAGCTCTGTGTATAAATAAACCCACACAGAGGAGAGTAATGCACTTCTACAGCCCCGCTCGAGCTGCTGGAGGGCCGGGATTACGTCTGTCTCCTACCATGGGACACGCCTTCTGTCCTGCTAGCTCTCGGTGCTGGATCTTCTCTGAGGCTGTGGTCCGACGACATGCATAGTTCTTGCCGACAGCCAGGATGCCTGAGAGTCAGGCCCACGGCCCTCGTGCGTGCACTCACCAGGCCTTCACTCATCCATGCGGTTGGTGGTCACTGAGAAACAGCTCTGGTCACGGGTGTGCTGGCTGAGCACTTAGCATGGGAGGGTGGGTAACAAAGTCCCCAGGAGGAGTTGGTTCCAGTTCATGTACAGTGTTTGCCCAAACTGTCCCCAGGAATTCAGCTCCCAGAGTATGAGTCCTTGCTGGGCACCAGCTGTTGCAAACACTCCTGGACACACCTGCACTCTGGGTCCTCTTACCTCTGTGTTGGCTGATTGGACATTTTGATGGAATTCAGAAATGACCTGTACAGAGAAGTCAGGCTCGCCTGTCTACCTGGCGGCCAGCATTCCCAGTGCTGCCCAGTCCTGGTCTGTCCGCTGGCTCGAGCATAGCCGTAGAGGGCCAGGGCTTTTCTTTCCTTGGTTCCCTTTCCAGAGCTTCAGCTGTAAGCATCATCTGCAGTTCTTCCAGCCCTCTGGACAGCCTTTCACTGGTGGCGGGTCCTAGGTCTGTGCTTAGTTTTCTAGCATATTTTAAGATCTGCTGATAACACTTCATAGCCCTGTGGTAAAGGAAAGGGAAATGCTTGTTTGTTTTTTACCGTGGGTCATCTTTTTTTCTCACCATCTGTTGCTGTCAGACTGTATCTTCCCTTTGTTTTCTTAGGAAGGTAGCTCTAAGGCCACCTAATGGGCCGTATGGTTTCCAAAGGCCCCCGCAAGGCTGGTCAGGGGTCTGGAGTGTGGGTTGGGGTCCGTCCAGCCTGGACTACAGAGGCGAGTCCCTGCCATGGGTGCATAGAAGGGAGGGGCAGCTATTAACTAGAGCTATGGACAGCAGCGGGTGGGGTGGAGGAGGGCTGAGCTTCAAAGCACAGAGAGCTCAGCTCGCCTGGCCGGGGGTGTAGGAAGAGCCTGCAGGAGGGAGGTGACATGCTTCTGATTTGCACTGTCCAGGGTCAGCATGGAACAGGGGCAGGCAGAGCGCAGTGGTTCACGTGGGACAAGTCTCCTGGGCAAGCTAGGAACAGGGGCAGCCTTGGCGAGGCGAGTGGCCCTGGGGTCTGTGTGGGAGGGAGATGGTGGGGAAGGCTGCAGGAGCTGGTGGCATGGCGGGGCGGGGGGGTGGCAGGGAAACTGGGCTGAGTGGCTCCTCATCATAGTGTCAGTGTAAAATTAAATGAGCTAAAACCAAATAGCTTTTAAAATGTACTTGTTCAGCCACACTGGCCTCACCCCAAGTGCTTCAGCAGCCGCATGTGACCGCGGTAGAATTAGTCCAGACGTGGGGTGTCCCATCACTGTGGAATGCTCCGCTGGGCAGGGCTCTGAGTGATGGCCCTACGGTCCGGCAGGAGCCCGAGCGAGAGTGGGCTCCTTGACCCGGAGGCCAGGGGAGGCTTAGGGAGGAAGGTGGAGTTTTGTAGAGAAGAGGGAGATCTTTTCAAGACAAGAGATCCTTGTTTAGAAGGGTGGAGGACTGGGGTTCCTTTGTTAGCCGGGACAGAGAAGAAGCGAGAGTCTGAAGATGGAGCTAAGGGGGGACGAGACGGAATCTGGGGATTGGCTGAATGTGGGGTGGGGAGGGGAGGACCTTAAGGCTGTTCCTCGGACCCTGTGGGAGAGGTCGGCACTAAGGCATCTGATGTGCCAGGTGGGAAAGCACCCTGTGGGGGCAGAGGCAGACTGTGGATTTTAAGATGCCTTGAAAACTTCACTGGGAATGAGTTGGTGAAAGTAAGAGATGCCCCCCCGTGGAAGTGTGTGCCCACTTAGCCAGAAGGACCTAATCTTTCAGGCCGCAGTGAGGGAGGTCTTGCTAAGGTTCATTAAAATTTAGGCCCAGTGACTCCCTCACTTGGACCTCAGGGTGTTCTGCTTTATGAGTGTAATTAATAAGAAGCTGCTTCGGAGTCTGGCTGCCTGCTTTAACCCTTTACCCCTCCTGGTCCTGCTGCCAAGCCAGGATTCTGGGAACATCTAACATGGGGACACCCTGCCTCCTGTTTCCCTTGGAAGAGGCCACACCTTGGAAAAGACAGAGTGACTAACAAGCTCCATGGGCCGAATCCTTTGACTGACAGAGAGTGTGGCAGACCCACGTCCCAGAAACCCTGACTGTCTTTCTAGAAGCCCTCTCATGGAGGAGCTGGAGCTGCAGAAATGCCCCTGGGTCTGCAGAAATGCCCCTGGGTCTGCAGAAATGCCCTTGGGTCTGCACAGGGTCAGGAGGGTCCTCCTTGTCCAGGCAGAGGCCTGTGGGACACCCGTGGGCTCTAAGGCACTTCAAGACATATTTGCATGCGAGACAAGGTAGAAGACAGTGCTTTAAAAATGAGGATATTAGGGTAATAATAATAGTAGTAGTAATAGTAATAAAAGCTTTTGTTCTTTTTATCAGTTTTCTAGGCCCTAGCTAGGTCCCTCTTTTGTCACTGGAGCATCTAACCACCCCCTCCCTTTTGTTTGGTATAAATGAGTTTTCCTAGTGCTTCCAAGCCAGAATTAATCCGAAAATCCCTGCTATTGTTTGATAGTTAATTACCTGCCTTTTGGAGTCAAACAGCTCTGAATCTCCTGCAAAAGAGGGAGGACAGGCTCCTGTCTATGGAATGAGACGGGGTGAGAGAGAGCGAAGCCAGGACTTTGCCAGGCCGTCCCTGTGGCAGTAGAATTCCAGAGAGGAGGGGACCAGGCCTGGGAGACACCGGGCCCAGTCAGGGGACGCCTTTCATTGACCTTTTATTGTCTCCCTGCTTTGAACCGGCTCCTCTCACCTGCCTGCTGTGTATAATCGTGTTGCTTTCCAATCCTGAATAATTAATTGACCTTGTCAAGCCAAACTCATTATTATGATTAAGAGAACAGGAACAATAACTTTTAATTTCTATACACCTACACTCCATAGCCTCCCTGCAACCCTGAACCTGAATAAAAGAGAACTTGAAACACAGCGCACCAAAGGGAATAAAGGGCTTTAACCCTTACATGGAAGGCAAAGAATTCTCTCAGCCGCGTCGCCCAGAACACTGGTGCCCCCCTGGCCCGCGGGGCTCCCAGAGAGCCGAGGAGGCCTTTGCTCCAGCGCGTTCCCATTCAGGACACATCTCTGCTGAGTCCATGGCCCAGGAAAACATCGCCCCCCGGCTCTGAGTCAACAGCGGTCGCCTCCTGCGTACGTCTGTGTTCTGCAGGTTTCAGTAGCCTCGTGTGAACGCGGGTCACATTCGCCACCCAAACCGCTTTCCACTCTCTCTCCCCTTCCTGCCCTGTCAAGAAATAGATGGAAATGCGCATCCGCTCTGGTCCTAAGACCGCGCATCAGAATTCGACAGAACTTTCTAAAAGTCAGGAAATTAAATTCCACCAAAAATTTAGAGCGGCCCTCAGAGCACCGTGGAGAATGACAAGGAAGTGGGGCATTTTATCTGAAATTGATTTACTGAATTTACACAGCATGCAAATGAGGCAGCCCAGTTTTACCTGGCGAATTTTAAAACGTCTTGATGCAGTTACTGACAATGGAGGGGCACAGTGAGTTAGCAGGTTTAGTAACATTTCTGTAAACCCACCGAAATGTCATCTGTCTACGCAGCCAAGGAGTCTGTTAGACTAGAGTAATCTGAGCAAATTGCTATAATAAAAGTCACGTTGGTTTAATATGGCATTTGCTGCATTTTCTGGTGAGGCTGGGGAGGGTCCTTATATTTTCTAAGCAGATTAGTAAACTTGGCACCTGCTGCCTGGTGCAGCCTGGTATGAACAGTACCTAACTCTAGGGCCCCTGCGTCCCAGCCATTCACATTCCTTATGGCTCTGAGGCGGAAAGCTCAGGTGACTCCATTGCCTCCCAGCAAACACTTTCAGGAGCCAGGCAACATTGCTCCAGGTAAGCAGTTAGAGCTCCCAGGGGACCGTCTTTAAGCAGCCACCAAAATCTCATCCCTCGGTGGTTTTCCCCAGGGAGGCTGCGCTGCCTGAGATTTTCATACCTTACAATTGAGAAAAGTGGCTCTGATCCCTCCTGGATCATGTATCTCCGCAGCCTCCCAGTGAGGCGGGGCTTCATTTTATTTGTGGGGAAGGGCAAACTTTTCCTAGATGCATTTCTTTAGACTCCCATCCCCATATAGAAGCTCCCTGTGGTGTATTTAAGCAGAACTTAACGAAGGCCTGCATGAGGTCTCCTTATGGTCTCATGACCCACTGGTACCTATCAAATAATCCTAGAATTTGTCAAAACAACCCTCATTCCTACGTTCCTAAATGTTTCATGGCTGCCCCTGTAGGGTGTGGATAGGTGATATCAAAGGTGGCGGCATTGATCTGAATGCCAGGACTGTTGAGATGACCCTTTGGTCCGAAAAAGCCTCGAAAGCCTCTGACAGTTCTCTTCTTGCTAAAATGGAAATGTGTAGCTTCTTAGGGCCCAGGGAGGAGCTGGTGACTAAGTCTTAGTCTATCTGTGGTCACAGTGAGGACTGTTGCCTGACATGTCTCAGTTGCAGTTAATAGTGTTTTGAAGCCAGGTACTGGGAACACTGAGATTCAGATGTTCCTGCCCTATCCAACCACAGAAACAACTGTATTAACAGATCGCTCTCACCTGGCCGGCGTGGCTGGGCACTGGAGCATCAACCTAGGATCCAGGAGAGAGAAGTTTGATTCCTAGGCAGGGCACATGCCCAGGTTTCGGGCTTGACCCCCCGTGGGGGGCATGTGGGACGCAGCCTATCAATGACTCTCTCATCATTGATGTTTCTATCTCTCTCTCTCCCTCCCCTTCCTCTCCCTGAAATCAATAAAGATATATTTTTTAAAAAACAATATAAAAAACAGATCAGTCTTCTGCACAGTAGCTGGATCAGGTACATGCACATGTGAATGTTATGAACTCACCGAATGGTGCTCATTGAATTTATCTGCAAGATTAGGCAAAACTACAAGGTTGCATTTCACCAGGGTCTCCGGTGGTGAGTAGGGTTTTTCAGGGGGTGTGGAAAGAGAAGGCATCCTGGGCGGGAGAAGGGCACTTGGAAAGCTTGAAAGTCTGAAAATGTATTGATGCATTGGAGAAAGAATGAGGACCCCAAAGTTCAGGGGGCAGAATCACCGGGCATACAGCCAGAAAGACAGGCTGCATCTACGTTGTGGGTGGCCCGTGTGGCGCGGGCAGGAGACAGGTGCATCTAAGTGGTGGGTGGCGGTGTGGCACGGCCAGGAGCATAATGAGAAGCGGTAGGCCTTGGGTAAGGCGTGTTTTCAACACAGGCTTGGTTTTCCTTGATGTTCACACAAAACAACACGTCTCTTCCTCAAGGACATTTGCATTAGTTTGTTTTGACAAAGGACAATTATCCAGAAGGCCGTCCATGGAGTAGAAAACAAATATCAAATGAGGAAGGGAGAAGCATTGGTAGGAAAGTGTCATCTAAACCCAACGGGCTGTGTGGCCCAGGCACGGTAAAGATACAAAGGGGAGAGCCTGCCACGACTCCTTTTTTTGAGTGCACTAAAATATATGTTTTATGATTGCAGCCACATTTTTTCCCACAGTGCAGTGAAGATGCATTTCTAGCAAATAGAGTACATGGTCCTGGGCCTTCTGGCTCTGTCATCATGGTGATGACTGTACCTGGGAAGGTGAGGGTGTTTCTGAGGATCACAGAGCCGCAGGAGGGGCCCGCAGCCCTCAGCCCAGCAGCTTCCTCTCACCGCACCTGGAGCCCGCATGCAGTCGGGGAGACTCGGCATTCTGATGTCTCCAGGCTGATTTATTTAGGCTCTAAGGTGTCACCATTTGGAGTATATCTTAAGATTTATAATCCTGTTGAGCGTCATCTGTGGTAAATTAGTGTCTAACGTTGGTACAACGTCTAATTGGCTTCCGCCGGAGTTGGTGGAGCACAGCGTCTTCTTTTGAGAGATCTTCATTTCATGTTATTTGAGAAAGAATTTATTGATTTAAAATTAGGACAGTTTAATTTGGTGGCATGTTTTCTTTATGTCTCAATTATATATTCATGTCTTTGTGGTAAACGCAGCTGGTGGGGAGATTGAGAATTCAGAATAGAAGAATCCACTTGGCAAATGGTGCTCTCTGCTGTGATTAATCGGGAGTCTGCACGGTGAACCCGGCATTGGCTCCCTTGGGGACTGAACGGCTAAGTACAAAGAAGGACATTTCAGGATTTAGGAGTCCTGGATTCCAGTCTGATCTTGACAATAAGTACCTGGAAGATGACCTACTTCTTTAATCTATGTTAGATTTGATGCATTTTATAGAAATGCTTTGATATATCACATAATCTAATTTGAAGAAAAGTACCAACTAGACTCAGGGAAGCCAGGCACCACTGCCTATTAACACCCTTCATCTTTGTAACCATTTATTAGCAATAAAGGTTGTCAGGCTCTGCTGTTTATCTTATTTTGGCTCCTTTAAACAGACCTAATCTCTGTACCAAGAATTCATACATATTCTGCGGCTGATGTGGGTGCCCATGCCCAAGAATTCCTCTGGATTGTGTCCCCTTTTTCCCAGCCTGACTTCTGCCTTTGAACTCCAGGGTTCCCGGCTTCTGCCCTGCTCACCTGGCGATGTCCCCCCCACTCCTGCGGCCCCCCGTTTGCTCTCAGCGTTCCATTCGGACCTGGTTTATGATGGTCTCACGGTGCAGCGAACCCGGGCCTCCGAGCGGGGCAGTTATGTGAATGCTGCCCCTCCCTCTAAATACGCGCACAGCCAGGCCCTTTCTTCCTACCCTGAGAAACCGAGATCAGAAATGTTGATCCCCCCCCCCCCTTAACTCCTGCATAGAGTCCCGTGTGTCATTTACTGATGATAAAAGATGAATGACACCCGTCCCTCTGATCAGGACACATAATGCGGGTGGGGCAGCAGCTAACTTGTGAAAGGAGGCTGCTGAGACAGAGCCAGAGCCACCCATGGGGAGGGACCAAGACTGAGGAGTCCCCCTGAGCCTGAGGGCAGGTGTGGGGGTCTGGGATGGCCAAACAAATAGGGCTTTTGAAATGGATGGTCTGACATTTTATTCTAGTTCTGAGGTGTTAAAATGAAAATAAAATAGCTGGTCTGCCCTCACCCACTCTGGTCTCCATCACCTACCCTTTCTCCTCTCCCAGCTGAGTTGATCTTTACAAACCCAAATTTGACGGCACTTCTAGGACTTTCTTTTTCTTTTTTTTATTGATTTTAGAGAAAGAGGGAGAGAGTGGGGGGGAGAGGTAGAGAAATAGAGAAACATCGGTGTGTTGTTTCGCTTACTTGTATATCCATTGGTTGACTCTTGTGTATCAGGACAATCCTGCAGCCAACTGAGCTACCCGGCCGGGGCTCTAGGACTCCCTTCGCCTCAGGGAGCCTGGGGGGAGCTTCACCTTCACCCCCGGTTCACACCACCTCCTGCCTCGCCATCTCCTTTTGTTTTGTTTTACTTGGTGGTTCTTTCTGGTCAAGGGCTCGGCCTGCATTCCTTCGCCTCTGCCTCGAATCCTCCTCCTCTTTTCACTCAGTTCACCCCATGTATCCTTCAACTGTTAGCTGAACTGGGCTTCCTTAGGGACCCTTCCTCGACCTGCCCTCGACCTGCCTCTCCTAGGTTAATGCCTCCCCACCCCCCCCCACCCCCCCCGCCCTGCAAGGATTTAGAGCCATGGACTTTGCCTCTCTTGCCACAGTTGGCATTTGTTTCTGTGATCAGTTCATTGTTGCTATGAGCCTCCTGAGGGCCAGAGCCTGTCTGCCTGGAACTTACTGGCAGCTACTTGTTGGGTAAGCTGCTTCATTTTCTTCTTAGTATGTTTTTATTGATTTCAGAGAGAAGAAGAGAGAGGGAGAGAGAGAGAGAAACATCAATGATGAGAGAGTTGTCATTGATTGGCCGCCTCCTGCACGCCCCCGCCCCCCGACTGGGGATCAAGCCCCCAACCCTGGGCATGTGCCCTGACCGGGAATTGAACCGTGATCTCCTGGATCCTAGGTCGATGCTCAACCCCTGAGCCATGCTGGCTGGGCACTTATTTATTTATTTTTTTAATCATTAAGCAAAATAATTGTGTGTTGGGACTGGCTGTGGTAGGCAGAATAAATGATCAGATTCTAATCCTTGGAATCGTGAATATTATCTCATATGGTGTTGTCCCTGCAGATGCGATTAAGTGCAGGATTTGAGATGGGAGATTATTGGGGATTACCCTGGGGGCCTCCATGCGATCACATGTAATTCATGAGGAGGAGGCAGAGAGAGGAGAGGAGATATGAACACAGCAAAGAGCGACGTTCAGCGTCACTGGCCTTGAAGTCGAGTTGTGTGGCCATAAGACACGGAGAATGACGGCCACCAGGAGCTAGAAGTGACAAGGAGCAGAGTCTCCCCTGAAGCACCCAGGGGAAGCTTCCAGCACCTTGGTTTCAGCCTCATGAAGCTGGTTTGGGACTTTCTGGTCTCTAGAATTGTGAGAAACAATACATTTCTGTTGTTTTAAAGCCATCAAGTTTGTGGTAATGTGTTTCGCAGGAAACTAATACTGGCCTTCAATATTTCTAATCCCTGATGGCTGGAAATCAGAGACGTTGGTATTCCAAATCGGCTAGAAATTTAGTTTTGATCATTGTGACATGAAGGAAGACTCTCCTTTGGGGAAGACTATTTTTTATCATTTCTTTTTAAAGGAATCTCTTTGGAGATCCTACACTAAGACTATACTCTTTTGATATGGAGATAACTGTCCCTGGGTCCCTGGGGGGAGGGCAAAAGCCACTTATGATCCTAATGGAAGGAGACTGATGTTGCCTCACCCTGGGCTATGAGATGTGGCTGGGGACATTGGGACTAGAGTTGAACATAAAATTGCCAAGTGTTCTCTTGTTAACTGGGAGGGGAGGTACTACTGGACTTGACCTCTAATATTTGTCTCGGGGGCGTCTCAACTGCAACAGGTACAAAATAGTTCTCTTGAATTCTAGCCGTCTTCCCCACTGTCCTCTCACCCTGGCCCCAAGCTTACTCCTCTATAGTCCTCCCATCCAGTACCTGGCAACTGCGTCCTTCCCGTAGCGCACGCCAGAGCCTCAGCGTGGATCTTCACGCCCTTCTTTCTCCCACACTCTCCCTCAGTCTTGAGTACGTCCTATTAGATTGGCTGAATTTTGAAACTTATCTAGAATTCTACCACTTCTGCCCACCTTCGTCTTGACTGCCCTGTCCCAAGCCACCGTCATCTCTGGACTGTGTAAATGATCCATCAGCACCCCGCCTGTGTAGCCCACATCTGCTCTCCACACTGTCACTCCTCTGACCCATCCTCATAGTCACCATCTCACTCAGGGTAGAACCCAAACTACTTACCATGGCCTGAGTCCTTACACCACCCGGCCCAGGCACCTCTCTGACCTCTGCTTTTAATACACTCTCCCTTTCTTTTTTCTTTCTTTTTTTAAATATATCTATTGATTTCGGAGAGAGGAAAGGAGAAGGAGAGAGAGATAGAAACATCAATGATGGGAGAGCCATGGATCGAGCCCACAACCTGGGCATGTGCCCTGACTGGGAATCGAACCCCGATCGCCTGGAGCCTAGGTCGACGCTCAACCCCTGAGCCACGCCCGGCCGGGCCACACTCCCCCTTTCTTACCCATGGCTACTCCTTGATGCTCTGAGAATATGCCTCGGGGGCTCCTAGTGCCTTGGGGCCTTGCAGCCCCCTCTGCAGGTGCCCATGCCAGGTTCCCTTGGTGCTCACCTCTCTTCTTTAGGTCTTTGCTCATGGGTCACCCTATGGGAGAGGCCTGTCTGACCACCTGTGTGAAATAGGTCTCCCCACCCCATCTCACCGTGACTCCCTAGCACCTTTCTCTCGCGTTTTTCTTCCCAACATAGATCACCTACGGGCATGATGTATGTTTACATCTCCAAGAGCTGTAGTCTGTTCCACTCCCAGGAGGTTAGGGATTTGGCCTTCTTTGCTCACTATTGTATCCAAGTCCCCAGAACAGGGTCTGGCACACAGTAGGCACTCAATCACTATCTATTAAACAAATAAATGAATCAAAACTAGGGCCTGCCATTAAGTAAAATTAGTTTTTCTTTCTTTCTTTCTTTTTTTTTTTTTCTTACATCTACTTTGTTTCTTTGCTTGAGTGTGAACTTTTCTGTTATAGTTTCTATCAAAATAATTGGGCCACCCTGTTCTCTGACCAGATGGCATTAAGCCAGATTTCACATAGCAGATTTTCTTAGCAAGGTAAAGAAACGGGCTAGAGTCTCAGGCTGAAGGTACAACACACAGCAGGAAGGGCTTGAGCGGCCAGAATGGGGGTCACTCCGTGCGGTGGGCTAGATACAGGGCACGAGTTGTGGGGAAACGCCCAGGCCTGGAGATGGGAAAAGACCAGGCCTCTGACTACCCAGGAAGTTCAGGCTCCATGGTGGAGGGGAAGGGGAATGATAGGCTTTAGTCAGGAAATTACAGGAGTTATGTTCTAGAAAGACCTTTGGCGTCAGAATGGAGGCTGGGTCAGAGGTTGAGTGTCGAGACGGGCACTGAGCGAAAAGGAGAACAGGGCGTGTACCATTTCTCCTCTGTTCCTGACCTGGAGAGATCCCGTCTACTCTTGAGGGGTGTGCAAACGGTGCTTCAGAGGAGCTGACTGAGGCCAGAGGTGTGCACCCAGCAAGAGGGGGACTATTCCAGTTCCCCCAGATGTGTAATTCCAAGGAGGCCTGTATTTTCCCCAGTGTGTGGTGTGTTATAGAATCGAATGTTTACAACTTTGCAAAAGTTTCATGTTTGTACATTTACAAATGGGAGGACGGAGAGAGGAGGGTGGAAGGCAGAGGTGAGGGAGAAGAAGCTGACCACTCCCCAGACCAGCTGGACCTGAATGGCCGGGTGGGGCTGTGCGCGGGCAACCTTGTGCAGGTGGTTTAGAAATCGCAGGTCTGGGCCTGGCAGAGCGAAGGGATAGAGGCAACTGGGAGCCAGTCTGAGAACATTTCTTATATAGAAGCCTCAGTGATGTCCCTGCTCCCAGGAGGAACTGCGTCAAGTCAGGTGAGCAGGCCTGTCCCGTGTTCCCACTACAGTGTGGCTTCGTCTTGCAAACTTGTTGCTGTGCTGTTGCTGAAATGAAACACAGGCGACAGAGACAAAGTAAGAGCTGTTCACCAAGGTGGGTCAGTACAGTCTTCACCTCATATACCCCATTTTGTTTTAAGGCAGATGCTAAAGGGTTGTCAGGCCTTTCCCCTTCCCTTCTCTGCTCAGACGCCTGCAGCCCTCCCTTTCCTCTCCTGAGCAGGCGCATCCAGCCTGCTCGGCGTCCGGCGAAGGCCTGTTCAGTCCTCTGGAGCTCAGATGGCTCTTTCTCCCATAGCCAGGGTGAAGGGGCTCAGGTGGTGGAGATGGGAGTCGGGGCCACTCACTCTTACCCCTACTGACTCACTAGCATACTTCGCTGGCCTATAGGCTTTCATTTGAAAGGGGGCATGTCTCTTCCAGCAGGGGACGCAATAATAATTGCATCGGGCTGGAAGCTAAGACTGTAGCCCAGCCGCTTTGGACTTCTCTTGCCTCTGAATCAATGGGCAAGAAAGGGAGGTAAGGTGTTGGCTGCGATGACTGATCCTGAATCCCAAGGGGAGATTGGGCCGCCGCTCCACCATCCGGTAAAGAGTGTGTTGGGAGTAATAAGAGATCCCTTATGACATCTCTCAGTGTTACCATGCCAGGCGCCTAAAGCCAGTAAAAGCAATCCAGGCAAGACAACTAATGGCCCAGACCCTTCAGGTCACTCTACCAGCTGAGGTGCTTGCTGAAGACAAAGGGGATGCAGAGTAGTGAGTGAGTAGTTATAAATGGCAGCTGCAACCGGGGGATCGGTTACAGAAACGAGGGCTGTAACTGTTTCAGTAGTCCCTCCTTATTTTGAATGTTTGTGTGTCTATATGCACATAGTAAGCAAATACCTTTGTTTTCTTTTCTCTCTTATTTTCTTATCATGTAACATAAAATGTATTTATTTATTTTTTAATATATCTTCATTGATTTCAGAGAGAGAGCAAGAGAGAAACATCAATGATGAGAGAGCCATTGTCCGGCTGCCTCCTGCACGCCCTCTCCTGGGGATCGAACCCCGATCTCCTGGATCTTAGGTCGATGCTCAACCACTGAGCCAGGCCTGCCGGGCTCTATGTATTGACATTATATCAGTATGTAAGTGCTATTCACTTTGTATCATATTATTTAAGTTACAGGATCTCAGAGGAGTAAACCTTACTCAAGGACTTTCAGTTGTACACAGGATACTTGTATCATGCGAGCTAGAGTTATGACCTTGATATTGTCTTTATTTTGAGATTAAGTATGATTTCAGAGGATGCGTCTGAATGCCAGGTTGACAAGGGGTGGACTTGTGATTGTTAATTTTATTTGCCAACTCGACTGGACTAAGGGATGCCAGATAGCTCAGAAAATATTATTTCTGGGTGTGTCTGTGCAGGTTTTCCTAGAAGACATTAGCACTGGATTCGGTAGACTGAGCAGTGACTGCCCTGGTCATCTAGTCTGTGGAAGGCTGAGCACTACAGAAAGGCAGAGGAAGGGAGAATTCAGTCTCTTTGCTTGAGCTGGGACAGTCATCTTCTCCTGCCTTCAGACAGTAGTGCTCCTGGTTCCCAGGCTTTTGTACTCAAGCAGGGACTTACGCCAATAGCTCTCCTGGTTCCCAGGCCTTCTGCCTGGGACTGAATTATGCCCCTGTCTTTTCTGGGTTGCTGGCCTGCAGGAGGCAGGTTAGAGGACGTCTCAGCCTCCGCAACTTCATGAGACAATATCCTGTTACTGCTCTTTCTCAGAGAGCCCTGCCTCATGCAGATGACAAGTGAGTTTTCGATACTAAAGAGCTGCCTTAGAATGAGAATATGTTCGGCTCTGTGGGTGACAGCTAATGACACTGGAAATGTGGGCACAGGTGGTCCATAGCGCTCAGAAGTACAGGAAGCCCATTGCCTGGCAACGGAAGGGAAGCAGAAGCAAGGTCATTACCATTCCTCCTGCCAAACACATAGAAACTCTTGGCTCACTTGTCCAACCAGGACCTGGCTGAAGAAAGAAGCATCTATAACATAAAACTCTTTCCTCCTTCATTCAGTCACTATTCAAATATCCACTGAGTTTTTACTATGAACCACAGTTCATGCTAAGACTCTGGCTGTAGAACACAAAGACCAGATACTTGTCCCCCCAAAAATAATATTCTAGTGAGTGACCAGAGTAGTATAGTTCATTGCAGCATAGACAGAGAGTCGGGGTGCATTCCGGGGCTGGGGAAGTGCCAGGGGAACCCCAGGGGCCTCCAAAAGGCAACTTTTCCTTAGCTGTGAGTGAAATAGGATTATCTAGGTAAAGTAGGGAAGGTGAGCTATTCGAGACAGGTAACAACGTAATCAAAGTCTAGGAGATGAACAGGAACACGGCCCCTTCAGAGGACAGAAAGGCATCCCACAGGCGGGCCCTAGGAGGAGGAAAGGGCGGGAGAGGCAGGGCCAGAGAGGGAGCGGGAGCTGGGTCAAAGGAGGCCTGCTGAGCCGGGCTGCACAGCTGGCATTTATCTTAAGGGTGAGAGATGCCCAAGTTAGGAAAGAGCAAACTCTACTCAGGAAGGTTTCTCACAGGGTTTCAGGTGTGTGGAAGTAAAGAAAAGACAATCAGGCCCTCCGGGGTTCATCATTTTTATCCGGTCCATCCCTTACCCATGCCCACCCAGAGCTGGCCTCGGTTAAGAGGAGGTGATGTCAAAGCTACGCTCATGGTGTGTAACTTAACGTCAATCAGGATGCAAACCGCTGCCTGACGCTCCAGCTTGGCTGCAGGGAGCCCCTGCTCGGAGGACTGGCAGGGCTCCTGGAGAGGTAGATGCCCAGGCCGCCCTTCCCGGGACGCGCCCTCCTCTGCCCCCTCCACCTGCCTCTCCATCTGGTCTCACCAGCAGCTTCTTTTTATTTCACATTTACTTTGTGTTTTCTTCTGCCTGTGGCAGGGTTTCCTCTCCTCTCCCTTCTCTTTAGTCTTGTTTTGTTTTACTCTCCTCTGTCTGATCCATTTGTTGTTCCCTCGCTTGTCCCCTGCGCCATCTCCACCTGGACCTGCTCTCCTCAGGACTCTGCCCCCTTTTCTCTAACACTTGCAGGAATCTTCTCCCTCAGCCCTGACATTTTCATTCTATCCCGTTCCTTGGTCCCTTACTCTCTGGGATCCCTCACTGTCACCCACAGTTGTCTCCTCTCCCAGTTCACAGCTCCTTGCTCCCCAGCCCACTGTCCCCCTGGCCCTGCAGTCTCTGTCCTCTGACCTCTCCGTCAGAGCTGTTTCTCCTAGATCATTTTGCCTTCAACACTAGGAGCTCACACTGCCACTGTGGGAGCATCAGATACTCAGATGCGCCTCTTTATTTATTTATTTTTATTTCACTTAAAAAGTGCGTTGAGCTGCAGCTCCCCTGGGGAGTCTGCATGCAACCTCAGGAGATTCTCTCCCTGCACAGTACAGAGGGAAACAGACTCTTTAAAATGTCTTTGCTGAGACTCAGACATGTGGTGTCTGTGTACTTTGTCCCTAATGTCACGTGTATGTGTGTGCCATTGTGTGTGTGTTTGTGTGGGAGGCTTCCATCCGTGTATGAGCCAGAAGGAACTTGCAGTTGTTCATGGATGTAACGGACATGTGGTGTTCAGCAAACGTAGGGACTGTAGAGGGAGAGAGGGGTCAGCCCTGGGACTGGGGCCCTTAAGATGACTTCAGGGCCCAAGACCTGATGCTTTATTTATGTCACATAACTACTGATCCCCCTAGAGAATGCCACGTTGTGAAAGTACTGATCATCCAAAATGAAATGTGTTGGCCACTCCCCCAGCCACCGGGAACCCTTTTCTGCAGAGAAGTATTGCCTTTGATCAGTCCTGGTCTGGCCACAGGCAAGAGTATCAGGAAAGAGGGACGTCCTGCATGATGTGGTGGCCACAGTACCAAAAATCAGGCTGCGTCCCAGGGGTCTGCTCTGCCACTGCTATGCCAAGAAGCTTCTTCTGCTCCAGCCCCGGGTCCTTTTCTGGGGCACAGTGACTCTCGTGTGCCCTTGAGTGTTCTGGTCAGAGAGGATTGTAAACATAGCCTCTCCCCTCAGCAATATTACAGGCAACTGTAGGAAAAGGAGCAGGCGGGCGTCTGCATGCAGGGGTAATAATATTAATAGTTATACCTTTTTGGAACCTTGCAGCCAGGAATTAAATGAAACACTTTATTTATAGTATCTTTTAAGACATTGAAGAAGATACAAGTAAATGGGAGCATATGCCATTCTCATGGACAGGAAGAATTGACATAATTAGAACATCCATTCTATTCAAAGGAATCTATAGTTTCAGTGCAATTCCTGTCACAATACCAATGGTATAAATCCAAAATTTTATATGGAACCAAAAAGACCCCAAACAGCCACAACAACCTTGAGAAAGAAGAACAGAGTTGAAGGAATCATGCTACCTGATGTCAAACTATACTACAAGGCCGTAGTAATCAAACCAGCATGGCAATGGCATAAAAACAGACACAAAGATCAATGGAACAGAATAGAAAGCCCAGAAATAAACCCATGTTTATATGGTCTATGACAGAGGAAGAAAGAACATACAATGGGGTAAAGACAACATATTAAAAACATAGTGTTAGAAAAATTGGATAGATGTAAGGAAAACATGAAACTAGACCATCTTCTTACACCATATACAAGAAAAAAATGGATTAAAGACTTAAATGTAAGACTTGAAACCATAAAATTGCTAGAAGAAAACTTAGGTAGTAAGATCTTGGATATTTCTTTTAGTAATATTTTTCCTGATATAAATCCCAGGGCAAAGGAAACTAAAGAAAAAATAAACGAATGGGACTTATATCAAAACAAAATGTTTTGCATAGCAAAGGAAATCATCATTGCAATGAAAAGAGACCCACTGAATGTGAGAAGATATTCTCCAATCACACATCTGAGAAGGGGTTAATATTCAAAATTTACAAAGATCTCATACAACTCAACTCCAAAAGAACAAACAATCCAATTAAAAAATGGGCAAAGGACCTGAATAGACACTTCTCCAAAGAGGACATACAGATGGACAACAGACCTATGAAAAAATGCTCAAAGTCATTAATCATCAGAGAGATGCAAATTAAAACCACAATGAGATGTCATTTCACACCTGTCAGAATGGCACCATCAACAAACCAACAAACAACAAGCGCTGGTGAGGGTGTGGAGAAAAGGGAACCCTCGTGGGAATGCAGTTTGGTGCAGCCGCTATGGAAAACTATGGAGTTTCCTCAAAAGATTAAAGATGGAGCTGCCTTTTGACCCAGCAATTCCACTTCTGGGAATATATTCAAAGGGACCCAAAACACTAATTTAAAAGCATATATGTACCCCTATGTTCATTGCAGAGTTATTTGCAACAGCCAAGCTATGGAAGCAACTCAAGTGTCCATCCGTAGATGAGTGGATAGAAAAGCAGTGACACAGCCATAAAAAAGAATGGAATCTTACCCTTTGTGGCAGCGTGGATGGACCTAGAGGGTATTATGCTCAGTGAAATAAGTCAGTCAGAGAAAGACAAATACCCTATGATTTCACGTGTATGTGGAATCTAAAGAACAACATAAAAAAATCAGCAAAATTAAAACATATGCATAGATGCAGAGAACAGGCTGATGGTCCCCAGAGTGGAGGGGGTTGAGGGCCGGGTGAAGGGGAAGGGGTTGGGAAGCCCAGATTGGTAGTTACAGACTAGTCATGGGGATGTAAAATACAGCATAGGGAATAGTCAGGGTTACTGTAATAACTATGTAGGGTGCCAGGTGCGTATAGGAAATATTAGGGGGAACACTGTGTAAAGTATAGGATTGTCTAACCACTGTGCTGTACACCTGAAACTAGTAAAAAATAATATTGAATGTAAACTGTAATTGAAAGCAAATGAGCATTAAAAAAGACAAATCTCTCCTCATGTTTGTGAGAGAACACAGTAAAACACGGTGGGTTAGCGTGTGGAGCGAGGCACAACTGGGTTAGAATAGAAGCTGCATAACCCAGGGCTCCCATTGCCTGTGCTTTGGGTTTGTCTCCTGTGCAAAGTGAGAACATGGTCAAGGCCTGCCTGGAGGAGTCGTGATACTGTGAGATGAAACCACAAAAGGGTTTCGTAATCCTGCCCAGCATACTGTAATTTTTTAAAAAGTATATCTTTATTGATTTCAGAGGGAGGAAAGGAGAGGGAGAGAGAGAGACAGAAACAGCAGTGATGAGAGAGTCATTGATCGCCTACTTCTTGCATGCCCCGACTGGAGGTTGAGCCCGCAACCTGGGCATGTGCCCTGACCGGGAATCGAACCCCGATTGCCTGGGTCCTAGGTAGATGCTGAACCGCTGAGCCACGCCGGCCGGGCTGTAATTTTTTTTATTATTATATGGAAAGGACTGACCAACCATTCATTAAACAGCAGTCTTACCAGCCATTCTCATGGTAGTCATCATAGTATTTTAAAAAATCGTATATAATTGAAGACTATTTATTAGATTATAAACACAATGAAAATGACATGTGTTCTCAAAATGTATATTTAGCAAGTTATGGGCCCTCACTGAGCGTTTGCTGATGGCTGGACTGGCCACTGGTTTGAGTGGGGTGGGTCCAGCATTCAAGTCTTGGGTTGCCGTGTTACCTTCCTAGTATATGGGGGTGCTGCTCTGCCTCCCCCATTCTTCTCAATGTCATCACCAAAGTAGCATTAGCTCTCACACTATAGACTAACTAGGCCATTTCCTTAGGGGGTTATTACTGTTGGGAGGCATGGTGTTTTTCAATTCTATTAATAAAAAAGCCATGGTAGAGGAGTGTCCTCTCCAAAGATCTTTTCCTTAAGGTTAGTAATGCTGTTCCTCCCCAGCCCCCCTCCATCACCCCACCTTTTGTATACGACTGCTTTATTCTCAGCCTCCCCACCTGCTGGTCACCACACCACACCCTCTTTCTTCTCACTTCAGCTACATCATATCCAGTGACCTGCCCACGCCCGTGTGGTTTCAGCCGTGCCTGCCTCATCCTTCCATCCACCGGGCACCGGCAAAGCTAGATCTGTAAGAGCCTATTAGATTCTCCTCTTGATAGTGCCACAAGATGCTCGAAAGTAAAAAAAAATATCTTACCCACTCCCCTTGCCACCCCAAGTTCCTCTTGCTTCTGTATCAGCGATCTTGAAGCATGGCAAAAACTATATCCCATCGCACAGAACAGAGAATGAGACAGGATCCGTGATTATTTCCTTCCCAAAGCACTTCAGTCAGTCAGTCTTTATCTTTGCTGTCAGTGGTCACAGTGATAATATCTATTAGGTTCTTCCTAGGTGATGGGCACCAGGCTTAGCACTTACGGATCTCATGGAAATCTCACAATTATAGTTAGCAGATAGGAATAGGGGATATGCACTGTAGATGGGGAAACTGAGGCTACAAGGGGTTAAAATCTTGCTAGATCATGAAGCTTGCAAGTGTATAATGAACTTTGAACCCTTACCTGGCATTGAAAGAAGGCCCTTGAATGCTCTGCCCTGTCCTCAGGAGGCCGAGCTCTGGCTCCGCTTTCGCAATGCATCCTCTTGCTAAGTTCTGCTTTTTGCAGAGGACCTTTTTTATTTTTTGGAGGTTTCCCTGTTTCCTCAGCAAAGTTGATTTCGTTGCATTTTCATAATATTTCATGCTTTAATTTAATTTATTTAGTGGTATTGTGCAGTGCCCTGAGCATCTTAGAAGAAGTGAGAATTTTGTAAATAAAATTATTATCACAGCTGCTCTGATAGCAGCCCCTGAGCTATTTAATAGAGATATCAATTACCCTCAGTGTTGAGAATTTTCACCCAGAGCCCTCTGTGGCCCAAGCTCTCCTTGTCTCTTGTTACTCCATTTGGCTTGTTGTGGTCTTGACACAGCCATGTAGCATTTCTCCTTACTATCCCCAGCAGAATTGAACGGAGCGCAGCTCGGCCAGAGTTCCATGTAATGTATTCTGGGGAACATGACCTAGTTTCTCGAACCTTTTTGAATCACTGAAGTTCCAAATCCCACGTGGACCTGCAATGTCAGTTTCCCAGCGAGTCGGTCCTTCCTTGCCCACCTCATGCTAAATAACGTTTCATTATCAGTCGGCAGCAGCCACTTCTCCTGTGACACATGGGTACCGACTGTCCCAGCACTTATCTGGAACCCGGGGTTTCGGGACTCCAAACTTTGAGACTTGTGCGGACAAAATTTTTGTCAGCATTTCAGGGACTTGAAGCCCAACCAGGGGGAATGGGTGAGCGTCGCTGTATTATGGATCACCATTCCTAGCATCAAAGCTCCTCTCCGGAACCTGCTCGCTGCCTCACAATCTCATGGCACTTTACCAGCAAAAGATGTGAGAGGACCATTGTCTTCTACTCATAGAGTGTCAGTGACAGGGTGAGGCACCCAGAGGATAAACCAGTGGCCAAGCTGGGGTTTCTCCCTGGACATCCCTCAAGTCATGCTTGATCTGCACCCTCCCCACCCCCCCACAGCATGCTCCCTTTCCATTCCTTTCAACACACTCAGTCCACATTAACTAAGCACCGGCATGCACAGTGACGACCCAGGCTGACTCATATGGCTGGCATGCACGGTGACATGCAGGTGACTGGTACGCACAGTGACCAGCAAGGCTGCCTTAGCCCCTGACTCCTTTTGGATCCCGGGTTCTTCACTTTCCATTTCATCTTGACTTGCCTCCCTCTCAAGCATATACTCTCCTCATAATTCGCAGTTGTATTAAGAATTTCTGAAGAAGTTTCCTAATTAACCAGGAGCAATACACTGCTCTGTCTCGAGTCTGTGTGTTTTTTAGAAAATAAATGCAAGTAGCCAATCTGTCCATTTCAAATGAGTTCATTCCTATTCAGGCAGCAGCTGTCACGTACCTTGCCCGAGGCTTCTGATGTTATGTGCAACATATTGGCTTTCGTTGTCTGTATTTCTTCCCAGCTACACTGGGAGCCCTACATGCATGGAAGACACAGTAATTCAAAATAATTTATTGTATCATACATGGTGGCCATGCATAGTTTCAGTAACAAGCACAATAGTATTGTTCAAGGTGGATGTGTAGAGCTCTCTCTCCCTGCCAGACAAAGGTGGTTGGATATCTAACAGCTATATCTCCTTATAGCCGGCTAGGAAGATGGTATGAACTGTGACTCAGATATCTAGGTCGGCACGGAATAGACAGAATGAAGCCTTTTTGTTCCCAGAGGGAAGAATGGCTTCCAACGAAAAGGGGCTAGCTGGAAATATTTAAATTGCTATAGGAGACACACCGCAGTGCGCTGTCTAAATCAGTGCTGTTTTCCTGCGGCTCCTAAGTACTTTGCAATCCACAGAGTAATCGGAGAGAACTCAAGGAACTTTGCATTCCTGAGCCAGTATCCTCAAGATACATTAATCACTCAGTGACAGTTTGCATCCCTACTAAGTGCAGCCCACTGTTCTTGGTGTTGCTTGTGCTGAGTGGGTGAAATCCACCGTAGTTTCTCATTTTATGATGAGTGAGGCCAGAAACACTCACCATTTGTCACCTCTCTGGAATGCAACTAATGAGTTACAATTCTAGGCCTCTCCTCCCCCTCCCGTTCTCCAAATAGATTGTGAACTTTGCAGGCCCTCTTGCATGGGTCAAGACAATCCTGGATTGCTAATTGAAGGCTGGCTTGGCCCATTTGTCCCCACTCTATTGGGTATCTCACATCACTCTCATTGGAATTCTGTGTCAGTCCTTTAATAAAAATGGCCAGCAAGCCCAGAGATAACAGAGCAGGAATCAATGGGACCTGCAATTGTCTGCATGCCAGATGCTCTTGTCAGCCTAGTCGCCAATCCATCCTGCCAACCCAGCCTCCTCTGGGACCGAGACGTTTGAAAACAGAGCAGCAGCCTCATCTCCCGGGCAGTGTTTTTCTCCATCATTTGCTTTATTAAATATTGATTTTCTGTTGCATTATTAAACCTTAAGTCCAGAGCATAAATTCTGGCCTGATACTTTAATCTGGCTCTCCTCATTTTTTTGGCTTCTAGAGCTGATTTTCAGGCCGGCTCCCCTGGGGAATCTTTAAGTCAACTAGAGGCCGGAGAGAAACCTGCCTGCAGGAGGGAGGAGGCAGGCTGGAGAAGTAGCTTGTCTCACCAGAGGACTACAAACAAGACTGAGCCTGTGGAAAGCAGGTTTTCATTTACCCTGTTCCAGGCTCAGGAGCCTGTCCCCACTGGGATTCAAATGGTTGTGACAAGGAAGGATCCACATCATGAAAACTGTGGAGCAGGCGAATGGTTTACTGAACCAAACATCATCCAGCTCTCCAGGCATTACCTAAACCTTTATTCACTCAACCCCTTTTCTTTTGGTCTCTGTTATTTTAAGATTTTAATAATCAGTTCTAAGTAGATGAGCCTTTAGCTTTTGACTTATTTTGGGCCTCTGGTTCATTCTTATTTTCTCTCCCTCTCCCTTTCTTCTAAGGTCCAGTGGTTGAGTGGTCAACTATGTCCATCTGTCATAAGATGGAGCCATCACACACTTAATGAAACTGTTTCTGAGAGACGTAGGCCTCCCTAACCAGCCCTGGGAGCTAAGATGATCTCCACGTTTAATCCCCCATCCCTTGAATAGCTTCCTAGCCTGGCACTGTCATTGGCCTAAACCTCGGGGCTTGAGCCTGAGGAGAAGCCTCAGTAGGGTCATGATGGTCCCTTTGTCTCCAACAATGACAGACAAACAGGAGAAAAAATGGAAATACAAATTTATGGGTTTTCTCTGGCAGGACTGACCATGTTGCTGTTT
The DNA here is from genome assembly GCF_054644295.1 of Miniopterus natalensis. NCBI lineage: Eukaryota > Metazoa > Chordata > Mammalia > Chiroptera > Miniopteridae > Miniopterus > Miniopterus natalensis. The sequence goes on along the minus strand of NC_142100.1, from coordinate 6,374,498 downwards.
GCATGGCTGTTTTCAGAAAGCTATGGCCTCCCCGTCTGGACCTCATTTATCCCAGCTTTCTCTCTGCCCTATTAGGCCCTACATCCCCAGAAGTCTAGTGTTAAGAAAGTATTTCAGGCCTGGCCAGGAGTGGCTCAGCGGTTGAGCATCGACCTAAGATCCAGGCAATCGGGGTTCGATTCCTGGTGAGGGCACATGCCTGGGTTGCAGGCTTAACCTCCAGTTGGGGGCGTGCAGGAGGCAGCCGATCAATGACAACTTTCTTATCATTGATGTTTCTATCTCTCTCCCCCTTCCTCTCTCTGAAAATCAATAAAGATATATTTTAATAAAAAGAAGAAGAAAGTATTCCAGGAACTGGCAGAGTCACTGGTAAAAGGCCAGGGGTTAGGAGGAGTCTGAGCAGTGACTCTGGGATATAGAGAAAGCACAACTAAGTCATGCTGGCCTCTGATGCCTGCCAAATGTGAACCTTCACATACTCTAGAGGGCTCGCTAAGCCTGTGGGCCACTTGAGATGCAATTTAAAAATATTCTTGGAGGATGTTTCATAGAAAATATGTGAAGGCCAAGGTGCCAGAGACTGTCTACTCCATTTTCTCCAACCTCGTTCCTGTAACCAACATCCTTAGGCTTCAAAAGAATGAGAGATGTGCTCTTGAAGATCATGGGGATAGATCATGATCACAGATCAGGTCATGGATATGCCTACAATTTCCCCCCGCATCTGAATCTCTTCATAATAGCTAGGTAGGCAGACAGTGCCTGTCACTCGTTTGAACACTGTCAGTGACGGGCAACTAACTACTTACTCAGGTAGGCTCTGCTTCCTTTGGAAAATCTCTAGCAATTTTCTTTTATATATATTAAGACAAAATTTGCCTCCCTCTAATGTCTGCCTCTTGGTTATTTCTACTAGAACTACATAGTTTTGTTGAGTCTTTTGTAGTAATAAAAAGTGCTTGGCTTTTAATTAAGATATATGAATTTTGACTCTTACTACCTATATCCGTGTCCACGAGTTATAGTTCAGAATGGCTGAGTGCTGTCAGTTGCATGTGTCTCAGTCTGGCATTAATGTCTCCGAGTCCTAGCTGCCTCATTTATAGCAGCTTGATCATGAGAACTCATCAGTTTGTTGTGAGGTGGGACTGGAATGAGATGAAATACTTAATATTAAGAAACATCCATCCAGTGTACTTTTAAATTCAATCTGACAAGTCTTTGTTAAACTCCTACTGTGTGTCAGGCACAGTGGTGAGTGCCTGGAATAGGAAAACGAGTCGTAAATGGTCCCTGACGTCACAACGGGAACTACAGTGTCTGAAGATGCCGATTACATTCCTCAAGTCCCCTCTTCTTCTCAATAGTCCAAGCAGCGCGTGTGCCTGGCATTGCGCTCACCTCCTTACATTGTAATTACTGCTGCACCCAAAAGATGTAACTCTTTGGGCCCAAGAGTCATTCCCTGAATGTCAAGTATTCTTCTCGGTGAATGTGGGTTATTAAACGCTCTCCTAATTCTCCATCATTCCTTTCATGATGGATTCCAGTGTCCTCACTTCTCCCTTTAGATGCTAGCTCCCTTCCCCCTGGTGAGCTGTGTCTGGGGACCAAGCAAGCTCCCTGGCTTGCGTCCGGTCGCTGTGGCCGACCCCTCTTGTCCTTCCATGAGCTTTGATTACCTCTGCTTTCCCTTTGATTTTCTCACTGACAATTTCTACCCACCCAATCTGTGCCATGGTCACAAATCCACTTGAAGTATAGAAATTGACTCAAATAGTAAGAGAAGGTTTATTGGAAAGATGGGGAAGACTTTGTGGAAACAAGTGCAGGAGGAACAGGCAGATCCCGTAAGAAGCAACTGCTCCTGACATTTCCACTCTGAGTTTCCCTTGTTGGGTCTCCATGGTCCCTTTATTTGTGCTTCTTTCTGCACCCGTCTTAGGGTCTCTTGCTTAGGATTTCTCAGCTCGCCGCTGACTTATCTCGCGCGTGGCCTTGGCCTGCCTGGGTGCGCACTCGGAGAGCCTGATAGGTCAGCTGACGGGGTCTTGGTGCCGTAAGTCCGAGTTATCAGGAACGTTTGTCAGACCGTCTTCATTTGAGTCGGGCGACCACCCTTGTTCCCATCAGCGATGGCTGGGGTATGGGCAGAGATGATGTCATATGTGATGCCCTCTCTGTCTGTTTAGGGTTCTTCTATTTCAAAAAGTTGATCTGAGTAAAGGGTTAGCAATCGACTGTTGTGTTACAGAGATGTTTCTGTTGTATGTCTGCAAAGTTAAAAAACAAGGATGGTCTGCTCGGACCTCCTCTGCCTCCCTCAGTTGTTTTCATCCCCTGTAATCCTGTTCTGAGCACTGCCAAGGCTATGTCTGTGCCCAAGACATAGTTAGAAAATGTGTCCAGGTCATACAAAGATTTCCTTTGAAAGACCAGACTTGGGGGAAAATGTGTTCAGAGCCTAGAAATCACCGTAGCTTGAAATGCTTTGGCCTCACAGATGAGTGAGACTATTAAAATCTACCGAAATGTCCGTAATTAAATTCAGGAACAGTATCGGAAAGGCCAGCCATGTTCCATGTGAACCCCAGTTCTCCCCTGCGTGCAGCCTCGCAGGGCGTATAATTTCCCATTACACGCAGAGGAGGGCTGCGGGTCACACAGGAACAGAGCCAGTGGGTTGAGGGCCCAGGATGTTTGGGCCATTTCTGTCTCAAGTTATTTTTATTTTTCCGTTTGATGCTGTCAGAAACTTAAGAACTGATCATTTGTGCTGGAAATAGCACAACTCCTGCCCTTTGTTTCGATCGCTTTTGCCATGTTTGATTGGTGAATTTGATTCGCGGCCACAGAAAATTGCATTTGTGTCAAGAGCATTCTGAACAGATCAATGGAGAAGGAAACCGGGCGAGATCAATCGTAATACCAAAGGACTCGTATAAAAAGTCATGTGACTCACAGGTCATCCTGAAAGTCTCAGTGGCCAGACATCCGCCAGGCTCTTCCTCACCATTCATTAAACCTCACAGTGCCCATGTGGTCATTTAGTGTCTGACGTTAGACACCTAGAAGAGAGGAGATAACACTGTCAGCCCAGTTGTCCTCACACAGAATATTTGCAAAAAGTGAGACAAGATACAGTAACACAAATATTCTCATAATTGCTTTAAATTGTTCCCAGGTACTGTGTACATTTCTAACTTAAACTTTGAAAGAAGATTATGAGTTACATTTCTTTATTGTTACTATTTTACTGATTTCACCAGTAGGCTAGGCATTTCCTCTCCTCCATGAAGGGACACTGGGGTCCTTGAAGGACAGTTACTCAAGCTTTTGCTACATACTGAAGAATTGTTGCATTTGACTTTGTATAGTGGTTTCCTGACTGTCATCATAACCAGCTTATGAAGTGAGTAGGGGAAATATTATCAGTTCCATTGTCTAAGGGAAGAAAGTGAGACTCACAGAGTGCGGCTGGTTTCCATAGTAGTCAAGAGCGAAGCCCTTGGGTATAGAGCTGCTGGTCTTGGTGCCTCCTGCCAGTCTATAGGATAAAGCATTTATAGTTAAAGACATCACAGCCTGAATGCTGTGAGACTATTTTTTAAAACATTGGTCTGCCTTCACCACTATCCCCTTAAAAAATGAGACAGCCACCAAAAAACAGTTGAGAATGCTTTAGCCAAAGAGTGTGTCTTATGCTCTTTGTGGCCAGACCTCTCTTACGAACCTGTTTCGCCTCAACTAACCATTAATAGACTGCCTTCAACAGAGAGGCGGGCTGGAAAAAGTCTTAATGGGCTACTAGACTTCAACATACTTGCTGAGGTGGTCATGTTGCTCTTTAGTATCAAAAAGTGTATGCTGATGGGCTCCCGCCTTCCAGGCACTCACCTGGGCACTTAATACATGGCTGACCTTGGACACTCACCTGGGCACTTAATACATGGCCGACCTTGGACACTCACCTGGGCACTTAGTACATGGCCGACCTTGGACACTCACCTGGGCACTTAGTACATGGCCGACCTTGGACACTCACCTGGGCACTTAGTACATGGCCGACCTTGGACACTCACCTGGGCACTTAATACATGGCCGACCTTGGACAAGATGCTTAACTTCTCCAAGCCTGGTTTATGCCATTTGCGAAGAAGACATACTAAGGTTTGTTCCCTACTTCAAATAGTTATTGTAAGAATGGAAATAAATCACGGGTGCACACTGGTTTTATAAACGAATGAGACCCTTTACTTATGTGATGTGTTGTTCCAAACTCTCAAAAATGTTTGTGAGTGGATTTTCGAATTAAAAATGCTAGTTTGTACGTGTCCCAGGGGTAACAGTAAACAGTGCCGGAAAAGTGACATTAGGAACCCAGGCGGGCCGGGTGAGGGCGAGTCACTGCATCCTGCCTCCTTCCCTCGGGTGCCCGGGGCGGCTGCCTCTGGCAGGCCTGAGCCTCTCATCTTTGCTCTTGCAGCAGCTCGCTCTGGACGGTGTGATTTTTGTGGCATTTTCTTCTTTCTCTCTCTTTCCGGCAATGCCTCTTTGAAATATTATTTCTGCTTCCTGGACGGCAGGGCTGGATAATTGATAGCCTCTCTGGGTGGCTGGAGCCCGAGTTTAAACCGTGCTTGCCTTGGCTCCAGCGCCTCAGAGTTCATTACTTTTTGAAAAGCTTCACGTCTGTTTGTGTTCAGATTATTGTAGCTCTGGAGAGGGAAGGTTATTGTCAGGCAGGGAGAGGAGCGTGGAGCAGAATTCATGATAATCAAATTCCCCCTTCTCTTAGATGACTATTTCTGGGTAACAGGACTTCACGTTTATCTGATGTGGCTGTTCTGCACCAGGGGGCCAAGGACCTTCACTTTCCCCTGCAGCATGCTGGAGGGACAGCGGCAACGCTCGGTCGGTCCCGGGACGCGGGAGGCTCTGCGATGCAAATAAAATGGATAATAAAAGTGCCCGGCTCTGGTGCTAGAGAATGATTTAGTGCAGAATATGTGTGTGTGTGTGTGTATATATATATGACTTTTAATTAAAGGTGTGGGCTATGCTTGGCTCCTGGTGAGAGCGTGGGGTGGACGGCACGTCCACTCCGCCCGAGCCTTGATCTCCCTTTTCTGCAGTGACCGCCGCAGTGTCCCAGCCCTGCCCCTCTCAGCACACAGCTCCGTCACACTGTCATCAGTCATGGCGCTCGCAGTTATTACTCATGGATGTTCACGCTGTGTTTTCTGCTCTCCATGTTTTACCACCTCCATAAATATGAGAACCTCAAATTTGGTAAAGTCAACCGAATTTGTATGAGCGTAGACTATCCCAGAACACACCCTTGGTGGGAGATGAGGAATGCTTGGCCTGTTTTTCAGAGACGGTCTGAAGTGGTTGTGGGAGATATGACCTAAACTTATTAATCGGGATTTTCCCTTTTCTGCATCTTCCTTATCGGCCTGAAAAAAAAAAAAAAACCTTACCCCATTTTTTAATGATTGAAATTAACTGCCTTTTTTGAGAAGCCACGCTTAGATATCCTCACACTCCACCCCGCGCATCTCAAGAAAGTTGCTGGGTTCTTCCCTTGAACGTTCAAATGTTTTTATTTATATTATTACGGTAGCATTCCTTACACTGTTCTGTGATTGTCCATCTCATGGGGGTTCAGTTGCCCTTATTGCATCTCACGAGGACAGGAGCCAGGCTTTTAAATATATATATATATGTTTTTATTGATTTCAGAGAGAAAAAGAGGAAGAGAGAGGGAAACATCAATAATGAGAGTCATTGATCGGCTGCCTCCTGCACACCCCCTGCTGGGGATGGAGCCCGAAACCCAGGCATGTGCCCTGCCCGGGAATCAAACCATGACCTCCTGGTTCATAGGTCGATGCTCAACCACTGAGCCATGTCAGCTGGGCAGGAGGAACCAGATTTTAAAACTTTATTTCTGTGTTATTACCATTTAGTGTAGTCTGGATATATGCTTGACAGTAAAGAAAGGTTCGCCGAATGAGTCCATGAAAGGATTTTGCTTGATTAAAGTATATTCTGATTTTCCCTTCAGTTAAGTGTGACTGTGTGGGGAAGAGAACCCATGCCATGTGCAGAAATCTTGCTCATTTATCTGTTTTTGGGAAACTCACACGGCTTCTCATTCCAGAGGGAGAGGTAGTCAGGTACAGTGCCGTGGGTGATGTAGTTTGCACAAGGCAAGGTGGTAAAAAGTAGGCATTTAAAAAATAAGATGGGTTTTTGACACTGTGGTCAGTGAGAGAGATAGATTCAGCCTTCAAATAATAAAGCACATAGAAAAAAAAATCAGTTTCAGAAAATGTTTTCATCTCTATAGGAGATGAAACACTTTTAAGTCGGAGGCAGTTTCTTTCCTTGCTGCAGTATAACCAGAAGACGATATTGTCACATCCTGTCATATGAAGAGTGTAGAACTGGGTTACATGAGTAACAAAAGGCATCATGCACATGTTTGTGTTCCAAATAATAAATGCGTGAGGGATCCTTCTCTATACATAACGAAGGGCTTTCCAACTGAGACACCAAGGGGTAGCTGTACCCCCAGGCCGTGCCCGCGATGGGGCCTGGCACCTATATGTCCTTAGTATTCTGGGGACGGATGAGATTTTCAGCCTCTTTAAACCCTAGTCAAGTGCACCAGCCTCAAGTTTTTTTTATTGTCTCTTTGTTACCCAACCCTCTCCTTGATTCATTCCGTGCTAGATTGCGTGAATTATAACAGTCTGAAGCTCCGTAAAGTGGAGGTGATTATCAGAATTTGAAATGCTGTGACATTTTGCTGCCAAAAAGTAATTGATTTATTAGAGACATTACAATACATGCATGATTCAACATAAGAGGCTTCTTTAAACTTGTTCAGTATCAAATCCTGTGGGAGGCGATTTGCTTTCAGCACCACGGACAGAAAACCCCTGTCCTTCCCATTCAGCGGGCCTCACGCAAGTAAATATCATAGCCTGACGGCGGCCCTCCGATCCCCTGGCCACAGTGCGATGCAATTTAACAGCTTCCACAGTAACAGCTGGCAGGTACTGGGATATTAATACATTGTTTTGCACTTCTGTTGCCGCAAAGTGGAACAAGGGCCAGGATGTGATGCATTTATATTATTATCATTACTATCATTATGTTGCTAAAAATAAGGATACTGTTTCACAACAGGTCCGACAAAATGCAGAAGGTTTCCGAAGACATCTGACTTCCTCCTAACAAGCAGCTTCTTAGCGATGCTGCACTTCAGCACTATTCCAGGAGCCGCAATTGAGCTCAGTGGTTCCCCACCCGAGCAGCCAACGGAACAAACTGAAAATGCCGAAAGCTAATGAAAATCTTGTTGTCAGAGCCCCAGTGGGGTCCGGGGGAGAATACTGGGAATATCAGGGTCTCTGCCTTAATGGCTGCGAGCTAATATTACTTATCATACAAAGTCACTTATTAAAGTTACTTTCAAAATGCTTCAGGCAACTGTTCTGAAACTTTTAACGTAGAGGGATACTGTTTGCTTCCATATATAATGTTGATTGATTATAAATGATTCAAAGCAACTTTACTCATCCTCACAGGTCTAATAAGAAATGAGAACTAATAATGGAATAATCCAAGGGGCTTTCCTGAATAACTCATGTGAAACTGAATTATGGAATACGTATCTATATTGATGCCTGAACTAAAAATACGTATACAGCCCGGCCGGGCGTGGCTCAGAGGTTGAACGTCGACCTAGGATCCAGGCGATCGGGGTTTGATTCCCGGTCAGGGCACATGCCCGGGTTGCAGGCTCAATCAATGACTCTCTCTCATCATTGATGTTTCTATTTCTCTCTCTCCCTCTCCTTTCCTCTGTCTCAAATCAATAAAGATATATTTAAAAATTAAAAATAAAAATAAATAAATAAAAATACGTATACAGCATAAGATGATGTAGGTTTTAGGGGCTGTGCAGGCTGTGTCATCGTGAGGGAAACTGTCCTCTTATGTAGGGGAAGTGGGTCCCCAGGACCGAGTCCCTTGGCTGAGGCTGAGGGATGAGCACATGGTCCATGCTTATTGCTCATTTGGAACAAAAGGAGGTGGGGACAAACTTTAATATGATGCAAGTCACCGTTTTCCCTTTGTTATCCAGAAAAGACGCAATGCTTCCTTCTTACTTAACAAAACGTCCCTATAACTTTACACACCATCCTGATTTTACCGTTTCTGTAAGAAACTCAAAATGAAATTGAAAGCTTACCATCAACATCTATGCTGATGTGGTGCTGGTTTGAGGTATATGTTTTCCTTGGACCTTACTTTATGTGTTTATTTTATTCTTTTATTTTGTGTTTCATTACAAGATGCCTCAAGTTTAGAGTGGGAAGAGTGGAACATAAATAAGTGTGGATAACTTGATAAAGGTAGTTTTTATATATAATTTAACATTGCTTTACGTATGCCCTGGACCACTGACCACTGTGCTTTCTGCGGATGAGAATCACTTGTCCAATTTAAAACTTGTGGGTAGGGGAGGGACCCTCACCATTTGTTCATCAGTGAAGCGTGATGGGGGAAAAGAAAATTAGAAATTAGATGAAAAGAATTAAAATTTTATTAGTGTAGACATAAGCCATCTAAGAGAGGAAATAGTTTTATTCAGAACATTTTTTTTTTTAAATATGGAAAGAGGTAGGTTGTAAGAATTTAGCATTTAACTTGTCAGTGGATTCAAAACAAAGAAAAACTTGGGCATTTCAGTTATTTGGTCAAATAATTACATTAATTAAGTAACATGTATTCAGCTTTTGTTCCTGATTTATTTTGTTATTCATTTATCGGGCGCCCGCTGTGTTTCAGGTGCTCTCTGTTGTCTGAGGATTCAGAGATGAAAGGGAATTGCTGTTCTCGGGAAACTCCATCCTCTGTTAACATCCCATAGGATGAGTTGTTGTAAGATGCCAGGAAAACGGAAGAGGTCACACCTAACCTGCCTCAAGGTGGGATGGAGTCAGGGAAGGCTTCCAGGTCCGAGTCTAGGTTTCAAGGGCTGAGAGGAGTTAGCAGCAGTGAAGACTGAGTGTCTAACAATCCGGGCACCAAAACAGATGGATGCACAGGAGAGAATTCCGGGGAGAGGGTGCTGGGGCTAAGATCCTACCCAGCTTACAGGTAATGATGTTTTAAAGACAGGTGTGGGTAGGCAAAAGCTGTGGGTGGGGGGCAGGGATTGGATGCATTGCAGTAAAGGGTAAGTTTGGGGAGATGTAAATGTGCCAGTCCCGAAGGTTCTTGTTTTATACATTCAGCTAAGGATTTTACACATGGCCAACCGAAAAGAAAAGCGAATGCTTTAAAATATTATAAGTAGATGAGATTTGCATTTCTGAGATGCTCATGCAAAGTCATTTGGAAAGATGGTCTGTGGAGGGGACAAAACTGGCCTGCCCTGCTACAACGGTTTCAGGGGAGCGGTGAGAGTGGCCTCAGGTTATCAGCCACGATGGTGGGGAAAGGAGAGAGTCGAGCGATCCCTGGAACTCGGTGACTGATCGGTAGGGGAGTATGGAAACTAAGGGAGACTGGGGGAGCTCCTCGACTGGGCGTAAGAGGGCGTCGTGGTTCAGCTTGTGACCCCTGAGAGCAGACTGGTCGTTTGGAAATCTGTCTATGCTGCTATGACATGTTTCTTAGCCTCTCTTTGCTTTGATTCCTTCACCTAAAAATGTGGAATGATAAAACTAGGAATGCAATTTTGTATACATTTTAAGAAAGTTATGAGAAAATCTGATTTCCTTGAACCTATTAAAAGGACCCTGGACAGTTTAAGAGCTCTTGGTATACAAAAGGGGCACTGAGAAAGGTGACCGAGTTTGGATAAATAGGTGATTCATTCAGCCTGGGGCCTCGCATTCCCTTTGTAGCGGTATAATCACAGTCCAATAAATTATCACACAATCTTCGAAGATGGAAGAGTGGAAGAGTGTCCTTAAAGTGAGTGAAAGAACCCAGGAGAGAGACGTGGGGGGTGTTTAGCAAGGGTACCCCGAGGAAGAAGTTGACAGTCACACTAAGTCAAACGTGACTTTTAAGGAAGCTACTAAACGTGATAGATTGTTATTAAAGGCAGAGGTTAGTCAAGAAACAAAGCAGACAACGTCAAAGGAGCGAGGAAAATGGGAAGAAAGAAGTATTTAAATCCTTCAAGTTAAAAGGACAAGTGACAGAAATGTTAACAGCTGAACAGCTTTTCTAAATAAGGAGTCCTGCTCTGTTCTTGATCCCAAACTGCAAGCTCACGGGCTTCTAAGCCCAGAGAAGAAAATGATAGGAAATTCTCGTCAACTTTTTATTTTTTATTTTTTTTTTAAATTTGTGTCCTGCAACTGGCCACAAAGGCAGGGGCTTGAGTCTCTAGTCTCCCAAGCCTGATACACTGTCCGGTCGGCGTGGCCGGTGCCCAGTCTCCGCCTGCCCTCCGCTTGCCCGTAGAGAGGAACCGTGAGGAGCTGCCCAGGCTCTGTCCCCAGGTGCCTTTTCCAGGGTTTTCTGCTGCCCACCAGCCCCTGGCAAACGTTCGTCTCTTCCTGGAAAGAGTTTCAGAGGAAAAAGAGAGAGAAATGAGGGGAGGGGAGGGAAAGAAGTGAAGTTGTTCATCATTTTTTGCCTATGGTCAGTCACCTGGAATGTGAGTCAGAGCTCCTTAAGCTGCTTCAGGTCCCCAGGATAAGCTATAAAGCACCAGGTGACCTGTTCTTCTGAGGCCACCAGTGACTGTCGCCAAATCTCACGGCACCTTCTCGGTTTTCTTCCTGCTGAAGTCGATGTAGTTGCTGCCGCTCCTCTTGATAGTCTTGCTTTTCTAATCTTCCCCGAAACCACGCTCTCCTGGCTTCCACCCAGCTCTGATCCTGCCTTTTTTGATCACTTCGGCCCCTCTCGGAAATCAGGAAGGTTGGTTCTCCTCTGGGGCCCGTCTGAGTTTCCTCCCCTCCCGTCTTTTCCCAGGTGATGGCACTCACTCATGGAATTCGCCTGGAAGTGCTGCCTGGGCCGTCCTTGGGGTGTGCTCTGCCTGGTCTCTTTTTTAAATTCCCAGGCGATTACAAGTTTCCCACTGGGCATCTTAACCTGTACGTCTTGCAGACAACTGGAGCTAAACATCGTCCAAACTGTTTGTTCTTCCTTCTGTCCTTAACCGGGTTCTTGGTGTCCGTCAACAGAGATTGATTCAGGCTGACTTAACAGAAAAAGGAATTGATTGCAGGTTATTTTAGAATTCAAATAATTGACAGAAGGTTGATTCAAAACTGGGAGCGAAGTCAATACATAGTACAATATACAACGCACAGTCTCCCCAGGGCACCGCGGCCACCGCGGCTCACATGGGCCCTGCTTCTGGTACCGCTGTGGCCCTCTGATGCCTCGAGCACAGGACATCCCAACAGGAACAAGTTCCAAACTGTCTCCCCATCTTTCCATCACTTGCTGTGGAGGCAAAGTCCTTGGAAGAGCATCAGCTGACAGAGACCCGTTGCTATGCCCGTTCTATAGCAATTAGAGTACAGTAACGCAACTCTCTGGCCTTACCAGATTTCAGAGTGGACTGGAGCTCTCTAGACTTTCTTAAAGGTAGAAAGAAGATTCAGATTCTGGGTTGTAGCCGAAAAGAAAGGCAAATGCGTGCTGCACATTCCAGGAGGCAAGTCTTCTCTTCCACTGGTATTTCTCATCTCAACAAATGACACCGCCGTGCATTCAGTCAGCTGAGCTGGAAACCTCAGAATCATCTGGAAGCTTTCCTTCTTCTTTATGTACAGGTCTGTTTTGCTGGTGTTTATTTAGTCACTAAGTCTTGCCATTCCATCTACCAAATATTCCTCGACTCTTTGTCACTCTACTCATTCCACTCTTAGCCCAACCCTATGCCCTTTCTAAAGAGGACTTTAGATACTTTCAAGCAGTGATGAGGTTAAGGATGCTAAGGGTGCAGGCTCCCATATCAGACCACATTTCTGCCACTCACTGTCGGGGTGACATCAGGCATTATACCTAACCTTGCTTTATGTCATATGCAACATAGAGTTGCTGAGACAGGATGTTTAAAGCATTTTGAATGCTCATGAACAACAGGCATTCAGTAAAGATAAAGTCATGCTACAAGTGAAAAGTGGGGGTGGTGGGTGAGGTGGGGAAGATGGTAATAGCGATGGTAGAAATCGTCTTCATCAGCTCTCAGTATCTTTCAGATACGCAGCCTGCGTTATCTTTCCAAGACATCAGTTTGGTTGTTACTCTCCTGCTTGGAATCCTTTGATGGCTCCTGTTTCCTGTGAGATAATATCCAGACTTTTTAGTAAGTCATATAAACTCCTGCAAAACAGGACCAAAATTACATTTCTACCACTGCCTTCGGCCGCTCGTGCTGTTTCTGCTTCCTAGGCTCCTTTGAGGCCCTGGAACTCCTGCATTGCCTGTGCGGTCCAAGCCCTGGCAGCTGTCTCCGCATTTCCCCTCCCCTCGCCCTCCCTGCATGACCGTCATACCTGGTTCACGCATTTCACGTAGCAGCACTGCGGTAATTATTGCACGTGTCATCCATTTCTGCAGCTGCTCTGTGCCTTTGAACTGAATGCTCCTACCTTTTCCATTCACATTGTTGTGTGGGACTGGCACATAGTAGGTGCTCAGGGAATGGTTAGTCAACTAACGCATTGGTGAACACATTTTTAATGTTTCTGTGAAGACCCAGAAGAGTCCAGGGAGAGGTGTACCAACTTCTTTCAGGCAACTGCACCATGTCCCACTGGGCACCTTGGCAATGACAGGAACAGGCCAAGCATTTGAGAACCTTGACTCCTGCCGCTCTGCTTTCATCATTTCCAGTTTGCACTTGGCAGCGGGCACCGTGCTAGAAACTTTGACAGAATACCGGGAAGACCTGTTTTCTTAAAGAAATCTTGATTCCAGTAGAAACTTTAGATTAGAGGACATCATACTTATGGGACTCAGGAGCCAAATTTGCAATCACCATTAAGGGAAAGAGCCAAAGGACTGTGTGTGTCCTACTGCGATATTCTAAAATAGAAATTACTACCTTTGCAAGCACAGGTGCCATTTGAATAAGCTCCATGGTCCTTGCAAGATCCAAGGCAAATGTATTTTCTCCAGACCTAAGAAGTCATAGAGATTTGAGATCCCCTGTACAAAAAAGAAAATGAAGTCACAAAGTCTTACTCAGGTGATCTGCTCCATTCTTTATGGCCTTTGAAAACAAATACTGATATTGGATGAAACCCAATTATCTAATTGGAAGCAAGAAGAAGAGACCAACTGAATTCATAAAATAATTCTCAAAATATTTAATTATTGAAGAAGAAGAATTTTATAAAATTGCATGAACCTTATTGCCATTTGTAGACTGTGTCACACTATCCAGAAAGAATCCCCGTGAAATATTAAGTTCCGGAGAGTAGGGCTGGGAAATACTGGTGTGAAATGTGTTCATCCTACTGACCATGCTTTGATTCAGAAACAAAGGGTTTCAGTGGGTGCTTGGAAATTGTAAACATTATCTAAGAGACACGTGTGCACAGCAGAGGCACAGCCCCTTCCTCCCACCAGCCTAAAGTCCACCGACTTCCCGGTGGTCAGAGCAAACGTCACCGAGTCCTCCACTGCCAGGTGCCACCAAGACTGCTTCCTCATGTGACGCCTTCACCCCTTCCACCTCCTGCAGAGCCAGCCACGCTTCCTCAGGAGCTATTTGGCGAATGTTGCCTGTGTTGTGACTGTGGAAAATTACTTGATCCCCGCATCTTCTATGCTGACGATTGAACTAGAATAGGAAAGAGGGAGGGTGTATATCTCAAACAGTCGGTTTTGTTTTTGAGAGCCTTGAAGGCACTGGGTTGGGGTATCCATGCCTCTCCCTGTGCGGCATCCTCTGACAAACCTCAGAAGAGGGAAATCCCACCAAAACGTCCACCTTCTTCCCGGGGCTGAAGGACAGGTTTCCGCCCATCTCTCCCCCTCTGGTCTCTTGGAGAAGCCAGGATGAGGCTGGGCTGATCCAGTTGACCTGCGGATCGTTGACTACTTGCAAAGCAGACTCTTGTCCCCAGCCTGGATCCTTCTTTGCCTGGGGGTAGAGGGCTCTTGCCCATCCCAGTTTCTGTGGCACACAGGTAGGTGGGGCTCTGCTCCTTCTACTAACACTTTCTATCTACTGTTGGATAAGTGAGCAGATTGGCTCAAGGCAAAGAGCTGCTGCTTTTTATGTCAGGAAGCGGGGAACAGGAAGCCCCCTTTCCCGCAGGCCCTGCTGTTCCAGCAGGAAAGCAGGTGCAGCTCTGATCCCACCTGAAGCTTTGCTTCATCCCTCAGTTGCTAGGACCTGCTAGGAAGGCCCAGGGAAGGACTAGCACCCTAAAACTTCAGCGGTGCATTTCTTGTTTTTATGGTATTTGTCATTCCAGTACATGGCATTATGTGGTATGAAGAATTAGCTACAAGGTTTTCTGGTGGAAAGAATATTCAGTTATAGGCAGTTGACCTTCAGTCAGGTTCACAGCATTGTTAATGTGCTGTGTCACTGTCAACCTACGCTACACATCACCGGGTCGGATTTTGCGATTTAGGGGGCAGCGCTGTTCTGGAGCTGTGTGGCTGGCCTTCTGTTTCAGTGCTTCATTTGTAGTTTTAATTCCTGGTGATTTGGATTATGACATTGTTCTGCCTCAGCTCACCAGATTCTTTTGCTGAGACTGTTTATAGAGTGTAACAGCTTTGTGATGGTATCTGATCTGTTGTCCTCCCGCTTCCTTTAAAAAAGTCTCTTGTCTGTTCAGCGTTATAGAAATAGAACTTCTTGGCAGCACCGGAAAACGAAATGAAAAAAATCTTAAGTCTTTGATGTTGGAAGACACTACATGCTTAAACATCGAATTCTCTCCGTCTTTCCCTCTATTGCCCTCACCCTCCCTCCCTAATATGTGTCCACATGTGTCAATATGTACACATACGTGTTTTTATAAGTCTTCATGCTTATAGACAGGCAGATATACTAACAAACATATTTGCACACATTTTTGCAAGAGAGAGCAAACCTTTTCTTGTTTTGTTCGATGCTCTCTTCTCACTTGTCTTTCTCAAGGAAGGAGGTTTCCTTCATCAGAGCCTCTCTCTGAAGTGAGGCCTGCATTTAAAATTCACATGAAGAGTCTTTCTTGTGCTCATCTAATGAGAACAGTGTCCCAAATTAGAGTGTGAGCCCTTCCAACTGTCCCATTGCCTGTGCTTTTGTCATATCACAAATACCTATCCTCTCCCTCCCAGTAGCTTCGTAAATGGGCCATGGTAATTTAATCCAGAACAGATGGGCAGGCATTGCTAATTTTGCTGTATATAACAAAATATATAATAAAGCAAACCAAAAAAACTCCATTATTTAAAAAAAAAAAAAAGAATATCTGGTTAGAGTCTGCCAGTCACAAGCACCAAAGAAGGCTCCAGATCTTTGGCATGGAAGAAGGAAGGGGGAAGTCATTGTCCAAAGCAGCTTTTCTGAGAGCTGGGAGGGAGCCCACGATAGGCAGCAGGACTCGGGAGCATCAATTATTTCCACTTTATTTTTGGCCTTGGATTCTCTGATGTTGACCCTGCTTTGTGTTCAGGCAAATAATGGGTCAGGGCCCTCAGAGGCAGACAGCTGTGCTGGACCTGGTTCATCCTAATCAAAAAATAGTGGCCGTGCTTGCCTATTAATCTTTTTTCCACCCTAGAAATGAGAGATTAGGAGAATGGGGTCAAATCTAAGTGTTCTGCCTTAGATGGTTAAGAAGATGATTGAAATCAATAAAATCCCAGGCTTTGGGGAAGCCCACTTGATTCCAGATTTACTAAGGACAAAAAGCAACCCCAGCAGGAGCCTTTTGGTGGCCAGAACTTGACCGCTGAGCAATTGCACGCAGCTCTCTCTTCGTTGGGACCTCCTCGGAGTGGCCTAAGTTTCCCTTGATTCCACTCATTGTGATGTTCTGCCCTTAAGGGGGCGTGAATCATGGCGAGAGCCCGATGGAGCAAATTGGGAAACAGATCAGCTGAAGTTAGAGGGATCGGTCCGTGGCCAGCAGACCACAGATGGATTAATTGGTCTATTTCTAACAGCCGCACATCTCAGTGCAAATCCAAGTCTCAGGTCTCCAGCAGCCTCCTCTCTTCAGATGGGCTCTGTATCAGCTCCCCGAGGAGCCTGCAGGCACCTGCAATTCATGATGACCGAGAAAGACACCCTCTGTCATCCCCACGGCCCCTGCATTGGACAGCTCTCCTCCCGCCCCAGAATGTCCTAGCCCTCAGGCCCTGGCATTTCAGCCATCCCTCTTATTTTTTCCTTTATTGATAGGAAAACACTATCTTTTAAGTTTCTTGGTTTGGTCCCCACAAAAACTCTAGAAGGCAAGGCAGTTGTACTAATTTCCATTTTATAAATGGAGTCTGAGATGTCAACCCTTCGGCCTCCGAGTGCACTGGCACTGGGAGCCCTGGGGGGTCGCCCAGGTCCTTGCACCCAGGGCACCGCTCCTTCAGGCACCCTCCGCTGCAGACCCGCTCACCTTAGGCAGGAGGGTCCGAGTGCGTGGGTAACGGCGGGTGATGCACTGAGGTCATACTTTCGGGGGGGAGCGGTGCTGACGGATGTGCGAGCATGACTGCCTTGTGGGCCCACACCTAGGAGGACATCCTGTGCCCCTGGGTGCCACTGTCCATGCATGTGCCACCCTGCAGTCTCCACTTGGTGAGCGATGGGGACAGACCTGGTCTGTGGCCTTTCTAAGGTCACCATGTAGTTCCTCAGGAAATGCACTGATCTGGGGACCTTTTCGACCTGGCTTCCCTCTGGCTTCCTTTTCTTTCATCTTCACTGGGAAGGAAGTTGCTCAGATGGGATGATTTGTAATTTCTTCCTTTGTTTTTGTTTGATTTTTGGTTTTTTTTAGGCTTGGGTGCCCTGAAAAACCACAATGTTCAGCAGCACCATGTCTTCTCTGCAGCCCCCACCCCACTTCACATTTCCCTCAGCTGTCCTGGTTCAGTCAGTTCCAATATAGCGCCCCCCCCCCGCCATATCCCCTTAGGGTGAGATGCCTGCTCAGTATGCGTCAGAAAGGCAGGGTATTTTAGGCAGCTTGATAAAAGGCTCTAATGGCCCCAGATTAATGCATTCATTCCCAGCCAACTGAAGGAGCCATCACGTTGCTCAGGCTGAGACTCCTCACTGAAGAATTGGTCCTGGGTAATGAGCCATTCAGCGGCGGCCACCCTGCACTGCTGGCAACTGGCAGAAGGGGGCAGAGATGGAGCCCAGCAGACACAGGTGAAGTGCAGAGAGGAGGGGAGCTTCCGGGCGCCCCCAGGCCTAGAGAGCAGCTGTGAGAGCAGAAAGGTGCTTGAGGACATGGTGTCTGCCTGTGGAGTGGCAGGGCCCGGAGGCCACCGGTGGGTGCTGAGGACTGTTGAGTGCACATGACCCTGCTGTACTTGTGGAGGCTGAGAAGTGAGGTTCGGGCCGGGAAAGCATGTCTCTGCCTTGAAAGTGATCCCCGATTGGGCAGCTGGAAGGAGAGAGACATGGCAAGGAGCTACCAATCGAGTGCGGCCTGTGCCTCTGACTCACATTTCTCTGCAGAGGTTTTCAAAGAGAGAAAAGAGAGTCAAAGAAAGTTAGGAGCCATCTCAAGCCTATGTGAGCCCAGAGGTTCTGCGGGGCGGTGAGGCATGTGCTGGCCATTTACCAGGGGATGTTTTTCTGGAGACATTCTTATTTGTCTAAACTTTTGGTGTGGGACTGAGATGCTAATGGCATCTAGTGGGTAAAGACCAGGGACGATGCTAGACATCCTACAATGCATAGGGCAGCCCCCACATGGCAAAGACACCTCCAGCCCCAAGTGTCAAAAGTGCCAAGGTTGAGAAACCCTGGTTAGCACACATCCCTGCCATCATAGGTGAGAAAGATGAAGCACAACCAAAAGTGACTGACGCAGGGCCACTGTGACTCAGGCCACCCTGATGGAGAACCAGAGAGCTGGGAGGGCAGAGCCTATGTCTTTTCTCTCTCAATGCCGTGCTCTGAGAACTGGAGGCCTGCTTCCAAATTCTGCACTGATCGGTGCTTTCAGAAATGAACTTGTTCCGGACTCCAGAGCCCCCCTCCCAGCCCACATCTCCAGTAAGGAAACTCCACTGCCTGCCTTTATGAACTCAGGTGGCTCCCTGACCACTTGGTCTGGGCAGATCTTCCGGGGTTAGCTTATTGTATTTGTTATGTGCTTTAGAAGTAGATGGTGCTGCTGATAAAAATAGGAAATGCCAGAGGAGCCAGCACCAGACGTTATGAGGTGCTGTGTATGCAGTGGTGTTGCAAACAGTTCCCCGTGAGGGTGGGAAGGAGACCCTGCAATGAGCATAACTGTATCTCACAATTATTAAATATTGATTCATCTCAGCAGGGCCTCGGCCTGCTTTCAAAGGAAGGCTGTGCATTAACTTGTGCTAATTTAATCCAGACCCAAGTGCTGTACCGCCAGTTGTGGCTGCTGACCCTGGATCTCTGATTGACAGAGTAGATGGGAGCTGACTCCTTTGCGAAACCAGTTTGATTCTGGAAATAAGCATATATACGTTTTTATCTGGAGTTAGAGGATATGTGGGATGTGAGTACCACAGCTTCATAAACACAAAAAGAAGCCTATATGCGGATGAATAGTAATTGCCGGGAATTGGATTAGCATCTGTGTGTAGTTCTGTACGTTCCCTGGTGCCAATGTTGGATGGCATTGGAAAGATCTGGGGAGTGGGAGACTGGGGAAAGGAGGAGAGGCCCAAGATAAGAACATATATGCAAGTCCATGGTGTGTGCTTAAGGAAACTAGAATTTCCTTTTCTGTGTGTCTTTTTAAGCCTCTAGGTAGATCATCAGAAATACAGCCAGCCAGAAAAGAAATAGCCCAAATGTAACTTAAAGGACAGCTTTTTATCCAGTATTTCTTCTTGGAGATACCTGTCCTATGTTTCTTGAAGATGCCCAGCTCTGGGGGAGAGAATTAAAGTTACTGATTTATCTTCAGTGGCACAGACCTATTTTTAATTTCTTGCCCAATGACAGGTTTTTTTGTTGAGCTTTTCTGGGTTACTCAACGCAGCCTTCTCAGAAAAAGGAGAAGCTCATAGGCTGTTGTTTTCTTTGATGTCCTGGTGCCTTAGGGGAAGAACGGAACCTGGGCTTCTCAAAAGCATGTTGGCATTTTCTCTGGCTTCACGACAAGCAGCAAGTTCTGTGATAGGAAATACGGCTGCCCTGCCCTCTGATTCACACCAGAAGTGTGTGTGCACGCCTGCACATGCTTGAACAGACGGAACACCAGCTTTGGGATGTGTGTGGCAGGAACAGTTTAATCGTCCCCACGCCAATAGTTAGGCCATGGAAACATTTTACCAAAAATGTGTCATTTAATACCATAGAGCCGCAGGAAAGATAAAGTAAATGATTCGGTTGAACATATGAATGAACAATCATTGGTCTTACCCTGCTGTTTGGGGGACACTGCTCCATGCTGGGAGATGTAACAGTGGCGCGCAGAAAAGAGTGAAAACTATCAGAGGTCTTTGCTTTATGGGTCTGACAGCCTAGTGAGGGTGCTAGGTGTGTACACAACAGTTACGGGGACAGACTGTGACATGCTGGATGCGAGTGAATTGAACAAAGGACCTCAGAAGGACAGAGGAAGGGCAAATTAGTTTTGACCGGGGGAGTCTATGTATTTGAAAAATACTTATCGAGTAACTATGTGCTGGGTGCTGGTCCCGGTGACAGAGGAAGAGCGGGGAGATGTGGGCACAGTCTGCCCTCCTGCGGTTTAAACAGTGAACATCCATGAGAGTCGGAGGGAGTGGGTGTGTGCCATTCAAGTGCCACAGCAGCGCAATGGGACAGGCAGGGGCTATTTTAGATAGAATGGGCAGGCATGGAAATGAGCCGTAGCCGATAAACAGGTGACCATGTGAATGCCTGGGAAGGAGCATTTCAGGAGAGGGAACAGAGCCTGCAAAGGTCTGAGGGAGGAACCAGCTTGGCCCCTTCAAGGAACAGAGTGCTGGTCATGGGACTGGAATGGAGCGAACTCCGGGCATGGTGGTCCACGGTAGAGCCGGCAGCCCACGGTAGAGCCGGCGGTCCATGGTAGAGTCAGTGGTGCACGGTAGAGCTGGTGGTCCACGGTAGAGTCGGTGGTGCACGGTAGAGCTGGAAGTCCATGGTAGAGTCAGTGGTGCACGGTAGAGCTGGTGGTCCACGGTAGAGTCGGTGGTGCACGGTAGAGCTGGTGGTCCACGATAGAGCTGGTGGTCCATGGTAGAGTTGGTGGTGCCCGGTAGAGCTGATGGTCCACAGTAGAGCTGGTGGTCCACGGTAGAGCTAATGGTCCACGGTAGAGTCGGTGGTCCACGATAGAGCCGGCGGTCCACGGTAGAGCCGGCGGTCTGCGGTAGAGTCAGTGGTGCACAGTAGAGCTGGTGGTCCGTGGTAGAGCCTGTGGTCCACGGTAGAGCTGGTGGTCCACGGTAGAGCCGGCGGTCCACGGTAGAGCTGGTGGTCCACGGTAGAGCTGGCGGTCCACGGTAGAGCTAGTGGTCCACGGTAGTCTATGGTGCACGGTAGAGCCTGCGGTCCACGGTAGAGCCGGCGTTCCTCCAGGGCCAGTGCGCCAGCTCTGAGGCACACGCACGGGTATGCACCTTCACTTCACTCTCAGGGCATTCTGGTGCCAATAGGGGTTTTAGGCTGAGAGTGATATTATCTGATTTATGTTGCTGGTTTTAATTACTCAGCTATGATGCAGAGAATACACTGTGTAAATAGTAGGAACAGGAAAACCAGAAGAGATGTTAGTCTAGATGGGTAGTGAGAGGAAAGAGAATGACATCAAGTCAGTGTGAATGTTGTTTTTGAGATAAAGCCAACAGGGCTTAGGAAACAGAGGGGAATAGAGAAACCAAGGGTGATTTGCGTGTTGTTTCGAACAGTTGGGTAGATGATAAAGTCACTAAGATGGGTAATTAGGATGGCAGGTAAGGAATTCATAGCTCTGCTTGGGGAATAGTAAGTGAATTTGTCTAACGAACAATTAAATAAAGATGACAAATAGGCCAAATCACTGTCCTTTACTGATCACATACTGTATGCTCAATATCATTGTAAACGCTGTGTATGGACTCATTGAACCCCCAGAATAGCCCTATAAGAAGGGCAATCATTAGATCACATTTTTTAAAGAGAAAATCAAGTCTGTGTCCACACAGCTAAAAAGTGTTGAATCTAGAATTTGGTATATGAGAGAGAGGAGGAGAGGTGAGGGCTGGGCATAGATTTGGAAACCGTGAGCATCTGACAGTAGATCAAGCCATGGCAGACATGGGATAGCGTTGTAGTTAGAAATGAGACCAGTGATCCAGCCATAGGATATGCCAACATTTAGAGTGTGAGACTGAGAACGACTGGCCACTAAGGTAGAAGGAAAGCAGGAAGAGTGTGACTTTGCCAAGTCAGAAACAGAAGTCTAGATCCAGGCCAAATGCTGCTGAAAGGACAGAAATTGGACATTAGATTTAGTGAGATGTAGCACCTTGGATTTGTTTATATAGAGTTTGGGCAAGACCATTCTGGTTGGAGTGGTGAACACGCATGTTTGTGTGTGTTTTTATTTTTGACCAGTTAACGTGTGCTAAGTATTTTACACAAATTATCTTAATCACTCATTCATCATAACTACCCTGTTAAGTGTTATTATTATATGCACTGGGTGAATGAGGGTTCTGAGAAGTGAACTGTTTCAAAAACACATGACCAATAAAGAGTAGACCAGGACTGGAGTCTGAGTCTGATTGGCTCTAGAGCCTGAGCTCTTGGCTGCAGTGATTTTTGGGAGCTCTTCAGATGGCTCTAGAGCCTGGGATCTTGCCTGCAGTGATACTAGGGAGCTTTCTAGAGGGTTTTAGAGCCTGAGCTCTTGGCTGCAGTGATGTTCAGGAGCTCTATAGATGGCTCTAGAGCCTGAGCTCTTGGCTGCAGTGATGTTCAGGAGCTCTATAGATGGCTCTAGAGCCTGAGCTCTTGGCTGCAGTGATATTTGGGAGCTTTCTAGATGGTTCTACAGCCTGAGCTCTTGGCTGCAGTGATTTTGGGGGCTTTCTAGATGATCTTCAGTGCATGTTAATTCATTCAGATACAGAGAGAAATGTGTAATGTTTGGTCAAGAATAATTAGAAGAGAAGAACAGTAAGTGGGAGAGAAGGGGTGGCCTGATGTCTTAAATGAAGGGCTTTAAACTTTGTCCCCTGCATGGTGGGAGCCAGCAAACATTTGAGTTTTTAAATTAACACTCATTCACAATTGGTCATTCAGCCAATATGCATTGACAGTCTGTTCCAAGGAAGGCCCAGGTCTGGGCGCTGTTGGAGACACAGAGGTGAGGCACGATGGCAGACCCTAAAACCCTCTCCAACTAGGGAAGAGAAAACCACAGCCCTAAATAACATGTGAGACCTGGGCTAAGACATCAGCAGAGTACACGAGAGGAAGAGACAACTGCAACTGTGCAGGCACCAGAGAGGCGGCGGTCACAAAGGGCCCAGCGGGGACAGATGCACTCCTCTGAGGCCTAAATGAGGAGCAATGTTTCATAGAGCGGCGCTGAGAAGCGAGCCGGTAAGAGGCAGAAGCATCATAAACAGAGACACAGAGTCAGGGCAGCAACAGAGTGTGTCCTGCTGGGACAGCCATAGCCTGGGTGGCTTCAGGATTAGTTCTAAATGAGAGAGGGCCTTGAATGACAAAGTATGATTTTTAAATTCTTTCTGACAACAACTCTGAGTAATGCAACATCATAAAACATCACAGGTTGGAATCTGGGAATGGAAAAGTGTCACATGTAGAGAGCTTGGGCAACTGCAAAGCATGGTGAGATAGAATTGCCGGCCAGATTCCCAGGGAGGAGTTTATTCCATGTGCAAGATGTCAGGGGGCTTAGGTTCTGAACTCTTGTCAGGCAGGAAGCACAGTATCTGCGCCTGGGCCTTTCTATGACAGGGCATGTTTTGGACAAGGTGGCCAGGCTTCCTAATGGGCACAGATAAACAGATGTTGTTCGGAGACACATCTCTCACGGGTAAGGGCAGATGCTGGCATGAGGACCATGCAGTTGTATTGCCCATAGTTAGCGGTCCGATGCTCTCCAGCTCTCTGACCCAGGAAAGGAGTCCTCTCCCTGGTGAGGCTGGGAGCAGGCGGCCTCCTGTCAAGATTCACCCATCCTGATGGGCCGCTCGCCTGCTGAGCTGATGAGGGAGACAGTTCTTGTCCAATTCCCAGCTTGCCCTTTCTGATATAAAGTTCATTTGTGAGTATATATATATATATATATATATATATATATATATATAATTTTTTTTTTTACTTCTGTTGCTACTGCATTTTGTTCTCTGGAGTGCGAGAGACCCCGCTTCCTGTGTAGCCTTTAATTAGTTTTGGATGATATCTCCACCGAGAAGCCAGCGGTTCTGTCCCTCCAATCTCAGGGGGAGAGAAGAGAATCTAATAGAGACGTTCGGTATTTCTAGGTGATGTGTTTGACAAGCTTTGTATTAACAAGGAGTCATGTTGAAACTCCTTTCTCTCCCCACTGTACTCTCCGCTCGCTCCTGCTCTGTGACATTTCGCAGGGGATTAGCGGAGCCGCTGCTGTGGCTGAACACTTGCGGCTGGCGACAGCCCAGCCCGCCTGGCCGCCCTCCTACTGGAGGGGAAGCGCTGCACCTTGATCTGCCTGAGACCCTAACCTTTATGAGGGATTTAGTGGCAATAAGGCCTCGGAACAAAAAGCCAGTTTAAAAACAACTGACAAGTTACTTTGGACAGCAGTGGGACCGCGTCCCGGGCTGCGGGACCCGTAATGAGATGTTTCTTCCACTTGCCTGAGTTTTCCCAGAGACAGTGGTGCAGGGAGTGTGCCTGTGACTCAGGTTTTCAAGTTTCCAGCTTCAGCAGCGTGGGCACTGATGGAGAGAGGGGGAAACTCCCTTCAGGCTGCCTGCCTTCCCCTGAGCTCAGCCTTGCGGGTATCTGGGGACAGAGAGGAGCCTGTGGGAGCGTTTGTACCTTCCCGCAGTCAGGGGCCCAGTGAGGAGGACTTCGCCACAGCCTTCCTCCCACAGTCAGCACACTTCCCGCCGCTTATGGTCTTACAGCTGGCATTTGAGTGCGTGACTACCAGCGCTCTTAGGCAGTTAGGAATTAAAGTGCTGATGATGCCATCGAGGCAGCTGAAAGTGCCCAGCCAGGAGGTGGGCAACCCGGAGACTCAGGCTTCTGCAGAGCTGGTCACAGGAGCACCGTGAGGAGGTGCTTGCCTTGCCCACTGCCTCCGTCTGACCTGGATGGCAGCCCGGGAGATGGGATGATGGGTGCCTGCCCACCTGGCAGCTCTTAAGGGCCAGAGGAGAACATGAGCACAGAGGAACATCACCAGGAGCCCGAGAGGTTATGAGACATGTACATGCACGTGCACATGCATGTTCACTTGTGCTGTCTCAAGATGGGGAAGCACGAGCTTCCCCTGGGAGTGGTGAAGGCACTCGCTGTGGTAGAAAGACCAAGTCTCTCTCTACAAGGTGGGTTTCTGAGCAGAAGCAAGAACATCTGTCTAAAGGGAAGAGTATGCTCACCTCCTCCTGAGTTTGGAGAAACAGGAGCCTTGTTGTAAGTGGTACCGCAGGAACTGCAGACCCTAAAGCTGGAATGTATATCTAAAGGGCCCTTCCAGCTAAGGTCAGGGCTGCCGTCGGTGCCTGACTTTGCTCCTGAGCTGGAGGCAGGTCTGTGTCTCCTTTCTGTGATCTTTTAGAGCCTGTGCAAAAAGTCCTTCTGGAGGAGAGAAACAGCTGATGGGACTTGGGATATGACAAAAGGCACAGATGCTTTTGTATAGCTTTACCTAACTGGTCACTTGAGTTTTGTGGATGTCCACTGCATCCTTGCTTTGGGAAGAGAGAGACTTAGTAAGATGCCAGATGCCAAAGGGGCAAAGGAAACTGCTTAAAGAGGCCTTGAGGCCAAGCCTTAAAGGACAGGGCGGAGCTCTGGCTGGTGGGAACCAGGGGAATAAACAATTCCTGGCGAGGAGAAATTATAAACAGGAGGAATCAAAACTTCTTTTGAGCCCCTACCCATGAAATGTATGTGAAGAAACTGTGCATGCCAAAGATGTTATTGTGCCCTATAAAGAAATCCTGCTCAGCAATTCCAGGGTGCTTTGTTACAACCGATAATTATGCTGTTTACCACTAATTGATTAAAGTCTGCATCACCTCAATCACAATAGCATTTATTTGTAGAGTGATTAGCAGTTCAGTAAGTATCTTTAATTATACCTACATATTTCATTTGATCCCAAATCCCTGTAGGAAAAGGTTGGGTCTGACTTGGAGAGTATTGTGCTAAGTGAAATAAGCCAGACAGAAAAAAAACAAATACCTTATGATTTCACTCATATGTGGAATCTAAGGGACAAAATAAGCTAACAAACAAAATAGAAACAGACTCATAGATACAAAGAACAGCCTGACAGCTGCCAGAGGGGAGGGGGAGGGGGAGGGGGCTGGGTGAAAAGGTGAAGGGATTAAGAAAAAAACGCACAAAAAATTCATAGACAGACAGTAGTGTGGTGATTACCAGAGGGAAAGGGGTAAGGAGGTAGGAGAGGGTAAAGTGAGTATAAATGGTGATGGAAGGAGACTTGACTTGGGGTCAAGTACTGTGCTGTATACAGATGATGCATTATAAAATTATACACCCAAAACTTATATAATTTTATTAACAAATGCCACCCCAATAAATTCAATAAAAATAAAATAATATAAAAAGAGAAAAGAAAATTTTGGTCCGAGATCTGCCATTCTCTAGCTTCGTGGCCCTGAGGACATTATTAGCTCTCTGAGGCCTTAGTTTTCTGGATTAAGTGGGAAAGATCTGAGAAGTACCGAGCCCATATGAAGTGTTCAACAAATATTAGTTTTCTTCCTTAAGAAATGATAATAATAAAGTAACTTTCCCCTGGGGTTCTCTTTTTTTCCCTCATGAAATTATATAGATGAATCAGGTTATTAATCGACTCCCTTTTGGTAGAATTTTTTTTTTTAATTTTTGAGGACCTCTAGTTTGTGTGACGTTTAGCTAATTTTTTTAGGTTCACCTCATTAGAGAATCTGCAGTTGTCTGGTCCTGTATGATGAGGTTAGTTGCTTAACCTCCCTGAGTTTCCCTGTCTTTTCTGAATGAGGGATGATGTCTGTGAGTTATTGTGCGGATTTGAGAGGAAGAAGCATGTGTTAAGCCCCCAGCATGGTGCTCGGCCTAGAAAACGTTCGGTGGTCCTTCCCTCCCATCTTGTCTGCCTTCCTTTCATGCACTGGTCCCTCAAGAGCTGGTCCCGTTTGGGGGAGGGGGGCTTGAAGCCAGTCATGCGCATTCAACCCAAAGCACATGCCATTATACTAGAAGCCAGAGAGCAACCAGGCCTGTCTGATGTCAGATCGATATCATGATTAGCAATAATTTCCCCACGTTTCCACATTCAGCAATTGATGAAGAGACACGTCTTAGCAATTTCTTGGATGTTGCCAAACATGATGAGGCACCGATGGCTACAGGTTGGTTGCTGTGAAATTCAATTGACACTAATCTGCCCAGGAGCAGGACAGCGCCGGGCGAGGGGGCACGGTGTCTGCCCCGCCGTCCTGTGTCTCTATCAGGAATGACTAAACTGGGTCAGGGAGCAGGGCTCAGAAACACTTGCTTCCACATTTCAGCTCGTCCTGAAAGGAACACATTCCAAACTTCAGAACCAGTGGTTTATGACTAATCCCGAATAAATCACTGGCTTTTCTCCCAGGGCTTCATGATTTTCCAGCAAACATGAATGGCTTTAATATGGAGACAGAGAAAGAAAGAGATGTAAGAAATGACAAAAGGGTTCTGGTAAAAGAAATAACAGCCTGCCCGGGGCTGTGTCACCAAGGAGCCCTCTGTGTGCTCGGAATCTAATTTGGGATTCTGAATGTAACCCGACCTGTCCCTTCTGGGAAGGGGAAGCAGCAAGCACATTGCTGGCCAGGGAGAAGGGTCCCCAGCGGGGCTCACCCTGCGCCCTCGCATACAAGTGCTGTTTATCTGAAAATCACTAGCACATCTGAAGTAGTGACTGCATCCTCATGGGAGGCAGAGAGGGGGGCGTGTTCCTCTCAGCCTCTCAACCAGAGCACCCCCCTGCACCTATGCCCACATTTCTCCCAGTGTTCAGAGCTATGCATTTTTAGTAACACTAATAAACCACATTTGAATATAGTGCTTCACGTTTAACATATAATTTCTCATAGTTTTTTCTGACCCATGGAGCATTTATTTTAAAAAGCAAGATAGGTATTAATAGAATTAAAATAATCAGAGTTAGCCCTGGCCAGTTTTGCTCAGTGGTTAGAGCCTCTGAAGGGTCCTGGGTTAGATTCCGGTCAAGGGCACGTATCTCCATTGCAGGCTTCATCTCTGCCCTGGTTGGGGTGCATGCTGGAGACAACCGATCCATGTGTCTCTCTCATATTGATGTTTCTCTCTCTCTCTCTTCCTCTCTCTCTGAAAAGCAATGGAAAAAATATCCTCAGGTGAGAATTAAAAAACAAACAAACAAACAAAATAATCAGAGTTGAATGATTTGCATGAGTTTGTACAGCTAGTAATTGTTGGGGTGGGCTTTATACCTGATCTTCTGATGGGAAGATTAGGGTTCTTTTTCTCAAAAGAGATCCCCCGACCCCCCCAATACTGGGATGTGCATTCTGTCACACAAATGATTCTGTTGGAAAGAAGAAAAGACGGAGCAAGGAAAGAAGAAAGGCCAAGAGGAAGAACAGAAGAAAGGCAGGGCTGACTGAGTCGCCTCCCCAGTCACAGTAAAATAAACGCCTTGCTCAGTGGACTGTGCGGCGGGTTGACCCGATGGCCTCTCTGGCACAGGGGCGGCTGGCACACCTGCTGTGGGAGGCGGGAGGCGGCAGCCGCGGGGCTGCCTGTGATGGACCCTCTCCTCGAAGGCCCAGCCCCCGTCGGTGCACACGGAGGGGAGCGCGGAGGGCAAGGCGATGGCTGGGACGTGCTGGAGATGGAGTGGGGGGGGGAGGGAGGTTTGTGCAACTTGGGAAGGTCCAGAAACATAGTAAGGAAACCTCCCCCCATTGCTCCAATAAATAACCCCATGTGCGGTGCACAGAGAGGGCTCTCTTCCCTGGCTGCCCCGGGTGGGGGTGTACAGATGGTCACGGGGAGCCTGCCAAGGGGATGCTGGGGGAGGAGCAGCCCCGCCTGCGGCTGGATGAGTCGGCAAGACCCAGGGCACCGGGTGGGGAATCTGCATTCTATGGGCTTAGCTCTGTGTGAAGAAAATAGATTTGGGAGCATCCGTACTCTGCATTCAGGTCCCTCCTCTGACACTTATTGTCTGGGAACCTGGAGCAAACCACTAAACTCTCAGTAAGCCTTAGTTTCTTTATCTGAAAGTAGAATACTAATAGTGCAGTCTCAGTGGGTTCTGTGAGATTCAGTCAGTCAATGGAGTCAAGTGCCCTGTCAAATGTCGAATGCACAACAGGGATCCATAATGTGTCAGTGTGTCTGTACATATGTGTATGTGTATATGTGCATGTGTGTGTATGTCTGATTTCTGTTTATCTTTTATGTATGCATCCATGGTTCTGTGTACATTTATTTTCCAACCCATATAATCTCTCATTTTAAACAGCGCTCTATAACTGCAATTTGAATTAAATGTTCTTGAACAAGTTTCTCAACCACTCTAAATATAAGTACTGTCTTTGTAAAATTCGAGAAGGGAAATAATTAAGGGGACCAACGCTTCTGCATTTGCCCGAGACTTTTCTGCTTTTAGTACTGAAAGTCCCATATTCTGGGAAACCCCTTAGTTCCAGGTAAAACAAGACTATTAGTCATTTTAGAAATACTATCTACTTGCGGGGTTAATGCCGGGGTAAAATAAAGTAAAAGTGGTATATGCAAAGCACCAGTCATGCAGCAGGTATTTAACAAATGGTGACTGTCAACATTATTATAGATGCTGAAATTTTTTGGAAACTATTTAAAGATCTTGAGCAAGTTTACTCGTGTCGGTTTATTTGCATTTCCATACAGCCTTGTAAAAACATTCTCAGTCATTCAAAAAGCATTTGTTAAACACAAAGTACGCCAGACGTCATGGTATGTGCTGAACACATTGATGAACAAGACAACCGCTGAAACATATTTTATTTGAGAAAACAGACAATTATGCAACAGTCTAGTATGGGGAGCTCTACTTTAGAAAATGCGATAGAGGAGAGCTTCCTAGAGGAGCGGAGATGTGAAGCATAAGGCAGAACCAGGCAGGTGAAGGGCAGGAAGGAAGGTGAGCAGAAGGGACCTGAGGCAAGGAAGGGCTCGGTGTTCCAGGAGGAAGGGACGCCCGTGGGGTGAGGAAAAGAGAATGACATGGGGGGGTGCCGAAAAGGAAGCACGATCTGGTTCGAAAAAGGGTCTTCGAAGCCAAGGCAGGAGTTTGTCTTCACGCTCCGTGATGGTCTCCTCTTCGTTCAGTCTGGATGAGAGAAGGGAGGTTCTAAATCAAGCATAATTTCATAGCCTGAATTCACACCTCATCAACTGAACTTTGCCTAGAGTTTGCCTTGGTCGACGGTGGCCAGTGTGACAGTTGGATTAGTCCACAAGCCAACATCAGCTTGGTTGTGACTTTAAGAGTTTCCAGGCACCAGGCTATTGGCACAGGCCTGAGAGTCTCTGTGTGGGGTCTGCCAACCAGGGAAGTTGAGGATGCTCCAGATTGGTCCTGGTGATCCCATCAGGACAAAGATGCCAAGGCCGTAGCAGTGATGCCGCTCTTGCTGTGAAAACGGTACTGAGGTGCCATGGGCATCTCAGGTCTTCCCTACAGAGAGGGGGCAGGGGGAGAAATGCCGCCGCAGCAAAGGGAGCCGCCTGCGATGCATAGATCCTGGTGCCGTGTGCAGTCACCTGGTCCGAGCAGCTCTGCGCCTTCAGCCCCACAGGACTGCACGCTGCTTAATAAAGCATCTTAATTTGGATTTAATAGGATATCTATCGGCTGCTAAAAACAGCAAATTGCTATTTATTAATGACATAATTATTAAAACTTAACACCTGGGCAGTGGAAGCTGAACCAAGAATGGTGAAGTTCCCTATGATACTATTTTAATAATGTTATTTAATTATTTACACTTTTGAATTAAAATTCAATACAAACCTTAATATAATGTATTAAATGTGGAACTGTATGCAGAGTATGGCTCACCAGGCTTCTGCCTTTCTTCCTAAACATCACCCAACTTCTTCTGTCTCCCTGCTTCTATATGTGTGTGTTTCCTAGATCTAGACCTCAGACGTCAACAGAGACGTCAATTGCCTGTCCGTGCAAACGAGCTGATGGCTTTTTTAAGGGACTATGAACTCTTAGCAGATCTCAGACCTCAACCTGGACCTTTGATTGTACAGCTCCAGTCATGCTTCCCCTAATCGTCTCACCACAGGACGTCTACAACAGAACCAAACTAGTGTCCTCCGCAGGGACAGTTCTCCTTATAACATCCAGGGACCTGCTAGCTCAGCCATTTAGCCCCCCCCCCTGACTGGGACCAGGCCACCTCCCCTGTGAAGCTGCTCTAAGGCTGGGACCCGTGGCTGACGCATGGCAGGCGGAGGGGCGAACCTTTCCCTTTTCCTTTCTCTTTCTCTTTCTCCTTCCCCTTCCCAATAAAGTTTCTTCTGGCAAATAAATAAATAAATAAAATGAATAAATAAATAAAAATATTTAACTCTGTAATCCCAGCCACCCCATCCAGGGGACCATCAAGCTCCAGCACGTTTTCCTTGGCCCTGCTCTCAAATCCATTCTTTTCCTTCCATCCTTATGGAGCCAACAGTTTAATCCAGCCTTGGCTATCACTCAGATGGGTTGATTCTCTCTGATTCCAATTTCTATCTGTTCTCACTCTGATACATTGTTACCATATTATTTTGCCTAAATTACATTTAAAAATATGCAGAATTTAATGTTTAAAACAATTTTTAAATGCTTGCCGTTACCTGTAGGACAGAGTTAAATTCCAGGACCTGGCCATTTAGGCTGCTCCCTAGCTGGCTCTAGTTTAGTCACTGATCTTGTATGACATTCTTCCTCGAGTCGGTTAAAATGTATTGATCACTCATCTGTGTGGAAACTGCATACATGTGTTTGCCAAGCACACACAATATAAAACTCATTTATTGAGCACTTTATATTTCTAGAAGCTTCTCTAAGTGTATTTTATAAACTTACTCCTTAAATTCTGAGGCACGTGGAATTATCAGCTCCATTGCAAAGGTGGAGCAAGGCACAGGGGTCAAGTGGCTTGGCCAAGGTTACCCGGTTTGAACAAAGCGGGGCCAGGGTCCCAACCAGCACTGCCTACTGCCTCCTGTAACATAGACTTCGTATCTCTGTACAAGTCGTGGGTCTCTGCCTCACCTCCTATGGCCAGGCCGTCCTGCCTCACCTGAAGCAGCCTCACAGTTTCTGCCTATGAGACTTTCTCGGTTGTCGATGTTCAGACTAGACCCTGTATCTGCGGTGCAGCCACTCTGACACTCCTACTCGCCATGACCCTCCCTCTACTCACAGAACTTAATTTCTCTACCTTTCCTTTAACATTCAATCATGTGCCATTTTGTGAGAAATGTTGCTGTAATTCAGCTTTCTGGGATATGTACGTGCCCTGTTTCCTCAAACCAACCGTAAATTCATGGAGGTCCAAAAATCGTATATGTTCGCATACCATTCGTGTACTTAACACATGGTTGTGTATATAGTAAACGCTCGCTGAACGTCTCCTGAGTGACTTTTGGCCCAGCCTCCACTGGCAGTTCCTTGTACATTAATGACTATGCCTGTGAACTTTTGTGATGTGTTCTTTGCCTAGCATGTCTTCCCTCCTCTTCTTTCCAGAATTAACTCTTGCTTGTCTCCCAGGGCTTAGCTTAGGCATCACATACCCCAGAAGCCTGCCCTGGGAGCCGTCTCCTGGCTGGCTCAGCTGGCTCTCTGTGTCACCTGGACAGTTTACTTCTCTTTCTACGTCAGAATACAGTAAAGGGGTATGCTTGGTACCTGTTTTTAGGTCGCTAGACTGTGAATCCCTTGTGGACAATGTCTGTGACCTTTTCAAAGTTATGTTCTCAGTGCCATGAACAATGCTGGTGTATGGAAGTAATCAGTGGGTACTGACGAATGAACTGAGGAAGGAAAGGGAAAGAAGGAAGGAAGAGGGAGGGAGGGGTGAAGGAAGCAATCTTAGTATGTTTCCAAGAGCCTATATGATGAAAAGAGGTAAGATGAAGATTTTATCTATGGAAAAATATAAAAATATAGGAAACCCATCCTCAGTTGCTCAAAACTTCTTTATGAATATGGATTCGCTGAAACCAGCATACATCCTATTAATTCAATTTAATTTTAAATACTGACAATGTGTTAGAAGCTGTCACCTAGAAAAATGATACTTCCAATCCCCCAGCACCTTAGGCAGGATGCTGCTTTAGTTCCAATAGTGGGGATCGCCCCTCTGGTCACACAACATTAGCCCCACACCTGAATGGTCTGCCTTTGAAACTTCCCCGGGGGAAATTCTCCACCTTCAGGTTATACCCTTAGAGAGGATTAAAAGAACAGCAAGCATTTCACCAACTCCTAGTTCATGAGTTGGCTACTTTCCAGTTGTTCGGAGAGGGAGACAATGCTAGATGATTCTTCCAAGGATGAGATGTGATGGTGTCACTTAATATACTTACTTTGCTGACAGCTCTGGCCCACACCACCCTCTGCTCTGCTTGGGGACTGTCCATTGCTCTCTAGTGTATGATTAGCAGATTAGCTATCATGTAAGAAGCAGGAAAATGAACTCCCAGGAAGCCCTTCCAAAGCAGGAGTAATTCATTACCCGGCCTGATTTCCACTTAAAAGGTACTTTAAGCACACTTCCAACTACAAACCCTAAATCACCCTGTGTTCACAAAGTCCATCATTTTTTATTTTATTGCATGGCGTTGGCGTGACATAATCCCTCGCAGAGCATCTCGGAGTGCTTTACAGATCAATAAATCACTTACCTGCACAGCTGAAGCAGCATCTGCAAGGCCACCACCGTCATTCTGCAGGCAGCCTGTCCTCCAAGGAGCGGGCAAGACTGGGTGCCAAGGACGGCAGGCGCTGGGGCCAGAAGAGTGTACGGATTGGGGGAGTGGTGGTTCAAGAAGCGAATGCTCCGGTTACAACTGTGAATAAGTTCCATCAAGTTTAACTGATTTTAGAACTAAGGGAGTTGAGAAATTTGGATCCTTAGACAGTCAGCAAATCAGGTTTTCCATCATTAACTTGTCACTTATTTTTCTGTCTTGGAAGATCCACTCTAGCTTTTAAAAAGGCATAGCCGTAAGTCGCAACAGTATGTCTTAGAAGTCTGGGGTTGTAGATCCAGTGGTCACTCAGTCCTCACCACACTAATTCTCCATTGTTTTTGTCCTACCGAGTACCTGTGAGGGTGCAGGGAGGGTGTGTGCAATCATGCACACACACACACACACACACACACACACACACACACGCTGCCTCTCTATCTAAAGATTGAGGAATTTAAATCTAAAAACGATTAATTGTGTCCTGGCCACTGTGGCTCAGTTGGTTGGAGCACCATCCCATATACCAAAAAGTGGCAGGTTCGACTCCCCACCAGGGCACATACCCAGGTTGCGGGTTCAATCCTGGGTCGGGGTGCTTACGGGGAGGCAACCAATCAATGCTTTTCTCTCACATCTGTCTCCCTCTCTCTCTCTCCCCAATCCTCTCTCCAAAATCAATGGAAAATATCCTAGAGCGGGGATTAAAAAAAGTAAAAAATAATAAAAACGATTCATTGGTGCTTACGTTATGGAAGACACCCTATTCAAAACAGCAGAAGTTTGTTTTTTTTTAAAAAGAGTAAGGTTCTTACTCAATATCTTATATTTAGATAATTCATAACATAGAAGGAAGATGAAATAAATGTAACATAGAGAGTCAAGTTGAAATACTTTGAAGGAGCTATGGGATCCCCAGGGAGGAACGGTCACATCTTTTTGGAACTTACCTAGAAAACCTTGTAGAAAATATGGTCACACCACCAGGCCTTGAGCAAGGCCAACAGGTACAGCGAGTTGGAGAGAAGATCTAAGTGATCAAAATCAGCTTCAAGGGCACCAGGGTAAAGAAACAGCGAAGACCACATGCTCATCGGTGGGTCTTCCCGTTGTGTGCCGTGGAGAGGAGTGGGAGGGGATTCTAAGGAGGGAAAGGAACCAAGGCTAAGGGAAGATATCTGCATGAGCCCCCCTTCTTATTAAAGAAGAAATCCAGCGCTAGATCAGTGCTCCAGGAAGCCGAGAGGGGAGCACTGACATTTCTGGCCAACCTGATTCTCCTGTGAGGGCTGCCCTATGGCGCTGGAACAGGGCATGGTGGGGGCTCAGCCTCCCTGGGGTCTCTGGCAGGCCAGATGGCACTGCATGCTGGCGGGCGACGTGCTCTGGAACGGCACGCTGCAGTGGCTTAGGCGGGTGCTTATTCAAGGAAAGAAGGGATCATGAAGAAACTTAAAAGAGCTGGGTGAAGGGGCCACTTAATTTGGGTAGAATTAATGAGTCAAATCCACTGTCAGTGAAACTGAAATGGTGTGTTAATGATCCAGTTCTGGGGTGGTTACAAACATGTAGCCGGTGGGGAAGGTGGTGGAACAACCATTATAATTCCCTCCTATAAATATCTGTTGAGCTTTTACTATGGATGTAAATGGAAGTAAGTCCTGGCTCAGGCCGTCAAAAAGCTCATGGTCTAGTGGATGAGAGGCACTAAGCCAGTAACCATAGCAGAGTGGGGCGAGCGCCAAGCCAGGTGCCGGACAGATGACACTCACTTTATAAACCAACTGGCAGACAAATGGGTAGTCGGACATGAACCAAAGATCCCATTTGCTAGTTTAGATGGTAATGGAGAATTAGGCTTAGATGCGCAGCAACAACGAGCTCCTAATTCTGAACCCCCGGGTGAGACCGATGCCCACAGGCAGCTGCTGGCTGTGCTGCGGGCTGTCCCGCACCTGTGGACATTGCCCTGTGGCGCGTGCACCAGGAGGAGTGCAACAGAACCTGGCCTCCTAAGGGAAGCCGGGCTCCCAAACTAAACACTGAACAGAGTGAGGGGCCCTGTCCCTGAATTTACAATGGAAACAAACCCCTCCTTCCGTTGAGGGACCGGTTTAGGGGACTGAGAGAAAGAGACCACGTGTGCCAGGCTGTGAGAACGCGGATGACAAGCAGCTGGCGTGTAGAGTTGACCGGGGGCAGAGAGGGGCCGAGGTCAGAAACACTGCAGCAAAGTAGCATCTGATCTGGACCTTACCGGGTGACAAGGAGCTTTCTGGGAAGGACATAAGGAACATTATGGACCCTGCATGCTTAATGGCTGGGAAGGACATGATGTGTTGGGGATGACAAGGGGATACGTTGAGGTGGAGTCTGGGGATGTCCATGAAAACCCCGGTCGGTGCTTGATTCTGAGCGGCCTGTACGCTAGGAAAGTGTGCATGGGCACTACCAGCTGGGCAAGAGGGAGCAATTGGAGGCGTTTCGCAGAGGCGTGATATGATCAGAGTTGCATTAGGTGGACTCCGAGTGCAGTGTGGAGAGTGACTCGTGGGTGCGTGCCCGGGTTGGGGTGACAGTGCAGATGGGAAGGGAGCGGAGCCTAGGAGAGTGGTCACTGCAGTGTTGCAATGTAATCCCTTCCCATCAATGCATTCTGACTTCGGGTTTAAATAGGAGGAAATAGAAACTAAATTCAAGGTAAGATGTTTCTTTTATGTTGAAAATAATTCCTCTGATTTCTCCTCATTTGTGCCTGTAACCCCTATACTTCAGTCCCGGGGCTATTCTGCCCACTATCATTGTAAGACAACAAAGAAATGTTTCAATAGAGTATTTATTTCCCTTCTACTGGCTTTTGTCTCTACAGTATCTCCCAAAATTGTAGAGATTTCTTCAGATATCTCCATCAACGAAGGGAGCAATATCAGCCTCACCTGCATAGCCACGGGTAGACCAGAGCCTACGGTCACCTGGAGACACATCTCCCCCAAAGGTAAGAAGAGCGCAGTGTGGTGTGTGTGGTGTCTTGCGAGGGCCTGGGAGGATTGCCGGCCACGACAAGGGGTCATGATGCCGGGGACTTCATCCGGAGGGGCCTGTGCTTTGAGTGGCCTGATGATGATGCTGGTGGCTCTGCAGAGGACTTGGGTGTTCTCCAAGGCAGGCCTGTCCGCTGAGACGCCAGCAGTCCTGCTTGAGCACGTCTCCAACCCCCGGGAGCCCAGTCCCCGTTGGCCGTGGAGGAAATGCTGCTGAGGTGTCCTGGGCGAATGTCACTGGCCCTGTCTCATGTTGGGACAGTTAGCTTTGGTGACATTGTTCTGCTGGTTGCTGTAAGAGATAGAAAACAAGCAAAATATTAAAGGAGAGCTTCGAATGGCCGCGTTTCTCAATGGAAACTTTCCGAATCTGTGCTTGTTCTGCGTTGCCAAATATCTGGTCTCTATTCCATTGGCTGTTTTGTAGTTTTGCTGTTGTTTTATTGTGATTAATCCTAGATAATCCAAATTGCAAATTTTACTTTGTCTTAATGTTTGATGCTGTGTCGACTAGACTAAGTGTTGTTTTGTGCTTTTGTGGCTAGAACATTAAACCTTTAGATTTAAGTGGATGCCATTTATCACTAAGCTTGCTTTTATTCATGGTGCATTAAATGATTTTATTTGTTCTTCAGTATCTATTGAATGCTTGCAATAGTCCAGGCACACTTCTAAGCACGGGGGGTGTAGCAATAAACAAAAGCATATAAGCTCCTGCTCTCAGAAGCTCACATTCTCATGGGAAAAATGACCGAAAAATGAAGATACGATATAACAGGTGGTGACAAGTAAGAGGAAATGGAGCAGTTTACCTTGGCAGAAGGAAAAGAGGCCTGGGCAGGGATGGCCTTTGAAAAGGTGACATTTGAGCAGAGACATGAGTAGAGATCCTTAATGTCATTGCTTATTGCTGGTTTATGTACATATGGATGTATGCAGGAGGTGTGTGCGTTGCTGAGTAGTAAAGGCTTAAGGATTTAAAGGAACCAGAGTGGTAGTTGTTTGCTAGGTGTTGCACGTTGGGTCCCCCAAAAGCTGACCCTACAAGGTGACCGGCATGCAAGAAGTTTATTCAAGATGCTCTTGGAATCAACCTGTGGAAGGCAAGAGAAGGAAGAGGGCTGGGCAGTAGAAGCTGAGTTGCAGTGCAGGCAAGTGGAGTATCTCAGCTGACCTTACGGGAATTCTGAAGCTAGGGCGACCCTTCAGAGATGCCCTTTGTTTGAGGTGAGGGGCTGGCACGGCCGTCAGTCACTGAAGCTGGGCTGTCCGCAGAAAGGCTGTGGCCTGGGCCAGGCGCTGGTCTTCATATGACACAATCCCCCTGAGACTGCAGCTGAGGCTGTCTGTCCACCAGCAGTACATTTGCCCCCTGGGGTGGACATCCTCTGCTCCCGAAAGTGGCAGCACATCACAGTGCCCACTACTCTCGGACATTTAAAAATACCAGTTTAGGGCTGTAAGGGGGCCCCAAATACCAAACCCCTTCTCTTAGACTTGATGGTTTGCCCTGATAGAGGTTCTCAGAGAAAGCATGAGATGTTCAGGGTTTGGCCTGAATTCCCAGGAGCTGTCCCATGTCATCTTTCCCGATGCTACCACTGTGAGAAAAGGGATCAGGGAGCCACTCGTGTCTCTGCTTGTCTATTGACTTGAAATGACCTTAAGCGTGGACTGGCCCACAATCTAGGAGGAGGCATCAGGTGTGCACGAGATCATTACTCATGGAATTGGTCCTGGGGTCCCTCTGAAGGAGGGGCTGTCCCAATGGACAGACTTTTGAAGTCCCTGGTGCACACCACTCATCGCTGCTTAATGCTGAGTCCCCAGGGCTACTGGCTGCCAGGGCCGCCTGTGACTTTAGAATCCGCAGGACATTCACCATCCCGGGTGGACTTGCTCTGCCTTCTGTCCAGACGCACGGCACCCTCCCTCTTGCAGGTCTCCCTCCGCCTCCAGATGGAGGTCTTTTCCCATTTCCTCCTCTGGCCCTTCAGCTCTTTGTCATTTTCTGGTGGTTTCCTCTCCTCCAGGCACCGTCTCCCTTTGTCTTGCTCTTTTATGCTTTTTCCTTTTGCCCTTTACTCTCCTTTTTCTCACAGCCTCCTAAACGTTTCCTCTTTAAGTTCATTTTTTTCCACATTTTTATCTTTTTTCCACTCTCTTCCCCACGCAATTACTTTTGTCTTCCCTCTGACAGGGGAGCCCCCTTCCGTTCATCTCTCAGAAGCACACACGGCTGTGCCTTGGATTCCTTTTCCCATTGGGGGACCATCGAGCAAACTCAGTTCCCAGGGGACCGTACCTGAGCCTGGCCACCTGCTGCCATTTTGCTGGGGATTTTAGCTGCTATGGAAACAGACGATGGGTCAAGGGGAGAGGAGCAGGATAATCAGAATCTACCTGTGGATCAGCATAATTGAGATGCACAGTTTCTCCAGATCCCTGGTCCAGATTAGCCATCGCAGATTCAAACAGATAGGACACTCGGAGCAAAAACTAAGCCCCTTGGGACTCTCCAGGCCGCGTTCTCCCAGCCACTGATTGTTTGAAGATCAGAGGTGCCATTGGGCTGCTGCCAAGTCTAACTGGCTCTGCAGAACCCTAGCAGTCAGACCATCATCTTTCCCCACTAAATATTTCCAAAGGACGCTTATTTTAAATAAGTTAGGACAGGTTTGAGGTTCCTTGAAGAACACGATAGAGCGAGCGGTTGCCGTCCTTTGTCCCGGACTCTGAGTGGATCGTATCCCAATCAGCATCATTCTTACACACACACCCATCAACCCCCTGAATGGACAGCTGATCCGGGCTAAGCTCTTTGGCGACGACGATGGCTTCACTGAATTTTCTCTCTCCAGACTGACCTGTTTCTTAACTCACGCGTCGCTACTTGCAATAAGCTAAGCTAAGCTGCCTTAGAATATGCATTTCCACCTTGGCCACCTCTTATGTGGAAAAGGCATGCAGAAGTGTTCTCCACCGTTTTATTAGGGGTGTCTCATGCATTTCCACACACACAGAAGCTGGGGGGATTGTCTGGTAGGACTGGGTGGCAGGGGCTTGCCCTCAGGTTGTCTGCCTAGCATTTTACATCAGATGGAGAAAATGCCAGTTGTCCATTTCCAAGGGGAAGAGGGAGGGGAGGCCTCCCAAGCTACCTCTCGCATCACCACTGATCCCGAGAATTAGATTCCCACCTACTGTCTCTGGTAGCGTGTTTTTTAAGCTCCCCACATGAATTTGCTACTCCCAAGAGTCCAAGGAGAAAGTGCATTAGCTTTGTAAATGCACCTGCCTGCTTCCGCACTCCTGTTGGGGATGCACGGGTGTTGCAAGCACCTGCACGGGCCTTGGTGTTTTCAAAAGGAAGTGCCCTCACCTCACTGTCTCAAACCAAAACACCGTCTAGATCTGCATGGACGTCTCACAGGGCCGTCTTCCAGTTCCATGTAGTGCTAGGGGATGACTCCAGGTGCAAGTACCACCAGTGTGCTCGGGGTCTCCTCAGACACAGTCCCCGCCGTGCCCGTGCCTTGTGGTTTGTTGTCTTCTAGGGGTACAAGGATTTATTTTAGCACAGCCCTTAAGCTCTAATGTTTCTGTTACTAAGAGAATGTCTTTAGTGTCCTTGATTCCGCAGGGCCCTCCCCAAGGAAACGGAAACACATCTCTGTAACTGCAGCCTAAAGGATGCCTGTTAGGACCTCAGGCTTCTTAGAAAAGTGTTCTCAAAACACACTTTTCATGTTTCCAGTTTCTGTCGGGTTGTAAGATCTTTAAAGAGAAGGCCAAGATTTCTATGTTGCCACATTCGTGGGGGCAGAACTTAAAGCTCAGGTGAAGGCATGACTCCGGGCACCGATGCTTGGGTTCCACACGTGGAGTCGGGGGCCTCTTGGGTGTACCTCCCTCTCTCTTTCCCCCACCAAATAAAACACAGAAAGTGAAAAACTCACTGAGGCGCCTGAAAGAACTCCTTGTACCCAGATATCGGTGGGGGCTCAGTAAGGCCGAGTGAGCTGTGTGCAGAGATGTCCTGATCTCTAATTCATGAGTCTTTTGAGACCAGGGCTGCCTCTCACTCATCTTTGACTCTTTACCTCCCAGCACAATGCTCAGCCATAGAAAGCATCCAAGAAATGCTTGTTGATTCAGTGAGCAAGCCCTTATTTGTGCCGGTGCCCCACAGGGGCCTCTTCTCCCAGTTCAAAGGCTTCCTCCTGACCCACGGGGAGCCCTCCTCCACTTAGACGTGTGGTTGAGATCTGGTGTGTTTCCTGCCTGAGCTCTGCTGGCGAGTCTTCAGGACATTTTCTCTGGTCTTCACAAGATCGCCAAGCCTCTCCTGAAGTTCCCTGGTGGGAATCCTGCTGTGGCAGGGCTGGGCTTCTCCTTGAAGGAGACACCCCTTCTCAAGTTCTCTTTCGGAGAAGTTGAGAGGGCTCACCAGTGACTCTGAAGGCAGGTCTTCAGAGAGCTCACTTCTGCCCTCATCACTGCCTCCTGCAGTCACGCTCCTGACATGTGTGTTTGTCTGACAGGTTCTTTATCTGGCCTTTCTGGTGATCCTTTAGGTGTCTTACCCTTCTGAACCCTACCTGTGCCTCAACCCTCAGTGGCTCCAAAGAGTTTTGTAAAACAGCCCTAGATAGGGAGAGTTTGTTCAAATACATATGAAATTTTTCTCCTGCTCATGGGTGAAAAAAATAATAAAAATACAAAGAAAACAGCACCAAAAAGAGAAATATCATTTAAAAAATTCTTCCCACTTCCACAGTGTGTGAGGTGAGGTGGAACAGAGATTGATTGAGTGGTTTTCTCCAGGGCCATACAAGACCGTGGGAGCAGAACTAGAGCAGGACCCTACGTCCATTGGGTTCCAAGCCAAGCCCTCTGTCAGGAAGCCATGTGCACCCATACCTGCAGGGCCAAGCGACCTTTCCCAGCGGCCAGATAGCTTTCTTTTACCCCTCAGTTCTCCTGTTGTACTTGAATAGACCCAGTGGGCAGTTGGTTGTCCCAGCCCTTGTTTCTCTGACTTTTAAAAGGCACCAAGTTGGTGAGGACAGAGTGACCCTTGGATGGAAGCTCTTCTCCTTGCTCATGCCCCGAGCCTTCCGTGCCCCTGCCTCACACCCACCTATTTTCCCATTTGTCAGCACTGACAGGCCTTCCTCCCTGGCCAAGCAGGACACTGAAGCACTAATTGGCACTGGAGGTATCGCAGCTTGAGTTCAACCGGAGCTGGCAGGCTCCATGACTCCGGTGACAGCTCTGTGAAGAGGTGTCAGGAGTGCGGCTCTGGTGTGCCATCGGCTGACGGCAGCACCCTGGCACTAATGAGCAGCCTGTCAGCACCAGCATCAGGGGCCCCGTGTGGCACCAGGATCATTAAGATGGCAGACAAGAAAAACTGCTCCAGCAAAAAGAGCCAGACAGAGAGGGAAGGAGCGCAAAGTGGAACGAAGGGTATCGCCTTACCCACGGAGGGTAACCACCCAGCAGGAAAGGATCAGTATAAAAAAAGGAAAGGCAAAGATTTAGAAAAGATCTCTGTCTATGCCAGCTTTGGACAACTCTCAGACTCTCATTTTGGTTGGGTTGCCCTGTAATTAATCGATGCCTCTATAAATCTTTTCTGCAGTAGGTCAAGAGGGGACTCAGTGACTAAGTTAACTCCCAGTCATGGCCACTGTGCTGTGAAGCCAAGAAGTGGCCTAACTTAAGCAAGACGGGCTGAGGGAGAAAGGAAGGCCTGGGATCTGTCTGCTGCTGGCAGGGCAGGCTCCCTGTCCCGGGGACCTGCTCAGCGGCCTGTCTTTTGCTGGATCATTGGAATCAGGACAGGCAATTAAGAAGAGTGTTTCCTGTCATTTCATCCCATAGCTGGACATAGGGAATAGCCAGGATGTCAGCTCTAGGTATCTGCTACCTGAGGGCAGGTGTGCATTTCCCAGCTGCTTCATTCCTCTGCCTCAGGCTCGGGACTGGGCAGGTCTGGCCCTTCTTTGAGGCTTTGGCTCCCTGCAATGGCTCCATTTCTATGAGTGGAGGCTGCCTGAGAGAAGACAGTGATGTGTCTGTTAGAGATGGGTTTTGAAGGCAGGTCCAGCTGGATTTGAATTCCTCTCCACTACTCAGGGGCTGGATTGTGCCAAGGGAGCGACGAGCCTCTGTGAAAACGGGCTTCTCTATCCATGAGATCCTGTTTCTTGGTGTGGCACATAGAGCCTTAATGAGTCGGTTCGGGGCCCTGACCGCAGTCAGTCTGACAGCCTGAGGTCGCCACACAGCCGGCACCCTCGCCGCACATTGCCACCTGCTCCCTGCAGCATCCTCTGCATGCACCTCTTGGGTAAAGTTCTGTTTTGTCCTAAGGCCACGCCCAAATGCTCCACTTCAAAGCCTCTGACGACCTTCTTTGAGATCCACACGGCTTTGCAAGCATTTCTAACAATGGCCATTCTTATGTTACCCACACACAGGTCCCCTTGTTGTCCTAGGGGTCAGGGGGGACAGGAATCGTCCTCATGCTGTTTGGTTGTACCCCAGTGCCCAGTACAGCACCAGACTTTGTGGGCCCTGCTAGCGATTGCTGAACAAAGGACTATCCAATCTGTAGATACAGTATTTTTCCTTTTCTTTTTAAAATTAATTCTTTCTGGTGCATAATTTAAAACAAAATCGATCTTAATGCGTAAAGGGCAAGCTACAGGAGCTTCATGTCTTTACATCATTTTCCACTGTGGATCACTTGTTTCCCAAATCTTCAAGGGGATTCTTAAGAAAAAGCTCTGCCCTCACCAGCCCCCGGTCTATCCCTAGGCCAAGGCTTGTACTCTTCGTCTGCAAAATAAAAACAACAATGACTTTGCGACATGAACGTGGCCCCCTAAGGATGCACAGTAGGTGCCCGACAGTGTTGCTCCCGCAGCCCCGGCAGCCCTTCCTCTTTGCTCCCACTCATGGCACAAGAGCAGGAGGGGAAGAAGTTAAAATTCTTTTGTCTGAAAAGGTTGAATTCCTACAAAAACCCAAGTTCAGTCAGTTGCCAGAATGGAGAGATAGTCCAAGGTGCTTAATCAGCACCTCCTTAACCCCTGCCATTTTCTAATTAACGGAGGTGCTTGGCTAAAATGCCCAGAGTACCCCAAGTCGCTGTCCCAGGAGGGCCAAGTAATTGCTATCGTAAAAGATATTGCAGTGGCCACTGATGGTGGGAGAAAAAAAAATCTCTGCCTCATAATGGGAGGTGGCAGGTCTCTGTCCCGAGCGAGGACACTGCACAGGTGTGAGGCCCGAGCTGTCCAGAGAGAGCGGTTTATGGGCTGAAGGTAAGCCGCTGGTGCAGCCTCGAGAATGGGGACAACGTGACCCAGACGCTGTTCGAGCAAATGACTTAAACGCAGACATGCAGAGGAAGGTGGGGAAGAAGAAAGCGAGGGGAGACGTTTATAGATCGCTCTTTACCTTCCTAATTCTCTTAACTGTAAAATTACAGGCAGATAGATACAGTTAGGGCGAAATTTGCCAATGTCAATAAGGGTTTTTGTAAGTTTAATATTTATGATCTGGTTTAAAGCAATATTACAGCTGTGCAACTTCCTACTTCAAAGGGGAGAAGAAATCATAAAAAGACTAGTGGGGAAATTAATGAGTTCAATGTGCTCGAATTGAGAACATATGAAAGCAGGCCTCCGTCTAGAAGCCAAGGGCAGGAGTGCATCCCACAGACGCTGTTTGTGGTTTTACCCAATTATTTTAAAACCCTTGAAAAATGTTGTAGAATCAGATGGCTGCCGAAATCAGACACTGCTAACAGCATCCTCCCCCACACTCCCCCGAGTCTTAGGCTATTTATGCTGGTACTTGGCGACCGTTACCATGCAGAACTGTTTTGATGGAACAAAAAAGGAAACAAAAAAGCAGGGAGATTGTAGCATCTTCCCCACAGATGCTAACAGCCCCGACTCAGGGAGATGCAAAGGCTCTTCACAATGGCAG
Source organism: Miniopterus natalensis (assembly GCF_054644295.1). NCBI lineage: Eukaryota > Metazoa > Chordata > Mammalia > Chiroptera > Miniopteridae > Miniopterus > Miniopterus natalensis. The sequence goes on along the minus strand of NC_142100.1, from coordinate 6,330,038 downwards.
CCCCTCCAGGCCAGGAGACCCCTTCTCTGAGGTGCACCCATGACAGGTACAGGAGGAGGAGACGGGCCTCCATAGGGTGTCACCACCCACCACAGCCACAGTGACCTCCACACCAGAGCACCCGGTAGACCAGGGAAAGGCTAGGGGAGCCCGTGACTAGGATCTGCTGTAACTGCCACATGATCCTGGAGAGTTTCCATTCAAAATAGTCTCGTCCCCAGGACTTCAGTTGGTGGCTCTGACTTTCCACTTACTTTTGGATCCTGAACTGGGCCGTGACCTGTGAGGACTGCTTTTTCCCTAGAGTCTAAATTACGAGAGTCTTTGTCACCCCAAAATAGCAATAACTAATAATTTGTGGATGTGTAAAATTGTGCTGAGCATTCTTCTGAACATTTACATGTAGTAATATCTATTTTTATCAATTGTATCAGGTCCTATGTTTAACCTGCTCTGCTGAAGAGAGGCTGAGGCTTACAGAGTCAGGCTAATGGGCCATGTCCCACAGCTCCAGGTGGCAGCAGGGAAGTCCCACCCCAGGCAGCATCTCCAGTACGGACTTGCCTAACCGCGGTGCTACACAGCGCCTGCCTCAGAGGATGGTCCTGGACCAGCAGGGTCAGCATCACCTTCTTTACACCCGCACCTGGTGTGGGACCTAGAAACCTGCATTTTACAAATTTCCCAGGTCACTGTGCTGCACACTCAAGTTTAAGAACTATTGCTGCATAGCACTTGCTATGTGCTGGGCACCCTGCTTTGTATACATTGCCTCACGTAGTCCTCACAAATGCCCTAATAAGTGGGCATTCTTTTCATTTTAGCAACCAAGAAATAGAGGTGTGAGGCGGCAATTGGCTCACAAATATTAAATAGCCACAGCAAGACTCAAATCCAAGTCGTGTGTATTCAAGATCCATATTATTAATGTGTGTTGATTTCCTGCCTGATTTCTAACCCATTGCTTCTTCTAGAGCAGCGATTTCCAGGAATTTTTAAAACCTGCAGTACCTGACTACTTATTCAGGGGCACTGACCTCTTTTCCCTTAGATGGGAAAATAAAAAAGTGACAACGACCAACATAACAATAGCCGTCCAGTGTGAGTGAGTCAAAATTATACCTATCTTTTGTCAGATCAGCAAAAAATAGAACATGTATTTATCAGTGTGCCGTAGAATTTTAGTAATTAGTTTGTGTGTGCCATGTGATGCAGAAGGCCGGAAATCGCTCTTCTAGAGCTTAGAGCCTGACTGTTTTCAGGTTCAGACCCCCTGTCAGCCTAGGGCCCTGGGTTGTACTTTCTCACACTGTTCTCGCAGATCCATGCACATCTGCCCGATGACGGACGACTCGTCCCATAATCTCAGGCTCCTTTCAGTGGACCTTTGCATGAATATCTCTGCCCAAAAGGCATAGCCCCAGCATGGGGCTGACCTCTCCGGGCTCTCAGGTGAGCTCTCTTCCTCCCCAAATCTCTCTTTTTAGTTTTGGGTTCTCTGCCCCCCCCACTCTTGACCACGTCTCCCAGCAATGATGAGGCTGCTCTCTGATTGATTTATGTTTCCTCGTGTTAAATACCGTCATTCACTCCCACCGTGGCGTGTCCTCTGCTTCATTGGTGCTATCAGGCTGTTTTACATTCTAACAGCTTTAGATGTGAGAAGGAACTGCTGGGTTTCAGGGCATGGTTTGCGCTGTCTGACGCCACTCAGCTTCCCTGCATGTCCCTGTGGCGCTTGGAGTCCTTCACCTTCCCAGTGCTGTAAAATGCTGTTCCCACTGGAGCCAGGGCAGCTGGAAAGGAAGGAGCAGAGTTACCAGCTCAGTTCTCCTGAAGGCCAGGTCCCAGCTCCCCGTTGGCTGGGCTGCCCGGGCTCCGCAGACCCAGGCTGCAAGGTCAGTCTGTTCATTGCCTTGGCATCGGGGTTCAGGAGGAGGTAGCCCTCCCTTTCCTAAGGAGATCGCATTAGCCCCTCACTTCTCTCCAACAGATGCTGGCTCCTCTCTGCTCACCCCTCCCCTAGCCACAGAAAACAAATTCATTCCTCTTCCCTCCCCTAACAGCGAGTTGAAATGAATGACTTTGGACTTGACAGTTGCCCCGTAATAGATTCAGGACTCCTCCCGCTTAACTGATCTGCAGCCCAGCAGGCCTCGGTTCCCTCTCTCACTCCTTGCCTCACGGCTTTGCCCTTTATGGGGTGGTTCACTGGGGTCACTGTGGTTGAAGCTATTTGGCCAGTCATCTGCATGATAGAGTAAGACAAATGGGTCTCTCCCTCTATTGATTTACTTGTTCCATCACATACCATCCCAGAAAGGGATTTAAGAAGAGAAGGTGACACGAATTTTGCCCCTAGGAAACCAAACTCCTCTGCAAAACGACTTTGAGTCTTCATGCATCGATCCATTTATTTACCCAGTAACCGTACGGAGTACCTACTGCGATGCACTGTCCTAGGCACTGGAGAGGCCTGGACGGACGGAGCCGACACAGAGCTTATATTCTAGGGGAGAGGCAGAAAGTCAGCCTGTGGATAAGTCAACCTTCTAATGTGTTATACAGTATATGCTGTGGGAAATTAATCAGGGTAAGAGGCAGAGATTATCAGGCACTGTTGGGGGTTTTAATTTCAACTAGAGTAGATGGGGATGGTTTCGTTAAGAAGATGCCCCATAAATGTTTGGGGAAGAAACAATGCTATGGCAGGAGTGTTCTTGGAGGGGCTGATGGTGATATAAAGGCACTCAGCCAGGACACATTGGTCACGTTAAAGGGTCACAGGAGGCCATGTGGCTCCAGAAGATTTATTGGCTACCTGCCCTTCGCTGGATAGACTGTAAGTTTAGTGAGGGCAGGGAGCATGCTGTTCCCTGAGCATCGCTGTGTGCACCTATACTTAGCATGGTGCCTGTGAAATTAGACAGACAGCCAGTAAATATTTGTTTAATGAATGAGTGAATACAGTTAATGTGGCATTATAGTGTGAGTAGTTGAATAAGCATGCTGGTAAGTTACAAGGTTCAAGTCAGAAACCGGGGTCTCTTCATTAGTTGTGTCAGGTTCCAAAGAATGACATGCCCAGGCCAGTGACAGTGGTTGTGTGTGTCTGAGGCAAAGAAGAAGGTCTGTGGAGAAGAGGGGTCCAGGCAGTTGATAGTGCAGGTGTCTGAGAAATCACCAGTGGGAACACTGAAGTCACCCCGATAATGGCTGAGGTTAGTGGCATGTCGGGCTGTGAGCCAAGTGTGAAAGTCCTCAAAGAATCATGAGGAGTTCAGCACATCAGTCAGTCACTGGGAGCAAGGGAGGGGGCGATGCAACATTGCCAGAGGGCAAGGGTTTCAATGTAAATGTGAAAGAGGTTTCCCAGGGACCTTGGGAGTGAGGAAGACCATCCCCCAACCTGGAGGCCAAAGCAAACAACCCAGCAGGTTCTTGGGGGGAGCTCCTGAGGAAGCAGGGTCTTCGGGAAGTGGGCCTGATTAATAAGGGCAGTTCAGGGAGCTCTACTGGGAGGCTTCGGGGCAGGGGAGCACGGTGCTTAGGTGTGAGTGTATCGGGGAGCACAGAGGTCAGACTTGGAAAGTGAGGAGAAGTGAGGAATGAAAGCGCATAGTGCTGATGATGGGGGAATAGACTTGAACTTCGCTTGGTCGCCGGGCAGTGTTGGATTTAATCCCATGTCCTGGTGGAAGACGGTGAAAGCACATCTCATACATCAGCTGCAGCCTGTATCTGCATAACCGATAGAAACCCTTTCTTCCTGAACCTGACAGTGGGTGGTGACAGTAGGCATCTGTTGGCAAGGTCAGGCCTTCTGGTGATCCAAAGCAAGGAGACTGGCCATTAGGAAGCATTAAAAGGCCAAGGTCAGGATCATGAGTTAGCAGGAGTGGAGAAGAGATGGAATGCAGAGACAGGCAGAAGGCTAGTTGCCAGAACCTGGCACTGGGTTTAATGTGGGTTAGGAGTGAGGGTGGGGCTAAGCCGAGAAGCAGCCCCAATTTCTGGTTTGACCTCCATTGCTGCTGTTTGGGGGACTAGGATTATGCATCTGGCTTTTGGCCCATGTGGCAATCCGTAGGATATCAGAAACTAGCTGGTGTCTGATTTATTTTTGGCTATTGGACTATGTAGGTTAGCTCCCTTTTCTCCAAAAATGAGCATAACAACCCAGATTTATTTATTTATTTTTTTTTAGAGAATCAGAATTCATTAGATTGAACAGAAGTGATAGAGTACAGCAGAGATGTGACCAATTGGCAGAACAAATCATCTTTTATTCAGCGGTTATGTATTGAGTCTCTAACACAAGACAGTGCACATTTTGGTGCTTCATCTTGTGCTGTGAACACAGCATTCAAAGTCTCTGTCCCATAGGACTGCAGTAGGGAAGTATCAGTGATATCTGACAGGTTACTATGCAATCTCGTGCCAGGGAGAGAGGTACTGTGGGGAAAAGTCAAACAGAAATGGGGTAAAGAGCAATGGACCATGCTACTTAATGTTGAAGGGGAGCCTGCGTGGAGACCTAGAGGCCTGAGTGGAGAGAGACAATGAATGGGACCTTTCAAGAGAGGGGGTTCCAAGCGGAGGTCTCTACAGGTGCTAAGGCCATGAATTGGGAATGTGAGGAGCAGCAAGAATGTTAATGAAGAGAGAAGTGTCATAGGATGTAGTAAAGAGAGCCAGGGATCAGATCATGTGATGCCTTGAAAACCATGTTAAAAACTTAGGAATTTGTTCCAATAAAAAACATTGGCAAGTTATAAAGAGGAGAGTGCAATAACTTCATAAATGTTTTCAAAAGATGACTTTAACTGCTTAAACGGAAAAACAGAGGTCAAGGGTGGTGTAGCAACTGGAACACCAGTTAGGATACCGTAGCTCTAGTCCATCAAGAAATGATGATACGTGGACTAGAGTGGTAGGTTTGAAGATGTTAAGATTATATGTATAAGTTGGAATATATTCTGAAATTAAATCTGAGGACATGTGCTGATTGATTACATAGGGCTTGTAAGAAAGAATTAGGAATCACAGGTGACTTACAGATTTGTGGCCTGTGCCGCTGGTCACTAGAGCTATTATTTCCTGCTATGAAGAACTCCAAGAGGGACAGGTTTGTGGGTGAAATAAGGAGCTTGGTGCTTTAGATATACAAGTGGAAATTTTGAGTAGATAGTTGGCTATGCAAGGGTACAGGGGCTAGAAAAATAAAGCTAGGGGTCATCAGCATTCACATGGCATTTAGAGCCCTGACTCTGGCCATTTCCAAGTACAGACTGAAGATAGATGAGAGTTCTGTGGATTAGTCCTTGGGACATTCCAACATTTATGTGTCAAAAGAAGGAGATGATAAAGTTCCCCAGTTCCATCCAGAATATTTCTCCTCAGAGTCCTAACAAATTTGTTCTCATGGCCACCATCTCCCTAGGGACATTTCTTTTCTCGGAGAGGGAAAAAATGAAACAAAACCAACCAACCTTGATTGATAAGGCACACTGTGAAGTACAGAAGGGTTGGAGAGAATTGGCTTCATTCCTCTCTGCATCTCAGTTTCTAACCAGAACCCAAGGCTATTAAGAATTCAGTGCAACTTAGCGTGACCACGGTGTTTCCTTCAGCATCCTTTTGCTTCCCTTCAATCTGCAGCCAAGTGTCCACACTGACCAGTCCCTGTTGTGTTCTTGAATGGTCACATTTCTCTGTATGTTGATATGTTTTCGCTCTTTATCACAGCACTTTCCTAGACCTCTTGATTTTGGTCACTCAGGTGTTGTCATGACAATGACATCCTCAGTAGAGTGGCACTACTCATGTTGTCATGGTTATAAGGACCTCTTGATGAGAGCCCTCCTTCACTGTCATCATGCCCACAGCAGTAGGAAACCCTAGGATCTTTTGGCAAGACTGAATGTGTGAGCTAGGAGCTAGTGCTTCTGTCCCTGAAAATGCAAGTGGCAGTAATTAGAAAGATAGCAGCAGTCTAAAATGGTTAGATTTTATTCATTAAAAAAAGAAGACTGAAAGAAGAATCACCATCACCATCATCATCATCGGAGCTAATATTTTTGTTTTAGATTGGCTGTGCTCCAGGCACTGTTCTAAATGTTTTACATGAATGAACTCTTTAATTTTCTTGACAACCTCATCATGTAGGTATTATTGCTGTTCTTTTATAGATGAAGAGCTTCAGACACAGAGAGCTCACCTAAGTAGCTTGCTGATTGTGACATGGCCAAGGCTACAGCAGGAAGCGTGGTTGTAGAGGGCCCACTCTGAACCCATTACTCTTGTGTTTACTATTTTCCTGTTTTATTACTGATAGCAAAAGTCAAGATGCAGTCTGCTGGTAACTCAGATCATCTTTTTTCCCCTAGAAACCATTTTTAAGTTTTGAAATGTTTTTACATTTTTATTTGATTCTCTAACAACCATAGGAGGTTAGAATTGCTATTAAGCTTATTTTACAGATGAGAAACCCAAGCTTGGAGAGGCTGTGACTTCCCAAGGAAACTTGACTGCTAAACTGTATGTCAGACTAGGCCTAAACAAATAAATCTACTGATTCAGAATCTAGTGTTTTGTTCTGCCCTATTGCATATCATAGCACATCATATAGCCCAAAATTCAGCTCTGGGGAGAGTGGCCCGACCGTCTAAGGGGAAGTGTTGCCAGTAGTCCACGCTATTGGTGATAGCAGCTATAAGTGGCAGAACTCGGCATGTCCTTCAAGTAGACATTCGTCCTCTTTGGCCATCCTATTTTATCCAATGTTAACTCCACTAATGATAATAATAATTGATAACTACTGTTACAGAGCTTCCTTTATCTATCACAATATAGGCAGGAGGACAGCACCCTCACTCCATTGCAACTACTGTCATTGACTCTGTGCTACTTGGAGCCAGTCGTTTAACCTGTGCAGGAGAATCTTAATAAGAGGCCAGTTACAGCTCTATGTTTATGCTTATTTTCAGAAAATGACAAACACATAAGTTACTCAAAAGCTGGCCTCTAAGAAAGTACAGCTCTTAAGGCAGAAGAAGCTCAGGTCTAACAGTCGATAGATCTTCTCAATTGAGTACAAGGGGCTGGAGGGTAACAGAAGGTCACAGAGGTCATACAGTGGTAGCAAAGGCCCATCCTGTTCTTATTATGTGCCAGCACATTCCCCGTATGAACTCATTTAATCTTTGGAAATACTCTAAGAGATTAAGCACTGTTAGTATCCATATTTGACAAGTGAGGAAACTGACATACAAAAATGTTAAAGAATCTGCAGAAAGTCAAGGAGCTCGTGAGAGGAGGCCCTGGACATTAATCCTTGCTCTCCCGATCTAAATGCAGGTATTGGCATGTTGTCCTCCACGGGTACGGGCTGTGTTCCTAGAACTGTGCCTGAGCTTAATCAGAGGCATGACATGTCTAACGCCCAGGGCTTGAGTTCTGATTACGTCACTTTGTAAGCAGTGTTCCCTTGGCCACATGATGACCCTCTCTGAGCCTTAGTCATCCCACCTGTAAAGTAGGGTGCAGTCCTGGGCTTGTTGGAAGGATTACATGAGATGACACACGAACATGCCTGCCCTGTGCTTGGGATAAAATAAGCGCTCACTACCTGTTTGCCATACGAGTGGTGGTATCACAGGTGGTACAAATAGTTAGCACTAGAGTGTGTAATTAATCCTGCCCTTGACAACAGCATCTTACTTTATTTTTAAAGATGAACAGGCTGCTCATTGCACTTGAGTAAGGTGTCATGGGTGATACGTGACATAGGATATGGATGCCCCCCTCAAATGCCTTTCCACCAACCCCCATTTATAGAATACAGAGTTTGGCCTGTACAATGTCTAAGTGACCTCCAGACAGCCTTTTCCAGAGCCTCAGTTTCCTCTTGAGTCAAACCTACAGCCCCCTCTAAGGATCCCAGTGGACACTGGGGCGTTCTATTGAATGTCCGTTCAGTAGCCATAGCACCTGTCTCACTGCTGATTTTCCCTCACCACTCTTTCTCTTACCTGAAAAAAATAAAAATAAATAAGTTCACAATTAACAGCATCTGACTTGGATGAAAACACAAGCTTAATTAAAATAGCAGACAGTGACTGAAATTTAACCGAAGTAACCCTTTGTTCTAGGTTTTACTAAACAAAAATGAAAATAGAAAATTCTTTTTCCTACTTTCAAAAGACACCCGATGAGTGAGAGTCCGGCCTGGACTGGGATGCGTTCTTGTCCTTTCTACGTAGGCACCGTTGTACGCACATTAAATTCAGTGCAGGCAGCTGTGAGCAGTGATGCCAGTCCACAGGGGTGTGAGGCTTGGCACAGAGCCTCCCCCCCCCCACTTCCAAAAAAAGTAGCTTGGAAATAGGGCCAGTGCTGTCCACCAGCCTTGAAAACATCAAGATGCTCTGCTGCTGTCCTCATGTGACAGCTGAACATGGCCCCATGCGTGTTCCCATGTTCCTTTTAAAGTGAAAGCTCTTCTGGGCCTCACTCCGCATCTGGGCAGCCTAGTGGGTGCGGGCCCCGCGCCCGCCCCGAGCACCACGGCTGCTGAGCGCGTGGCAGGCAGAGTGGGCGGGAGCCAGGAGGGTCACAGCGGTGCCTCTTTCAAGATACAAGTTAGATACAAAAGGGAATTAAAAACTTCATGTTGAGTGGCTGTCGCCCTACCCCTGTCTCGCCTCAGAGGTTTCTACAGCTGGAGCGCTGAGAATTCAGCCCTTTAGAGCTATTAGGATTCATATTGACTATAAACTCCCCACTGTGCGAAGAGGGGAGGGAGGTGCTTGCCAAGCGCTCCGAGGGGTGAGAGCAAGTTATTTCACCATCTGATAATACGCGGCATGTTGGGAAGCATTAGGGAAACAGGAAAGGGGGGAAGAAAGTAAACAGCGTGTTGAGAAGCTGACAGTGGATCATCGCCCTTCACCGAAGAAACTCCTGTGAGGCAAGTGGGGCCACAGAGAGCTTCCAGGGCCTCTGCCAGGCCCTCTCTTCATCAATGACGTGCGTCTGTCTTTGGCCCACACCTGACCCAGGAAAACCTTCACCACACAGATGCCCACCTGGCATCCCAGGGGCACACGTGGTGAAAGCAGGGGGCAGGGAATCCAGGGCAGTGAACGGCAGTGATGTTAGGACGCTCGGATTGGCTCCTTGCTCTGCCAATTAGTCAGTGGGTGACCCTCAACAAGCCCATTAGCCTCTCTGTGCCCCCGTTGCCTCATCTGTAAAATAGGATCAGAGTATGGAAATTAGCAGTCCTCCCTCACAGGTGCTCTGTAAACAGGAGAACATCACGGGCACTGTCCTTTTGTAGAAGCTCTGTAGTCATCAGGCCTATTCTCCAGGGTGATGCCAAGGTCCGGAAGGCAAGGAGGGGAGACGGGAAAGCAGTGCAGAGACATCTTCTAACAAAAGATGCTTTCACCTTTTTGCAACACTAACTCAAAAAGCAAATGATGTAACTTGTTTTTGACGGTTGTGATAACAACAGCAGCTTCGTTCCAGTTATCTTTGTTAAGTCTTCCATTTCTTTAGGCAGCATAATTAATTTGAAAGTTCACCAAATGCTGCAGAGAATGGAGCCCACGTGAGTTTAGGGAGCTGAATGTGGACCTTGTTTAAAATGGACACACTGTGCAGAGCAGAAATCAAACGGGGACTCATCGGGCGGATGGAAGGTCTGGACCGGTGCTCAATTTGCAGGGGGCCTGGATCTTTGACTTCCAAGGGATTCGGGAGCTCAAAGCCTGCACTGGGTCTCATTGTTCCATTTCATGACGCCGGGATTGGCAGACTACGCCGGAGGGCCACATCCAACCTGCTGGCTGCTTTTGAACAGCCCATGAGTTCAGAAAGAATTTTACATTTTTAAATGTTTGAAAAAAAATAAAGAAGAATAATACTCCATGAGATGTGCAAATGACTTGAAATTTAAATGTTAGTGTCTATAAAAAAGCTTTATGAGGCACAGACACACCCATTCCGTTACAGCTGCTTTTGTCTTACAGTGTGAAAGTGGAGTTACTGTATTAGACCATCTGGATTGCGGGGCCTAAAATAGTTATTGTCTGGTCCTTTAGCAAACAAGGTGCCGGTGTGTGCACTGGGCAGCTCTGATCGCTCCGTTACGGTTCTCATCGGTACCCATACTCGCAGCCCCCATGCTTTCCCGTCACCCCGGGAACTCGCAGTCATGGTAGCTCTCATACACACCCAGTCCCCACGTCTCTTGTCTTTCTAAGAGTGGCCGATGCCACTTCTCTCTGGCCGAAGGTTTCAGCTCTGGACAGCCGGGTCTTACCTTGGTCTTGACCTCTGCTACCACAGGCCCTGATTCGCCTGACCCCAGAAAAGTACTTTGCTGATTTCCAGAACTATTCTGTACTCTGTCGTCTTTGACTTTCGGGAGTCGTTTTTGTCTAGGGTCTTTTGTCCGGAAATCCAGGCCTGGCCCTGGGTGTCTGATCTTGTCAGCTTAAGACTTGCTCACTGGTCTGTTGTTGATTCCAGCTTGATCCTTGGGGAAGGTGGTCCAGATGTTATGGCTGTTTTTCATGCAGCATTATGCGGGGGCACCTGAACTGCCTTCACTGGTGGGTGCCACCTTCTGGGAAGAGCACATTTGCATTAAATCAGCACCTTCCATGCACCCCGTGTAACCGCAGACTCCTTAGCTTTCCTGTTTTCACACCCAGGCTTGACCGCCACCAGCACCGCTGTCCGTGTTTCTGTCTGAAATATGCCTGCAGCCCTGCGTGTATCTGTGAAGCAGAGGTGACAGGACTGTGGTGTCCTGTGTGACTGCAGTCTTAGGAGGTCTGCTCAGTCCCTTTGCATTCCACAGGCATCTCCTAGACGAATAGCCTCTCAGAAGCCCAGCATTATGATTTCACAGCTTCAAAAATATTTTTCCCATTTATAATAATAATAATTTGACCAATGCGAGAAAAGGATCATTCTGTCAAAGAGATTTCTCTTCTATCGAAATGGACTTTGAAATCCTGTCACTCGTTTTCACAAGTGAGTCCCAATTTTTGCATCAGAAAATTAATCCTTGGCTATTGCTGTTGGAAGTACAGGTGTTATTTATCTTCTTCGTAACTTTTCTACTTTGCAAAATGCTTAATATGTGTTCGCAACAGTTTTGTCATCATAAACTTAGCTTTTAGGAATAAGTTATTTTAAATGCTGGCCAGTTGTGCTTGGAAGAGACAAGACGTTGAACAAGAAGAGTAGGCCTTTGGTGGACTACCTGCCACCCTAGACTGCTCCTCACCTTAGGAGAAAAAGCTGAGGCCATTACTTTATCTCCCCCTTTCTTCTGAATCACAGCACCCCATCCGATCCTAAAGCTCACTTCTAGCAGAAATGGGAGTCATGGCATTCCCTAGCTGTTGTCAATGGCATCACTTCTGGCATCACTTCTGGAAGCTCTAAAAGTCAACTCACGAGGATTTCCCGGTGCGGAGGCAGTCACCTCTGCTCCCGCCTTCAGTTAAACACCATCTGAGTCATTGTTGGACCCTTTGGGGAGATGAAAAATGATGGAGCCTTCCTATGAGGCGTCAGGAGCCAGCAGAGTGTGTTATCAAACACCTATCGAGCTATAATTGTTCTGTGTGTGTGCTTGTGTACTTGTGTGTGTGTGTTCCTCTGCATCTGTCACCTTCTGACTGCTCTTCCTCTGTGTGTAGCTAAATTGAATTGAAAAGTGATGATGTTCTGGGATTAACAGATGCTTAGCATTCAGTACTCTGCGTAGCACCAAAATGGGAGGGAAAACCAGCAAAATGAAATTCTTTGCCTTTTCTCTATTTTTTTCTGTTTCCCCCCCACCACCACCACTAAAGAACTGTGTGGGCTTTTTATCATTTAGCTGAAGGTAATTTTTTCCTGAGACACATGGGACTCGGAAACTGTCCCCAGCAGAAGATCTGGCAGTTAAACAGCTGACAGCCGAGTGTTGGATGGATTTTCTACAGTAGCGACTCAAATACTCTGTGTGACTGCTTATTATTTCATTATTAGGGACTTTAAAAGTGAATCTCTGGGAAAGCTTGCAACTAATTAATATTCACCTTTGCGTGCATGGTCTATGTGAACAGTATAGTCTGTTGACAAACACCAGAAACTAGTACTTAATGACACCCTGAGCCCTCAGCAAAGCTGCCACTGCTGAGAATCCTTTTAAAATACCTCTCACAGAGGTAATAGGTTGTTGTTGTTTTTAATTGATTTTTTTGACTAAAGGAGTTAGTCCAAAAAAAACCCACAAAAAACTATGAATATAAAACCATCAAGATTTTATATATAAATATAAATTTTTTTCACTCATCTAATTCATGATGCTTTGACCAAAATGGCTGTATATAAAATAAAATGTGCTTGAAAAATGATTTTGCTCTCATTGAAGTTAGTTAAGAGTATCTTTATGTAACTTTCTTGAGCATACAATCTTTGCCAAGCCCTGGGAAGGTGCTGTACATCTAAAATCACATTTAATCTTCAGTGTAACCCAGTGAGGTAGGTCCCAGTATATCCATTTTATAGATAAGAATATGGAAGCTCAGAGGTGAGGTTACTTTTTCAAAGTCTCACAGAAATAATTGCTGTAGCTATTTTTTATTAGCACCTTTGGAATCTATAGAAAGTAATTTTACATAGAAAGAAAATAGCACAGAGAAAGAACATAGACTTGGGATCAGACAGACTCATGTTTTGATTTTGGGGCTGCTGTTTAACATTTTCCAGCCTGTTTACTGTTTACTTATAAATCGGTAATAAGATATATTTCTAAAAGCAGGACTGAGAAATTCAATATATGTTGGTTATGGGCATAAAGGAGCATTTAACCAGCAGCAGCCATGATTACTAATATTATGAAGAGATGAGGAGGAGAGACCTATCTATACCTGAGCCAATTCAGGGATGGACAGAGCAATGAAAATGCTTTGAACCAAAGTTGGAGACAAAGAGATTGTGGTACTGTTCTGGAAAGGCACAGAACAAGTGAATCTGGTTTAGTGGGCTGTGCTAGGCTGAAAACATGTCCAGGGATTCCTGAGACACTCCCATCAGAAGGATCCCTAGCCCCTTCCCTGGACTGTGGGCTGGTTTCCATGACACCCTCCGGGTGAGTCAATGAGGTGGAAGCCAGACAGGGTGACCTCCAAGCCAGGTTACAAAAAGCCATGAAGTTTGTGCTGGTTTCTCCTGGAGCACTCTCTGGGGAGCCCCAGGCCACCATAAAAGAAATTCCATTACCCTGCCATTGCCCTATGGAGACACTATGGGGAGAGACCCCAAGAGAGCGAAGCTTGCCCCTTGGCCCAGCTGCTGGGGTCTGGGTGAACTGACTGTGCAGAGGATGCCAGCTCTGCCACCATCTGACTCACAACCTCAAGCTAGGCCATGGGGGGATGGCCCCGCCAGCCCAGTCAGCCCCAGCTTCATGGACAAATAATATGATTTTTTATATAAGTCTCTGCTTGGCAGGGGAGGGCTGTTACTCAGCAGTAAGTTACTGGAAGGGGCACATCATGTGAGACAATTGCAAAACTGTTCTCTTAGATGTCACATTGTCCCGCTTCTCACCTCGGTTTCCCCTCCCTGCTGCACATTGCCCTTTGGCCAAACACGGTGTAGACCTAATGATCCTGGTGGCGTGGGGGCTTTTCCGGCGCCCGCAGTGTCAGATCTCAGCGCTTTCCTTTTGGATTTCAGTGACTGTGTGAACCAAGGTTTCTGTCAGACTTTGGGGAGCTTCAGGAGCTGCAGAGGCGTAGCCAGGTGCTGGGCTGTGGGCCTAGCTCACTGCTCCCTCCGCCTTTGGGCCATAGTGCCCTTAAAACCGGGGGACATTTGGAGAAATCTGTTGTACGAAGGCCCCCAGTCTCCAGCCCACATGTTGGGGCTCGCACTCCCCCAGGAAGCCCTGCTGCTCTCCGAGTCTCAGGCTGTGCAGTCCTCTGTGGACACAACACCTTTTCCAGCTTCTGGAATCCACAAGCAGAGACCTGAAGCCATCGTCCATGTCATTCCCTATAAATCAGGAGCAGGGGACCTGTCTCTCCACAGCCAGAGGAAATCAGAGAGAAGAGAGAGGCTGGGAACACTTGAGCAGGGGAATACAATCTCATCCCACACTGTCCCCCAGTCCCAGGCCTGGGCTCCAAGTCAGTGAACTGAACCATTTCAACAGGGTTGAATTCTGTCTGCAGCTCAGCCATGCCCTTGTTTACTGTTGAAATAATTACTACTTTGCCATAATATTAGCTCTGAACCATGACTCCATTACCATTATCACCGGAATATTACCCATTTATTATCTCCCTGCAACCCCGAAAGATGAATACTGGGCTTCGGAGACCAATTGCTTTACAGCAGCCGGGATCTTGGTGCCCGTTGTCTAATGAGGTAAACTGCGTAGAGCCAGCGTTAATCTGGCTGCAGTGCACGCCATTAAATCACACTTAACCCGCAAGCCCACCGCTGCTTTTGATGTGCACTTAACCACCGAGGAGGGGACACCGCCGGAGAAGAGGAGGGAGCCCAGGGGAGAGGAGAGGAAAGGGTGGTGGGCAGCCCCGGTGCCGGTGTGTGTGCAGATGGGGAGACCGAGGAGGTGTGCGTGGGCCTCAGGAGGCAGGACGAGGCAGGCGCAGGTGGCTCAGCTTTGGATCGTTTGGGCAAAACTTCTGAGATGTTGTGAAGGAGATGTGATGGTTTAGAAATCATCCAGATGCCTTCGCTCTCAGCCCCGGAGTCACAGATCCACAGAAACCATTTCCTCCCGATCACTTTTAGCTTTTCTCTTCTCTTTGACATGCTTAGTGTGACCACAGAGATGTGCAGCCGACAGATTAGGAGAGGCAGAGGCAGGGTAGATGAGGAGCTTGTCTTGTGGATGATGGAGTGAGGGTGGGGAGACTCCATTCATGCATCTCTCCCTCCCTGCTGAGCTCGCAGGGGCCTACACTTGGGTCCGCTCAGCTCAGTGCATGGAGGAAACTCAAGAGCAGTGGGAACCATCTGGGGGAAAGGAGCAGCCAGCAAAAGACATTTCTACACCAGGCCACCCTTATCACCTGCCTTCCTGCTCCTCAGACTTGAAGATGCATATGAATCACCTGGGATTTGTTAAAATGCATGTTCGTATTTGGATTCCGTAGGCCTGGGGTGGGGCTGGGGATTCAGCGTTTCTGATCAGCTCCCAGGAGAC
This sequence comes from Miniopterus natalensis, assembly GCF_054644295.1. Lineage (NCBI taxonomy): Eukaryota > Metazoa > Chordata > Mammalia > Chiroptera > Miniopteridae > Miniopterus > Miniopterus natalensis. The sequence goes on along the minus strand of NC_142100.1, from coordinate 6,314,788 downwards.
CCAGGCTGCAGGTACTGAGCAGTGAGGGCCACTGAGAAGGGAGGAGCCTCTTCGATGAGCAGCAGTGTTGCCTCTAGAGACACCACCCCTGGCTCGGGTTAGAGCATGCTCAAGCAGGGGGACCGGACAGAGGTGGGTGGGAAAACGGAAACGTGATGCTTTTGCATCATCAGATGCTGGTGACTCCCACACAGGCCCTGGGGTGAGTGAGGCATATGAAAACTTCTCAGAAATAATGTTCTAAGAACCATGGAAAGTGGGGAGATGGCCAGGAATCGGTACCCTTAGTTTTTAGGGTGAGATGCATTGCATTCCTGAAGTGTCCTAAGACATTATTTTTATATTGCAAATCCAGGAAGAACCAAAAGGGCTTGAATATAACTGGACTCCTGAAACCGAAATCTAATTCTCTCCTCTAAAGAGAAATATATTCTCTTCCAAGCCACTTCTGAGTGTCCCCAAATAGCCTATTTCCTTGATCTTGAAAACTTCCTCTCCTCACAGCCTTAATAAACTTGAAACTTAAGCAATTATCCCATACATCCACCCCAGGTAGTCAGGGATGAAATCAACAAAATTGTTCCCTAGAAAGTTCTAGAGATGTTTTCTTTAAAGATGAAGTTGACGTGCAGCTCAACAATCTTACCCTCTGGTTTGTTTCCCCACGTGCGACTGAGTGTTCCAGAGAGACTGAGAGATTTGTGATTTAATAGGTAATCTTGGGAGCAACACTAACTGGCAGACAATATAAATTAAGAATTTCTTTTACTGCAGATGTTCCCTAACAATGTTTTTTGTATCTGCCTTGAAAACTTATTATTACTATTTTTGTCTCAGGGTATACCTCTGAAGTATAATGTCAGTGTGTATGTGTGTGTCTGATTCTTTATGACACTAAAATAACAATAATAATTTTCCTTTTTTAATGTTTTTATTTATTTCAGAGAGAGGAAGGGACAGGGAGAGAGAGAGAAACATCAGTGATGAGAGAGTCATTGATCGGCTGCCTCCTGCACACCCCCTACTGGGGATCGAACCCGAAACCTGGGCATGTGCCCTGAACTGGAATCAAACCCTGATCTCCTGATTCAGAGGTTGACACTCAACAACTGAGCCAGCAAGCCGGGCATAATTTCCTTTTAATTTAATTATAATTAAATAAAAAGAACAATTCCAATTTAATTTCTTACTGTTTACCAAATTATTTCAATCGTGGTTGGATAACATTTGCATGGCTTGGGGTCATTATGTCTTCCCTGGTTCATTTATCCATCCATCCATCCATCCATCCATCCATCCATCCATCCATCCATCCATCCTTCCACTCATCCATCAACAAACATTTATTTAGCACCTACTATGTTCCAGTAAAGCTGGAAGAAAATAGATTGAAAAATAAAGATAAATGAGACATGGTTACCTACCCTCAGGGACTTCACAATTTAAAAAAAAATTTAATATGTTGTTATTGATTTCAGAGAGAGAAAGGGGGAGAGAGGAAGAGAGAGAGAGAGAGAGAGAGAGGAACACAATGAAGAGAGAGTCGGCTCGGGCATGGGCCCTGAACAGAAATCCATCCTCGACCTCCTGCTTCATAGGACCGCGCTCAACCACTGAGCCATGCCGGCTGAGCAGGGACTTCACAATTTAACAGGAAAGGCAAACATCAATATTTTATTGTGATGCCATGTGGTACATTCCAGTTGTTTTCTTCTTCCCCCAGCCAGCAAAGGTTTGCTTTATCAAGATTATCTATAATTATTTTTATTGAACCAAAGACAAGGGTATATGTAGAATCAAGCCAAAAGCCGAGAGCATAAACTTGGATATAATATTAAAATAGTGACGATGACAGTTTTCATCATGGGTGGGGGTAGTTTCCAGTTCAACTGCCACACTCGCTGTCTGTCTTGAGCCCTCTGGCTGTAAAGGTGAACTCCGTGAACGCTGTAGGAGAGTTTTCTATCCGAGGATGAAAGACTGTCTTGTTCCAAGTGTGTTTGGACGGAGCCCTCAGCCTGCCTTTACGCAGCAGCTGCCCACTGTCAACTCTACAGGTTGGGGAGAAAAAGAGCCTCTTGCTGAGCATGCTGGCCAGGCCTCTGGCATTTTCGAAAGTGGGAGACTCTACTGAAAAAAGTCTGTTCAACTTTGAGAGATAGTGGAGAAAGACTTGACAGAGGAAAAAAATCCAAATGCTGAGAGATATTTCATCGATAAAAGGTACTTTGGCACCAAATTAGTGAATTAAAGCAGTCAGTCAAGAGTACTGGGAGAACAGGGGAATCCCAGATGTTTCTATTACATATAGTAAGATATTTATGTTTTAGAAAATTTAATCACTAGTCAAAAAAATATGTATAATATTATGTAAAAATAAATGCGTATTATATTAATAGTGTATGTGTATATACAAATATTTTATATATACATACATATATAATACAGTATTTCATTGTTTTTTTCTCCTGGAACATGAACACATTTATTTGGTTGATAACCAGGCATGTGGCTAGTGTTCTGATGCAGATTGAACCACACTTATTGCATAGTTACCATGTGTTGGATACAGTACCGTGTAATCACGTTTAATATTATTTAGCCTTCATTCCCTCCTAGCAATACAACTCAGTGATGTCTAGTTAAATGATCCAAATTAACTAAGGGGATGTTTTAACTGTTGAGCAGGGACATACAAAGTAATTCAAGTTGTAGATAGTGTCCTTTTGTAATTGGCTCTGTGAAGAGACCTCTGTCTCTTGCCATGACCTGGCACATTTTTCTCTATGAAATGAAGGTAATAATGAGTTGCTCCCTACTCTCAATACTCAAAATATCTATGATATTGATAAAAAATGTTTGGAGCCTCACTTAGAAGCTATTGTGAACATGCAAATTCTATATATAAGCCTTTTATCCATCAGCGTGCCCTCCTGCCCTGCTCCCCGCTTCTAGGACATTTATCAAGTCCAATTGCCCATAAACAGCAGCAATGCTCTGTTAAGAAGCAGCATTTTGGAGGAAAAATGCAAACTAGCCTTTGTTGTGATGGTCTCAGTATGTGTGTGCTGAGCTCTCGCTCCCTTAGAGGCAAATTGCTGTGGGTAAAACATGTATTATGCGTTCAGATGCCATCCAGCCTTTGTTCACGTGCACTCTGCAGAGGTGCGTAGACCGTGGTCCTTTGATAACGTCTCCTTGGTTTCCTTTCATCACGTGTGTTTGTGTCTCAGCTAAATGGCAGCATTCAGGAGCCTCAGCAGGGCTCTCTGTCCTTAGCCCCAGATCAACCAGTCAGACCTCCAGGTCCCTGGGAAACCTCTGGGAGTCAAGCTTTCTTTATTTACATCATTTTTATTTATCCACTCCCTAGGGACACATCGTCCTAACAATTAAAGTGACTGATGATTCCTTTTGGCTTCCTTGGAAATGGAGGGGGGGGATCATTGTGAATAAGACCTTTCGACTTCTCAATTTGTAAAGTCAAATGGTACATTTTAGAAGGTTCTGCTTAGTTTCTAAAGTGGGGCAGGGATAAGTGGGAGAAGACAGAACAGCAAAGAAAGAAGAGGAAGTAGTCTGGGCCTTTCACTTGCCTTTCCTCTACCCTGGTCACCAGAAGAGCAAAGAAGGCCCCGATTCATTTTCTCCGCACAGATGCCTGACGCCCGAGGTGGGCTCAGCCTGTGTGGGTTGGAGGTGGGTTTCATTTCGCCCAGGTAGCCACCCTGCTTGAAAGGAGAGCCAGAGCAGCTACAGAGTATCTGAGATTCCTGAGATCACTCCGCAAATTAAAACCTTTTATCAGCCCCTAATAGCTGTGCAAACTAATTATATTTTGGCCAAACTTTGCCAGTGTCTCCCCCGAGGTATTATTATGAAATTTTGAGCTTGGAAATGCGTCCCCATTCTGTCAACATCAGGACATTTCAGCTGCAGGAATCGGCTCCGGCTCATTGTAGCTTCCATGATGTACTTTGATGAGCCCTGGCGTTTGCTCACTGGCGGCTCCGGGAGGGGGTGCAGGGGGCACAGTTGTATTTGAAAACACACAGGGGTGTGTTTCCAGCAGTTAGATTTCAGACATAGGGGCCGAGTTTCAAGAAGAATCCACTTTTGCCCCTAAAGTTTAAAGAGAGGCTGCAGGATTCTTAGCTCAAGATATAAAAGCACTCGCTCAACATCTCTGTTGACACAGTTTCCAACTTAAGGGGGGCCTGGCACCTCCCTCCTTGATGATTCTGTTTCTGTATGTACGGGGGCACCAGTTCCCGATATGCCGCTGCTCAAACCCTTGGGCAAGTCTTAGAGTAAAATCGGGAGGAGGGGGCTATCTGGGAGAGCTTGATGAGAAGTCAGTAGACCCTGATTTGTCTCTGAGAACTAAGGTTTGCATATACTGAGTTCAAACCCTATGTGGTTCAAGTAGAAATGAATTTCCCAGTCCACTAGTGACTATCCAATGCACTGGGCACTGTGGCATTGTTAGAGGGATGTGAGGGGTTCTCTGTGCCTGTCTGTGCAGCGGACCCCTTCCCAGCCTTCACCTCCTGCTAGTTCTCTGCTCGGTGGCCTCAGAGGACAGCACCATTCTGCAGGAAACGCCCCCTTCCTCATGCACAGGTTTCCCGAACCTGTCCCGGTGGAGGAGTCCAGGCTTCTCCCTCCCGCCTGCTCTTAGAGCGCCGGAGCTGCTGCTCATTTTCTTGGCTGGCTTCGTTCTGTCTAGCTGATAGCAGGACACTGAGCGAGATGACCTTCCAGTGTCCCCGAGCCCCTCAGGACAGTGAGTGTTGACCACCGCCAGAACTGACCATCTGCCTAACTTTTTGATCACCCAGGGGCCATGGGTGTATCCAAGGAGTCTGAAGGGTCAGTGAAGTTGGAGGCTCTGGCCCAGTAGTCTGGGGGAGAGTTTGGAGGCTGGCCTATCAGGACGCAGACCCCCAGCCGTGCAGTGCTGCCCAGAGCCCTCCCAGGCCCCGAGCAGGGGCAGGAGATGGGAGCAAGGAGGCTGCCAGGGCCCAGACCCTCCCTCACCACAGGGTCCCAGGTTCATTTTTGTCTCTGCCATCTGCCATCCTATCTCAAGGGCTCCCGCGATGGGTTCATCACATTCTTGAATTCCTTCCAGTTGTCACTAATTGCACTGCAGATCAGTAAATCATCCCTGGCTGGGGCTGACAGGGAGAGAAACAGGCCCTGGGCCATGCGGAGCTGGGGCTCCCGGCCACACCTGCAGCAGGTGCCCTGAGGCCGCGGCCGGGGCCATCGGTGCCCCATGCAGACCAGGCGGACATCCAGTCTCCCATGCCCGTCCCTCTCTACCCCTTGATGGCCCTGCGAATGACCTCCTCACCCCAGTGCCTGTCTCAAGCAGCGCAAGCCCTCTGGAAGAAGTGAGGTGTTGTCTCTGACCGGAGGTTTCAATTGCTGTCTGGATACTGAAGGCAGCTGAGGGGTGAGGTGATGTTATTATTTCATCTGGAATCTTATGAAGTCAGACAGCACCTCAAAGCTTGTTAACAGTGCCATGGATTGCTTCCTTGGATCTGGGGTGGGGCGTAGAGATCCGAGTTTTAAACGTCTGCCCAGGTGCTTTTGGGTGGGGATTGGGTGTCTACTCTAAGAAGCTCTCAGGCTGGGGGCTCCGATGGCCTCCTGTTTCTGGGTGGGGTGGCGATGTTCTCTTCACAGCCTTGCTGTTTTAATAAGGTCACAGGTCCGTGCTGACTGAAACCACGCTCAGCCTCTCTGTACACTGGAGGTGCGTGCACAGCCCAGGCGTGCACGCCGATGGCTGCAGCTCTGGGAAATCTGGGACCTCGCGGAGTCCTGTGGCCACAGCCTGGTGGGCCGGGAGCAGCACCCCCGCGCCCCCCACCCCCCACCCCGTGTCCCAGCCCAGCCCTTCCCTGCACAGATTGCTGGCTAATGGGGCGGAGCCAGCTGAAGTGCCTTCTATTAATGGAGCAGAATATAAACAGAATAAAGCCTTCATTTCCCAGGCTGTGGTTTCATTATTAATATACTTTACAGTTCACAGGTTGTACGTCTGCGCCCGTGTTTTCTCAGCTGGTGTAATCTGCGGCTCCGAGTGAGAACAGTCATAAAATTTTCATTTCCAGTTGAATGTGCGTCCAATTCGCCGTGAAATGTTCTATCTGTCGTGAATATTAAGCGCACTGAAGCAGTGGCTGCTGGATTAGGCAGAGGTTCCCGGCCCCTCCCAGGCCTGGCGAGGACAGAGGTTTGCTGAGCATCGGGGTGACTCTAACTGGGAAGCAGCGTGGCCTGGAGCCCGCGGTTTTGAGGCTGCTCCCGAGCTGTGGCGGAGGCGAGGAACCGCGCCCCAGAGGCGGCGATGGGTCAGAGCTAATGGAGCACGGGCACCTCCGGGCCCATGGAAAGCCATCAGGCAGGAGGCGAAAGGGGCCTGGAAGTTCAAGTGCAGGGAAGAAGAGAGGGCAGCCAGGTACCGCGGGGCAGGGGCGAGGAGGCAGAGCGGCTGCGTGGAGGGTGCCGGGCGGCCGGTTGACAGGCGGAATATTAGACAGAGCCAGCGAGCGCCTTCTGCGCAGCGCCTTGTTAGACACATCAATAACGCGGGGAGCAGAGCGCGCCGGGGGGTGCGTGGATGAGCAGCGGCTGCAGCAATTAGGAAAGCGTTTCTGTCTGATGGCCTGCAGACCTGGCGCAGGCCGGAGTGGCGCCGGGCTGGGTCCTAAGAACAGATGTTACCTGCTGCCCACAGGAAGTGGGTTGCCTCCCAGTACTAAGGTACCCTCCTTCCCTCTTGCCCGCTGCCTGGGCTATTCCAGCTGGTCCTACCTTGCCAGTCTCCTGCTGCTTTCCTAGTTGTGGCAGAATTGTGCATGTCAGGGCCCAGACCCTGCCCCTCCCGGAGCTGGTGAGGAGGGGCAGGAGGTAGAGAACTTGAAGGACTCCTGGCTCCTGGAAGGTGGTGGCACTTCGTCATTCCAGCTGCTGCGTCAGGTCCTTTCCTCCCCTGGGCCAGGTGCCCGTCCTCTAAGAGTCTGATGTGATAGCTGCCCCAGGCTGGAGGGCCTGAGAGGCAAATAGGAAGACCAAGGGGAGCCAGTGGAGTCTCATAGCCTCAGGCCCTCAGCCTCTTTAGCACTTGTGAGCGCAAAGCTGACTGTGCCCTGCAGGGATCCCAGGAAGACCCCAGCCTGGCTTCGCCAGAGCTCAGAGCTGATTCCAGCCCAGAAGCCTAAACCGCCCATCCAGGCAGGGACCCCACCAAGCCCAGCCAGCTGGCCAGAGAGAGAGAGAACATGCACATGTGCGTGCGTGCCTTTATATACTTAATCACTCATCTGAAGTCTGAAGTCGAGTGGCCATTCCACCCTCACTGTTTAGGGTTCAAGTCCAGCAGCCCAGCAGAGGTGGTTCCTCTCCTTGTGGCCAAGGAGTAGAGCACAGCCACAGGGTTAGGGGATTCCCCCCAGGTCCCAGAGTGGAGCCCATGGTGGAGCCAGAAGAAAACACCCATATTCTGATTTGGAGTCAGGCCCCTCCTCCTCCCCCAGTTGTTCGTTTGACTCCCTCTCTCCTGTGTTCAGTTGCTTTTCTTCAGATAATGATGAAATAATTTTCTTTCTACTTTTCGAGCTCACACCTACTGGGAGTAGTAAGTGGGGAGAAGAAGGAGTAGAAGGTGGGGTGAGCGGAGATGGAAACGTGACCACAGGCGGACAGTATTCCAAGGACAGTCCCACACGTGTCCCCTTACGGCCTTCGTAGTTAGCCCATTCCTCCTCACAGGCATTGCACACTGGGGCACCGGAGCGGCTAAGCAGACCTTGAGCACAATCCAGCACCGCGCAGGTGTCACCCGGCGCCGTCCCTGTCCTTGTTCACTGCTGCCAGCAGGGATCCCAGCGCACACATGCTACTTTTATGTCTCTGCAGATGCTGCTCCCTCTCCCCAACCTCATGCTCACCCTGCAGTTCTCCCAGAGAATCTTTAAAGGCCTCTCTTTTGGGAATGCTTCTTTGGCCCCTACTTTCACCCCCAAAATCGCAGCCCCTCCTTCTGGACTCCCCATGAGCCCCAGCTGGACGCACATACCTCAGCTTCAGCGTTGGTCACACAATGGTTTGTCACCTATTTGCATCCCGTCTCCCTCGAGAGATAGTGGCTTTCTCAGGACAGGATCTGTGGAACTCCTATCTTTCAACATGGGCACTGCGATTAGGCAGGCTTGGGTTTCAATCCCAGTGCAGCCACTTATGTACTGTGAGGCTGGCTGAGTCGTATAACCTACTTGTGCCTCCATAGTCTCATCCCCACAATGGGGATAATTATCTTCCTTAGGAGGGCAGGTTGTAAAAAATCAGTGAAGTGATATATGTAATAGAAAACTTAGACAGATACTTAACATAAAAATGTTCTCACTGAATATCAGTTCCCTTTTATTTAATAAATAGCTATTCTTTAAAATAAATGTTTCTTGAGTGAATGGGTAAGAAAAATGTACGTAATAAAGTGCAAAATTAATTAACGGTTCATATTTAAATTGTTCTTGGGATTCAGAAGGGAAGGGCCACCAAGAGCAAGTGTGGCCAAGGTCTTGTGGAAAGAGCTGGGCCTCCAAATGATCTTCAATCTAGAGATCAGTGCCTTCTCCTGGATCTAAGAGGTTAACCCTCTACACATCTGTAGGCCTCTTGTTCTCTCCCTCTCCCTCTCTCCCCTGGTCTATTATCTGGTTCCTTTCCTTTACTGGAGCTGGAAATTTCGCTGACACTTCCTACCCCATGGAGCTTTAACCTCACATTTGAAACTGTTAACCTCTCAGAATGGTCTCTTCCAGCTCTTAATTCCTGGGGTCTTCCAAGAACTTCATCTCCTCTCCGTTGGCCCTAGAGAGACAGGCCTGAAATGGCATTAAATGGTCACAGCCCAGAGCATGTGCACATGGGAGGAAATGGAGAAATTAGGAGAAAGAGCTCTCAGAATGCGCCTGCCTGCTGAATCCTAATGCCACCCCGTTTGTCAGGGCTCCCGCCCTTGAGCTGCGTTCGGAATGAGTTCCACCCGTGGCCCCGTCTCGGGGAGAGACGGGGAAGGACCCTGCATCCCTCTCCTGGCTTGTCACTACAGAGTTGAGATAATAATAGTCTTTTTCTGATCCCCTGAACTTTCCCATCTGCTTCATAAAACAATGGCAATTTTTTCCCCTTGCTCTGTCTTCCTCTCTCTCTCTTTTATTTTTACCCTCCTACACTATAATTTAAAACCGTGGCAGTGCTCTGGCCCTTGAGTTTTTTCCTTTCTTCTCTCCTTGCTTTAATACATGACTGTTATTTAAAATGGCCTTTCATCTGAGCGCCAGGAGGCTGCCTGAGCCAGGGATCTGCCCTGCGCCTTTCCTGAGGGAGAAGAGGCCTGTGTGGCCCCTGGTCCTGCCCAGCACCTAGTCCCCTCACACCGCCATGCCAATCAGAAGCGTCCTTTGTGCGTTTGCCTGGTTTCCCTCTGCCGTGCCCTCTCTGTCAAGCTGGTGGTCCTCAGTGGTCCACCAGGCATCAGGACCAAACACAGCAGTGCCTCCTGAATGCAGTAGGTTCCCTGTGCCCATAGGTGCCAGGAGGAGCACATCTGTCTGGCGCCAAGCGTAGAAACTTTCAGCCATTGCCATACAAGCTTTCCCTCAGCTCCTTTGCCAACTGTACCCGTTCTATGCATCTGTGCCCCAGCTGGGTGGGGGACGCACAGGAAAGGGGCTGCTCCCCCAGGGGACATGCAGTCCCCTTCAGGTATCAGGAGGGAGGGCATCTCACCCTGGTGTTTCCGTGCAATGCTGCCTCGCCCCATGCTTCTGGTTTGGATCCCTGGCTAATTACCACTCTGCTGGAAAATCCTTCACACACGGCCGGTCTCTGTGTCAGTGCGTTTCCATGTATGCACCTGCACCTCCCATGGTGATCCTGGCCTTGTCTTTTCTCCCCAGAGCGGCCGGGGGACTGGCTTCAGCAAAGCAATCATATTGGAAATGATCTTCATGAAGGAAGATGCCATTGCAATAAAACACAGGAGACAGAACAAGGCTGAGGGCTAGGAAATAGGCGGGGGCCTGTGTGTGTGTGCGTGTGTGTGTGTGTGTGTGCGCGTGCTGGGAAGGTGCCCAGCCCTCAGGGAGGCGATTACTCCGTTCTTTGGCGTGTGCAGCCATCCTGCCAGCTGGAGAAGGAGCTCTCTGGGGAAGACGGGGACCGCCTGCCCCCAGCTGGCCTGCGGGGTGGTCCCCACCTGCTGGAAACAGGCGAGGCTCCATCCTAGCTACAGGGGGCTGCTTCCTCCGCCCGGATGCCAGGACTGGTGGCAGGAGGAGGTTCTTGGAGACCTGGCCTCTTGTTTCAGGCAGTTGGATTAGGGCCTTGGTGTCACTGCCTTAGTCGCTTCTTCATGTGTGAAAATCTCCCTTCTGGTAAACGCTGGACCTGATCTTTGAATCCGGATCGAGATATTAAGAGAGAGGCTAAGAAGCCAGGAGCCCGATGGACCCAGGAATGTGATATCCAGCCCCGAAGAGGTGACAGAGGTTAGGGCTCACAGACCTGCGCCTTCCCTTTATTATTTCTTTTAACTTTTCAAAGGGTAATTTTACTCAATGTCTTTTCCTTAATCCCAGACAGTCCAAGGATATCAGAATATTTTAAAATATCTGTCCTCATTCTCACTTCATTTCCATTGCTGGCCTCAATTTAATTAAAAATATATTTTAAAAATATTGTTTTATACAATTTTCATCGATCACATATTTATCACACTCTTGGCTCAGTCCTCCCTGCACCTGTATCTGGGATTTTTTTTTTCCCCTTCTCCTGCCTGAAGTTTCTTCTACGGGGTTTTTTCTAGTGTGGATCTGCTGGTGACATATTTTTTTTTATATTTTTTGTTTAGTGAAAATGACTTATTTTGCCCTGATTTCTGAAATGTATTATTTTTCAAGTATAGAATTTTGAATTGAAAGTTATTTTCTTTCAGCTTAATAACGGTCTTTTGACTTCAGTTGTCCGCCTTACTGGTGGGTCCATGAAAGATGCATCGTCTTTCTCCCCATCTCCAGCCTCTTTGATGCTTTTAAGATGTTTTCTGTGCCTGTGTTTAGCTTTGTCTGCGATTTCCCTACGCTGTGTCTAGGTAAAGTGCTCTTCTCTTTTTAATTTTGCTTGGCATTTGTTGTTCTTGAATTCATGGATCGATGTTCTTAGTAAGTCTGGAAAATTCTCAGAAATTATCTCTTCAAACATCGTCTCCTGCCCACTCCCCTTTCTCTTCTCCCGGGACCCTTACTCAATGCTTCTAGGCTTCTCCTTTGTGATACGTCCCTTATTCATTCATTTACATTCTTTTTCTGTCTCTTTAGTCTACATACTGGATACTTTTTTTTCCCTTACTGATCTTACAGTTAATTGATTCTCTCTTTAAATAAGTCTTATCTTGATTATTTCCCTGGAATATGCGATTGAATCTTTATAATTTTATTTTCTGTGAGGAATTTTTAAGTGTGTTCTCTCTTTCTATAAAGTAAGTACGGCTGCTTTGTACCCTGTGTCTCATCGTCCCATTTTCTAACCTTTCTGTCTATTTGATTCCGGTCCCACTCTTGGTATTTTGTTTCCTTGTGGGCCTTGTTGTGTTTGCTGTATGATGCTCATTGTGTTAAAAACAAACAAACAAACAAAGAATTAATTTGAATCCAAGGATCACACTCCATTCAGGGATGAGTCGGGGTTGTGTTTGCACAATGGCTGGGGCCTCTCTGTTCAGGAACATTTTAAAGTCTTCTGGATCCCCAATGAGCCCAGGTAATTCAAGCCTTAATTCAAGCAGTTTCTTGGACAGAATTTTCAACTTACGGTTCACTCTCACCTTGGGGATGCAGCCTTCTGAGGCCTGGACTTCTCATCAGGAGGTTTTCCTGTTGGACACCACTCTTTAAAAGGGTCTTGGGATTTGCTCTGTGCTCCCCTGGCCTTTTGAGGTTGTTAAACGAACGATTAATTTTGCCAAACTCAACAAACGCTCTAAGATCAGGGGCCAGTTCTGCCTTGATTTCTGTCTTTAATTTTAAGTCTGGTCATTCCACTCCAGGAAGGAAGCTTTTTGGTGTTTTTAAGCCACATAACATGCCTTATCCAGCTCTTACAGTTGTTTTCAGAAGGGCTGCCTGGACAACCTGATCTGTCCTTTCTAGAAACAGGAAGGTTGATAGGCTCTTAAGCGACATCACTTTTCCATCCACACATGAAAATGTCTGTATGATGAGTGTCGTCGTGGAGAAAGGGCAAGGCGCGGATTCCACTCCACTGCTCATTGGCCGTTGGACTTTTTGTGAAGTTTTTATCTTATTGGGTCACGATATCTTCGGATGTGGAAAGGGGAGCCAGGGACCTGTAGCCCTACCTCACAGAGTTGCTGCAAAGCTTCAGTAAGATGGGAAGCGTTTGGTTTTATTGACCTGATGGTGTCTGTGGAAGTGCTTTGTGCCACCCCAAGTCTACTACATGTTTCCTGGCTTGGCACTGCCTGCTTCTTGCTGAGCGTACAGTCAAATGACAGAAGGGGACCAGCGAGGAGGAGCAGGCCCTCCGGCTGCCACTGGCCCTGCCAAAGAGAAGAATGACCTCAGGCTAGAAGTGACAATGCAGCCTCTTGAAAGGTGAGGTGCCCCTCAGCCCGAGGGCTTTTCCTCACCCTGCCCTTCTGCCAGTACATAGACTATAGGGGATTGTGGAGGAAGTGACCTTCCCAATGAAATGTCCTTAAAGGTGACTTCTTGGAGACTCATCTGTCCCACACAGCCCCCCCTATTGCCCCAGCTGGTCACTCAGCACCAGGTCTACTTGGCAGACCTCTTTATCTCATCTCTGTTTTAACATCTGTTCCCTGTCTTGAATGAAACATTGGAGATTTATCTACAATCAGTGCTTTGACTCTCCTTATCAGCTCCCCCTGCTCCTCACTTCTCATTTATTTCTGACAGGCATCATGCAATAAATTCCTAATTTGATGAGCTAGATACAGGCCACAGGCAGAACACTGAACTGAGCTCAGGGCCTGCTGCGGGCTCCAGTGATCCTGGACGCCCCAGAATATCCACCGACTGCAGACTTCCTGGAAAGGGTGGGAGTGGGCAGGGAAGTCCTGAAGCTGGGTGGTGGTTAGGAACCACGAAAGGAAAGCCCCCAAAAGACCAACGGTTTTCTGTGAGGAAACCTGGAGGAGGGAGCTGGATGCACGTGAGGCTCGAGATGTGGGTGGGTAGGTGACTGTGAACAGCAAGTTTACGGCTGATTGAAAAAAGAAAGACTCTTTGCAGCTTTGGAATCTCTGATAATGATGGAGGGAAACCCTGGGCTTGGCTCTACGGGTACTTGGGTCTTTTCATGACTGACATGGCTGGGTAAGCAAGGGGTGTGTCTGCGTAGACCTTTCTTTCTGAAATTGTGTTCAGGGTAACACTGATAGTCTCTGAGAGGTTAATAGATGTTTCTGTAGGGAGGAAATATTCACCTTGGTCAGCTGAGTTTAAAAGCTCTGTGTGCTGTTCCCCATTTGGAGATTCATTGTATGTAAAAACCTATCAAAGGTTCTGAAGAGCCCTACATTTCATCTCTGTAACCCAAAGTTCCCCCAAACTTGTTCAATAAAGAAGTCTCTTTTTCCGAATACTTATGACAGTAATAGCTTGCAGGGCATTTAGAATTTGGGGAAACATTAATTCTATAGCAATAGCCATCTCTGTTTCACCTCTGCTATTCAGAGATTATCTGTCAAACAACATGTTTCCAGAATGGTACCTGTGAGCTTAACTCTCTTCTTGGAACACATCCCCATGCCCTTGGAGCTTACTGGCTGCTGATGATAATATTCTCTGGATGATTTTACAGGATAGATAACATTATCCTCATTTTGTGGTTGAGAGAACCGAGTTGGGCTTGTTAAGGAATTTGCCCAAGGCCAGTGGCTAAGTCAGGATTTGATCTAAGGTTTGCTGAGTCTAATGCAATGTTTTTCTACTACACTACATCGATTATGAAAATGGGGCACATTTACCAAACAAAACAATTTTAAAAGTGAGGAAATTTATCAACCCTTCTAAATTTATATATATAAGCACCATTTAATATTTGCTCCAGAAAACACAACCCTGAAATTTATCTGGCTTTGTTTCCTTTGCCATTCCGTCACAAGGGAGCGGAGACCGGGAGGAAGTGAGATGGCCTGCCTGGGATCACAGGCCAGCTGGTTCAGAGTCGATGTGATGCCCGCCAGCCACCCTGGCCCTGGTCCAGGGCTCTTACCAAGGGCAACCCTATTTCCTCCTCTTACTGGAACCTGCAGAAACATTTTGTGATGCTAATTAACCAAAGTGTTCAACTTGCAAAGTGAAGATCAGCCCAGCCCAGCCCATTCCTTATAAGAGAAGCACCTAGAACAAAGATCCCCCCCCCCCACTCCCGTCATCTGTGCCTGCCGAAGGCCTAGCACTGTGCCTGGAGCAGAGAGTGAGAGCTGAGTTAGTTATTGTCCAGGATTTTCCTCTAGTGTGGAATCTGGAGAAAAGAGACAGTCTATGCAGGTTTGGCTTTGAACTCAAGCCAAGGAGGGGCTGGAACATAGCTCCCTGCTCTCTGCCCGAAGGCTGGTTCTCCCAGTGTGTCCCTTGCTTCCCCATCTCTCTGCCTCCAGTCCACCCACCCATGACTTCTAGACATGAGCTGCTGAATAGACCTGACGTGGGGCACTGTTAGCTCGCAGACAGTTCGCTCAGTTCCTGAATAGACTGATGCTATCACCTGCCCGCACCTTCCCACGGAGGCTCCTCTCCCTTTGACGGCTGGCTTTGCCCCTTGACGTCTCAATTCGCCTCAATCACTTCTCTTCCCCAACTTGCTTTACCTACTGTTTCTCTGATGTCTGTGCTCTTACCTTGGAACTGTGGTCTGGAACTGTCCTGTTTCTCCTTACTTACCCCATGTCTCCTAGAATGCCAGCCTGATTTTCCTCACCTCTCGGGCACATGCCCTGTAGATACCCTGAGCTCTCCTAAGCGCATCGCCCACTGAATGGGGCTTCTTGCCCCTCCTGCTCGGGGCATCTCCCAGACTCCCTCCTACCGTCCTCTGTTCCTCTGACCATGCTTTCCCCATCTCCCTGCATTTTCTGTTTCCTCTTTATATATTGTTCCTTTCCACCTTGATGGTTTTTTAAAGAACCCCATTTCCTGTTCCACATGCCGCCCCTTCCCTTTGCCATTTGCACGGCAGCTTTCCTCTCTCCTCACCTGGTCATTGTGTCCCTTGTTAGTGGGAGATGGAGTAGCTGGATTCCGTGGAGATGCTAAGGGCGATGGGTCAGGGAGCCAGGGACGCCGTTTCCAGCGAGTGTGGAGAGTGCCCAGGTGGGTCAGCATCCCTGGCTCCTGCTTGCTCTCTCTAGCCCGGGCTTCCTCAGCCTGGGTGCTGTTGAGATGTGGATCTGGGTAATCCTCTGTTGGGGTGGGGGGGATGTCTTGTGTGTGGTATTTATAACATCTTGGACTTCTGTTCACTAGATGCCAGTAGCACCCACCTCCCAGTTCTGATAACCAAAAATGTCCCCATACATTGACAAGTGTCCCCTGGTGGACAAAACTCCTGATTGAGAACCCCAACTGCAGCCCCAGCCCCCAGCCCCGGCCCCCAGCCCCCAGCCTTCCTTCTGGAGCCCCACACTGAGGGAAGGGCGCAAAGAAGAGACGCTGTCAGGAGGCCTCTGAGCTTGCCTTTCTCCTTGGGGTTTTTCTGGTCCCTTTGGCTCCGCTCTGACCTTTCTCTTCCCTTCCTTTATCTTTTTTATCAATGTTCTCCTTAGCCTTCTCTTGCTATAATCCAAACGTCTTTCTCACATCACGACATGGCACTCTTGAGTCCCAGTCTGCTAAACACAGCCCTGATTAAACCCTGTCAATGATCCCACACAAGGGGCTCTGCCGTGCTCCATCTGTAGCCTCAGAAGGTCAAGGTGTCACTTGATTGCTCGAGGGAACTCAGCTTCTTGGCTCCCAGGTGGTTCATGCCCGTTTGATTAGCTGTAAAACAGAATCCAGAAAATGCCGAGAGGCACATCTCAGCTCTCCTGTTAGCACGAAGCCCCTGCCCAGTCCGGGGAGGGGTGAGAAGGGGCGAAAGGGGCAGGGCTGTGAAATTTGCAGCAGGTGAGCGAGCACGTGCACTCAGCCCCTGCGTGGCTGCTCGCCTGCTGCCCGCCTCACTCCCAGCCTGACTCCCAGCGTCGGACGGCTCAGTGCTCTTTGCCGCCCTCTCTGCTCAGCTCTGCCTCCTCAGCCGGGGGCTCACCCCCATTCCAAGGAGCCTCCCGCTCAGCTATTTCGATTCCCTCTTCTCCCTTTCATCTGAAGCCCGCCTTCTCGGCCAGCCGGCTGGTCCCTGGTTACATGTGTTCCCCCTGCTTCTCTAGAAAGCACATCTCTTTCTCAAATCTGCTTAAAAATTAAAACCAAAGAATAAAAGAAACCAGAAATACACAACAATACATAAAACATGCCCCACCTCCTCTTCTCTCTCCATGTCCCACATGTGTGCATGCTCATAGTCCCTCTTGAAAATCACATGTGGATTACAAAGTCAAGGTCACGCCCATGGTGGGTCCCCAGGGGTCGTCTCCTCCATGACGCTCTCCCACACACACCCTATGGTTTTAACACAATCCTCACCTTGCCTGTCAAATATCCTTTTCATATCATTTTCCAAATCACAGCGTGCCCCCCATGTGTGGCCATTTATTTGGGGAGACAGTACTACAGACCCCTCAGTAATTATTACTTCAGCATTGGAAATAGATAGGGCCGATCACCCAGCATTCTCTCTGGAACTCTAGTGATCACCGAGGCAGGTGCAAAGAAAGCCAGCCAGGACGGAAGGTCCTCAGTGGCCTCTCTAACCCAGGTGCTTCCTTAGCTGACTGAACCAGTTCATTGTCTTCTGCCTTTGAGCTACAAAACTGCCCACTTTCTCACTGTCTTTGCCTGTCTGCCTATTCACAGCTCATGAGGTCATCCTTACACCAGGCCATTCTTAAATAGGGGTGACTCCCACTACACTGGTTTTTCTCCTGGGCCTGTGTGGACAGGCATGACCTGTTCTCGGGTAGGGGGGGTGAAAGTGCTATAAATGGTTCATGTATATGTCCACACAGAGCCCTCCAGATGGCCTATGGTGACTGCAGCAGAGGCCAGGTGGGGTCATCAACAATAGGCTGGGAGCCCCACAGCTCACCTGTGACACCTGCTGATTCCAGCCAAATGGAATGGGCATGCCTCCCATGGACCCGTGTTGTCACCAGGGTCCCCAGCTCCCATAACCAGGATGTGTGTGTTTGTCTGGCTGACTCTCTGCAGGAGCATCTGTCACTTTCCAGTGTTTCCTTTATCATTGCAGCAAAGTATTTAAACACTACCCACTGAACCCCATCTGTCACTGCGCCGTCGCTGTCAGGGCCCTGCCTCCCCAGGTCTGTGCAGAAACTCGCCCGCAAAGGCTCGGTGCCAAACAACAGGGCAAATTAAATCAAAGCGCGCTCCGGCACCCAGGGGGAAAATGCACATCAGCTTTGACTTATTGCGCGGAGCACACTTACAAGAGAGAAAGCGCGCTTTTGTCACTGCGAGGGGCCATGAAAAATGAATTAGGGCCTCTGCTGAGAGAGGGCATGGAGGAGAATCTTTCATTCCGAGATGGTGTCCTCTCTCACCTTGCAAGAAGGAAAGAATAAAAGAACTGGTGGTGGCTCTAAGTCTCTCCAGCTTTGACTCCATCCTCAAGCACTGCTGGGTGTAGGAAGGAAGCGAGGAGTTGGGGAGAAAAGGGCTTTGCAAGGACTGGTAATGACCTGAGTTACGTGGCACGCCCAGAGGGCAAGGGGTTGAGCTGTTGCTGCTGAGAGCACACAGAGCCCTGTGGGTGGGGGGCACCTGGGGCCACAGGGGGGGCCGGGGAAGATGCCAGGTCTGGTCTTCATCCTGCTGATCATTTCACACCACGAACCCCTGAGAAACTGGCCATGATGCCTCCAGCTCTCACTCCAGGTCCCTCACTGGGCTCACTCTTCGTCTCACTCGATTTTTTTTGTCATCTCACGAAAGAGGAATTATCTTTGCCCATTTAACAGATGAGGAACCTCAAAAAGTTTAAAGCCACTGCTTACAGCCATGCCTGTGTGTGGCAGGGCCAGGATTCAGGTCTACATCTGCCTGATTTCAAAGCCTCCCTTTATCAAAGAAGTTCTCCTCCACCCCCAGCTCCCCAGGAGCCACAGCTCATTTATTTCCTACGATGAGGGAGGGGCCTTTGGTTTCCTAATAGATTGCTCACCCGCCGCACTCATGGAGCTGGCATTCGCTGCGGGGTTAGCCTCAGAGCCTCACCCCCAGACGCATTTGTGCTTCGAGACAGCGGGCCCGCGTGGACAGCTGCTGGGGAATGTCTAATGCAGCCCTTCCCAGGCAGCGACCTGACTGCAGACGGCACGAACCCATCCTCCCGGAGGGGACGAGCCCACGGACCATCTCTAATTAGATCCCAGGCTGGGAGGCGCAGCCTTACGCGCTGGGAGTTGGAAATGAGCAGCGGGTGTTAGTTGGTCCGGCAGGAAGGACATGGGGCTGGGGGACAGACTTTCTCTATTCTGGCCACACCTCAGCCGTGAATCACCTTCTCCCGCCGTGTGTCCACCTGGGCGTCATCACCTCTTGTGATTGTGCGTTTTCCTCAAGCTCTGAGTTGGGCACGGATGAGATATATTAGGCGTTGGCTTAAATTGTTGGGAGGTGTTTCGGATTCCTTCTGGAGGATTGCTGGATGTTGCCACATGCTTGGGCAGCTTTGGGCTGCAGGTACATTTCAAATAGCAGGTGCAGCCTAAGTAGTAGCTTTGCTGTTTCCACTTTCAAAACTGGGAAAATACTTTGAACAATAAAGATAAATTTTTTAAAAATTAAAAACAAAGGATGCCAAACAATTTGAAAAAACCTGGGTAGTACGCAGGCCCAGTTCTGTGCTATGCCAGTGCCCTGTGTCTACATACTGCTTCACGTTGGCCATGGTTCAAAGATCATCAACCACGATAGGAAAGCACCTCCAGACCTAGGGCTCCGGTGTAAACAGACCACTGTTCCTAAAGGAGCCTTTGTCGGACCCACCGTTTCTACTCAGCACAAGCAGACAGGGCACCATATGGGGGAAAGCAATGCTTGGCTTTATCAAAAATCCATAAGCACGTTATTACTGTGAGCCCGTGTCCATGCATAAGACAGTGACAGACCCCCTTCGTACATGCGACAGCCCCACTGAACGTTTGGATGAATTCAGTCAAAACAGTCTGGCACAGTGAAAATTCAGCATTTCTCGTTGGGAGCGTCTTCTGTGCTCACTCACACACGTTTCCCATTTGTAGATGCCCCATGAATTTTTGTTGTTGTTGTTTTTAATCCTCAGCTGAGGATATTTTTCCTATTGCTTTTTCAGAGAGAGTAGGAGGGAAGGAGGGGGAGAGAGAGAGAGAAACATCGATGTGAGAGAGACATCGACTGGTTGCCTCCTGCGCTGGCTCAGATCGGGGGCTGAGCAAACCAGAAACCGAGGTACATCCCTTGACCAGGAGTGGAACCCAAGACCCTTTAGTGAGTGGGCCAACGCTCTAACCACTGGGCACACCAGCCAGGCAGTGCCCCATGATTTACCTGCTAGAAATTTTAACCATCTATTTGCTAATTCAATGTAAGCATGACCACCACCCCTACCGCCCCTCTGCCAAGTCTGCTATCCCTTCGAGAATTACTGTAATATAAGGTGGCTAGTGGATGAAGGGGCAGAGGCTGTGTAAGAATATTACACGCATAACCCTTCTCCTCCCAAATATATAATTTTCTAGTACAGTAATGCCTTTAGAATAGATACCATCTTAAGTGCGAATGTAAGTTTTGATGGGGATAATATTATAAACAGAGTTAAATTCTGTAGCCCAAACTTACAGGAAAAGAGAAGACTGGGGACAGGGTGAGGACTCCATGAGGGGCTCAGATAAAAATAAAAGAAACAGAAACCGGAGATTGGCCTGTGCTGCCCCTTAAAGTCAGCCATGAAACCGCCCCTTAGTTGGTCACTAATAAGTCAACTAGGACAGTTTCAAAAGTTTGAGTAAAATCAGTCAGTGAAGGAATTTGTCAATAAAGTGTGTGGGGGAGGGGGCTTGAGAATTGTGCCCCAAGACCTGTGGGGTATTTTGTGAGTGGGACACTGGGGAGGGAGAGGACTGCCATCGAGGGTGCTTGGTGACTGTCTGCTTTGCATAGAGCTCACGCTGACCCTCAACTCAAACTTACAGCTTGCGCTAAACAGCAGTCTTCCTTCCTCAGTCACCAGGGAGTACAAAGGGGAAACAAATGTGAATTTTTTGAATTTTTGAAATCACACAGTCTAGTCTTTCTCTAAAAGACAAGTTTAGAGTAGTTAAGTAAACTTCTCAGTCACACAACTGACTAGTAGCAGAAGCAAGGCGAGAACCCAGGGAGTTTGACTTCTATGCTACTGTTCTTTCCCGGACTGCATCTGTCTCTGTGTGTCACCAGGAGGCTGTTTAATTTTGTTCATTTGCTTGTTTTTAAGAAAATTCTACGGTTTTACTTTGGATAAAGGTGCTTCAAAATGTGGGTGATTTAATTAGAAGCTAGAAAGTAGGTGAATGAAAGATGGCCACAAAAACCTTCAGCATGCCACTCAGTAGTGTCAAGCTGTAAACTTGGCACAAATCCCTGTCCTCAGGTTCGACTTTTCTGTAACTTGCACAACAAGATTATAAAACATTTCAAAAAAGTATGTTATTCACAATGTGGCCAAGCGGACTAGGTTCGGCTGAAGTCCTGCAGAGCAGGGGTCGTGGATGGGAGAGCCCCCCCCCCCCCCACCGAGCTGCCTGAAGCACTGCTGAGCTCTCAGGCATTGGCCGTGGACACCGGGTACCTTCTGTTCAAATGTGCCCCAAACCACAGGCCACAGTCCTCAGCCGGGTTTGGAAAGTGACTCATGGGAGTCTTGTCATTTTCTCTAGAGCACGACTGTGAGCCCACGTCCTGTGGGTAAGGAAAGCAAGGCCGCTGCTGCTTCCATTGGGCTGGTGTCCTGGAGAGAGTTTGCTCAGCAGGCGGAGCACTGGGACTCAGTCCTGCCTCCCCTCACCTCAGCTGCGTGGCCTGAGGCCTGTCTGTTAACCAGATGCGAAGGGAAGGCGGTCACACATTTCTTTAGCTGGCCTGGGCCACTAAACCAGGCCCCTGCCTTACCTGTAGACAAAGCTAGCTTTCCCCAGAGGGAAGGGCCCTCTTTACCGAGAGAGCACAGGTCACTTCACTACCTGCCAGGACCTCCGAACAAGCTCTCAGGAGCCGTCACTTGTCACCTGGTCTCTGAGCCTGTATCCCCGCCCTTCACGTCAAGGTGGTGACGACCTCCACCCGCAGTGAGTGGGGGCGAGGGGAAGAGCACTGAGCAGGAGGCACCTGGACACACCCTGGGACCCAGGTGTTAGTCTGCCTGGTGCTGCAGACGGGTCTCTCCTGGCCCTGAGCTGGGTGAAGGCCAGCTGCCCCCACTCTTGCCTTTTGCAGCAGTTGTACTTTGAAGAGGGGGCTAGATGGGCAGGAGGTGCCAGGGAAGAAGGGGAATGCCGTAGCTTTTCTCTCTTCTGTCAGCACTGGTTGAGTGCATATCTGGTCGTCCTCACTGCCCGCATCTGGGATCTGGCTTAGACCGAGGCATCTGGCCGCCTTTTAAGATTGAGGACTGGAGCCTGGAAGGCCACGCGAGCACAATGGGAGACGGACAGCTTGAAGTTCATTGTCTGGAGAATAGATGGGCTGCAGGCTCTGGGAGAGTAGGAGCTGCCAGTCAAGCAGATTTAATAGAAGAGAAGCAGATAGATTTCAGTAAAAGAAATAAGCATAAATATTGTGAGCGGAGGAAGGTAGGAAGCAGAGAGATCATGTTTGACTAGTTGCAGTGGGGAAAATTTTCAAGAACTCAACCCCAAACTCTTAAAGCTGAGACAGGTGCCTGGGTTGAATCCACTGCCAGCTGTGAGTCCAGGGCTTGCTCTGTGGGCACCCACTAATGAGGCTTCGACTGGGTGAGGGGGACTGCAAATTGGTGGGACTCAGCCGATGAAAGCCAACTCAGGCATGTCCAGAGCTATCTGCTTTTTAACAAAGGCATGTACAGGGCTATCTGCTCCCTAACCCAGGCATGTACAGGGCCATCCACTCTCTAACTCAGGCATGTACAGGGCCATCCACTCCCTAACTCAGGCATGTACAGGGCCATCCACTCTCTAACCCAAGCATGTACAGGGCCATCCACTCTCTAACCCAGGCATGTACAGGGCCATCCACTGTCTAACCCAGGCATGCACAGGGCCATCCACTCCCTGACTCAGGCATGTACAGGGCCATCCACTCTCTAACCCAGACATGTACAGGGCCATCCACTCTCTAACCCAGGCATGTACAGGGCCATCCGCTCCTTAACCCAGGCATGTACAGGGCCATCCACTCCCTGACTCAGGCATGTACAGGGCCATCCACTCTCTAACCCAGGCATGTACAGGGCCATCCGCTCCTTAACCCAGGCATGTACAGGAGCGATCTGCTCCTTTGGCTCCCCCACTGCCTTCCTGCACAGTATCCAGAGAGCCTGGCCCTAACTGCCTGAGCTGAGGCCTCCCTGGCCAGAGGGATTCAGATATAATTTCCTCCCATGGTGCCTGCAGGACAGCAGCCCCACCAGCAGAGCCCCACAGATTTCTTTCTTAGCACCTTCCTGGTTTAATCCCACCTATGCAAATCGCCACATGCCAAGGTCCTTCTCTGCTTCTCCATCGTGTGCAAGGTTCCAGGACGTTTTTGTGCCTCGGTCTGAAGCCTCAGGAGCACAGCTCTACCTGACGCTATGCTGTGGCCCTGTCTTGCCTCTTGCCCTGACTCCTCCTTGCCCCTGGCCAGTGCCCAGGCCTCACCTCACCTTGAGAACAACTGTTCCTTCCGCTCCAAAGCCCGCCTCTGCCATTCTCTCAAGGCTCCTTCTGGGTGTCCCCTGGGTTGCCATCTCCTCTTGGGCTTAACATGTAATTACAGACTCTTCCTGGAGGTGCCCTTTTTGTCCCAGCCTTGCCTGTCTCCTTCCTCTACTCCCCTCTAGTTCCGCCCTCCCCCATTCCAGCATTTCACAACTGAGGCTCAGGCTGATGCTAATGCTAATTCAAAGGATGTGGTTTATCCTAACAGAGCTCATCTTATATTTTGTGGTAGAAGCACAATGACATGGCCCACTATGGATTCCATAAAAATAAAATTAAAGAGAACATGATATCCCTTCGATAAGGGATGGAGTCTGGTATTTATTCACTACCCACCTGGTCTAAGCCAATCTTGTGCCTGGATTTTTGCAATGGTCTACTAGCTTCACCCTCCTGCGCCTTAGCCCTGCTTTGGCCTGTCTGCGGCCCAGCTTTGACAGTGATCTTGTTGAAGCTGGGTATTGCCATTGGCTGCACAGAATCCTGTGTGGTTTCTCGTCTCACTAGGAGAACAAGCCTAAATGAGCTCAGTGGCCTGATTTCTTTCATCTCTTTCCTTTCAACACTGTTCCAGCAACACCACCTTCCTGCTTGCTCCTCAAATTTGCCATGCAGGTCCTGCCCCAGGGCCTTTGCACTTGCTATCACTTCATGGAAGAGTCCTTCCTTAGATATCTACATGACTCATGCCCTCATTTTCTTCAGATTTTTGTCTCAAATATCAATTCAGTGGACCTTCTCTGGAAACTACATCAGTTCATCTTCTCATCACATAACCCCCATCCCACTATCCTGATTTCTTCCTTCTGAGCAGTATCACCATCTCTATACTATGTATGTATGTATTTATTTAATTTGTTTGCCTCCCCATTTTGAGCTGTTAGCTCCCCGAGGACAAGACTTTTGTCTGTTTTGTTCAATACCCCATCCCCAATAACTAGTATAGTGTTTGGCCTGTTAAAAGTGCTCAATTAATGTTTGCTTAATCAACCCATGTTGACAGTTTGAGAGCTATCTTTCTAGAAAGTTTTCTGTACATTTGCACATCTGTGCATACATAACACACAAGTCATACATAAACTAAGTCCACTGTACTCAAAGGTCTGTAACTACATTTCAAAAATTAAGAATGTATCATATAATTTTCACCCGTATCTGTATAGCCAGATGGCTTTCAGTTTAGGGTTGCATAGTCCATAGTATGACCATAGCGTAACTTACTAAAATTTGAGCTAAGCAGCAATGTTTAATCTTTTACTCTTTCAAAGGGTACTGCCCCAGATAGCCTCGGGATACAAAGGTTTGCACATATATATGAGTATTTCCGTAAGTTTGAGTCCTGCAATGGAACGACTTGGTCATTCGACGTGTGTATTAAATATTTAATATTCTCAACCAAATTGACCCCACCCAGCGCTATGTCAATTAGCAATCTCACATCCACAGGAAATGCCCATTTCTCTCAGCCCTGAGCTCCTATCAGATCCTGGGCAGAGCTGTGTTTCTGTGAGTGTGTTGGGCAGGAAACGGCAACTCATTTTGACCTTCGTATCGCTGTTAATAGGGAAGTTACTAGACATATTTGTTTTGTGTTTTATATGTTTATTGGGTATTTCTATTTCTTCTGTGAATTGCTTGTCAAGTGTTCCTCATCCGTTTTGCTCTTGTGTTGTTTATCATGTTTAAAATTGATTTGTGGAGTTCTGTGTAGGTAATAGACGTTAACCCTTTGCTGTAAATGCTGCCGATACCCCTCCTGGTCTGTCTCTCGTATTTTACTTTCTCTTATGGACTCATTTATCATACCACAGCTCTAGGTTTGTGTGTAATAAAATCCGTCAGTCTTTTCCTTTATGGCTTCATCATCTTTAGTTTTGCTTAGGCAGGTTTTCACGCACAGAGACTCTGTACTGTGTGGTTTTGTAAGCCATCTTAAATCCCTTAAAAAAATAAAGGCATGACAAAAAAAAAAATGAATGAATTAAAATAAGAAGAATTTCTCCCAGGCACAACACATGGAAGACGGAGGTATCTTATATTTACACGGCACACTTACTTTCCAAGTGTTTTCAACTTGATTGTCTCATTACTCTAGTCGGCAGTGTATCCGATAGACGGATCTGCCAAAGGCTCCCGCGGGCAGCTGCTCACTGTATTTACCTCCCTTCCTTCTGCCGCCACCTCTGGGGGGATGTGCAGGCCCCTCTGGGTTCGTAACTGGGGCCAGAGCCTTGCCCCACAGTCCCAGATTGTCCCCAGGACCCCCGCAGGTCATCAGTAGGCGGATGCAGTGTCGGGGGACAGAGCCACCTGGGAGTGTTTCGGAGGCCCCATTAACTGCTGCGTGGTCCTGGACCCTCCCTGCATCATTTGCCCTGGCGTTTGCAGTTCCCAACTATTCATCCCTAAATTGCAGGCAGTGTGAGATGGCAGGAGGGTTACAAATGCTACTCTGAGTGGCATTTAGGAAGCAGAGAGCGGAGAGGGATGAGCAGGGAAGGGGAGGAACTAGTCCAAGCAGTCGACACTTACCTGCTTGCATACTTATAGCCTGAGTAAAGTGTTAAAATGTTAGAAAGAGAGCCCGCTTTGGGAAGGGGCAAGGCCAGGCCTGGAAGTCCAAGGCTGAGGTTAGCAAATCAGCTCCAGCGCTGTGGGGAAGGGGTAAGTCCTTTTAACGTCCCTCATCATATCTGTCTCTCCATTACGATGACAATAGAGTCCACTCTTAATGCCTAGGAGTGTTCTTTACATTAAATAAAATCACATATCTGAAACATGTTTAGGTGTAGTTAACACACAGGAAAAGCCACATATTTTTATCGAAAAGTTATAAACTTCAGAAACCTCTGGGGCGGTTGAAAGGGGTGGCTTTTGCAGGCAAACCTGGGTTTTACTCTGGGCTCTGCCATTTTCCAGCTGTGTGATCCTGGATGAATTACCCAACTTCTCTGACAGGCTGAGCTTCTTTCCCAGCCCAGGGGACATCAGATCTGCCCTGACTTTGCTCCCCAAATGCACAGACCCGCTGCTGTCTCCTGAGCAGCAGCTGGGCTCTACCAGGCAGGGTTCTCTTCTTGCAAAACACCTGCGCCGATTCCGACTCCCTGGAAGCTGAAGAGAATATAGTGTCACAGGGCTCACAGCAAGCTCGGCAGCAAGCAGGAAACAGGAGAGCTGAGGACATGGAAGGACTGAGACAGGGTGGTGCTGATGACCCCTGACAGGACACTAGCTGCACATGAGGCACTGAGCATTGTACCTGTGATCACTCTTTAGTTCTAATGAGAACTGTAGTGACATATGTATTATTAGTATCTGCATTTACAGATGAGGAAACTGAGGCAGGAGGTTACGTAAAAAGCCCAAAGTAACACACCGAGAAAGTGACAGAGCTGGGACTCAAATCAAGGCCGTGGACCCAGTTGCAGCCCTTCACTACCCAGGAGCACTGTTGAGACCCCGCCTGTCCTGGCTCAGGGTTCCAGGAAGAAAAAACCTTAGGCCTGAACCTTACCTGCTAACCCTTATTTGGGGCCCAGCCCCAAGGAAGGAAGAACAGGTACAAACGTGAAGCTAGGCAGAGGAGGGAAGCAAGTGCAGGGCTACCAGCCAGAGCCGCTGCACCCCACGGTCCTGCACCTGGTGGCCTGGAGCCTGGGACAACCCAT
Organism: Miniopterus natalensis; assembly: GCF_054644295.1. NCBI lineage: Eukaryota > Metazoa > Chordata > Mammalia > Chiroptera > Miniopteridae > Miniopterus > Miniopterus natalensis. Next base: position 6,287,953 of record NC_142100.1, on the reverse strand, counting down.
GGGACCACGTGGACGCTGCACCAGGACAGGGAGTCAGCAACAGGCTCCTTCCTGTCTCCCGTCTTCATTGGTAGAAGTCCACCCCTAGGGACGTTAATGTCCCCTGCTGCTGAGTTACCCAGTCTCCCAGGAAGCCAGAGACTCCCTGGGGCCATGGGGCCAGGGTGCAGGCTTTGGCCATAGCCCCTCTTGTGGTCCACCCAGTGTGTGTGCTCCCGGGCCTGTGGTAGCCTTGGCCACTGTGGCCTCGTCATCACAGCCACAGAAAAGTGTGTGCCCAGGCTAAGGTCCCTGCAGCTAAAAGCAGGACACACACCCAGAGAAACGAAGAGGGAGCTAGAAACCGAGTGTCACCCTCCATGTGAACATCGTCCCACAGGGCCAGACAGAAGCCACACGTAATTGGAGAGGGGCCTTTAATCTCTTTCTCCAAGACGGCAGCAGGATCTGAACTTTAAAGACAGAAAGCCCGAGGACAAGACCGATGCAGTGATTTGAACGAGATTTTGTGGCTATATGGACGCGGTGGTGGGACGGGAATCCAGGTGCCCTAGACCCACCTGAGTGAAGGCTTCTGAACCTCTGGTTTCCACTCGTAACACGGCTCTGAGATGCTCAGGGCAATTTGGGGTCAATACAGAGAGGAGGGGTGTGGCCATGGGCGCAGATGGGTTGTGACCCCCTGTTTGCAATGCAGTGGATGAATGACTCAGTAACATCTTAACAGAAGAAGCCCATGAATGGGTTTTGACTAAATGCTTTATTTGCAACAAGTGCTCATGTCAGCACAAACGTCAGGGGCGGGTGCTTGTCATCAGGAAGGTTGGCCTATCAAACTGTCATGAAAACACCCGACGCCCATACTCCGGTCGCACGAGAGGAAAGCAGGGGCTCCCCACGTGTTGAACTTTTCCTGGGCTCGCACTTGGTAACGGGGCAGCCGTGTCTTGTGTGTGCACTTTCCTTCCCCTGGAGAGGCGAGATCAAAGCAGCCTCCCTGAGAAAGCTCATTCAGCCTCACAGCGAAGATCCAGCAGGCGAAAGACTAGGTGCACCATCCACAAGAGCAAATCAATTAATTTGAAAACACAGGGGTAATGTATTATAGCTGGTTATTAGACGCTGCCGCTAAGAGACTGTAAAGACCATTGGACGACGCATTATCTTTTAGATGCCTGCATTCGTCACCCTTTGGCTGCACGGCTCCCCTAAATGCGGGAATTCGCATAACCTCGCCCCCTCAAACTTCCTTTCCCCACCTCCAGTGGGTTTCAAATACACACCTGAGCCCTCATCGTAAGCATTTTCCTTGGAACAATCTTTCATCCTAACTTTGCCCAGATGCCTGTTTTTTTTCTTTACTTAAAAACTCATGGAATCTTTTCTTCATAATTTTGCCTCATTAGACCAAAAGGCATCCCAGTGATTCTAGAGGTCATAGTATTCCAGGAAGCTGCTAAAGACTAACCTTATTGAATAATTCATGATCAACACTGTGTTCGAGAAGCAAAACAGCCAACAGGATGCATGTGGCGGGAGGCAAGGGGGGCAGAGGGAGAGGGGCTGTGGGTGTTCCTATTTTCCCTCCTCGCCCAGCTCCTGTCCTTCTTGGCCAGTATGCTCAGCGCGGACATTTCAGACATGTGGCACTCAACACTCACTGTGCAGTTTCTAACCAGTATTCTGAATTTTCAGTTGGTTTATGACTTTCCCAAAAATCATGGTTAGTTTATGATTTAAAAAAAATCCTCATGGGAAAGCATACCAATCATACCGTACCTATGAAACCCATGTGGGTGTTCTTCACTGCGCAGGAAAGGAACGAATATGAAGGAAAGCTAGTCACACCCATCGCCAAGAACACTCCGTGCCCCTGTGTCTCTCCTGGGTACAAGGCTCTTAAAAGTCAGGAACTGGCCTTTGAATCGTAGCACATGTGTTCACACCTATCTTACCACCAAATCGCGACTCTAATAAATATGTATTGAGTGGTTACATTGTGCCAAGGTCCGTGCCAGTGTGGAGAGGGAGACACACCAACCGAAATTACCCGGACCACGCCTCTCAGCTGGGGTCTCCATGGCAGTTGAAACTAATTCCAACAAGGAGTGTCTCAGAAGGTGAACTTTAGGAATCCTAGGTTTTCCTCGTAATCACAAATCTAAACAATTGCTGTGTGACAGCAAGAAAGGGAAAACATATATTGAGTATCCCTTGTGCCGGCACTGTGCTCGTTAAAAGTACATTAGTATTTATTTAATCTGTGCCACACGCATGCAAAGTGAATATTGTCCTGTTTATAGATGAAGCCTGAAGACCCCATGAGTAGTTAAATAAAAATTTAGTAGCTCTCATAGAAATAATTAACACCTCCTGCATCGTGGTTTATTTTTTTTACAAGATTGTCAGAGGGTTTTGCTTGGTGAGAAAAGAGGCTGCCCATGTGCTTGGGGCCAGCTGATGGTTGTGATTACTAATTCCAGTGTGTGTGTTCGCCCGTGTGTGTGTTTGGGATGGAGAGATGCATTTAGGATAAACTTGCATTGTTTTTAAAGGTATACTGAGCTAATGCTAATTTATTAGTTCACAAAAAAAAGAGTCCAGTTTGCTGGAAGGACAGTGATATTTATAATGACATCTCTAGCAGAAAATAAATACTGGTGAGTCTGGGTTGGGTGTCTGATGAAGGTCAGAGAAAACCAGCTACATCCCTGAGTGGCCTGAGGTGGTCATCCAGGCATGGTAGACACGATGGCCCAGCCTCAGACAGAGGGGGAGGATCATCAGAATCCATTCTTCCTGATGCCTCTATCCCCCAAATTCCAGAGCAAAATCAGCCAAAGTTTCGGGTGTGGGAGGTAGTAGTGAATCTGAAGGCAGTCTCCATGTGTCCAGTGTAATTGGATGTAAGAGTGGCTGCTGTGTGAGGCAAAGGGAGAAAACTCAGGAGCCGTGAAGCTGAGGACTTACAACAAAAATAAAATAAAATAAAATAATAGAATAAAAATAAATTAAGCAAAATAACACTATTTCACATGCTTGAATTTTTTTTTATTTTTTTTTCCATGTAGACTAAGGTTCCATTGCAGACCTAGAGATCTGGAGAGAAAGACAGGGCAATTTGTTTTCTAAAATTAGTGTCCAAAGATAATTCCATCTTCCCTTTGTATTTCAATGGCCATGAAAGGAGACAACTCTCACTGGCAGGCTGGCATGCTCCCTGGGCTAGGAGACGCTGCTCCATCTATTCCTGCTAAGGAACCTAAAATACTTCAGTGGAGTGGGGTACTTCTGTGTAGATGGGTAATAATAAAATACTTAGCAGCAACAATTTCAGCTACTATGACAGATGGTTGTACAGGTATTTTACAGGCCAGGCTTATACCAAAGATTGCACAGCTCGTAAGTGACATAGGCAGAATTGGAACTGGATTCCTGACTCCGGGGGTAGGGCTCCCTGAATCACACTGTACTGAGACCACCAGGACCCAGCTGCTGAGCAGGGAGGGGTGAGAGCATAGTCACTGTGTAATGATCTGGGGTCCTGGCAAATCAGCAATTCAAAAATGTCCCTGAAATCTCATCACTCAGGAACAAGCTCCGCAAACCTTTCTGAGGGATGTGATTTACTTCATCAGGGATTTGGATTTTTGAAGCCAACAGTACCGAGCTCTAATTTACATACAAGGAGATTCACACATTTTAAGGCTGAATGGCCCGGCCAGTGTGGCTCAGCGGTGGAGCATCGACCTAGGATCCAGGAGATCGTGGTTCATTCCTGGTCAGGGCACATGCCCGGGTTGCTGGCTCGATCCCCAGTCGGGGGCGTGCAGGAGGCAGCCGATCAATGACTCATCATTGATGTTTCTCTCTCTCTCCCTCTCCCTTCCTCTCTGAAATCAATAAAGACATATTAAAAAAAAAAAAAAAAGGCTCCTTCCAGCCCCTGTACAGTGATTTTCTCCTCTTAGCACCCAGCCAGGCCACCTCTGTTCCGATTTCTGTAACTACAGAATGATTTTCATACATATGAAATCAAACATTATGCGTCCTGCTGGCTGATGCGTCCTTCACTTAGCATAAAGCCTGTAAGGTTCATCCATGTGGTTGCATGTAGTATTACTTGCATTACCATTCCCTAATATTTTATTCATTTATTTACTCAAGGACTCTTAGGTTATTTATAGTTTCAGGCTATGATGGCCACAACTGTTATGAAAATTTGTATATAGATCTTTCCATGGATATATAGGGTGTCCCAAAAAATGTATATGCTCACTTTGAATAATTACAAAGGCAGTGTTTATTAAGATGCATTTCACTTTCAAAATTGAGCTATCAGCTGTAAAAGTATGAATACATTTTCTGGGACACCCTGTATGTTTTTATTTCCATTGGATAAATACAAAGGATTACAGTGGCCACATTGCACATTTAGTGTATGTTAAGCTTTACAACATATATCAAGACAGCTGTCAAAAGTTGTTGAATCACTTTAATATCAAAAATACATGAGCCGTTCATATGATCTACGTCCTAGCCATTTGAAAGTATGTCATTTTTTCAGTGTTACAGTTAATTAACCCACCCATTTAAACGTGTACAATTCAATATTTCTATAGTCACAGAGCTGTACAAGTATCAGCTTTTTTCTTATGCATTATACCTTTAGAAATGTTTTATTCCATCACCCTACATAACAAACATGCACCGTTCAGGAGTCACTTGCTCTTACCCTTCCCTTTACCTGCCCGCAGTCCTAGGCTAATGCTGATCTGCTTTCTGTCCTTACAGAATCGCCTGTGTGGTATATTTTATACAAATGGCATCATACAATATGTGATCTGTGTCATCGTATTCACTGAATTAGCATGATGTTCTCAAGGTTCATTCATCTTGTAGCATGTGTTGGTGCTTCATTCCTCTTTATGATCAAATAACACTGCAGTGCATGCTCTACCACATTCCAGGTACCCAGTCATCACTTCTGGGCATTTGGATTGTTTCCACTTGGTAGCTGTTGTAAACAATAGGGCTGTGCTGATCCACGTGCAGGTTTTTGCAGGAATATAATTATTTCTTGTAGGCGTCTGCCCAGGACTGGGATTGCTGGGTCCTATGGTAGCCCTATGATTCGTCCTTGGAGACACTACCAGCCTGTTTTCCAGCGTTGCTCCACCATTGGACGTTCCCGCCACAGTGTATGAGACTCCGACTGTTTGATGAGCAGACCAGCCCTTACTGTTAATCATCTTTTGCTTATAGCCGTGCTCTTGGGCCTGAAGCGTTACGTCATTGAGGTTATGATTTGCATTTTCCTCCTGGCTGCTGACATGAATCTCTCTTGATGTGCGTCTTGGTCATTGGAATGTCTTCTTTGGATAAATGTCGATTTGGAATCTTTGCCCATCTTTAATTGGTCAATTTTTTAAATGAGTTGTAAGAGTTCTTTATATTTTTATATATGAGCACCTTATCAGATTTATGATTTGCAAGCACTTTCTTCCATTCTGTGGGTTCTGTTTTCACTTTTTTTCATGCTATTCTTTGATATTAATAATTTAAAGTTTTAAATTTTGATAAAATCCAGTTTATGCATTTTTTGTTTTGTTGACTATGCTTTCTATGTCATATCTAAGAAAGCTTTGCCTAATTAAAGATCATGACGATTAACCCCTGTGTTTTCTTCTAAGAGTGTTAGTTCTTACATTACCCATTTTGAGTTAATTTTTGTGCATGCTGTATTGTCAGGTCCAACTTTACCCTTTTGTGTATGGCTATCCAGTTGTCCCTGCATCATTTGTTTTAAAAAGTTATTATTTTCTTTATGAATTGTTTTGACACCTTTGTCAAAAACGAATTAACCATAAATGTAAAGGTTTGCTGCTGGACTCTCAACTCCACTCCATTGGTCTATATGCCGGTGCTTGGATCAGTACCACACTGCCTTGATTGCTGTGGCTTTGTAGTGAGCTTTGAAATTTGTACCTTTTAGTTCTCCAACTCTGTTCTTTTTCAAGATCACTTTGGCTATTTTGTGATCTCTTAAGTATCATATGGAATTTATTATTAGCTTGTCAATTTCAACGAGAAAATAATTTCAAGATTTGAATCACAATTGCACTGAAACTGTAGACCAACTTGGGGAATATTTCTATCTTAAAATATTCAGCCTTCCAATTAATGAACATTCAGTGTCTTCCCAATTATCTAGATTTCCTTTGGTAACTTTCAACAATAATTTGTAGTTTTCAGAGGATGGGTTTTACACTCTTTTGTTAAATTTATTACTAAATATTTTATTCTTTTTATGATATTGTGAATGAAATTGTTTTTCATTTTCCAATTGTTCACTGACAGTGTGTAGAAATGCATTTTAAAAAATATATTTATCTTTTATCCTGTAATAGTACTGAACTCATTTATTAGTTCTGATAGTTTTTAGTGGATTTCTTAGGCTTTTTTACGGATATAAGATCATGTCTCTGTGGATAGAGATAGTTTCACTTCTTTCCCAAACCCAATGCCTTTTATTTCAGTTTTTAAACTAATAGCCCTGACCAGCACCTATAGTACAGCATTGAGTAGAACTGTCCGGTAGTCAGCATTCATCTCTTGTTCCTGACTTTAGAGGGACAGCATCAGTCTTTCACCATTAAGTTTAATGCTAACTATCTACTTTATCAAGTTGAGGAAGTTTCCTTCTATCGCTAGTTGTTGAGTATATTTATCAGGAAGGAATGTTGAATTTTGTCCAATGCTATTTCTGATTTATTAAGATGATTTTTTTTGGTACATTATTTTGTTAATACATTAACTGATTTTCAGATGTTGAACCAAACTTGCATTTCTGGTATCAATCTCATTTGGTCATAGTGTATAATCATTTTTACATGTTCCTGGATTTTGTTTGCTAGTATTTTTAAAAAAATATACCTTTATTGATTTCAGGGAGAGGAAGGGAGAGAGAAAGAGAGGGAGAGAAACATCAATGATGAGAGTCATTGATCGGCTGCCTCCTGCACGCCCCCTGCTGGGGATCGGCCCGAAACCCGGGCATGTGCCCTGACCGGGAATCGAACCGCGATCTCCTGGATCCTAGGCCAACTCTCAACTGCTGAGCCATTTGCTAGTATGTTTGTTGAGGTTTTCACATCTACAATTATAAGAGATAATGGATGTTTCCGTACTAAATCTCCACCATGAGCACAACTATATGCTGAGCCCTACGAGTCCTGCCAGCACATGTCTGAGTGTACGAGTGGCCTTAGGGACCCTGACACATTCCTCTGTTCCAACGTGTTGTTGCTGGTGTATAGGAATACAGTTGATTTTGACATGTTGACCTTGAATTGTCTGACCTTGATAAATTTACTTATTAATTCTGTCGGGTTTTATAGGTTTCGCATGTTTCTACCCAGGCGATTCCATCCTCTGCGAGGACAGATGATTTTACTTCTTTTCTAAAGTAATCCCTTTTACTTTAGTTTTTTATCATGTGGCCCCAGCCACTTCTCATACTGAGTGGAAGTGATGTGTGAGCGCTCTCGCTTTGTTTCTTATCGAAGGAGGAAGACATTCATTATCTCACTATTTATTTATCACTCACTTTCTGCATGGACTTGTGACCCAAAGCCTTTATCATTGCTCATTACCTTCCTCAGAGCGTATTTCCCCCCAAGTAGGACATAAAACCTTAACATGTGTGGTGTGGGTAGCAGGGAGCCAAGGATTGAAAGAAGCTCTTTGCTGATGACGATAAAAGAATTGAAAGGGGATATTGTGCTACCTAAAGGGCGACCTGACATATTTTACAGTTTTTTTCTCTACTTTACTTGTACATCTCTTAGGCCAATGCCTAACATAGTAGGGTCTCAAAAAATTAAATAAAAAAAGCTTTTAAAATACTTGAATCTAAAGTTGGTCACTAGAAGGGATTATTAGTAATTTCATCAAATACCATAATTGTATTTGTTAATGTAATAGCAAATGCATTACTTTTTAGGGACACATTCTGAAGTAGTTCCAGGGAAGATGATGTAATGTCTGGGATTTAGTTTAAAATATTCCAGCAAACAATAATAGTAACTAACATGAAATTGTCAGAACATTAATAACTGTAAAAGCTAGGGCTATGTTTATCATACTTAATTTAAAAATATATATATATCAATCCCTGCCCTGGCTGGGTGGTTCAGCTGGTTGGAGCATCATCTCATGCACCAAAGGGTTTAGGGTTCCATCCCTGGTTGGGGCCCATAGGGGAGGCAACCATTCAATGTTTCTCTCTCATTTCAATGTCTCTCTCTCTCTCCCTCTCTTTCTCTCTCTCTCTAAAAAAAATCAATAAACACCCTTGGGTGAGGATTTTAAAAAATGAAGAAATATATATCAATCCCCTTACTTAGAATTTTGAAACCAATAGGTAATTCTGATTTGGGAACTTTTATTTTCTTAGTTCTACGAAATAAAGAACACATTTGCCAGTTAATTTTTTTCAACAGGTTGTTGAGTACTATAATAGATAGTGGTCTTGACAAATCATTCAGCAGTCATCGAAAGATGAGAGAAATGCTTATAGGAAGAGCCATCTACTTTCCTTGCCTCACCCAAGCCACCTCACATGCACTGCTTAACTCACGGAGGTCTGGCCTCTGAACTCACTGCTGCTCTCAGCTGCTCAGGCCCTGGGGGCCTTCTAGCTGTCAGATCGAATGGGCTCTTCACCTGTCTGCCCCCTTTCGTATTGATTACAGACAGCCCACTACTCCTTTCAGATTTCTTTCCGTAGCTTGGCCTCTGTTCTCTTTAGCTAATGCAGTGAAAGAGCCCATCCCCAGCCTCAGTGGTGTAAACCAACCACTGGGTCATGCTCACAGGTCCCTTGGGTCAGGTGTTTGTATGGAACACAGAGGGGACAGGTTTCTTTGCTCCATGATGTTTGGGGCCTCACCTGGGAAGACCTGAGGGTGGCTGGGTGACTAGACAGCTTGAGGTGGAGCCATCTGGAGGCATCCTCACTCTCTTATCAAATTTCTGATGCTGACTTGGCTGAGACCTCTGCTCGGCTGTCAGCAGACACCCACACATGGTCTCTCTGCGTGGCCTTGTCTGCACTTTCTCACAGCAAGGTGGCTGGGTGCCTAGAAAACAGGTAGAGCTGTGATACCATCCCACTCCCATCCAAGGAGAAGGGGATCAGAGACTCCGCCTCCTAGTGTGAGGGTTGTAAAGTCATTGTGGCATCCGGGACGCTGTTGAGAGACCTTCGGAAAACAGTCTGCCTTAGCCTCATAATGCTCTTTCATGGGCCTCCTCCCTCTGTGAAATTCCTCCTTAACTCTCGTTAGGGCTCTCGCTCTACTTGCTGCTGAGATGACAGTAATCTCCAGGGTGGTGTGACTCGGATCCTTTCCTCTTTCACTCCACACTTTCTTCTTCTGTCTCACTCAGGTCCCCAGCTGTAACCACCACCCTATGTAACTGCAGTAAACAATGTGAGGAGCGGGTTGTCTAATTCAGACTTCACTCCTAAGCTTCAAATCTATTTACAAGACAACCGATTTTAATGCCTTACGGAGACTTTTAACTTATATTATCCCATGGAATTCATTTGTTTCCTGTACTGATTATTACAGGAAATGCTACCACTGTCCTGTTGCCTTACACAGAAAATGAAAGCAATCCTAGAATCCTTTTTTTATTCCACATATCTGTTCAATCATCTCCAAAGTTCTAGAAGGACTTCCAACCCTTCCAGATACTTTTTTAGTCCACTAGTTTCTCTCCATCCTCACTGCCGTCGCCTAGTCGAGGCACGTAAAAGCATCCCTAGCATGCTCTCACTAGCATCGCTGCACTATTTCTCTTGCTAAGCTTTGCCTTTTGCTTACGCTCCGCTTCGCCCTGCCTTCTGCTGCTAGAGGGCACTGTTGGTCAGGTAGATCCGATAATGCCACTCTTGCTCAAATTTCCCAAAGGGTTTCCATGCTTCTCAAGAATATCCTAGAACCCTTTGCTTGTCATATTTAGATACATGCACAGATGTCCACACTTCATGCTCACAATTCTCTCCACGGTGGCACTTTAAACCTTAAGGTTAACAAATTACTTACAAACATCTCTTAAAACACTGCATTATTTTATGCCTCTGAGCATTTGCACACGCTAGTCTAAGTGCTTAACCCCCCCCCCCCTTATCTTCCAGGTTTTTTGTGCATACTTGACTTTTAAAAATCTCAATTTAAGTGTTACCTCCTCCCTGAGTATGTTCCTGGTAAGCAACCCCTTCACTCACAGGCATGAGCATACCTCACCAAAATTAACAATGGCAAGAGCTCGGGGATGTAATTAATACTCTGATTCGTGGTTTCCTCTGTGTACCTCCAATATAAAATGCCACAGTGTCTATAATGGTTGTATTATGTAAGTCTTTGTAGGCCGTAAACCTTCTAATGTGAAAACTCTGCCTCAGCAATCCCTTGTGTATCAATTCTATCAGCTAATCATGACTGGTATTGCCTACCCCGTGCCAGTTGTTGTTGTTGAAATGGGTGCCATGGGAAACGTGACTTCATTTATAGTCCATCTCTAGCTCGTGGTAGGAATTCAGAACATTGGTTTTGAACTTTTAAATAAATAAACTATGAGCTTTTTTAGAGACCCACGAAGTGTTGTTAATGGTTGATGAGAAGAAAAGCCCTTATGGGTCTCAACGGGGCTCCTGAGAGAAGCCCTCTTACGCTCCTGGGGCAGGATCTGTGATCTACCAGTTTACGAAGCGCAAGTAAGTCAATCTGAAGTTTGTTACTAAAGTTCCCATGATTTACCGTAAAGGCAACTAATATCCTTATTCCAAAGAAAATGTAGTAATTTGGCCGCATGAAAAGCCAGCCTCTCCATCAGATACGTGCACCCACATTACCTGCGTCTCCCAGGCCAGGCCAGCCGCTCTCCTGAAGCTCACCTGGGCGGCCCCCAGGCCTCCTGCTGCCTTGAGTCTCCCTGGGGGATCCCTTTGAGATTTGCCTCCATTTGCTTCTGGTTTTTTAGGCATCAAAGCAACAAATGTGAGTTGCTCCCCATCCCATGGGATTAGCAGCATTGCCCACAGAGCTACGAAGACTCAGGAAAATCACACTATAGGCAAATAAAGTGATTTCTCTTTTAGCAGCTTTTATCTTTTGTTTTTTCTGCCTCTATTGCACTGTAGACATTTTTATAATAGGCATGAATTTTTATTTAATTTTATTTAACACGCGCTGCTTTAAAAGTGCCACGGTACCTATCACTCCTTTAGTTCCCGAATTCTGCTCACAGCTATGAAGGAGCGAGCCCGGGTGTGCCCGCTGGTGATTTAGAGCTTGGCCCCATTTCGAACGGTTAGACTTTCTCTTAGTCCACTAAGTCCACACGCCAATTTCTGTAGCATAATCACAAGCCTGAAGGGCAAGGACACTTCTTACAGGGAAGTGGCATCACCACTTTTCTCAGCATGTGATTGTGTTGAAGTAAATATCTGACAGCATCTAGGTAAACAGATTCTGTGCAAACTAAAGCACAATACACCCCCACCCTCTAAAAAAGGGAAGTAATTGAAAAACAACGTATATCATATGCTTTTCACAGTTCTACTTTTGCAAGTAACACAGAAGAACACTGGCTCACTTGCAATTGGGGCTGTTATAGTGTCCTAATAGATGCTGGAGGTCCTGGCCCCTGCAGGGGGCACTGAGTGTGGGAAAGCCTTCTTTCAGTAATAGAGCCCCAGTCTGTTCTTATTAGAAATCTGGAAATAGAGACATCTGATGCCCAGAATAGTCCGTGAGGCCTGGTTGCAGAGTGCGGAGCAGGAGCATGAAAGTCAGTGCAGGACTGGACAGTAAAGCATCGCTCACATCCAGGTCAAGCAGGGCCTTATTTTTCTTTTAGGTTTGGAATAAAGTTAATCACACAATCTAGGCAGCGCTGAGAAATACAGCCCTGTGACTTCCCACAGTTACAGGTAATATCAGAAATGAACCTCACATGCTAAAAAGCACACGAAAGCTGAGAAATATTTCAAGTCTTAAAAAAAAAAAAAAAACAGTACTGCGATATTAATAACATATATAAAATTTATTTTTATGAACTGCTACAATTTCAACTAGTGTGCTTTAAGCCCACAACTTATAATATTGTTATATTTTCTTGCCAAAAGTAACTCCATATTGATATTTCAGAAATGCCACTGGCCTTTATGTAACTAGTTGCTATTTTACCTCAAAAAATAAATAATACTTCCTGTTTTTACTTTTACTTATCTGGAATAAGTAGCTATTGACATCCGGTGAAGTCAGTATAAAGATTTATTTACCTGGGTGCAAGTATTGACCAATAGGGAGCTTGGCTCAGTGTTTATATTGAAGGACAATAAATTGTGGTATTGACTGGCCTGAGGCATCGATATTTGCATTGTTGTAAACATTTAAAAAATCTCCATGAAGTATTCTTCAGAAATTCTCCTGTCTCTAGACTAGCCAAAACAGAGCTGTTTAGGGAATACCTTGTGTTTGGAGGCAAGTGGTTAACATGAAAGAGCAATAAATTGTTCTGGTTTCCACGTTTACACAAAGACAGATTTTTTTGCGGTGATGGATAATGGTGATTAGTAGGAGCTTTCAGAAGACAATCCAAAGCTTCACTCCCAGATAGAAGACTTCTGTCTAAAATAACTCCCTGAGCAAGAATATTCTCCACAATCAGCTTATGTCTTGAAAGCCTCCTGTTTTCCAAAGACTATCTGATCCCCAATACAGCAAAACATTAATTTCCAACTAGACTAATTCACAGCTTGGGATATTCAGACTCACCTGGGATGAATTTGTGTTTATGGTAGAAAGATGGTTTAAAACAAATCAGGGCACGTGAAATGATAAACTGAATACTTACTAAAAATAAGAGAGAAATCTATGTAAAATGTCACACCTGCCTATAAATGTCTGCATTCACCTGAAACTTAAGTGCACGTGGTATGTGTGTGCAGCTATAGAGCGGATGCAATTTTAACTAGTCGTTGGATTTGACTAATCCAAATGTTCATATGCACTTAGAAAAGATAAGATACGGGCAATTCCTATTATGTAGTGTATACATTAAAGGCCTGGCTAACCTTTAATTCTGAATGCTTTCCAAGTTGGTAAAGCCATAACCCATGTGGCCCGTCCAGCAAAGCTAGGCGAATGGCTCCAGGAAGCAAAGCCCCGCTTTTTGAAAGGTGCACAGACTGAGTGGCCTAGAGCAGGGATTGACCCCAGATGTCTTGCAAAGAAATACAGCAATGCCCTCATCCTGATCACACATCCAAGAGCTGGCAGAATGCTCAAAATATGCCTATTAATGTTGGAGCATGAATTTGGATGAAAAATTTGGCATTTTGAAAAATGTTTGCATCATGGGCATATTCCTAGAGAATCAAGAAAAGAAATGAAAGGAAGCATCCGGCCTTCGTGCAGTTGCTTAATGCTCTTCTTGGTGCCCTTTTCTAATTTGGTCTTGGAGACTGGCAGTGCCTTTAGCTGAGAGGGATGGAGGGGGCCACGGGGGCAACACTGCAGCGGGTTTTCCTGTGGAAGGAGGGCTTCTGAGGGAAGAGGAAATTGCTCTGCAGACAGTGTTGGCCGCAGGTACAACACTGCAGCCCTCACCCGGTTTCCAGGGCCAGTCCCTCTTCTGTCATTACTCTAGAGGCTCCATTTCTGTCCCCTCCTCCCACCTTTTCCTGGTCCCTTCCTCCCTCTGGTCTCACTCTCTGATCTCCCCTGCCTTTGGGGACAGTGTCCAGGGCAAGTAGGAGGTGCGGGCTCCTCAGCCAGGTGCCCCTGTCCCTTGACTCCAGGTTCTGTAAGGAAAGTTGCTGTGAGGATTAGATGCAGATTATTTGGCAGTGCCCGGCCCTCAACAATAAGAACGTCCTTCCCTTCTGCAGGTTTTCTCTTTACCCAGGGGGTGAGCAGACAGACGCCCAGTTTGCTGAGGCTGCCATCATGAAGTCTCTCAGGCTGGTGACTGAAACAGCAGAAACCTATTTTCTCAGAGTTCTAGAGGATAGAAATCCAAGATCAAGGGGTTGGCAGGGCTGGTTTCTTCCTGGCCTCTCTTGTTGACTTGGAGATGCCATCTTCTCCCTGTGTCCTCAAGTGGTCTTCCATCCGTGTGAGTCTGGGTCCTGATTTCCTCATCTTACATGGACGCCCGTCATAACGGATTAGGGCCAACACTAACGCCCTCATTTACCTTAATCACCTCTTTAAAGACCCTATTTCCAGATGCAGTCAGTTTCTGAGACACAGGGGTCAGGGCTTCAACACATGAACTTGAATTTAGAATGGATATAGCAGCCGTGACACCCAGTCACTCTGTGCTCTGCCTCCTCTAGCCCTTGGATTGCAAATCCCACCTTCTCTTACCCCTGTGGCCACGGCAGAGAAAGTCAGGGCCTCTAGGAGTCCCCCAGTGTTTCCTGGAGGCCCCTGGGAACCTGCCTTGAAAGCTTGGACCCGAAAGTGCCACCGAGCCACCAGGCTCAGAAGTACTGGTGCAGAAATAACTGAGGAATGTGATCTTAAGTTTTTCCACAGAAACACAACAGTGAGGGTTCAGCTGAAGACAGAGGAGGTGCTCGCTCGCCTAGGTCAGCTGTGTGGGGAAGGAGGGAATTCTATTCTGAGGCTACTCGCAGAACAGTCAGAAAACGCAGAAGGAAAGGCCATGAGCCGAGGGAAAGCTGCTCTTGCTGGTGCTTGTCTCCAGGGCCACGCAGCCCCTCCGCCTCCTGCCCGGACTCTCCTTTCCCAGGAGCCCTCCCCCATGGTGTCCTCTCAGCCCACCCCTCAAAGGACTGGGCCCTGCCGCTCACCTGCTCTGTGGCTTCACCTGGGGGGTCACTTGAAGTCCTGGCTCGCTGATCCCCGTGCCCACCTGTGTCTCCACCCTATAATCACAGGGATTCAGAGGCCAGGGCTCTAAAGGCTCTTTATACCTCTCTCTTCTCACCCTTTGGAACCGTTTCTCTTTCAGCTGCCGTGTGAATATTGAAGACAATGGAACAACAGCTTCGTGGTTTGGGTGACTCTGTTTTTCTGACTGTCCTTCACCATCGCAGCCCTAACCGGTGGGCACCTCCTCGCTCACAGTCTCTCCCCTCTCCCCCTGCAGGCCTGGGATGCTGCTGCTCAGGAGCACCCCGCTGTGGCCCAGCTGTGCCCCTGGGCTTCCATATGGCAGGTGTGGCACTGCCCACCTCCTTCCCCCGCTTCTCCTTGGGCCCTACCTCCAGTCATTCCCATGAGGTCTACTTCGCAAAGCAAGTTTAGCTCATTGGTCCTAGGGCCACACAGAAGATAATGTATTCTTCCCAACATGCCCCCTTTTCCGGGGAAGAAATGCGTCCTCCCTGTTTCCCTTCCTGGCCTTGTTTGCTGCCAGTGCCCCAGGCCGTCCGCCTCTGTCCTGGCCGTGACCGATGAGTCTCCCTCCACCAGGGTCTTTACAATTCAAGGCACAGCCTGCCCTCTTGTAGATGGTAATCTTGTTAATGTATCTGTGCAGCTTATCCTGCTGCGCCCAGTGGAGCTCAGCTCAGGCCTGGCTTCGCGGGTGGGCAGAGTTGGCAGACACCTGCAAACGAAGAGTTGTTGGCTGGCTGTGAGGAAGACCGATCGCCCCAAGTTCTGTCCCGAGAGGCGTGACTGCTGGCTGACAACCAGCTCGTAGTACCTTTAGTGTGGGTATCTGGTTTCCTTGAAATAATAGCTTCTAACATCTACAACACTTTTACAATTTACACTATACTTCTATGTATTCAAGATACTTCAGCTGATCTATAAACTGTACCATCGATATTAATTTCCTCTCATTTTAAAAGGAACATAAGCAACTTTCTCAAGATAACACAGTGACAAGCAGCTAAAGTGTAAACTAGCCAGGTCTGTGACACTGTGGGATACCTACCTTAGAGCAGACAGCGGCTCGGTAATTAATTGGAAGAGAAATAGTACAGACTAGTAGTAGTTTTTCCAAATGGGGTTGTGTTTCTGGCCCTTTCTTGGAGGAAGTTCTGGCTGGAAGGCTTGGAAGATGGTAAGAAGGAAGGAGACGTATACGTAGCATATAAAGGCCACTAAAGAAAACACTAGGGAGAAAGAACACGAAATGCACACACTGCACATCCCTGACCACTGCCACCGCCACCAGGAGCAGTGCTCGCCCGTGCATCCCTGCCCCTCCGCAAGCTGTCGCTGCCAGGGCTTTTCATGCCCCATCACTCTATCAGGAGAAACTTGATAGTCACCGCTTCTCAGCTGGGCACTCTTTAGGTGCTCTTTGAATATGCGTGAGGGCAGTTGGGTCATCAGGGTGACCGGGGGCCTGTGGCATTCAGTGGGAGCGGGGCCAGGAATGCTAAGCCTCAGCACTGTGTAGGGCATTGCCACATGGTGCTAAGCTCACTCGATACCACGCCTCCAGGGACACCTCTGAGAAACTACCCTAGAGGGATACATCACATTTAGGAAGCTCTGGCCCTTCTTCTTGGTCTCCTTGAGAGCCCAGATGACCACCCTGCTCCCATTTTCCCTGTGCTTCTAGCTATTCGTTCTTCCTTTGAGATTTTACCTTCCTTTTCTGCTGTGTCTTTCTTACTCTTGAAATGATTCAACCATAGAAACTCTTTTCCCTGATACATGAACAGGGGCTTCATTCCTTAAATTTCTCCCTTGCCTATATTTATTCTTCCAAATACTCTCTAGACCAGTTGAGACCCCTCGGGCTGTTGATGACAGAGAAAATGCTGTCTACTGCTCATCAGTCATTCCTCCTTATCAGATCTGTGTGTCAAGCCAATTTTAAAGCCCTGTAGCAAGGCCAGTTTTAGTTCTATTTGGCGCACAGCTGAGTGCTTTCCAGTGCACAAGTAATGGTGAAATAATGATGGTCATAATTGGAATCATGGTTTGGTAAGTGGAATATGCTAAATTTTCCGAATGCTTATTTTTCATGATGTATAGAGTGTGTAACGGAAGGAGCATGGAGCTCATGACTCAGATGTTCTGTCTGGTACATTTTCTCCTAATAATTTGAAAGGAGCCTTTTTTATCCAGTGCTGGGCCTGTGAGTCAGGCCAAGTGTGCCTGTGACTGATCAGGGTGAAGCTGTGAGCATGGACAAGGCTGAGGGTCTGTGAGTTTCTGGGGATAAACAAAACAAAACATCTGGTTGATAAGGAAAACTAAAGCACTAAAAAGACTTAAAAAAGAAATCTAAGAGGCTGAACAGTTTCTAGGGGATATCACTGTAGCAAGTCAAGTACAAATGAATGAATCAGGGACTTATGAGTCCATTAATGTTTCCCAATGTAGAACATCTGAAAAATAGATTTGAAGGTAAATAAATGGCAGACTAAGTATTATGCTAAACAAAGAAAGAAAGAAATAGCCTGCCCAGCTGGGCGTGGCTCAGCGGTTGAGCATCGACCTAGGACCCAGGCGATCGGGGTTCGATTCCCTGTCAGGGCACATGCCCAGGTCTCAGGCTCGATCCTCAGTCGGGGGGGTGCAGGAGGCAGCCGATCAATGACTCTCTCATCATTGATGTTTCTATTTTTCTCTCCCCCTCTTCTTTCCTCTCTCTGAAATCAATAAAGATATATTAAAAAAAAGAAAAGAAATATGCTAACATGTGCACAGGTGGGCTTGCATGTGAATGTGTCTCCAATTAGCTTACAATTTTGGGTCTGTGTACATGTCCAAAGAGAGTGTATGGGTGTATGTGTAAAACACAGTGTTCTGGGACTTGTTTAGTGTCTAAGTGTCTATTTTGAAGAATACTGAGGAATAATTAGGGCTATTTATTGAATAAACATCTATGTGCTTGACGGGGCAATGTTTATTACCCCTGGAGATAAGTCTGTTTAAAAGTGAAATTTTAGTTCCTTTTTATGCTTTGGATTTGTGAAATATAATGTCCTCTCTTGTCAAAAACCTTTAGTATCATGTGCTAGGCACAGAGCCTAGAGTCAGTGTTTCTCTGGGAACTGAAGCTGACGATTCTACCAACAGTGTGGAGAGGAGGCGGCCTGGGTGGGACACAGAGCGTGGATGGAGAATGTTACCGATGATCATCAGTGGAACCCAGAACCAAGAGCCATGGAGGCCAAAGGGGTTATGAGCTTCCCAAGAGTCCCCAAGTTGTTTGAGAGAACACTGAGTCTCTCAGTGCACAGAAGATCCACATATACTTAAACCAAAGGGACAAGTACACTTTAAGAAGCTGTAAAACTTGGGGACATCCAAGATTCTGACATATGAAGTACAATTTGTCACCTACGCTGTACCACACCCTGTGTTAGCAGGTCAAGGTGCCTGCTCTTTAGTGTACATTTCTATGAGTTTTAACACGTCAGATTCATGTATCTGCCACCACTGGAACTAAGCAGAATTCACAACAGTCCCGTCGCCCAAGACATTGCTGTGCTGCCCTTTGGTAATGGAGCTCTGAGCCCTCTCTGACCCCGGTTGTTCAGATTGATGGTTTCTGTTCATCTGTCTCCCAGTCCACAGACTCTTTACTCCCTCCGTTCTGGTTCTGAGCCCATCTACCGTTCAGTTCTAATTTTGTCTTGTTTCTTGTTTATGGCTTTCAGCTCTCTGTTGAAAATTGTCATATTTATATTCATTTCAAAGGCTTTCACCTTTACTTCCCGGGCGTAGTTATACGAGCTGCTTCAGATCTTTGATAATTGCAACACGCAGGTCTTCTCGGGGTCGGTTTCTGTTCATTGTCTTTTCCCACGTGAGTTGTTTAGCTTCCCTTTGTTCTTTGCATGATTAGTAATTTTGGATTATATTTATCCCATTTTGAATATTATATTAGTAGCCTCCAGAGCCTGTTAAAAGCCTTTGAGAACATAACTAGAAGGAGAATTGGCTGTTTTAGCAGCCACTTTGGCCCAGTTTGGTTCACGCCACAAGTCCTGACGTGCTTCCCCTGGCTGTGGTTCCATCGCCAGCCCTACTCTCAGAGGCTTTGCAGGGTTAGAAAGCTGTGCCCCTGTCAGCCAGCCAGGCCTCTGGGTGGTGCTGCACACAGCAGGTCGATCCTCAAACCTGTGGCATATAGACTGTTTCGGGGTGAGCTCCACACATGTTCAACAGTGAACCCAGGGCTTCACAGGCTGCTTCATGGGATCCCTTCCTTGAGCTTCCTTCTGTCTGATCTCTTCTCACTCTCTAGCTATCCCGGGCCCCCATTTCTTTGCTCTTTGCCTGGAAAGCAAAAGTATAAATTCTCTTCTGTGTTTCTCATTTGCTGTGACTGAGTCAAACTCCATCGCAAAGCAGTTAAAGAAAAGGCAAGGACTGAAAAATGTCTTGGAGATGCCTTCCCGTGTTTCAGACCGCAGGGTCCACGCTCTGGTCACAAGGAAGGACTGTGTCCACTTTTAAGTCTTAACGTGGCCGCTGGTGCTACAGCTGCTGCTGCAGGGCTGCAGGCTCGGGATTGAGGTGCCGCTCAGGGCAGAGCCACCAGGAAACAGCAGCAACATACCAGGATGTGTCCTTCACGCTTTTCATCCGGAAAGTGTCCTCAGAAGAAAAAAAAGAGAGTTTATCTTGAAGCTTTTGCAGTTTGCATCTAGCAAGGTTTCAGGCTCTGGCTGCCCTGGGTCTAAGCCCGGGAAGACGGTGGGAGGAGATAAAGCAGGCAACTTCCCGCTGCCTTGTTCTTCTGCAGGGTGCATCCCCCCTCCAGTCTGTCTGCTGTTGTTGACTTTTCAGAGTCCTCAGAGAACGTTTTGACATATCCTGCCTGGTCTGTAGTGGGCGAGAGAGATCAGTTAAAGTGTGCGCACTCCATCTAAACTGGAGCTATTTCACAGGTAGAATTAGCAAGGGCTATAAAAATTAATAATACTAATGACTGAAATCAGTCCGATTTTTAAATGATCACCATGGATGTGCAATTTTATTTATTATTTATTTATTTATTTTTAAATATATCTTTATTGATTTCAGAGAGAGGAAAGGGGAGAGAGAGAGAGATAGAAGCATAAATGATGAGGGCATCATTGAGCTAGCCCGCACCCAGGGCATGTGCCCTGACTGGGAATCGAACCCCTATCCCCTGGATCCTAGGTCGATGCTCAAGCGCTGAGCCACGCCCGGCAGGGGTTGGATGTGCAATTTTTTAAACAATGTCAGTGGACAGACATCCCTCCCTGCCCTGCCCTTGGTAAACCACTGATATAGGAAAAAATGGCAGCTATCATGGGTTGTCAAAGAATTTAGTAAGGGTGGATGGCTTCATTTTAGGGTTCTGAATGTGCATTTGGGTGTGGAGTGGGTTACTTCAGTATAATATTGACACAGAATTAATGCTGACCTAGTAAATTATAAATTCATTGAGAGCAGGGAAAATATAAGTTAATACATGTCTTCATTAATTCATTGAATACCTATATATTGTGAATACTAACTACTACAGATGGAGAAATATTACCTGCCCTTAAAGGGCTTTTAGTCTGAAGGGATACACAAATAAATAAGCAGACTATTTCAGTATAATGTAGTAAGTGTGATCATAGAAAAAGCGCTGCCTAATCAGGATGCACAGTGAAGAGAGGGCAAGGGGGCTTTTTCCCAGAGACACCAGAAAGGTTAAGGAAGGCTTCTCATAAGAGATGAAACTAAGCTGTGGTCTGAATGCAAAGGAAGAAGCAGCCCACGGAAGCTTTTTCCAGGTGATAGCGTGAGTAAAGACAGGGACAAGACATAAGGTCTCATTATTCTGGAATCATAAGTTTTTTCAGTAAGACCTGAGCCAAATATGGAAATATATTAAGGGGAAAAATGGTAAAGAAAAAAGAGGAGTTAGGTCATGATGGGCCATATAGTAATTTATGCTGAGTTTGGGTTGACAGGTTCAGATGTCCATACTTACCTAATAGTATTATTGAAAAAAATAAAATAGATGAAATCTGTAAACAAATGTGGTAAATTAGGAAATCCAGATGCTATTTCAGTAGTCTTTGAAGTACACGGTGACAGAGAGAAAAACAGAGAGAGGATGATGGATTCAGGACACGCCTTAGAGGTAGAATTAACAAGACAGGGACAGATTCAGTATCGCGGTTGGGGGGGGGGGCAGGGGGGTAGGAGCTGAGAATGGCACCCAGAAGTTTGGTTTCAGCATTTTGATCAATAACGGTGCCATTCGTCAATCAGAGAAAACCTGAAGGAAAATAAAGTTGGAAGAACTTTAGATAGAAAACTCCATGTTGGACATACTAAATTTGGGATGTCTTTGAAACTCCCAAATGGCTGTTTCAGGTAGGCCACTGCATCTGAGAGTCTGGGGTCTGTGAAGAGAAGGAAGGGGGGATATAAATGTGTCATTCCCACGTAACTGGGTGTTCAAAGCCGCTGAGTGAAGGACACTGTGTGGGGAATGATAATGCAGGGAGAGAAGAAAGTGCCTCGGTGGCCCTGAAGCGCCCAGCACCTAGAGGTGGGGTAACGCAGAAGCAGCCGGCAGGGGAGATTCCGAGAGGCCCAGTGACGACAGGCAGGAGGAGGCAGAGTAGAACCGTGAGCAGTTTTTGGAAGATAATTAGTTGTC
Organism: Miniopterus natalensis; assembly: GCF_054644295.1. NCBI lineage: Eukaryota > Metazoa > Chordata > Mammalia > Chiroptera > Miniopteridae > Miniopterus > Miniopterus natalensis. The sequence goes on along the minus strand of NC_142100.1, from coordinate 6,266,299 downwards.
ATCTCTGTAGATTGCTGCCAAGAAATCTCTTAAGAAAGTGCTAAAATGTGTGCAATGAATTTGGCAACCTGGCAGTCACTCAGTGACCTTGGTATGAATACGGTTCAGGGAAGAGATGTGAGCAGAAGCCAGATTGGACTGACTGAAGTATAAATATGAGGTGAAAATTGTAGATAGCACATTTGGACAATAGTTTCAAGAAGCGTGGCTGTGAAAGAGGGCTGTGAAATACGGGGTCAGTGGAGAGGAGTGGCGTTAAAGCAGACATTTAAAAATTTTAAAAAATAATCCGGGTAGATTACAACTGTGAACTGAGACTGGGGTAACACACTGACTTTTATCTCTTGAGCAAAGTCAATTGGTGTGACTGCCCAGAATGATATGTTTAAAAATATTCAAGTCGGTTTATATGTAGCCTCAGAAGTGTATGTAATAATCCAGTAGAGCAAAGGCAGATGGAGATGTAAGAGAAAGAGGGGACTGAGAGAGCGAGGTCCTTGAAAAGATGGGGGAGGAGGGAATCCATAGAGCAAAAGGAGGAATTGGCGTTTTTTAAAAATAAGTTTTTATTGATATCAGGGAAAGGGAGGAAGAGGGAGAGAGAAAGAGAAACATTGATGAGAGAGAAACACTGATCGGCTGCCTCCTGCACAGAAGCCCGCAGCCCAGGCATGTGCCCTGTTCAGAACCGAACTGGCAACCTCCTGGGGCACGGGAGCACGGTCACTGAGCCACACCGCTGGGCGCAATCGGCTTTTCAACAGAAGGGGAGACACACAGTGTCCTGCTGGACAGCTACCATGACACAAGAATAGAGGTGAAGGAGCTGGGAGTATTTTCCAATGAAGGATTGCAATGATGGGTCATAAGATCTAAGTTTTCTAAAACTTTGGAGACAGTGAGGTGATCAGCACAGACGTAGAAGGTTTCTACATTTGACCAAGTCAAAGTGAGCGATGGCTGTCTAGTGGCTTCTGGGTTTGTTGTGTGTGTTTTCTCCCTTCAGTAAAGCATAAGATAAAACCATTAGCAGATAAAACCATAAATGGAGGGAGAGGGTGATGAGGCAGTGAGATGTCTGAAAAAAATGTTGGAGGAAACCTAAGCCTTGGGAGTGGGACAGTGGTTGTCACAGAGACACTGCGGAGTCCGGGGCGGTGAGGGTGCTTATCTGAGGTAGGAGATCACGGATGCACGGTGAGGCCAAGCTCCCTGCGTGAGATCACACAGAGAAGACAAGCATTCTGGTATCTAGAGTGGGGTTTCCTCAGGCCAGTGGGACATGCAGAGAGAGGGGAAATATATTGGGGATATTTTGCAGTGGCAGATTACAGTAACAGGTTATAAAAATCTAAGTTTTATCAAAAGGGTTATAAAAGTAAAAGAGACTAAAAAGTGTTGAGTCAATGGATTTGAGGTCTCAGTGAAGTAAAATAATTGCTTCCATAAAGTCACCAAGCAAATATTTTGCAAAGATAGGAAGTCATGGATAGAGCGAGATGCTCAAATTCATGACCTCGGCCGTGGGACAGCATCTGACAAGTCCCAGGTGCAGCTGTGGAACAGGTTAGTGAAGTGAGCAGAGGAAAAGCTCCTCGGAGATAAGTAGATGAAGAATGTGAGAGTCAGGATTTTGATAGATTTTATTTCTGGACAACAAAGTCACTGAGAGTGATGGCAAGATTTGGGGATGAAGACTCTAAGCCAGGAACAAAGATGGTTGGTGCCTGGGAAGGAAAGGCTGAGAAGTCAGCAGAGAGCAGAAATGTGCTAAGGAAGGGAAGTGAGATTGTCAGATGACAGTAAGCCTCCAAGGAGCAGGGTTTTAAAAAGATGGAGTCTGCCCTGGCTGGTGTGGCTCAGTTGGTTGAGTGCTGTCACATGCACGGAAGGGTCACCAGTTCAATTCCCGGTCAGGCCACACACCATGGTTGTAGGTTTGGTGCCCGGTTGGGGCGTGTACAAGAGGCAGCCGATGGACGTTTCTCTCTCGCATCTCTCTCTCTCTCCCCCTTTCCTTTCTCCCAAATCAATAAACATACCCTCTGGTGAAGATTAAAAGAATAATAATAAAAAATAAAAAGCTGGAGTCCATAAGTCTGAACGGAGAGCAGATACCAACTAACCAAATACACAAGTAGCCTCCACTTGACAGAAGACAGGACTGCAGTGGAGACCATCCTCCCAGGCTCGCTGTGACGGGGGAGGCAGCTCTCCCAGAGCACTGGGGTGCAAAGGAGCCCCTGCCCACGCAGCTGTGAAGAGTGGAGGGTCTGGAGAGCAGAGGGAGTGTGGAGTGAGTCAGATGGAAGGTTGGATGAAACTGGTATGAGGCGATGGGAACCAGGGGGCAACTGGAGAGATGTAGTTTGGACATGAGGGGCCGGTAAACTATAGGCGTTGGGCCAAGTCCAGCCTTCTGCCTGATTTTTTATATGTCCTACAAGCTAAGAATGTTTTCTACATTTTTAAATTGCTAATTATCAATTAAAAGAAGAATGGTATTTTGTAATGCATTAAGATGATATGAAATTGAAATGTTACTGTTCATCAGTGAAGCTTTATTGTCAACAGCCACACTCGCTCATTTACACGCGCTCCATGGCTCCTTCTGTGCTAAGGTGGCAGAGCTCAGTATTGCTACCGGGGCTGCTGGCCTGCAGGGTCTAAAACACTTGCTGTTTGGTCTTTTACAGAAGAAGTTTGCTGACTCTATTCTAGAGGACTGGCCATGATGGTCACTCCGAGAAGGGTGGTTATTCAAGCTGGGGTCTTCCAAGCATCGTAGGATACTCCAGTGGTGTTCAGGTCAGCTGTTCCCACAGGCTTCATATGAAAGAATGGCTATGGCTAACTACTGCCAGAGGGGTGACAATGGCTTTGAGCTCTGATGAGAACACAGTAGTCATGGGAGTGAGCTTCTGATTTACCTAAGAACTGGGAAGTTGCCTGGAGCAAATATTTGCATTAACCTTGCTTTCTTGGCTTGACTGTAATTTTATCATCTGATTGTGCTCTGGCTCTCTCACACTCTCCTCTGCACTCTATGTGCCTACCTACCTGTCTGTCTGTCTGTCTATCTACCAGCTGCTGACTCCATTGGTTCGTTCCCAAGCTTCTGCCCACTCCTCCACTGCACCTCGGAAGGTGCCCATCAGGTCTTCTAAGGAGACAAGGAGTCTCCTGAAGTTGAGAATTTGAACAAAAGTAAAGGCTAACTTGTGACCCATTAGACTAGGTTGTTAATGTTTCCAATTCAAGGACCAATGACGTTTTGGCTGGTGATGAAGTAAAATGTTCCCTTATCCTGTGTCTTGGAGCTGTTGCAAAGGAAGAGAGTGAATAGGCTAGAAGAAGGCTAGGGGAGGGGGCGCTGATGCCATTGACGCAGAGCGGTTGAGGACCGGTGTCAACGTACAGGGAACATAGCTCTGTCAGGCAGGCAGGCCCCGGACCCTGAGAAGGAAGGACAGGGCAGCCAGCTGAGCGTGAGCATGACAACGCAGACTTTTGCTCCGTCTATTCACGCATCTTAGTTTCAGACCTCTTAGGCAGGAGGGGTTTGCCCTACTAGGCCAAGTTCAATATTTTCTCAGCAGAAACAGCTGTCACTTGGAACCACATCCCCGCTCGCCAGCTCCCATTCCCGCAGAGCACGGCGCATCCTGGCCAGGGCTGTTGCCGGTCCTGTTGCAGAGGCCACCCCTTCTTCTGATGAGCCCCGTTCGTGCGGATGGCAGCACTTTTTCCCTTGCCTATCCCAGGAAGGTAAAGAGCCTAATCACGCTCCCTGCAATCATCCCGCCACTAATTACGGAGAGACTGAGCTGAATCACCAAGCTGATTCCACTTGGAGAGAATTCAGCAGAATTGATGATGGCCTGAGAAAGCTCTCCGAGGCACTCGTGATTAGGGTGCGGTACCCTCGCCTCCCAGAGGAAGCGGAGACAGCCACACAGGAGCTTTTAACTAAGGGTGTTTGTGGAGCTAGGCAAGCCTGGCTCCTTTCTTATGCACTCCGAGCCAAGCTCCACGGAGGCTTTTTCAGGCTCCCCTAGGAAGTGTGGAATTAAATTGTTTAAGCTTAGGCGATTTGAGAGGTGTCCTTAGGTGTCCAGCCTTTATCAGGAAAAAAGAAATAAAAAATAAATACCCGAAAAGACAGATATCTTCTATTTTCTTAAAAGTCACCAAAGGAGGTTTCAAATAGTTCATTTTGACAGCTAGAACAGCCACCAAAATTATAATCAGTCAGTTCATTCATTCAGTGTTTGACAATATTTGTAGCTTCTATGTGTTAAAAACTATAATTGATATTGGAGATGTGAAGATAAATAAGAGTCCCTTCTGTCTTGGAAATTTGTGTCCAGTGGGATAAACATGTGTAAAAGCATAACAATGCGAAGCAATTAGTATAACATTAGAGACAAACAAGCAAACAAAACTGAGTAGAGAGGAGGTAAAGAAATTTGAGTATCAAGAAAGGGTCCCCAGAGGATTTCTAGGGAGACTCTTTTGAAGGATGGGTAGACATTGAAAGGAGACAAAGTGGGTATTAGATCCTAGACAGAGGAGGGGCAGATATGAAGGCAGGATGAAAGCCTGGTGCGTTAGGAACTTGGCTGGTGAACGCACTGGGGCCTCGTGGGGAGAAAGGAGTTGGAAGTAGAAGAACCTGGAAATTTGGGCAGGAGCCAGCTCGTGAGAGCCTCAATATTCCACCTCGATGAGCAAGGTGAGCAGAGAAAGGATTTAAGCAGGCGTGAGTCTGATTTTCATTTTTGGCAATTATTTTGACAAGAATAAAAATAATGAACTGGAGGCTAGGAGATCAATAAAGAGGGTATTATAAAAATCCTGGGTAGATATGGGCGCCTAACTTAGATAGTTAAAAACAAAAGGGGAGGGAGGAGGGGATAGATACATAAAAATAGTTAATAAAAATTTTATATTTAAAACAAAAAAAGTTCCAGTGGAATTTAACTCTTTGGCTGGTGGTCACTTTAGTAGATGTGTTAATTAAGCTTTGTAAGCCACATCTCTGCAGCAGGAGCATTGAAAAGATGAAATGATAATGCATGTAAAACACTTGACAGAAATGTCCAGTGCATGTTAGCAATTATTTAAATCCAAATTTTAAAAAAAGGTGGTTAACAATAATTAAGTAAGAAGATAGATTTGAAAACTGTAACGGCAATAAAAACAACAGGGTTTGTTTACTGAACATGAGAGAAAGAAGAGAGTCAAGTGTGACCCTCTCTTTTGTTTTAGGAGAATGGAGAGCTAGTCTTTTTTTTTTTAAACCCTCATTGCTTTTCCGAGAGAGTGGAAGGGAGAGAGAGAGAGAGAAACATGGATGTGAGGGAGACATATGGATTGGTTGCCTCCTGCACTCACCCCGACCAAGGCCGGAGAGCGAGCCTGCAACCGAGGTACATGCCCTTCACCAGGAATCGAACCCAGGACGCTTCAGTCTGTGGGCCGACACTCTAACCACTGAGCCAAACCGGCCAGGCCAAGTCTTGCCACCAGCAGAGTTTAGTGGACACTGGGGTGAGAGCAGGTTTGAGGGGCAAGATGATGAATTCAGACTGTGGTGTCTGAAGCATGCAAAGGAGGCATTAGGTTGGACCTAGAGTTTGGCAGATCCTCCTGGGATGGTGATGTAGGTGACGAGATCATGAGCAGAGCTGGTAATTTAAAGTGTAGGAATGAGAATTCACAGTGTAGGTGGCCTGAGAGAGAGGACAGATATAGCAGAGGAGTGGACCTGATTGAAGGGTTGAGTCTCCTCCCTATAGTTCATTCCTTCTAACATTTATTAACCATCTGTTAATGTGCCAATAACTCTTCTGTGCATTTGCAAAAATTCTCTCATTGAATTCTCAAACCCAAGATATGGGTAAAAAATAAAGGCTCCACATTTTACTAATGAGGGAATTGAGGCTCAGTAACTTAATTAAGGCTACCTAATAGCTAAGAGAAATCGCCATAATCAGGATTTGGGAACATCTTGCCTGTTCTGATAAATCATGGCTGTCTTGTTTTCACACCTTGCGTTTCACCCAGGAGCCAGGCGTGCGTGCCTAGGTTTGGATTTTATGGGAACTGAAGAGAGGTGGAAGCAAACATTAGTAATATAACTAATGAAAGAGTAATCAGCTCTTCTTTTCCATTCCACACACTCTCCCTCTTTATAGATTTTCATGGGGTTGAAAATTCCACCTGTGTGGAGTGGAACACTTAGAAGGACAGGTGGACAGGGCCCAGGCACGTATCTCAGGCAGTGGGTGGATTTTGAGATCTATATTTGCAAAGATTATATATATAGATACATACAATGTATATTTATAGACTATAGTCAAATACTGCAAATACAAAGGTTTTCTGCTATGTCGCCCTTTTTTTTCTGGGCCCAAATGATCCCCTACCAACACAGCCTCCTACCCCGTGCAGTTGGAGATGCAGAGATGGTGCTGTATTCCCTTTTCTAGTACTGCTAGTACTTGATAGTTTTCCCTCATGATCTGATCTGAACTTACTCATTAGATTATCTTAATTAGAGATTTGACGGCACCCCAGCTCTTCTACTTTTTCTTTTGCACCGAGTGGTCTTGTTGTCACTGAGTGTTTGCTTGGCGCAGCCATCAATAAATGGAATTCTTCAGGAAACCTTCATTCTGCTCTGCATCTGGGCTGCTGATGTAAAGGGGAAGCTTAGCTTCCCTCCCCCCTCCAGGCCTCTGGTTAATCAACCGGTGGTCATGGGGCCCGGGGGACAGGGAGAGCACTGCACAATCCATTTCTTCCACCCTAACTCTTGGTGGGAAAAGAACTCTCTTTTGTGAAAAAACAGCTCCTCAGATGTGCATATCATTCTTCAAGGGTTTGTTATAAGTTACTTCCCCTCAGTCCTCCACAGAATATTGAATGAAATGTATACAAGGCTATGCTTTACTTCCAGAACCCATGGTCTTCTTCCTATAACCAGTTATAGTTTGAGGATTTTTGTGTGTTTTCTCTTTGTAGCACTAAGTGTTGGTAGAGATTTGATTCTGTGACATCGCTGGGGAGTGAACCAAAAGAACACAGAAAGGTGGATATTAATCCTTTTGCATTTTGAGCTACTTTTAGACCCCTTTTCAGAAAGATACAGAATCTCTCATTCTGGCCAGAGTAGGCAGTTGATTGGAGCATTGTCCCCTCACCAAAGGGTTCTGGGTTCAATTCCTGGTCAGGGCACATACCCAGGTTGTGGGTTTGATGCCCTGTCAGGGCGAGAACAGGAGGCAACAGATTAATGTTTTTCTCTCTCTCTCTCCCTCTCCCTTCCTCTCTCTCTAAAATTAATAATAATAAAATATATAGAGTCTCTCATTAGGGAAAACACACACACACACACGTGCAAATGTGCAGTGTCCTATCCTGAGGTTCAGAAACTCCTGGGGTTGCAGTTCCTCAATTCTTAGGTTAAGACTCCTGCTCTTACTATAGAAAGAGTCATCATGGCTAATGGGAGCCTGACTGTATGGCCCGCGCTGCTTCTCCAGGACACTTCAGAGCCAGGTGGTTAAGGGGCCTGCACTCCATGTGGCCTTCTGACCTGAGGGTACCTGGGATGGTGTCAGAACGTTAACCCATCAGCAGCCTCTCAGTTGTAATAATTTCCTTAAATTATTCTGGGCAGGGAATTTCAAAGCAATTAAATTCTTCACATTTCTCAGCACTCAGCACTGGCTTATATCTCTAGAGATGCAGGAAAGAGAAAGCAAACAGCCAGGAAATGAGGGAGTGTAACACTGGAATTCTATATTTACCTGCTACCCAAGTCTTCAGATCAACTTGCCTGAATTCACAAATCAAAGCTGATTTCTTTCTTTCTTTTTATTTTTGTAGCAGCCATCAGCTGCACTGCTGCAAATACCCAGGCATAAAGCTGCAAACTGCACACATGCAGCTGTTTGCTTTCTTTACATCATCACAGAGGCTCTGCCTGCGAAACTGAGCACACGGGCCTCAAAGGCAGCAGCGGGAGAGCTCACAGTGCTCGGGGCTCAGCGGCTGCTGGAGCTGCATCTGCACAGAAAACCAGCCCCATCCTGAAGGGAAGAGACAGGCCTCAGAGATGCACAGGGCCTGGCTCTGTGGGGCACAGCGGCTCATTTTCAAATGATTATAATTGGGCTGCAGCTCCTCCTTAATACAAAGCTAATGATTATCCCCAGAAAATTTACCAATCCAAAAATTAAGGGAATTCTTTTCACCCTGTATGCGTAAAATAATCTATTACATTCCATATGTGAATAGTCATATTTATACAAATATATACATATATGTGGTCTTGACTATCAAATGAGTTCTGAATGTATGCCAGGATCTATGCTAAGTATTTTACTGTAGATAGATAGATAGATAGATAGATAGATAGATAGATAGATAGATAGATAGATAGATAGATAGGCAGGTAGATAGATAGATAGATAGATAGATAGATAGATAGATAGATAGATAGATAGATAGATAGATAGATAGATATAGATAGGTAGATAGATAGATAGGTAGATAGGTAGATAGGCAGGTAGATAGATAGACATGCAGTTTATAGTTGCCATGAGTTCTATAGTATTTTTATTGGATCCCAATGGCTTTATAGATTAATTTTTAGACTATCAATTTACATTTCCGTCCATTTTTTAATCCTCACCAGAAGATATTTTTCCATTGCTTTTTAGAGAGAGTGGAAGGGAGGGATGGAGGGAGAGGAGGAGAGAGAGGGAGGGAGAGAGAGAGAAACATCGCTGTGAGGGAGACACATCGATTGGTTGCCTCTTGCACGCACCCCAACTGAGGCCTGGGATCGAACTTGCAACCGAGGTACTTTTCCTTGACCGAGAATCGAGCCTGCCACCCTTTGGTGCGTGGGCCAGCCCTCTAACCACTCAGACACACCAGCCAGGGCAATTTACATTTTCACTTCAAGCAAAGATGACTGAGCATTGAAGCTTTTTGGGGAACAGTATCTTCTGTGTGTGGGTCAGGGTGCAAAAGGGAGGAGCTCACACACAACCAACTCTTAGGTACCTAACAGGAAGCTGAGACAGGTGATGAGATGCTTTTCCCAGGTGTATGAAGAGGCCACATGGAATAGATACAGATCTGAGACTGGGAGGTAGGTAATGGCATGAGGACAGCACCATGCTTTGGACACTCTATGACTTCAGCTCCCACCTCACTAGCAACCTACACTACCATGTTTAAGGGAAATTCCATTCATATAACAGAAGCCAGCTATTCAGAACGATTCAGCCTGTCCCCTTCCCCAAAGATGGTACCTATCTTTGATACCAAAAGTAGTTTTCTCATCGACTGTTGGAAGCTAGGCCTTAGTTCTGTAACAAGCAAAAGCAGGTTTGGGCCCTCCAGAACTTTTTTCTGAAAGATGTTTGTTCGTTTTCGGAGAGATCATCACACTATCCTCTTTTTGTGTTTTCTTTTCTTTCATTTAATTTTTTAATTATTGACACTATTGCAGATGTCCCTCATTTCCCCCCTTTGCCCACCTCTACCCAACGCCCCCCCTCCCTTGGCCATCCCAACACTATTTTCTATGCCATGGGCAATGCATATGTGTCCTTTAGCTAATCCCTCACCTTCTTTTATCAAGTCTCCCCCACCCCCTGCACAATGACAGCTGTTACTCTGTCCCATGTATCCATGCCTCTGGTTCTGTTTTGTCCGTCAGTTTATTTTGTTCATTACAATCCACATATTAGTGAAATCATATAGTATATGTCTTTCTCTGACTGGCTTATTTCACTTAGCATAATAATCTCCAGGTCCATCCAGATGTGAGTATTGCTACACCAGCTTTTGTTTGTTTCCATTTGCATGGAATAATTTTTCCATCTGTTCAGTTTCCGTCTGTGTGAATCTTTTGTTCTGAGGTGGGTCTCTTATAGATATACATTCTGGTCATGTTTTCTAATCCGTTCAGCTACCCAGTCTTTTGATTGGAGCATTTAATCCATTTACCTTTAAGCTTATTATTGATTGGTACTTATTTATTGCCATTTTTATTCTTTGCTCCTCTCTTAAATCAGTCCCTTTAACATTTCTTACCATTGGTTTGGTGGTAATGTACTCCTTTAGCCTTTTTCTGTCTGGAGAGCTTTTTATTTCACCTTCAGTTTTAAATGATAGCCTTGCTAGATAGAGTAGCCTTAGTTTCAGGCCCTTGCTTTTCGTTACTTTGAATACTTCATGCCATTCCCTTCTGCCCTGAAATCTTTCTGTTGAAAAATCAGCTGACAGCCTTATGGGAGCTCCCTTGTAAGTAACTAAATATTTTTCTCTTGCTGCCTTTAAGATTCTCTCTTTGTATTTAACCTTTGCCATTTTATTTTTATTTATTTATTTATTTTAATAGTTTTATTGATTTCAGAGAGAGGAAAGGAGAGGGAGAGAGAGAGATAGAAACATCAATGATGAGAGAGTCACTGACTGAGCCCACAACCCGGGCATGTGCCCTGACAGGGAATCGAACCCCGATCCCCTGGATCCTAGGTTGACGCTCAACCACTGAGCCACCCCCGGCTGGGCCCTTTGCCATTTTAATTATGATGAGTCGGATGTGGGTCACTTTGAGTTTGTCTTGCTTGGGACTCTCTGTGCCTCCTGAACTTGTGCAACGTTTTCCTTCACCAGATTAGGGAAGTTTTCTGTCATTATTTCTTCAAACACGTTCTCTATCCTTTGCTCAGTTTTTTCTCCCTCTGGGACCCCTAACATGTGGACATTGTTATGTTTCATGTTGTCCCAAAATTACCTTAAACTATCCTTGTTTTTTAAATTCTTTTTTCTTTTTGTTGCTCTGATTGGGTGATTTTTCTACCATGTCTTCCAAATCGCTGATTCGATCCTCTGCTTCCCCTAGCCTACTTTTAATTCCGTATTCTGTCTTCTTGATGTCACATGTGCTAGTCTTCATTTCTGACTGGTTCTTATTCATGGTTTTTAATATCATTTTTCATGCTGATGTAGTTCTAAGTTTCTTGGAATCTCATTAAGTGTATTGAGCATCCTTATAACCGTTCCTTTGAACTCTATTGCTGACAAATCTCTTGTCTCTGTTTCATTTAGTTCTTTTTCTGTACATTCCTCCTGTTCTTTCATTCGGGGCCTGTTTATTTGTCTGCCTATTTTAGTTGCCTCTCTGTGTTTGTTTCTATGTATTAGATAGTGCTGCTATGACTCCTAGTCATCATGGAGTAGCCTTCTGTAGTAAGTGTCCTGTGGAACCCTGGGGTTCAGTCTTTTTTATCTGAGCTGGATGCTCTAGAAATGTCCATTTTGTTGGCTATTTGGGCTCTCCTGTTGTAACTGGGTCTTGATTACTGTTTTTCTGTTCATGGGACCTCCCCAGGTGGGCTGACTGTGAGGTTCAACCCTGAACACATCATACGAGCTATTGTACAGGTGCCGAATAAGCAAGGGAGTGGACCATCCCCAGAGCTTCTAGTAAGGAATGATGCCCTGCAGACAGACACCTTGATGTTCACTCAGTGAGACCTGTGCCAGACTTCTGACCTATCAAACTGTCTTGCAGGCCCATTTTCAGCAGCAGCAGCTCATATGTCCTAGTTGCTGCCACTTGTTCCCCATGTCTCTCCAGACCAACCCCACCTGCTGCTGCCCAGGGGAGACTGTTCAAACTATCCTTTCTTTATCCTAAGGAACAATCATGAAGAGAAAAATATATAAAATATATGTATATCCTTTTATTTTTAGCTGTGAAATTAGAGACATTTTTCAAGCCCCCAGCAGGTTTCACATGAGATATGCAGCTATACAGACTTTCTTAGAAGATATCATCTTGAAATATTGTATCTCATGTAAATCAAATCCCCTTTTAAGTGAAGGGAGTAGAACGCTCTAGTTAAAGGATCTGTGGTGAATCCTTTGTAAAGTTTATTATGAAATATCTACTCAAAAAGCAGCGGTCTGATTATTCTTTCATTCCTGCATTGAGATTTTCTTGTATCAAGGATCTTGTATATTAAAATGCTTTCAAACTGTGTTGTGATATCAGTAAGAATAACAGCCATGATAGCTACCATTTTCTGAGAGCTTACTATGTTCTAAGTACTTTATACATATTCACTTACTTAATACTCATGAAACAATATAAGGTCATCTTATGTCCCCCATTTAATAGCAGAGAAACCTGAAGCATGGAGAAGTGAACTGTGAGGTAGTAAATTCTACAGAGCCCAGCGTGAGGGTGTTAGGGCCCAGCCCGGCCTCACAATGCAGCCAGGGCAATAGTGCAGACAGCCTCTTTGCACCAGCCTAGTTTCAGACCCTCAGAAGGTATTCTATGTAGATATCCTGTTAGGAAATGCTTTTAACATTGGTAGTCTTACCCTGATACAGCAGAGATTGTTGTCTGGGTTTTGTGAGTAGCCCACATGTTCCCAGCCTGATCCAGTGGCACAAGAATTGCATCAGTGTCATGTTCATATGGCTCTTAGGGCCCATCTGTAGGCCTATGGACTTCAGCTTTACCCCAGAGTTTTCTATGCTCAGTTCTCAGAGTTCCTACCATGAGCTCAAATACAGATTTTCTCATGGTCTGCCCCTTGGCCCTTCGATGCAGCCCCATCATCTTTGTCTCTGCTGGCATAGTGAAAATGAGTCTCTGTTCTGAATGGATGTTGGCTGTGTGCACATGGTTCAGGTGGGCAGGGATGAAGGAGGACTTCCCCAAATCATTGACATTGGATCTCACAGCAGTATCGCCTACCTCTAACATCTTTCAGAAACACATCTTCTGTTCATTTTCTTCATGAAACAGCAAAACCAGTCCTTCTGGCTCTGAGGGGTTGGTGTTGAGAAACAGTTGGTCTTAGTGTTGTCCATCCGACCTTCCAGCATCTGAACAAAGCCATGTCTTTCACCATTAAAACACAAAACCTCCCATGCTCCTTAGCTCATAATAAAGGCACTTTACTGTGGGGACCCCAGCTTACCTGTCGTGAAAACAGCTGTCCCTGAAGCCCAGTCTGAGTTTAACAGGAACATCTTAATGAAACCAAGAGGTTGAGGGATCAGTGGCAAGAGTACTAGTCTAGTACTAAACTGGTCACAGTATTTGAACTAAATTTAAAAAATAATTCATTCCAACTCTCAAATTCTGGGATTCTATGTTATGCACATTTTTAGGTTCTGAGGTCGAATGATTTTTATCTCAGCTGGTGTAAATGCCATAAAAATATTAAACAAGCAGACAGCTGTGTCCTCTCCTCTCCAGTAGCTACAGCTGTTCTCCTGACAAGCTAATTCTTGGATGCGATAAAAATGATAATTGTGGTTATTATTATTTTCAGTTATAAAGGCTGTTAATGCCCAATCTATGAACTCAGGAACTTGGGGTTTTCTTTTCCATACAGTATTACTAATACAGGGCAGTTTGGTCTATTATTGAGGGAAGCTGCTGAGCTCAGCCCATGGGCAATGTGAAACTCCTTTGGGGATTGGAGGGCATGTGGAATCACATTTCCAGCGTGCTTCATTTCACGGCTTGAATTGTCAGATTCCACCTAATGAAATAGCTGTGTTCCTGAAAAGTTGGCTGTAGAACAAATTCTGTTAAATACATCATACTTCCTCATTGATCTTCATTTTCAAATTAAGGATGCATTTCCCTGAGGAAATAATTGGCCCCAAGACTAATATAAATTATACTAAACACTCAATAAACCTTTTTAAATTGCATATTTAAAGAAAGCCTGCTCTGTTAGAACATTAATAGTGATGATATTTTTAATGTCAGGAAATACAAATATTATGCTAAGAACAATTACCAGAAGTGGCGCTGTCCTGGGAATAGAGCCACGTGAGGATTAGGTGAGCTGCATGGAGTCCCTGAATCTTTTTTTTAATTGAGTAATTCTGAGCCTATCAACCAGTTTATTAATAAGAATTTAACAAATTTCAAATTATGTAAACTATTTCCCTAGGTGTCTCCGGACACCTAGGATGTTCAAGACTCAGTCCTGCTGTCAGAGAGTTTAGATTGCTTTGGAAAATAAGACACTGAATATAGCAGAAAACAGCCATTAAAATGCTATTATATTTGGAGGAGCTGTGGATTGGACATCAAAAGAGCTGGTGTCATCTGGCACTAAACAGATGTGGACTCCTCTAAACTGTAGTTACCCACATGAAATATACATAGATTTAACATAATCACTAATTTCTTAACTTGACTATATATGAGAATTTCCTGGAAATTATTAAGACTCCTCATCCCAGGACATTCTGATTTAGTAGGTATGGTGAGATCTAGAAATCTGTGTTTATAGAACTATTCTAGGGAATCCTACTGAATCAGACTATGTCCCAGCATAGCTATGGGATTGATTATATAACCTTTAATGACTCTTTGAGCTCTACAGTTTAATATTTTATGATTCTAAAGACTAGATAAACTAATGAACTTTACATTCAGACAGCCATAGGCACTGAAAATTAGAAGATAGATGGAGTGTATTAGTTTCCTAGGGTTTCACAAGAAAGTAACAAAAAGCAGGTGGTTTAAACAACAGAAGTGTACTGTCTCACAGTTCTGAAAGCCAGAAGTCCAAATTCAAGCTGTCAGCTAGTTCCTGTTCTCTCTGCAAACTCAAGGAAGAATCTCACTTTGTCTCTTGTAGCTTCTGGTGTTTATGGGCTGCCCTTGGCTTTCCGGGGCTTGCAGAGGCATCACTACAGTCACGTGGCCATCTCCTCCCTGTGTCTTCACACGTCTTCCCTCTGTCCCTGGCTGTCTGTGTCCAAATTTCTCCTTTTTCTAAGGACACCAGTCACATTGGATTCGGGCTCACACCAGTGTCTCATTTTAATTTGCTTACCATTGTAAAGACCTTATTTCCAAATAAGATCACACTCTGAAGTGCTGATGTTGGTTAGGGCCTCAGCATATTTTTTTGTGGGGGACACAATTCAACTCATAACGGCGTTTTCATGGAAGAATCAGAACTTGAAAGCTAGGTGGTGTTGCTTAGAATGACAAAAAAAAGCATAACTTTCTAAAAGAATCAATTTGTGAAAAACGAATATTCGTGTTTGTCCAAGATGAAAAACAGTATGGCCTTACTTAGAAACGGTGGTAGTGCACTGCTGGTGGGAATGCAGACTGGTGCAGCCACTATGGAAAGCAATATGGAGGGTCCTCAGAAATTTAAAAATGGAACTGCCGTATGACCCAGCAATTCCACTTCTGGGTATCTATCTAAATAAAATGAAAACACTAATTCAAAAAGATATGTGCACCCTTATGTTTATTGCAGCATTATTTACAATACTGAATATATGGAAGCAACCAAAGTGTCTAAGCATTCATCAATAGATGAATGGAAATATATATATATATCCATTCCATATATATATATATATACGCACACACACACACACATATATATAATGAATGTTACTCAGCCATAAAAAAAGAATTAAATCTTTCCATTTGTGACAATATAAATGGACCTAGAGAGCCTTATACTAAGAAAGCCTTATATTAAGAGCCTTATAATAAGTCAAACAGAAAGAAAAATACCATGTGATCTCACTTACAATGTGGAACCTAAAAGATAAAACTAATGAACAAACAAAACAAAACAGAAAGAGACTTGTCGACATAGAAAACAAACTGTTGCCAGAGGAGAAGCGGGTGTGGGGAAGGGCACAAAAGCTGAAGAAGAATTAGAGTAACAAACTTCCAGCTTGTTACTTCACACCTTGGTAAGTCAGGGGGATGTAATGTTCAGCATGGGGCATATAGTCAGTAATATAATAACTTTTCATGGTGTCGGATGGTTACTAGACATCATGGTGATCACCTCGTTAGGTATATAAATGCTGAATAACTATGTCATATACCTAAAATAATATAATATTATATATTAACTATATTTTAATTAAAAATTAAATAAAAATACCAAAGCAGTTTCATTTTTTAAAAAGAGTTGTGGTAGTGGCATTGGTGATAATGATGATAAAAGTGGCTAACGCCTATAAAAATCTTGCCACGTGCCTCCATCACACCGACTGCATTCCATGAGCATTTTATTCTCAGATCAGCCCCGGAGGTAGTCATATTACTGTGAGTTGTAGAGAGAAGAAATGGCAGCACCGAGGAGTTAGATAAGTGAACACGTCATGGAATTGGAAGGTGGAGGGTAGGGTTTGTCTGATCCCAAACTTTTGCTTTTTACCATGATGGTCTGTTGTGCTCTTCATGGCACAAATTCGAGTTAAACTTGGATGAGTAGGTTGGGCTGCTGTGTGAAGGGCTTTGATGGGGTGTGGAGTCTGTTTGATGTTACAGAAAATGGAAAACCATTTTTAGTGTCTGAAGAGGTGTGAAGTGATGAATGGGTTATTTTAGGAAGTGGGTGTGTCATTTCCACCCAAGGTTGCATTTTCTTTAGAGAAATCTTATCCATGAGTAGCTATTGGCCATGAAGAGTTTCTTTTCATAGGATTTTATCGGGTGATTTCCCTCTTTCCCACTGGTTTCTCTTAACCAAAAATTTCCTTTATCACTTTAAAAAGTGTGCTCTGGTGATCTTTTTCCCCACATATAATATTCTTTGTAAGTTCTTCACGGGAGTGATAAAGCATCGATCAGGTCATAGCCAGAGTGCAGACAGCATTAAAGGAAAACTTTGCTCGATGCATTAACTCTATAAAGTCAGATTTCAGTTCAGTATTCTGTTTGTTTGTTTTCTTCTTTGCTTATTTGTTTGTCTTAGGCAGCACCTTTAGGCACTGCATTTCTGGTGGTTCAAAGTTTAATTTGTTATGTGTATACTGACATCTTCCTCTCTGGTTTTGCCATAGAGAAAAATGTACGTGAGGAGAAAGGTGAAGACCATGGCAAGGAAAGCTAAAATACACAAAGCATCTTGAGTCAGAACGTGCATGTCACTGGGGAGTGATGGGGTCATTATGATGTTTCTACAATTCTATGTTTGCTCTGGGGGACACATTACAGTAAAGCTAAGCCTCCTTATTTTTACAGGATGACCTAAGTGAAAATTCCCTCCCCTGGTAATACAGGGCTGGGTCGATGGAGAACACGTGCCTTCCCCAAATCTTAAGCAGTCCAACTTCCTTTCCTACGTAAGATAACCTGGTAATAATATATAAAGTCACACATGTCTTCACAGAAAGCTTGAGGACCCCTTGATTGTGATTAGCCGATAGTTGTGAACTTGCACTTTAGTCTAGGACTGTACCCCCATGCGTTTCTCCATTTGGACGTCCATGTAGCAAGCTCATCCAGGCTGGGTCACTGTAAATCTTACTGAGGTCACACAGAACTTATTTGGATGGTAGAATTAAAGTAGATGTTTGGTCTCCAGCTGGAAAGTAGAGCAGGAGGCCCAGAGAACCCCGTGTGGCTCGGTTCTCTCACTTGGACGGGGCAGTACATGGCCGTCCAGGGGATCTGAGGTCCGACCAGTCGCTGCTCAGACACGGAGCTCAGTCCAGAAACAGCTGTCCGGAACTAATTTATTTCCTAATACTACGGCACTGTTAATTTATAAATTACACTGGTAATTCAAGCTATTATTAATTTCAGATGGTGTAGAGCAAGCCTAATTAAAATATGACATCAATTGCCACACAGAGGTACCAAAGACTACCATTTAAAATTAATGGGAATATTAAGTGTGACACTGGTCTCCGAGATGCCTTGCACAGTAATTATAGCATTCTAGCCGGGAAAGATCTGACGAATGTAGGCTTGAGTCTGGTAGCAAAAAAACAACAACAAGATCAAAGGAATCGCAAGGTCCTCTTTTAAGCCTTTGCTCCAGGTTTTTTCCATCTTTCCTCAGGTCAAGGCTGGTACTTTTTCCCCCTAAAGATTCTTAGGAAACCAGAAAGGCTACTGTGACAATGAGAAGCTTCTTGCTGGTTGGGACTATGAGTTCCCATGGGCTACTGTTGATTTCTCTCTATGGCCTGGACTTTTTGCCCCGTTAGCTACTCATTGCCACGTCCTCGGACGGTCCTGTGAGTGTAGGAGGCCTGCTTTTGGCTTTAGCAGACACAGGCTGTGCTTTTGCTCTCCTGGAGCTGGGGGAGGCAGGAGTTCCTGCACAGAGAGCGTGTGCGTTTCCTATAGCATGCAGATCATCAGGAAAGGCCCAGGTTGGCCTTATTTCTGGATGGTGGCATGGAGGTACCATGTCCAAGGAGGGGTGGCAGCCTCGGGCAGGTGGTGGCCCCTTTTATAGGACAGTTGTTGTGTTATTGTTGTCATTGTTATTACCCTGTTGCTACCTTAACAACAAACGAGACCTTCATGTCACGAAACAAATACAACTGTGACTTACCTACCACGTGTGTCATTCTTTGTATTGTATTAGTCTCTCGCTGTTGTTATTTTCACACTTTGCAAGAGCAGATACGTGGGGCGTTACGGAGCGGCTCTGTCCCCTGAGAGACATAGTCCTTTCTTCCCTCTGTTCGTGTGGAGCTACTCAGGTAACCTAGCTCCCCCTCACCAAGCTGACCTCCAGGCAGATCACGGGCTTACTAAGGGACACACAGGCGTGCAGCACACGAAAGTTTTCAGAGTGCGTCCGTGTTTATACATGTTTTCATTTGTCACCGAACAGCCCTCGGAGGTGTTAGGGCCCTATCTATGTATATTCTGCCTGGGAAAATGACTGTCAGTGGCTAGTGACAGTCTCAACTAATGCTGTTGCCCCATCGTAACTATCAACAGCACCCCATTTGCTCCTTGCAGGACCCCCCGTTCACGTGATGAATGTGCCTTCGTGCTGTGACTTCATCCAGCAGAGGAGGCCGGATACTTCCTTGGGGTGGAAGCAGTTGCTTTCCTTCTTCATTGCCCTTCTGAGAGGAGGCTGGAGCTCAGGGGACATGGGAGAAAGCCAAGAAACTGTGTCCCAGGCTTTAGTGCCATGGTCTTTCCCTAATCGGATCCTCAGGGCCAGCCCTCCAGTGGGAAGCCTGGGAGGTAGAGGGTTGTAATGATTATTCACGTTTTCCCCTGCGGAACGGGTTCCAAGGATGCTGAAGTGACAGTGAGACCTGCGGCCTGTCCTTTTGTTCTTTACCTTCTGTCGTGTTTGTGGTTAGCGTGCTGGGTCCCTGTTGTTGGTTTGTCTTCAGGATCTTGTACCCAAGAGCTCCACCAGACTGACGTTTAGAAAATGGACTTTTGCCTATCAATTGAGTGTCTAGCTGTAAAAACAAATTGAAATTTATGTTATGAGTGTTTCCACCGCTTTTTGTCACAGGTGTGTGTGTGTGTGTGTGTGTAACTGCTGTTGTGGTATTTTTAATTGATATGCGGTCTGGGATGCAGTCATTAGCTCTAGACGCCAAGGCTCAGTCTAAATGACACCTGGAGGTCAGGAAGAATTTATACACCTCAGGTGCCTCACTCACACCCCAGAGCCTGACTGCTTGGTAAGACCTGGGCAGTAAATGTCAAAATTATTAATCACGGGTGGAGGACCAGCAGTTCTCTAGGCCTTGTGTTGAGCCCAGGTAGGGACACAAGCATCCCCGATAGTCCACTGGGGAAGTAAAGCCACGGTGGCGGGGCAGGGCAGAGGGGGGGTGTGACCGACACGTGGAAGCCGCGGGCATCACCGTTTTGCGCTTTGGCTTCTAAGAGTGCACCGCTGGTGTTTTTCTCCTGTTTTGTCGCTCGGCCTCCTGCAGCTGTGGGCTTTGTGAGTGAAGACGAATACTTGGAAATCCAGGGCATCACGAGAGAGCAGTCCGGGGACTACGAGTGCAGCGCCTCCAACGACGTGGCCGCGCCGGTGGTGCGGAGAGTGAAGGTCACCGTCAACTGTGAGTGGAGCCCCGAGCCCCCTGTGTGGCCGAGAGGCCGGCCGGTGGCGTGGCCGCGAAACGCGCCGGATTACAGAGCCAGCTGCAGGCTCAGGGTGCGAGATAATGGGGCGGCATTGTCCGTTCTCTGCTTTTAATAGCAACAATTTCAAAATCTAATTTAAAAAAAAAAAATTGTACCTGAAAGTAATTTAACATAATCCCAAACTTGACTTATCTCCCTGGAAGATTATGAAATGGCATTTAATGCATAATTTATATAAACGTGTCTTTTTTAAGTTTATTTTTTATTGTTGACATTATTACAGAGGTCCCCTATTTTAAGCATGTCTTTGATCCCCAGTTTTTCCACAGTGCCGGCAAACCAGAAGCCTTTCTTCCTCAAAATGTGGGTGGGTGGAGGTAGAGGAAGAATATTCTTTATTTTCTTTACTTTAGTAGAAAACATTTCAAGAAGCAAGAAAATGGGTGTAGCAATGCTACCATTTTTTGTACCCAACCACAATTTTTTTAAAGGGACTTAAATGACCTACAGTTGATAAAGACTAACCTAAAGAGAAGGAAATATAAGCAAAGGGAAAAGATATTTAGAAAAATATGTGAAATCTAGGAATAAATCAGCACCTGAAATATATACCACAGGTGGTTACGTGTGGTCCAGAACTTGGTTTTCAGTTGCCGAAGCAAAGAGAGGAAACGCCACCTGTTTGAAGGTTTATGTCCGTAAGATAAAAGCAAACCATTTGGGAGAAACATTGCGTTTACGGGTGCTGAGACCAAGGAGAATTTTATCTTAGGGTCTCCACAAATACAGCACTTTGAAATACAGGCCACAGCATCGCACCTGGTATCTGTACTGCGTGCAGTTGCACGTTTGTTAGGGCTCCGTTTCATAAGCGCTCCCCCGCCAACCGTTGGTCTGGTTGGTTCTGAATGCACTTAGAAGACCCAGAAGACAGACCGACCTGTAGACCCCTCAGGCAGTTCTCTGTGAATATTATGTACTGCAACTGTGCTTTTGATGGGAATTGAATAGTATGAGGTTATAAACTCGGGCAAGAACCTGACCTGCAGAAATTCTGTAAGGCTGATTAAAAGTGCTGGCTGTCCGGCCGTGGTGTGTAGGGTGGATGGGTTGCCATCATCCTATGAAAGTTAGAAAGTTTAAACAGCAAATGGGCCTGAGCACCTGGTCACTCGGCCTCTGCTGGGAAGGGAGCCGAAGCAGTCCACGCTCTGAACACCACGTGTTCTTACAACTCCCTCGAGTGGCTTCATTCTGTAGCACAATTTGTGTAGCGAGTTGGAGGCTCAGGCAAGCGCGGTAGATCAGAGAGAAACCCAAAATCAGGAGGCAGCAGCCGGCCTCGTTGGAGAAGGCGCTTTCAGATGCTACAGGACGTCTTCTCTCCGCAGATCCGCCGTACATTTCAGAAGCTAAGGGCACGGGCGTCCCCGTGGGACAGAAGGGGACCCTGCAGTGTGAAGCCTCGGCGGTTCCCTCGGCAGAGTTCCAGTGGTTCAAGGATGACAAAAGGTAAATGCCCCCTCCCTTCACCCCCCTCCCACACCCAAGAAGAAGGCATCTTTCCCAGGTTCCTGGTTCCAGATGATTGCAAATGAAACCCTGTGAATTCCCCTCCGAACTCCTCCTACCTGTGCAGGGACGGACAATATACAAACACGTCTTTTCCTAATATTAGTGAATTTCAGCTGTTTCCAGTGCTGCCAGGCAGAATTAGCTCTCGCCAACTAACAATCATGAAAGAAAACATTTTATTAGGACAGCAAGATCTCCCAGGAGCCCGGCTGGGCTTGGCTCAGCGGTTGAGCATCGACCTAGGATCCAGGAGATCGAGGTTCGATTCCTGGTCAGGGCACGTGCCTGGGTTGAGGGCTCGATCCTCAGCAGGGGACGTGCAGGAGGCAGCCGATCAATGACTCTCTCATCATTGATGTTTCTCTCTCTCTCTCCCTCTCCCTTCCTCTCTCTGAAATCAATAGGGATATATTTAAAATAAAATTAAAAATCTCACAAGAGAGACCACTAGGAGCATGTAAGACCTGTGGATTTTTATAGGCCAAGAAAATGCTATGTTCTGCCCAATTTTAACACATTCCCGGGCTTGGGTTATGTGTTAGGAGTGCTCGGGGCGCTGGGAGAGGCCAAGACGTTAGCTGTAGCTAGAGGTGTCAGGTCAGTTCCAGTCACTGTCAGGGCTGGTTTATGAGTCCCTGACCCTATTTAGCTCTCCCTTTGTGCCCAGGTCGTTACTACAGTGGTAGGAAAAGAGAGGACACTGTTCCCTTCCCTGGCATTGCTGCGACCACCATCGGGACATTTGTTGTGATCTACTGAAGACTGTCATTGCGAGGAGCTGTCAGGTGGCAGGCTGGCACAGGGTCAGCAGCTCAACACAGCAGGCGGCACCATCGCGGCTGTTAAAGTAGCTATTTTAAGCTGGACAAACAGCAGATCCATGTGCAAGGGCTGTCCGTGTTCACAGCCCTTCTGTACAAATGAGGAGGGGGCGATGCCCAAGGCCTGAGGTGCATGTGGGGTGAGGAGGAGGGGTTCCAGAGGCTGAGAAGTGAGAAAGCAAAGCAGCGAGGAGGCTGATAGTGGGAAGAGCGCTGTGAGCAAGGCCAGGTGGGGGCCCGGCTGGTGCCCGTGACCCAGAACATCTTCAGTGCACTCGTGTGTCTTTCCTTTTGGGGGCCGGCGGACACCAGAAGCTCTTCTGGTCTCTGGATCAATCATTGGATTTTGTTTAAGACCAAGTCAATCAGTCATCAGGTTTATTGAGTCTTGTCATAATCCTTGCAAGGAGATCCCTGGGTTTCCGTCTTTAAGTAGAAATTCTGGCAGTGTCTTTGAGAGGTGTACTGTATTCATTGCACCCGTTTTATAGATGGAAGCACTGAGGCAGAAAGAGGAAACAGACTCATAAAGAGATAGGAAGAAATAGCTGTCTTTCCCTCTTTTTACAAGAATTCAGAATCAAGCAGAAGGGAGCAACGATTTTCTGATAAATAATCATGGTTATCTTTCTTAGGAACCCCGCTTCACTTGTCCCCCCTCCCTCTTATGGAAGGACCTTTTATATGAATGTCTAATATCAGGAAAAAAAGACAACTATGGATTCAGGGTGCATTCCTGAACCTTTAATGGTCTAGGTCTTCATGAAAACAAATAAACTGTTTCCTATTTTTCTAATTTTTTATGGAGGAAAAATACAATAAAATGTATGGGAAAACAGGATCTTAAACTATGTGGAGGAAAGTAGGGCAGGCCACAGGCAAAAGTGGCCAAAAGGGAGGGAAGGAAGATAGGGCTCTGACTGGCAGGGCCGCGGTGCCACCGGAGGGGCTGCAGGACTCTGACTGGCAGGGCTGCAGTGCCACTGGAGGGGCTGCAGGACTCTGACTGGCAGGGCCGCGGTGCCACTGGAAGGGCTATAGGACTCTGACTGGCAGGGCTGCAGTGCCACTGGAGGGGCTGCAGGACTCTGACTGGCAGGGCCGCGGTGCCACTGGAAGGGCTATAGGACTCTGACTGGCAGGGCCGCTGTGCCACTGGAGGGGCTGCAGGACTCTGACTGGCAGGGCCGCGGTGCCACTGGAGGGGCTGCAGGGCCCTGACTGGCAGGGCCGCGGTGCCACTGGAGGGGCTGCAGGACTCTGACTGGCAGGGCCGCGGTGCCACTGGAGGGGCTGCAGGACTCTGACTGGCAGGGCCGCGGTGCCACCGGAGGGGCTGCAGGACTCTGACTGGCAGGGCCGCGGTGCCACCGGAGGGGCTGCAGGACTGTGACTGGCAGGGCCGCGGTGCCACTGGAGGGGCTGCAGGACTCTGACTGGCAGGGCCGCGGTGCCACTGGAGGGGCTGCAGGACTCTGACTGGCAGGGCTGCGGTGCCACCGGAGGGGCTGCAGGACTCTGACTGGCAGGGCCGCGGTGCCACTGGAGGGGCTGCAGGACTCTGTCAGGGCTGTGGTGCCACTGGAGGGGCTATAGGACTCTGACTGGAAGGGCCGCGGTGCCACCGGAGGGGCTGCAGGACTCTGACTGGCAGGGCCGCGGTGCCACCGGAGGGGCTGCAGGACTCTGACTGGCAGGGCCGCGGTGCCACTGGAGGGGCTGCAGGACTCTGACTGGCAGGGCCGCGGTGCCACTGGAGGGGCTGCAGGACTCTGACTGGCAGGGCTGTGGTGCCACTGGAGGGGCTGCAGGACTGTAACTGGCAGGGCCGCAGTGCCACTGGAGGGGCTGCAGGACTCTGACTGGCAGGGCCGCGGTGCCACTGGAGGGGCTGCAGGACTCTGACTGGCAGGGCCGCGGTGCCACTGGAGGGGCTGCAGGACTGTGACTGGCAGGGCCGCGGTGCCACTGGAGGGGCTGCCATCTGCCAGGATCTACCTGGGAAGAGGAAGTCCGAGAGCAGCACCAGGGAGGGTGTCAGAGGCCTGTGGCTCAGGCGACTTAATTCTTTCTTTGTCTGAGTTCTCATGCAGCTTCTTTTCTCTCCTTTAACTAATCCAGGTCAGTTTTCCACTTGCTGTTCACTTACTTATTTCCAGTGTCCCCGCATTGAATGGCTTTGTCTGTCCCCCTGGCACCCCGTTTTACGAGGACATCTCTGCCTTCAAGGTCTTTGTCCCTGCCTGTCCTTCCCGCCCCCTGAGGCTGGCAGGAACCCCCTCAGGCAGGTCTCAGAGGGCATATTCCATCCGCCTGGGAGAAGATCAGCTCTAACCTGGCTCCCGTTTCCAGTGATAGGAGGGGACTTCTGAGGCAATCAAAGGACTCCATGTGATGGGGACAGCAGTTGCCTCAAATTTTAGGGGAAAAGTCTCCCTTTGACTCCGCATCGCATGCCACTGTGTGTGACATCTATCAAAGGGAGAGAAAATGGAATGCTGTAGTTAATAAGGGCCGCCCATCCGAGGGGACAGGAGAGAGTAAGAAGCCTACAGGTTCATTAGGAGCCTGGAGCCTGGTAGCAGTGTGGAACGGGGAAACGTGTGACCACAGGGCAAAGGCAAGTGTGTCAGCCCAGGAGCTGCAAAGTGGTGCAAACTGCTGCGGCCCCGCTTTTAGCTAAAGGCATTCCCGAGCTGTCAGGCAGGAGCCTGCTTCCGGCAAGTGTCTCCCCGCTGCAGAGCTGAAATCCAATTCACAGCTCGGTCGTGATGCGAGGCCTTCTCCCCAGCCCAGGAAATCATCAAAATGGCAAAGGGGTTCGATCAGCTGGGGGAGGTCTCAGAAACCTCCTGAGGGGTGGGCTGCAGAACCTTCTCGGGGCAGCACCCCCAGAGGATCAGCATCCGCATGACAAGCTGGGGATGTAACTGGTGTCTGGCCGCTCAGCTGGACCCCTCATTCCATGAGGACAGTGCTCACATTTTAATGAAGTTCATGGGCTCAGGACAGTTCACTGCCCCTAGAAGAAAGGCTCCCAGGGGACAATCGACGTAATGAAAAGCAGGCAAGTCCCTCCGGCCAACCTCCTGACTTCCCCGGAGACAGACTCCGCGTGAAAGCTGAAGGCAGACCTGGCCTCCCTTCTGGCCACTGGGGCTGTGGGCTTGGCAGATGAGAGTGTCGTTCTGCAGTCCTAGGGAGATAACACCTTCAGATAATGACAGAGCAGCTGCCCTCTCCGCCAACCCTGCTGTGACCCAGGGCTGGGCGGGAGTTCTCCACGGCCAGCTTCATAGAAATATATTCTATTGAATAACATTTTACGGTTTACAAAGCACCTGCTCATCATTGTCTCGCTGAGCTTCACTTTCTGGTTCTGCCTTGAATATTGTCTTTCTCGGTGTGATGACTCTGATACCAGCCATGTGCCCTAATTCGTGTCCCCAGAGCCTGTTCCAATATGTGTGCGTCTTGACATTGTTTACTCTGCGCATCCTGCTCCAGCCAGACTCTCAGCAGGCGGCTTAAGCTTCTGCCCCTGTTCCCTGAGATCCTGGCTGCAGAAGGACCCGTGTCCCCCACTACTGTTCATTTTTCCCAAAACAGGGACTCAGCTTCTGGGCGGGGAAGACAGATAATCTCAGGGAAAGGGACATGTTGGCTTCAAGCCCATACTCTGAAAGAAGACATGCCAGAGGTTTCCCGAAGAAGAGGGTTGGTCTCGTGGTTCTGTGTAGACATGTGCTCGTGGCAGGGATTGCGGCTCACGGCCCCCTGCGGTGGAAGGCACGGACTCCCTCTCCTTATCTGCCCCTCCACCCGGCAATGGAAGCCGTGTTCTAATAAGTGTCTAACTGCTTTCCTCACTAGCTATCTGTGGTGCTCCTTTAGTGGCCGCTACCACCAATGGGAGCCCTGTGGCATGTCCAGCTGCCATGGTGGGCTGCTCAGGGAGACTGTCCTGGCTCCGAAGGGCCTTATTCTCAGGCATCTCTAATCCCTCCCACACCGAGTGGCTGTGATGCTCTGGGCACGTCACTTCTCTCAGGCTCTTCAGAGTCCGCTGATTAAAAATGACCCCTGATTCTTGTTTCCCACTCACAGCCCAAAGCAAGGTATTATGTGTAGACTACCTCAGATTCGCAGGGGAAGATTTTATTACTCAGGAGCTCCGAAAACATTGTGTGGTTTTTTTTTCCAAACCCCTCAGGTTGTTCTTCCCCTTGAAGTTTGAGTTTTTAATTTTCACAGTGCCATCGTCACCGCCGTCACCATTTTCATGTCATCATCATCAACATCAGTTAAGGCCCCACTTCGGAGCACCTACGCCGTGAATCGCGTTGCTCTGAATGCCACAGAGCTGGAACATCGTATTTGTTGAAGGCACCTGCCTTCAGAGATCTTAAATGTCTGTGTGGGGAGGTGAATAGCTGCCCAGTGCCACAAGTATCTCCAGGCACATACATAAAAATAGACAAATAAATTATATTTGTCGTTGGAGGGGAACTTGCTGCGTAGTTGAGTAGGGGGGACCATGGGTATAATATCAGGAAGGTCATGAATTCCAGAATCTGTCTTCTTCCTATGAGAAAAGTATAACGGCCTTTTACTTTCTTTCTCGTTTTTGTCTCTCTGCTTTGTCTCAGGCTGGTTGAAGGAAAGAAGGGGGTCAAAGTGGAAAACAGACCTTTCCTCTCAAAGCTCATCTTCTTCAATGTCTCAGAGCATGACTATGGGAACTATACTTGCGTGGCCTCCAACAAGCTGGGCCACACCAATGCCAGCATCACACTCTTCGGTAAGACTGGGCCCCGAGCTGGGCAGTGAAGGGAGGAGAGTGTCCTGTAGAGCAGGAGGAGTTGGGAGGGAGGCCCAGAGGGAAGGTAGGGGGGCATCCGGAGTGGTTAGGCAGGGGTGGGTGAGACGAGGAACGAGGGGGGTGAGAAAAAGAGAGGGAACGAACACTGGGAGTAGGCAGAAAATTTAAAAGTAATGCTCATGTCCCATTCTATAAAGGGAAAACCCTGAGACAGGAGGAAAGCATCTGGGGATGCTGAGTGACAGTCTTTCCTCCTCAGTGATCGCTCCGTGAACTGACCGTGGGGATTATAACTGGGCGAGACAGTAAAGAGCCCAGGGAGGGCGTTTACTGCATCAGTGCTTTGCTCACTGAATTGGTGCAGAATGTTACCATTTCTGAAACTTTTCTGGCCATTGGGACATGAGAGAAATGGAATTCTGTTTATGAAAGTAGAACGGTGCACCTTGGGATCCCGAATAATATTAGTTTCAGAGGGAAGATAGAGAAAATGGGAATTTCCCTGGTTTTCCATCCGTATCAAAAGGTGTTGTCTGGCTGGATTAAGTGACATCGTCATTCATGCATTGACTCATTCAACAACTATTTACCGAAGGGCAAACGTGTGCAGGGGAAGTTGCTGTGCGCCCATTACACATTGGCACCGAAACCAGTGCCAGAGGAAGCTAAGGAAGCCAATACACCAGCCCCTCTGGAGCAGTGCCTCCTAGTTCTGTGAGCAGAACAGCTCCAAGAGCGGCCTGGGGGCGTGTCTGCAGCATCAGGCCCCTGGTGAGGACTTTGATCCCTCAGTAGATGCAGATTCTCCCTGTGGGCACAGGGTTCCTTTCTGGTTGATTTGGGGGCAGATCCCTCCAGTCCTCACCAAGTTCAGTTAGCTCGTTTTCCAAACCCGTTCCCCTCAGTCTCCACATAAACAAACACTCTCCAAGGTGGTGGAGGGGGGAAGGAAGTTAGCAGATAATTGGCAAGAACACCAATTCCTTTGATTCTGAGAACTCCCAGGTAATCCCATAGCTTCAAGTACCTCACCCCCATCCCTGGCTATGCCAGATCCCCCCATGCACACTGTATGCAGCTTCCCCAATAGCCTGTCTGTGCCGCCTATTGTCCTATCTCTGCTTCCAAATCACATTCTACCTTCCCTTTTACGCAGCACATAAAATAAAGCCCAGCATTAGCCGAGAGGCTGGGGAGGGGAAGGCTGCCCTTGATCCCAGAGCTGGGCGCTGGGAATGGACAGCGCTGTGATTAAGGTGATTGATCTGTCTGACATCCCTCACACAGGGACAGTCATAATTGCCTCTCCCATTTGTCAGGCCTTTCTGGCTTTTTGGCAGGTGTCTGTCTGCATGGATAGAAGTGCCAGGATTAGAAAGGGAGGCACCCCTCCTTCTCTGCCTTGCAAATCCAGGGAAGGCTCTCCCTGGCCTCCCACCCACCGGCCTGAGCTCTGCTCTCCCCCTGCAGCAGCCACCATTCCCCAAAACAGCCCCCCTTCACCTTTGACCTCCCCGCTCTTCTGATTTGAATGCATGAAATGATTTTGCGATTGGCTTCCACCGCTGCTGACTTCTTCCCGTGAGCCATCATGAGATGAGAACTGGCAAAAAAAGCAAGCTTTAAAAGTAAAACAACTGGCATGTGCGACAAGACATGCTGTGAAGGGGGGTCCTGCATCCGCTGTTTTCAGCAGACCCCCGTAGACAATTAAACCTCCGCCCCACCCCAGCCCTGCTGTCCTCTGTCAGCATCATCCTGTGTGGCATTTGGGACATTCCTACAATGTCCAGCTTTGTGAAGTCCAGGGTTCTCTGAAAAAAATACATTAAAAGAGATAGTATGTATTGAAACAAGCTTAGAAAATCTGGGTCAAGCACAGATGAATGGAGCCACAGGGGTTGCTCAGTGCAAGAGGCCTAAGCCTTTCCATGCTAAACCTCTGAGAGGGGGAAACGTTTGCAGCACACTCCAGCTTTAATCAAGCAGATACCACTACTACTTTAGCCTCGACTGAGAGTCCATTTCTGAGGAGCCCAGCACAGAAATGCTGCGTGGGTGACGCAGTCCCATGGAAACAGTGAAATGCCATCAGTGTGCAGGTTGGCTGGTTCCCAGGCCAGTCCCGACAGACACGGCAGCCCCTGAGCTCATTACTGAGGCTCTCCATCACCAAGGCCTCTGACAAATGTTACCAGATTGGTGGGGTTTCCATGTCGTTTCCCATTAGTGGAAGAGCCCCCAGCTCACAGCCATCAAGCGGTTGGAAAGCGGCATTCACTTTATGTGAATATGCAGACTTCGTGAGGAAGTCCATTCTTCCACAGCATCATGGCAAGCCAGCTAATTTTCATTATTTTACCACCAACTTGCACCTAAAGCACATCCTCTCCCCCGACCTGACGGTTGGAAAGTGAGAAATGCAGGTGCTGGGAGGCTCTAGTTATGTCCAGTGTCTATGAGAGCACTTAAGCTGCTTAGGGGCAAGGGTGGCCCTTCCTATCTGGGACCAGAACAATAGGGTTCTGAGCCCCTGGTCCCTAAGACAGCAGACACGGCAGGGACCCAGAGTCCTGCTCCCATAACCCTGAATCGCAGTGGTTTCAGGCGGGCCTCATTCCCTCCCTGGAGCCTTGGGAGCAGAAATTCCAAAGTGAAACCAGGTGGTGGGGATGTGGGATAGAAATCTCACCTGAAAAAGAACTCTGGTCCTTTGTAACCATATCAGCACCCAGCTCCGCACAAACTAATTGTAAATCTTCTGCACTGGACATGCAAGTCTCCAGCGCCCTCACTTCCCAACTGTCTCAGCTACGTTTGAAGCATAAAGCACTTTTGTGTTTCTCACGCTGCATCTTGTCCTAGCACCTTTGGTTTTTGTGTCTTCCTTTATTTATCCATTGCTCCAGAAATGTTTGTGAGAGGCAGTATACAAACTATATATGGCAAATATATAGCTACTGTATATAATATATGTGTTTGTTTTCATTTCTCTCTCCTGTATGTCCCTCACCCGATTTAGAACTAAATGAGCCTACAAGCTCAACTTTGTTGCAAGGTCAGTATCCCCCTGCTTTATGGTTTCTCCCCCCCCTTTCTCCTGGAACCCCCTTTCCCCCTGCTCCTTGCCCTGCCCTTCTGTGCATTACCCGAGGCTCCTATCTGTAAAGTTGCTTAGAGGATGGCAGGGGAAGCTAAGGTGGTTACTGGGAGCTGGTGAAACTCCAAAGGTAGCTCCCTTTTCTCTGCTCAACCCTTGCCCCCACTTCTCCAGACAGGCTGGGGGGGGGGGGGGGGGGAAGAAACATCATTAACATCTCAAAGCCCAGAGACCTAGAAGATGGAGAGAGTGAGATAGAACCAATAAGAAGACAACTCCAACCCACTGAGCGATTTTCCTAGCGAGAGTCCTATTGATCGCAGCTCAGCAGAGTAGCCAGCACCAGGTACCTGAAGGTTCACATATTCCCTAAAATGCATCAGCTCTCACAGGGAGGTACTCTCGAGGGGAGGGGTCGGGCATAGCACACCCACCGTGCCTGCGGGTCGGGAGGCTGCTGTCCGGAGTGGGATGCCACCGAATTCTAGTTCAGAGCCTGACGTTGAGTAGCTCTGTGCTCTTGGGCAAGTCACTAAACCCTATTTAGACTCAGTTTTTCTCTTCTACAATATGGGATTGATCTGCCTTACCTACCTTAGATTTGTTCTAACATTCAACTGAGGATGCAAAGTAAAAAGGGTTTGAAAACTGCTCGGTGCATTTGAATCATTAAAGTCCAGGCTCCAGAAGTGAGCAGAAAGGCAAGGACATCTCTCCGTGCAAGGACATCAGGGTTCATTAACTCATATCTCAAGCCCTTCTCCCCACCCCTTACACCTTCCTCCACTGAAGCCCTTTCTCATGATAGACTCCTGCATCCCTTGCCTGTTTGCACAGCCCTGCAGTCTCTCCAGGCCCACTAGCTTAGCCGAAGTAATTCATTACAACTGTGACTAAGCACTGGGGCCGGAGGGGGCCCTGCAGGCCTGTAGAGTACAGCGTACGCTGTCCCCAGGACAGTGCCGAGCGTCATCTAGCCCGGCGGGAAGGCCGCTCTGGAGACAGCGAGGGGAATGGCTCTCACTCTCCGCCCCAGTCCCTTGACCGATCCGATCCCACCTCTCTGGCACCACCCTGCCTGTCCATTCGCATCCAGCTGTGCAGTCATTGGAGGGGGCGGGAGACTTGGAGGAGGGGAGGAGATGGAAGGAAATGAATGATCTGGGAAGCCCTTTGACAGATGACAAAAAATACTTCCATCAGGAAACAATTCAGGGCTGCCTTACTCACCTTGGTGATGCAGATGCCTTGGTGATGACCCAAAAACAGGAAAATGAAACAATGGAGTAGGAAGGGGAAGGGGACTCCAAGGAAACATCCAGGGTCCACTGATGACTCAGCCTACATTTACTGAACCTCTGTGTGAGGCCTGTTCACAGATCTGAAGCAGAGAGCATGAGACAAGCTCCTAACAGATGGTAGAAGGAAGAGGGAGACTGGAGCTGAGACGGTACTGCTCCAGCAGGTGCCCTTGGGAGGGACTGAGCTCATCGGATCACTCAGCCCTTCATCCTCAGAGGGGACAGGAGCTTTCAGGACAGGCAGTGGTTGCCAAGAAGTTAGTGTTTAACTGAAGGTACTCAGCTGATAGAGGGAGCATTGTCCCGCAACAAAGCCAACCAGACACAAGCAGCTCACTACCCGGCTGCCCAGCTGGGGACCCGAGCAGGCGCTTCATTGTCGGGCTCCACCTGCTGAGACGGAGCTGTCCCGCCTCGCTTCCCACAGCCGTCGGCCATGCGTGAGGGAGAAAGGACCCCCGTGCCCACTCTCCGCTCTGATCCCAGGGTGCTCTCAACCCCTTCTGCTTCTTGCTGAAGGCAGAGCAGTGGGGCAGGGCCAGGGGGCGTAGACGGTAGACATCCGATTCATTCCAGGGCTTGGGTTAGCGTGGTTTTCAGGATAACTGTTGGGCGCTTTTGTACAACTTAAGGACTGTGTTGGAGGAAACAGGCCTCACACCTTGGACATTTTCCCGTTCAGTTGTGTTCTTTCCCCATTTCCCCCCTCCTGAGGTGGTCTCTGGCAGAATAGAGAACTGCCTGCTTTCTCAGGGCATACTCCAAGTTATGCTCGATTCGTCTCAGAAATACCAAGCAAGATTTAAACAAGAGCATGGATTTCCACTGACAGGGAACACTGGCTTTAAGAAAAGGTCCGAGTTATTTTGCCACCCCATAACTGGACAGACTAGAAAAGTTCTTAGGAAAGAATTGCAGCCCTCCTCAGCATTTTCTGCCACCCTTGAAATATTTCCCTTCTCCCCTTTTGCAAACACAACAGATTGCCTGTCGCCCTCCCTTATTAATATTTGGTGGTGCCGGACTCCTGCCATGAGAAATATGGACTCGGGGACGCGCCAGCATCCCTCACTGCTCCCCGCCACAGGCAGGGGAGCCGGGCCCGCTCTGCAGACTCAGCTGCTGGGTGGCTGTTCATTTCCCATCCACTGGTCTTCTGTCTTTTATCTCCTAGGCATTAAGTCAGATTGGATGGTATCAGTGGGCTGGGAAAGGGTGGCTGATAAATACCTGTGAACCTCACAGTGACAGTCCAACCAACTTAGAAAAGAACGGGGCCTATAGTAAGCTGCATCCGAAGGGACAGATTGCAGTAGAGATAAGTTCTTTCCTGCAGAGAATTAAAGGTAGTTAAAGAGCCCAGCCCCCCAGCAGTTAGCATTTCCACAGCATATGTGTCTAAATACTAGAAGGTATATAAAGAAAGTTCTTACCCTTTTTCTAGAAGGTTTACGTGTTCATCCTGACTCGAAACCAGCCCTCCGCTGCCTGCTGCAATCAGACGGCAGCCCTGTGCTTACGTAGGCACCTGGACGCAGCTGTGAACACTGGCTTTGGTGACAAAAAGATCAGTTTGTAGATTGACCAGAGACATTGGCTTGGAGGCTTGGGGGGTTGGGGTGAGGTTCTTTATTTTTTTCTCTTTTATATAGTTTTTTTCTTTCTTTTGAATATTTTGCTGCCATTGTGCCTAGTTTGTCATGAATAAATTGACAGAAATATCACTGATTGCAGTCAAGCTCTTGGTGAAGAAAACACAGGCTTGGCTTTTTAGGGATTGTTTGTTTTCTTGATAGCCAAAGGTTAATGCAAAGACTTGAGCTATGACTAGTACTCACTTTGGGAGCTCAAGCTTCTGGAAGGTGGACCCCCAGTGACAGAGCATCCAGGGTGATAGAGAAGACGGTGTTGGCATTTCTACATCTCTTCTTGGGACCAAGTGAAAGGGAGTGGGTTAAAGGGCACCATGAGGGGTGGAGAGTAAGTATAAAGAATATCTTGGCCCTGTTTCCCCCTCATTGTGGAGGGGTAACAGCCAGGGCAGAAACACATTCCAGTTAACTGGAAGAGTTGAAACACTGCTGCCTGGGAATGCCTCAGGGTACGTTCCAGCTGAGGTCAAGGATGAGTGTCCAGTGGTCCTTTACCTGCGTGGGGATTGAGAGTGCTGACCTTGCAGGCGGCGCGTGCTGGAGATTCAGGGGAAAAGTAGCTGATGGGAACAGTTAAGCTGAACCTGTTTTCAAATCTTTATTTACCTTCTAGGAAACCACTTCTGGTACCTGGAGCATAGCAGAAAATTACGCTTTCAATTTCTTTCTATCTTTCTTTTTTATACTTAGAGCTTTATTTTTTAATTTATCTTTATTATTGAAAGTATTACAGATGTCCCTCTTTTCCCCCATTGATCTCCTCCCCCTGGCATCCGCCCTCTCGCCCCACAGGCCCTCCCCACAGTGTTGCCTGTGTCCATGGGTTACGCATATATGCATATAAGTTCTTTGATTTTCTGTTTTTGATAGTTCCAACTATGCCAGATTGCCAAATAGAACGCTTCCCTGTGTCCTTACTCCAGAAGTGTCTAAACCAGAACCTGTCGCTCTAGGGACTGTACAGGTGCTCTGCTTGGAGACTGGGGTGAAAGGCCTGTGGCTGCTTTATCCCCCCAGAGCCTCTCTTTAGACAGCCGTCCTTCGTTCCAATTACCCTCCTTCTGGGTACAGGGAGACTCAACTCAATGGTACCTGAATGAGACAGTCATGAACACACCCCCTCCTTAACTTCTGGGCTGGTTTCTGTGGCTCAGCACTCACTCCAGGGACTGTCCCTGGTAAACACACGACACATGGCACCAGCACTCCCATCTTCTCTGCCACCCTGACGCTACATAAGTTCTTCTATGAATCACTCTTTGATCTTTGACCATAGATCACCTCGGACTTTTCTTCCGAGTGGCTTCTCAGGGTTGCTAATATCCACTTAGATCAAGAGGGATATCATATCTCAGGTACCTTCAAAGACTAGATTGAAAGCTTGGATGCAGATGTATATTCTGATTCTGGTCAAACGCTTCAGTTGAGTTTAGGTTGGGTTGAATGTAAGTTGTCTTTCCTTCTACATGTGAGATCTTTGCACAGAGAAGGGTGTAACTTCAGTATAGGAGATTTTAATGCCATGTTTTCATTTTTCTCAGTTTTGCTAAGGTATAAATGACAAAATTGTAAGACATTTAAAGGGTATGTTGTGGTGATCTGATATACAGAAACACCGTGAAAGTATTTTTCATCTTTATATCCAAGGTGAACAGCTGCTGAGGCCTCTAGCTAAAGATGGAGGTAAACAATTAGAAATTAGAGATTGTCACCACCTCAGGCCACTCAAGACATATTATCAGCAGAAAAGCCTCTGTGGATTGTTTGGAGAGCTTGAAGTAGGGGAAAAGGGGATCTTTCGTGGTCTAGTCAGCAATGAGGAGCTGGAGTCCCAGCATTCTCACCGGCGGGTCCCAGCAAGTTCAAGTATAGCAGCGGCACAGATGCAGGTCTTACAGCCTCAGGTCGGCCCAGAGAGATGAAGCCCTCGGGACCAGCTCGGTACAGTCGGACTCATCACGGGAAGTCACCTAGCTGAGGTCTGGGCTCCTCTGGCTCCTGCAGTAGAGCTCAGCAGTATCTCTAAGATGAACACATGGATGCCGGTCAGACTTTTACACCTCAGACATAGCACGACCGCCTATATTCAAATCACTGTGGTATAATCCATCTGTGTGGGTTAATTTTATACTTAAGGCCTACAGACTTCAAGTAATTTGGGGATAGTCAGGTGGCCAAAGAAAGAAAGTTGTTCTATGAAGAAGTCTTTATTGGCTTGGGGGCTCAGACTTAAAGGTGCACCCTAGTCCCCTGCTCAGACAAGGTGGCTGTGTTAGTGCTCTTTGGTTCAGCAACCTAAGTTGAACGTCATATCTGTCCCCAACTCACCCGTTATGGCAACAGACTTTCCAGGGCACCGGAGGGGTGCCCGTGTGAGGACTAGGCTGTGGTCAGGACAGCAGGAGGCAAATGCAGCAAGAGGGCTGGGAGCGCTGGCTCCTTCTCAGAACCACCTGAGGGCAAAGCAGGTGCCTCCAACTGCCTTCTACCTTAACAGTGGCTTGTTTTTAATTTCTTCTAGAAGTGAAATCTACAGCCC
The DNA here is from genome assembly GCF_054644295.1 of Miniopterus natalensis. NCBI lineage: Eukaryota > Metazoa > Chordata > Mammalia > Chiroptera > Miniopteridae > Miniopterus > Miniopterus natalensis. The sequence goes on along the minus strand of NC_142100.1, from coordinate 6,230,559 downwards.
TGACCCCTTGGAAAGGTTGGTATGTTTATTTCCAGGGCAGCTACTGCCTTGGTGAAGATGAAACATGCAAATCTCCGCCTGCTTCCAAACGCCTTCTGTCCTGAGCTAACCCAGAAAGCAGCCCAGCGGGCCTCCGCCCCGCCCGGGGCTGCGCTGTGCCCATTTAGATTAACCCACCCCGAGGACGGTCCGTTCTCCCCGGGCAGCTTCCACTAGCAGAAGCCTAACTTCTCTGCTGCCAGCACTAACGAGCACCTGTCAGTGCCCAGAAGAGCTGCGCGTCTGGGCGCCTCTGCACCAGGCCTGCTCTTTCCTTCACACGGACTCTAACACACCGACCTTAGACCTTAGACCTCGCATGCCTCCCTTCGCTTCCCGAATTTTCTCTCTCTCTCTCCCCTCTCTCACTTAAAACTGGAAGGGCAGCGGTGGGAGGGAGAGGAAAATGGAAGGAAGGGGGAGGTTCTTGTGTGAGTCACTTGCCTACAAATAAAAGGAGTCTTTTTTAAGGCTTTCATTCTTGCCAGATGTTTCTGATGAATAATTGACTCATCACAGTGTTCTGGGACCCTAACTGCCCTGATCATTAGTCTGTTTAGGCTTCTACAACCCTCTGATGAGTTAGAGGCAATAAAGGCATCCACTGTGGAGTGGAGGTGTGGCTGGACGAAGTACAGGGGCCTCATCTCTGTGGCCCATGTCACCAGGTAGATGGGCTCAGCTGTCGCCTTGGCCAGCACAGGCTCTGGGAGAGCCTTGCTCCAGGATGCTGTGGTCCACATGCCTGGACAAAGGTCATGCCATAGCATCCTTCCAGGTGCTGGGCATTGTGGATGGCCTATGTGGTGCCCGCCTTAACCAGTGCCCAGTTGGGGCAGGCCCAGGTCCTCATTCCTTCCACTCTTCGTTTTCTGCAGATGAGTGAGTCACACAAAGCAGCAGCTATGAGTGAGTGGGAAGGAAAATTGCATTTGGAGACAAAAGTCAAGGGACCTTGGGAATGTCACGTAAGCTCTGAGGCCCAGTTTCCACCTATGGGAGTGCAGACAGCAGGCCTACCCTCGTGTGCGAGTGTTCACTCACTAGGGGCTAGAACACCATTTAACTGCACACACTCGGCCTGATGTCCTAACCCCAAAGGTTTTACTTCCATGTACACTGGCCTTCAAGCTCAGGAATTTGCAGTGACTTTTATTGGAAAGGAGGGGAAGGGTGTTTGGAAGGGGAAATTGAAGTAAAACAAGAGGCAAGGTAGGAAGAGAGTTTATGTTTTGTTTTAGTTTTTTATTTTTCTTCCCCAAGTAGAATTTTAAGAAAAAGAAAGACACAGAGACAAAATATGGGCTTGACTACATGTATCACAATGTTCTGGCTCTTTCTTTCCTCCAACAGGCATTCATTGAATCCCTGTGAAGGGCCCAGTTAGACACAGAGGGACCTTAAGAAGCTTATAGCAAAGAGGAGGGAATGCAGAAGTTAGACGGATACTGAGCATTATCACACAGGGCCTAGGCATTGTAATAGTGGGATGCATGTGGTGCTGTGGAAACAAACCACTGCGAATCACGGAAGGCTGCCTGGAGGAGGTGAATAGAGGCCAGAACAGAACCTGGAGCAAGGTGTGAGTGAGTTGAGTGAAAAGTGCTTCAGGCAGAGGGTGTGAGTATGAGAAGGAAAAGGAACATGATCGGAGGGTGCACGCCCTGCTTGCACGCACATGTGTATGCAAACGGTGTGTGCTTGTGCTGCCTGGAGGTGGGGGCAGGGAGAAACTGAAGGGCACGTGGCACGAAGAACCACCAAGGAGGCAGAAAAGCCAGCAGGTTATGAAGTGTGGAGCGAGCACTTAGAATAGCAGAAACACCGTCCTGGAACTTTCCTAGAGAATAAACTGGAGGGTGGAGGCCTCGGGTGTGAACGTCCAGGGAAACGGAGGGAGAGCTGCGTGGCCGCCTTCTCCTGGAGGCTGCGTGGAGAATCCCGCCTCTGTTTCCTCCTGCCGTCCAGCTTGGTGCTGAGAGCAGGATGGGTTGGGGTGAGGGGGGAATGTGGAGGGGGTGAAGGAAGGTGGGAGGTGGCCCCCCACAGTGAGTGACAGCCCCCCGTGGGTCTGGGACAGGAGATGGAGCGCGGGAGAGCTTGTCTAGGGTAGCAGTTCACAAGAGCAGGCTCTGGGGCACTCGGTGGCCTTTTCCTTCATCTGGGGGAAGGGATTTCTGTCAACAGGTCAGACGCCTCTCCAAGGGCTCTCTGTGGTGCTGCCCAGCAGGCAGCAGAGCCACAAAGGAACTCTCAGATGCTTGGCAATGAAACTGGACACAAAGGCCCAGAGAGCACCTGCAGAGTAGCCCTGCCACGTGGGGTGCCTGCCAGCCACAGCAGCCTCCCCTGTGGCTGCGGGGTCCCTGGCCCTCAAACAAGGGTTCCGACTTTTCTTACATGGTACCACAAACATGCCAGGCCCTGCTGGGCTGGGCGCCTGGCTTGTGGCACCCTCCACTGGTGGGCGCCCCAAAAGGAGGGAAGGTAGGAGAGCATCTAAATGCTGGGAACTGTCATTTCTTCCCCTGCTCTTCCCCCAAGGCCCCTTCTTAGCATTTGCCAGGAGGCAGGGATGGGGAGGGAGTGTGCTGGGATGAACGGGGAGTGGGTTTCAAAGCTGTGTGAATGTTCAGGAGCGCAAAAGAGATGAAAGGGAAAAAGAGCCAGGTGCCCATAGATGCGTGTCTGGCAAGGAGCGCCCTGTGCCAGGCGTGCAGAACACACTCAGTCCTCGTGCCGTGCCCACGTGGGGTGACGGAACACAGCCACTGCCCTGCCCTCGGAAACATGGAGCCCGGGCCCACGAGGCCGGCTGGTCCCCTGGGCTCCGGAAAAAACGTGTGTCTTAGAGTCAGCCACAGGCCCAGGCAGGGCTCTTACTGTGAAGGTTCCCGGACTGGCCCAGAGCAGAAGGGTTTCCACCCAGGAGAGATGCAGCCTCTCACCCCAGAAGGCAAGGGTCGTGGGTTCTCTCCCGGGATTCCCAAGAAGGCTGCGTCGGTCACAGAGTGACTCAGTAACAGAGAGAGGGGCTCTGAAGAGGGACTTCCTGGCAGATGCCTTTGGTTTTGTGTAGCCAGGAAGGTCCCTTCCTGCAAGGTGGAGCGTAGAGTAGTCTCCTTGTGTTTCTCATTATGAGAACTTGAGCTGCCAAAAAAATCCTGGCCTTGAGAATACTGGGACCTGGACAACAGGACACGTGAGGTGGGAGAATGTGTTGCATTTCAAACTCGTAAGGATGGAGAGCTCCCCACAGGCGGAGGTTTCTCCTGAAGGCCTAGGAAGTGCAATCACATGGGCAGTGCTTCCAGCCAGGAGCGGAGTGTTTCCTGTGCTCAGCATCCAGGTCAGGCAAGCAGCTCTGGCCTTTTCCTTCAGCCCGGTGAGGACATGGGCCTAGTGAGGACTCCTGCTTTAAATAACGTGCCATAACTTAGTGCAGCAGAGCAAGTCCAGGCCGAGAAGGCGCCCTGCTGTCTTGGGTGCCTCGTGTGTGCTGTTCCCGTGGTGGGCGTTCTTGGCCACTGGGCTATGGAGCCAGGAAGCTTATGCTCCACAGCGATAGGAAAGCTACCGGGAATTTTATGACTGCATAGTTTTCTTGCCTCCCATAGCTGGCATCGTTTCAGTGTTGTTGGCAGGCCAGGTCGGTGTGTGCCTCGCAGGGGAAGGTGCATCCATCTCCCTCTCACAGACATCCTCCAGGGCAGGCTCCGCGTCCCCACCTCCACCTAAACCTTCCTTTACCTCCAGGGACACAGCCAAAGGCCACCTGTTTCTGCTTGTTCCCACCTGCACTCCCTGTGAGCCGGGCTTGGCTTTTTAGTGTCTGACGCTTGAGCTCGGTCGGCTGTTGCCAAGACCAGATGGGAAGAGGCCAAGAGCTCCAGGCGGAAACCTGCGCTCTGCCCTGAGATGCAGTGATTGACAGAGGACACGGAGCCCGGGCGGCAGCCGCAGGGAGGCAGATTGTGGGTCCAACAGGTCCTTCCCGGCAACAGGCGGAGCAGCTGGGGGGGGACGTGAATGGTTAAGGCAGGCAGGGCTCGGAGGTGGTTGGGTGACGGTGCACGCGATGCAGGGGTCTTACTCCGTGGAAGCTCTTTGTAGGATATTAATAAGTCCGGCACCTTCATGTGGAACTTGACCTTGAGCCACAGCCGTAGCATAGTACAGAGTGAAGGAGCCGTGGCCACCGGCGCCCTTTAACCTGAGCATGATGTTCTGTCCTCGCCAGGGAAGGCGCCCCACTATATAGTGTGCCCGCTGGATGGAAGCTATAGGAGGCCCATTTGCAATGCAGCCCCTACCTAGGGAGTGGGGACCACAGATGCTCCCAGTTAGCGAGGTGCCCCAGCAGAGGCGAGGCCCGAGGACAGCTGCCCAGGCGCTGGCCGCTCCCTCCTGTCCTGGCTGCTCCGTGACTCGTGCGTTCTGCCCACAGGCCCGGGCGCGGTCAGCGACGTGAACAACGGGACGCCGAGGAGGGCGGGCTGCACCTGGCTGCTACCCCTCCTGGTCTTCCTCCTCCTCAAGTTTTGATGTGAGTGCCGCTCCCCACCGGGGACTCTGCCGCCACTGCAAGCGCCACACGCCAGCACCGGCAACTCCGACGGCAACCAGAGCAAACCCCTTTCCAACTACGACGTAATCCAGTGAAATTCAGAGAAACAGAGCCCATTGGGACACAAATTCGAGGGAGGGGAACAAAGAATACTTCGGGAAAACACGTTTAAAAAGGAAATCGAAAACCGCCTTGCAGGCCTCGCAGATCCGTAGGTACAGCTGAGTTTTCTTTCTTTTCCCAAGTGGGAGGAGCGCACACCAGCCTTGGACCCACCCGCAAGCTGCAATGCGAGGCCTCTCGGTTTCCAGGGTGGGCGAGGGCTCCGCCACTCTGCCCACTCAAGTGCCCCTGCCAAGGAAAACCCTGGAGTCGGCCATCCCAAATTCAATCAGTCACTAGAGACGAACACAGAGTGAGACGTGCGCCCAGAGGTGCCCCCGGGGCCCTCCCGTAGACTGTGCCACTGTTGTGTGTGTGATGAAACGCCAATTTAAAAATAAATAAATAAAAAGGAAACTAAACGAGACAGCCTGACAGCTACACAACCCCACAGTCAGCAGTCACCACAGATCTTGTTAACTTTTTTTTTTTTTCTTTTTTCTTTTTTCTTCATTTTACTACATGGACATCATGGATAATAAGGGTTTCTGATTCATTAATAATTTCATTAATTATGTTTTCTGATATGAGTCTAGAACTTAGTGCAAAAACAAGACAAAACAAAAACCACACACAAATGAAAGGGGTGAAGAGAAATATGTTTGTTAAAGATTAAAACGTATAGTGCACTTCTTAACTAGGTTTACAACTGGTGGACCACACACCGGGCACTAACCGCCTGGTGAGGATTTGGCAAATCCACCAAAAAAAACACACATCCGATTTAACCAATATCTCCACCAGCGCTACAGATTTCCCTCATTCCGCATTCAAGGCAGACACTGCTGAGCTCTCCATGCTGTTTAGAAATGGAAGGGGGGTCTGCACTCGATCTTGCGTTTGTTGGCTATGCTTTTGATGACATATATTATACAGTATATATATACATATATTTTTTTTGTTAGAGTTCTAGCCATTTTCTTTCTCAGCAGGGTCCTTTCTCAGACATTACTGCATGCTGTATATGGCGTTAGCTGTGTGTTGACCTTCTAAAAGATGATAGAGTTTACTGGTAATTGTGTAATCAGCTCCTGCCTCTTTATTTTTGGGTTACTCACATGTCAGAGACATTTATACAAAGTGAACAGAGAAAAACAGCACTAATACCAGGCGCAGCATCTCTTCCAGGTGTGGCTCTCAGAGGCCCAGGCGGGCGCCTCGGTTCTCCGTCACCAACCGACAAGCAACTGGACAACTAAACAGTCAGTAGCCACTCACTCTAGCCCTAAGGGAACCTGATGCCTTTGTGAGCACTGGAGAACTGAATCCTCTTGGTTCGTTCTATTTAATTTCCCACCTTTGTGTGCGTGTGTATGAAAGAGAAGAAATGCAGTTTTTAGATCATCTTGTTCCTCCCCCGAAGTCTGGGGACCAGAGAGGCCTCGGGGAGGGTCCTGGATGTGACGAGGGAAAGTGGGATCGGGTTAGGGGAGGGCGGGGTTGTCTCTGACTTGACATTAAAAAGTGTTCCATGTCCCTCTTCACCTGGCGTGGTACCTCATTCTCAGGCGGGGACGTGGGGAGCAGAGCCCGGGTGGCTCAGGCGTGACCAGGGAGGGGACGGCTCCTGACTCAGGCTCCTGCTCCTTAGACCCCTGATCGGGGTGAGCGGGGCTGGCTCTGTGGTACTTGCTCTGAGGACAGAAAGGACAGTCAGAACCCCGTCAGTCCTCCTCACAGAAGCAAGGGCGGGCGGGTCTCAGGGGCTCCGGGTCTGCGATGCTGGCCGAGGCCGCAGGATCCTGCTGTGCCCAAACGCCTCACCTCAGAACTGGGCAGACTGTCACCGTCACATCTAGTTAAAGACAGGCTTTTACATGAGATTAGTTCTAGGAGGCGGTGTAGGGCGGCTATCAACCAAAACCAAAACATAACAGAAGAAGACTTGAAACACTGCGGGTTGGTATTGAATTATCCCAAATCCCATCAACTGATCTTTTGGGGACTCTTCCCTCCATGCCTGCTCTCCAAAGCTTGCCTCTAGCCACAAATTAAGAGGAGAAGTAGTTTTAACACAAAATAATATTGAAATAATTCTCAGCCATTCTGGGAATTAAATAGTATCTCAAGATTCACTGAGAGATGGACGTCAGGTCAGAGCTGAAACTCTCAGGAATTACTCTACATGGGTCCTTGGGGGTCAGTGCCACCCGAGAGGAGTAGCAGATGTTTGCAAAGGAGTCCACTCATTTCCCGTGGCTACTAGAAAAGTTGAGAAGACTGTTGGCTTCATGTTAGTGTGTGTGTCCTATCCTTCCACACTTACCACCCGCTGTCAGAGACCCCAGCGCTTCTTCCCACAAGATGATCAGATGGTCGGGAGCAGTGTGAGAAAGCCTTGCAGATTTGGGCTGAGTTGGTGTCATTCCTTCATTATATTCCAGAACAACTAAAGCCAAGGGTTTGGGGACTGTCCCCTTACAATGAGAGTGGGCGGGTGAGATTTGCTAGGTCTCTCAGGCCTGAGCTTCTGCAGACAGCACTCGGAGGATTTGGATGCCCAGCGTGGTTCATCGGCCAGAGTGGGAAATGCACACACAGGTAATTCCCATGTTGCTAAACTCGAGCCCAGATACACCTCTGAGTTAAGTACACTGAGGCATCTGCACAGAGAGGCGTCCCAGGCTTTGCTGGGACAAGAGAGTACAGCGACACAGGAGCTCCCATCTGAATCAAAACTTCCCTTTTCATAGCGACTGAGCAGGCTTTGATCACTCCATCACCATCCTCCCAGGAGTCATTTGTAAAGTGACAATGGTAACTTCCTAAAGTGACGTTCATGAGGAAGATATTTTACCCCTTTTCGAGCTCCATTTCCCTTCCCATCTGGGGTCCTTTAGGGCTCTATTTATTCCAAGGCATGTCCGTTGTAGAACCAGCTTCGCCATAACTGATGGGTTCAGCAGTCAGAACTTCCTAATCAGCCTCCGGAGGGGTTTCCTCTCATCTTCTGCGGAGTGTGCCACCTGAGCCCCCATCTGCTGAATTTTAGTCTTTAAAGGAAGCATCCAGGTGCCCATGAGCAAGGACCTTCAACCAGGTTTAAAGTTCAGTCTGGGAGGACATGGTTTGATAGAGCTGATGGGGACAAGCCTCAGGCCTGTCTGTTCTCAGGAAACAGGAGCGTGGCAAAATAGTTCATTCACGTAAGTAAAGAGAAGCACCTCGAATGCTGCATGCAGCTGTTTTTCTTGGCACAGGTACTGATGGAAGACCATACGACAGGCTGGCCTGGATTTCAAATGCACGTGACCACTGGAGACTCGGACATGACTCACTCACACTTTAAGATTCACCCACTACCCTGAACATTAGGATGCCCCTTGAGGGGATCATGATTTAGGTTTGGCAGATTTTCCCGTGATAGTCTCTCATATGTGTGTGGGGGTGGGGGTGCGGGGTATTCAAGCCCTAACTACTGTAACCACGCCTATAGAACCCCATCCACCTTCTTCCACCAGAATATCTGTTCCTCTCGAGCCATGCAGATGTGCAACAGCCCTCAAGCTCCTGCAGTTAACTCTTTCCCCTCAATGCTGCTACACAATGGGCTTAAATGCCTAACTTGAAGCTTTTGTATGTGTCCTAGGACTGTCTTGATGAGTGGGACTCGCAAAGCTGAAGCTGTAGTCACAGTCAATGATCCATGGATGTTTGTTTGTTTTGTTATAGATGGTGATGATAAATGACAGTTACTGTTACTCAAGCTGGAGATAAGTTAGCAAATGGATTAACAATAAAATCCGATTGAGATTTAGCACATTTCATTGGACTACCCATCTTTATCGGGCACCCTTGAGCCATGAGTTCAGAAGGAAAGATCATCACTCCAGTCAGTCACAGGATAGACCCTTTAATGGGCAGGTTTGTTTGATAAAAATGTAAAATTGGAATCAGCAAAACATCCCCAATTTTCTATTCTCATGATAATGTTTTCTTATGGCAATGTTTTGACGTACTTCTCACTAGAGGAGAAAAATCTATCTGAAGAGAGAGATGGGGCAAACCAGGTGGTCCCTGCTCCTGATGAGCCCGCATGCTCCTGCACACCAGCCACGCAGCCTTCAGACAAGCAACTTAAGAACTGGAATTAGCAATATCTGAGGGAGGCACTAAATAACTCTTTCTGGCATTTTTTTAAACCAAATCTCAGAAGTAATTTGGGATTTAATTGTGTAGTGGTGTCTCCTTTGTCATCCCATAACTGCTCAATCAGGCCATTCTAAAGCCTTAATTTTTATCTCTCTCTGCTCTTAATTCAAATCCTATTTCCATGATTGTCCAAATCTGTCTGCCTCCAAGGCAATAAACTCAAATTAATATTCCCATGATTTGTGAGTAACTGAGACCTCTGAGTCTCTGCATCTTCATTTTCCTGTCTCCCGCAACTCCATATCTTCCACACCGCATCCATATCATGTGACTAAAGTGACATGGTTTTGTTTAGAAAAGACCCCCTAATTCCCGAGCTCAAGTTAAGATCATTCTTACAATTTACATCTGATGCATTATCTTTTAGAAAGGAGTCTTGGTTTAGCTTTAGATATTTTATTTACCCTCAACAAAGGATATGTTTCTATTGATTTTAGAGAGAGGGCAAGGGAGAAAGATAGAAACATCTATGTAAGAGAGGATCGTCGATCGGCTGCCTCCAGTATGCTCCCTGACCAGGGATTGCACCTGCAACCTAAGTGTGTACCCTGGGCAAGAATTAAGCCCACAGCCTTTGGTGTTTGGGAAGATGCTCCAAGCAACCGAGCCACCCTGCTAGGGCTGGTTTAGCTTTGTTAATGTTGATTTTACCCCCATGCAGACACAGATATCAGCTTCTGACGTATTGTGAAGGTATATAGTTTATTCCTATATTTTAGGGAATGATAGAATTATTAAAAAGTGAATGATTTCTCTGTCAGAATATCTAGAACTTCCTAAAAATATAAGTTGGCTATGGCTGTAGCACTTACCTTGTTTCCAGGGAACTTAATTTTGGAGTTTCTGAGTACCAGTGCAGTTTTTTGGATACAGAACTGGACTGCTGATCAGTAGAATTAGGTTCTTCTAGTCCAGATTCTGTTACTACCTAGTTGGGTTCCCTTTCCTTATCTTTTATATCAGAAGTTAAGATGGAAGATTGCTAATTTTTTTAATCTTTAAAATTCAATAATCAAGTAATTTCAGATTTTATAAGATTTATGTAAGAAAAAAATGAGGAAAGCTATGTTTTTGATTAATGACAATTGAAGGTGTAAATCCGGGGACATTCTGGAGCCAACACATCCTGCTTCTTTCCAGAATGGCTCCTAAGGAAAGAACGCATGCAGCCCTATGTGCTATTAGGGAGAGGCTGAGGAATGCATGGCAGCATTGGGAAGGAGTGTCACCTAATAAAATACAGTAGCTTCTTCTGGAACAAGAATTGATGTCAGCCCCAAGCTCTTGTTCCGTTTTTACTCTCTATATGACACAAGCAAAACAAGAGAGAAAAAAATAGCACAGATCTCAAAGACTAGAGAAGTAAAATGTATTAGAACTAGGCAAATTCTCAGAGTTCTCCCTTGGACTATGTTGTACGTGTGTGTGTGTGTGTGTGTGCTACTTACTGTAATTACTTAATTACTAATTTTTCAAAACAGATGACACCCGCTATTCCCAAGATTCATCTTTAAAATAACAAGAGGTAGTAATGAAAAGAGGGGTCTCCAGAGAAGGTTTTTAATTATCATATCACTCCATCCTGGTAAGTGTTGTGCTCATGGGCCCAAAAATGTTTGTACAGGTGTAAATGACATATTTAGGCATCACTAGCTCAGTTCTCAGTCCTGAGTCCCCCTCACCGTTTCACCCTGCCCCCTACACCCTGTGATTCATTGTAACCCCTCTTTGAAGAGCATGAGGACCAAAGAGGCAGTGGGCAAAGACGTGGCCTGGGGCCCTTGTCTCCCTCGGAAGGAAGAGCAGGAAGAGAAGGGAAAAGATGAGAAATGCTTTCATGTCACCAACTCAAGCCAGCAGCCTCATTATTTTCACGCATGTCCTCAATTCTTCTCATTCATATTTGACCACTTGGAAAGAAAGACACACAGGAGCTAAGATACACTGCAAAAGATGCTGTCTGTTAAATACAAGTACAAAATTATTGTCTAAAGTGTTCGTCTTAGAGATCGACAAGCAATAAACATGAAAATAAAATGATAAATAGAGAAGAAATTTAAAAAGATAAAACTTATAGTTGAGTTACAGGCGTGAGCAGGTCTAGGCACCCACGTATCAGATGTGCTCCGCGGTGTCAGAAGGAAGCTCTTACAGCCAGAGGCGAGGCGCTGCCTCCTTGCTCAGCGCTCACCGTGAGCGCAGGCCCTGGGGAAACGCAATCAGATTTTGCATATTAAAGGTGGCCTGTGCTGCTCTTTGTGGACTCCCCCTCGTTTAGGTAGAGGAGAGAATATGGCACAGGCAGCCAAAAGGCGCATTCAAGCCCTGGATGATCCAAGGCCTCCATTTCCCCACCGGTCTGATGCATGTTGCGCAGGTTGCTCTCGGAAGGCCTCCGAGTTCTGAACCTGCCGGTCGCCTTCTGCTCTCTTCCCCGGTTCATATCTATTTCCTGAAATAGGAAAGGTCCTCATCTGAAGCCAAGGGAAAGCCTTTGGGCAGGTGTTGGCCTTGTGGGAAAAGTAAGAGTCTCTGTTCACACTCAGTTAGGAAGGGCCCTGTTTTCTGGCAGCGTGGAAGGATGGGGAGCTACCATTCTCAGACTTTTGGGTGTTCGGCTACTCTTGGGGAATCTGAAGAAAATATATAGATGCTCTTAAAAAAAAAGAAATGCACCCAGATGGGTGTGGCTCAGCGGTTGAGCGATGACCTAGGATCCAGGAGATTGCGGCTAGATTCCCGGTCAGGGTACATGCTTGGGTTGCGGGCTTGATTCCCAGTTGGGGGCACGCAGGAAGCAGACAATCAATGACTCTCATCACTGATGTTTCTATCTCTCCCTCTCCTTTTCTCTCTCTGAAATCAATAAAGATATATTTAAAAAAACAACAAAAAAAAAATGCAAAGAGGTACAAATGCACAAAATGCTCTAGACAGTTTCAGATGGTCTATGGACCACTTGAAAACTTACCCATGAGTTCCGGGTTAAACCCTACTGTGATGGTTCACGCTGGATTTTTCTCATAGATTCTTGCATTTATCAAATATATTTGATAAGAATTGTGTCCCACATGCTTTTGAATAAACAAAAAGCAGAGGACCCTCTGGAGTCACCCAGGGAGTCCTCTGTGGATTAGAGCCCATCATTTAGAAATCAAACTCATAACGATCTATCTACCTGCACAAGTTCCTTGCACCTAAACTTTTTGCTGACCAATTCTTAGTATATGTTCCTTATTCTGACAACTACACTAGTTTAGGTTAAACCAAACCTATTTGTGCATTTATTTATAATAGCTAGAGATTACGACTCTTGCTATCAACCAAATAGCTCGTAGCCCACACTGAGTCAAGGAAATCCAATCAACCCTGGTTTTGTTTTTTGTTTTTTTTTTTTATTTAATTCCATGTCTGTTAAGCCTAAAGTAGTCAGGACAGCAAATTGGGAGAGTTTATTCTTTTTGGTAACATTTTTTTCCTTGTTTTCTGGATACAAAATGCCCTCTCCAAGGGTAAAACATTTTATTTTCCATCTACTAAGCATTTGACTGAAGCAACAGCAGCACAACACATGTATGCAGGGGTCAAGCAAACCACTTGCCCAACCTTAATTCTGACAAGAAAACTGGCATCCCACGGTGTAATTCCAATCAGAAGTGACCTCCCTCTATCACAGGGGCGCTGGGGAAGTGAACTCATTCAACACGTTGCTGCCACTTCTCTCGTGCCCCTCAGCACCTCTGTTCTACAAATACTTCAGTCACCCTGACCTCCTGATTGTTTTTGCCCTAATGTCTGTCTGTATTCCAAACTATATATAGAATGACTTTTGCAAACATTGGCACACTAGGAGTACCTATATTAATGTCTCATTGTTTCTTGTCTTTAAAATGTAAAAGAGTAACAGGTAGAATCCAGGCATGGGAAGATCTGAGCTCTAGAACAGGGACATCGAGACGGAACCTGTGAGCAGAGCTTAGGCTAGTGTAGCTACCTAACACAGCAGTGTTAAGACCCATCCCTAAAGCGTCAATGAGAAAGTATTTCTGACTAAATAACCCACTCACCTGGCTCATCCATGTCTTCTTTAGTCACATTTTCCATACTTTTTCTATCTCCTTTCTCTTTTTCATTCCCTTCCTCCAGTACAGCCTACCTTTGCACTAACAACCTAAGAACCAAGATAGCCAAGGAGAACCAATTTGAAAAAAACAAAACAAAACAAAAACTCTGTTTCACAAGGTTGTTTTAGTACCCCTTTGTTTACAGAAGATATTTAGAGAGTGACATTATGACTCAGAGGAAAGCAATCTGATCTGGTTGGGCTACACCTTGGAATAGCCATTACGGATACCTTGAGTTAGATATGCAGTGCCCGGAGCCACAAATCAGCCCAGGCAATTTTCAAGGGCTTAGTAGACATCTGAGGCAGTTCTATGCCACATGTTGCATCAATAGATCCAAGCAACTTGGTTAACTTTGGTCAGGATAGTTGGTTGGACTCAGGCATGTTCTTCAATTTTCACCATCTGATGCGTAACCAGATTAGCCACATGAAAAGAACAATTAACAAAGAAGCCCCAGGTTTCATTATTTGAAAAGTTCCTTGAGGAGTGATGTCAGTAACATGACTGATCAGATATCCGTATCCTACTTAAACTCCTCCAGCAGCATTTAGCATCATCCATAGACAAAAAAGTGCCTTTGTGGGAGCTGTGGGATCCAGCGCCGTATGTCAAGGGGCTGGAAGGAGTCTTGCCCACCTGTGCGCCGGGGAACGATCATGCAGACCTCGGTCCTGACTGTGGAGCCTTCAGTGGTCCCGGAGCCAGCTGAAGCCGCTCTCAGGCAGTGCAGGAGCGCCTGGAGGACGGTCTTACACAATAAACCATACACTCGGGAGCCTTCTGGAAGTCCAGGTTTCCAGCAGAGAAGTTCCAGCACAGCATTTCAGCCAAAAATAGAGTGTGGATGCCTTGGAGAGGGAAAGAGGAACAGTTTCACTTTACCTCTGTAACCATCTCCAGAGGCAGCACAGCTGAGTCCAAGTGAGACATTCTTAGCCCATGATTTTTCCCTACAAGGGAAAGGAAGAATGTGTGAGTGAGCAAAGGCCCCCCCAGGTGTGTGGGATGTTGCCTAAGAGCCCGACTTCCTCCTTGCTCCACCCAGAATGCTGAACCAAGAGCTGCATGCCTTGGGGGCTGGGAAGGGCTAAGAGAGAGACAGATAAGGCTCCTGGAGGGAACTGAGAGGGGCCTGAATCCTTCTAACTGGTTGCTGACTCCAGCAAGAAGACCCCCATGAGCTGCTGACCCCCATGACTCAATCATGGCTCCCCCAAATGGCCTATGGTCACCCCATCACTTTGCATGCCTCATCCGTACACCCTGCATTCTTGACCAGCGCTCTGTGTGTGCCCCCGACACTGACAAGTGTGAGCTTTGCTAGAACACTAATGAGCAGGCACAGAAAGTCAGCCCAAATCCGAGGGCCAGCGGGAAACCACAAACTTGAGCTTTAGTGATACTCTTGGGAAAGCAGAAGGGAGGCATCAACAGTGGCCTGGTGCATCACGGGATTAAGAGACAGCGTGTAAGCTGAGGAATTCTGCCACAGGCAAGAATAAGAAGTGTGGAGTTCACATATCCATAGAGGGCCCGTGAAAGCGCAGCATCCTTAGCAGGGCTAACGAAGGCATTTCTCTCCTGAAATAATTTAGTAAAGACTGGATGGTAACTACTGCTGCCAATGTGGAGAGCAATGCAAGGCTTCAAGGAACATTTAAAAAATTAAGACAATATGACACAACCAAAGAACCACAATAATGATCCAGTAACCTATCCCCAAAGACATGGAATTCTGTAATTAATTTTCCTGATAAAGAATTCAAAATATCTATTTTAAAGAAGCTCAATGAGATGGAAGAAAACAAAGAAAGACAAGTCAGCAAAATCAGAAAAACAATACACAAACAAAACAAAAATTAAACAAACAACCAAAATTGTAAAAAAAGAACCAAAGGAAAATCTAAAGAATACAATGAATGAAATATAAAGGTCAATAGAGGCCATTGACATCAAAAGCAACCAAGCAGAAGGAAGAATCTGTTGATCAGAAGACAGGATCTTTGAAATTTTCCACTCAGAGGTGAACAGAGAAAAAACGATTGGATAAGAGTAAGGAAAGTCTACATGATCTATAAGGTACCGTTGACAGGAGCAATCTCCAATTTACTGGTTTCGCAGAAGACAAGAGGAAGAAGAGAACAGAAAACTTATTTAAATAATGGTGGAAAGCTTCCCAAATCTAAGGAGAAATTTAGATACCCAAGTTCAGGAGGCTCCATAGGTAACCGAACAAACTCAACCGAAAGAGATCTTCTCCAAGACACGTTATAATAAAACTGTCAAAATCAAAGACAAAGAGAGACTCTTAAAAGTAGCAAGAAAAGAGATGCTTGTAACTTACAAGAGAATCCCCATAAGGCTATTGGAAAATTTCTCAGTAGAAACTTTACAGGCCACTAGAGAGAGATGCTATATTCAAAGTGATAAAAGTAAAAGAAAAAAAAATGCCAACAAAGAATGCTTTGTTCAGCAAAGTTGTCCTTCAGAAATGAAACAGAGATAAAGACTTTCCAAGACAAACAAAAACTGAGGGAGTTCAGCATCACTAGACCCACTTAACAAGGAATGCTAGAAGGAGCTTGTTGCTTGGCTGGTGGTGCTCAGTGGCTGAGTGTCTTCTCCTGCACCAGGAGGTGTCTGGTTCGATGCCCAGTCAGAGCACATGCCTGGGTTGCGGGCTCGATCTCCACCAGGGGGAATGCGGGAGGCAGCTGATCGATGTTTCTCTCATCAATGTTTCTATCTCTCCCTCTCCCTCTCTCTGAAATCAATAAAAATATATTTAAAAAAATAAGAGAAGTTTGTCAAGCTGAAATAAAATGACTATAATTAGTAACATGAAAACACATAAAAATGTAAAAAACACTGGCAAAGGTAAGTATATAGTCAGATTCAAGATACTCTAATTCTGTCATATGGTGGTATGTTAACCACTTAACTCTAATATAAAGACAAAAGTACTAAAAGTAACTATAGAAAAATAATATGTTAATGAACACACAGTAGAAGAAGAGGTAAATCGTGACATCAAAATATAAAAGGGGGAGTAACAGGGTAGAGCATTTGTATATATTCAAAGTTAAGTTGCTAGCATAAAATAGACTGTTATTTCTGCAAGATGTTTTATGTCAGCCTCATGGTAACTTCAAAGCAAAAACCTACAGTAGACACACAAAAGATACAGGGAAAGGAATCCATGCATACCATTACAGAAAATTATAAATTTACAAAGAAACACATGAGGGAGGGAGAAATAAATAAGCAAACTACCAATAAGATAGCATTAGTAAATCCTTACTTATGAATAATAACTCTTAATAGAAATTGATTAAATTTTCAAAATCAAAAGTCACTGAGTGGCTGGATGGATATAAAAATAAAAGAAGAATCTCCTTCACATTGGTCTTGGCAATGACTTTTTGGAGATGATACCAAGAGCACAGCAACAGAAGCAAAAATAAACAAATGAGACCATATTTAAAAGCTAAAATCCTACATAGCAAAAGAAACAGTCAACAAAATGAAAAAGTAACCAACAAAATGGGAGAAAATGTTTTCAAAACATATACCTGATAAGGGGTTAATATAAAAAATGTATAAGGAACCCATACAACTCAATACCAAAAAAAATAAAAAAACTCTTTAAAAAATTGGACAGAGGAAGTGAATAGATATTTTTCCAAACAAAACATACAAGTAGCCAACAAATACATGAAAATGGGCTCAACATCACAAATTATGAGGGAAATGCAAATCAAAACCAAAATGAGATATCACCTCATGCATATCAGAATGGCTATTATAAAAAAGATAAGAGAATGTGTGTTGGCAAAGATACAGGGAAAAGGAGACCCTTGGACACCGTTGGTTGAGAAATAAATTGGTACAGTCACTACAGAAAGCAATATGGAGTTTCCTCAAAAAAATAAAAAATAAATAAAAATAGAACTACCACATGATCCAGCATTCTTACTTCTGGGTATATATTCAAGGAAATGAAATCAAGACCTTGAAGAGCTATCTGCACTCCCATGTTCATTATAGCATATTCACAATACCCAAGACATGATAATCTATGTTTCTGTCTATGGATAAGTGGAATATATATATATATATGTAATAAAATACTATTCAGCCAGGGGGAAGAAGGAAATCCTGCCATTGTGACCTCATGGATGAGCCTTGAAGGTATTATGCTGAGTGACTAAGTCAGAGAAAGACAAATACTGCAGAACATCACTTACATGCGGCATCTAACAAAGCTCAAATCATAGAAACAGAGAGCAGTTTCCAGGGGCTGGAGGCTGGGGGGCGTGTTGGTCAAAGGGTACACACTCCCAGTTGTAAGATAAGTTCTAGGGACCTAAGTTACAGCATGGTGACTACAGTGAAAAATACTGTGTGATGCACCTGAAAGTTGCTAAGAAAATAGATCTTCAATGTTTTACTACAGAAAAAGAAGTGGTAATTATGTGGTGTGATGGAGGTGTTGACTAACCGTCCTGTGGTAATCATTTGGTAATATATAACTGTATCACATCACCATATTGTATACCTTAAATTTACACAGTATTACATGCCAATTATATCTCAGTAAAGTTGGGGGGGGGGTTGCCTTAAGGGAAGGAGTGGGTTATATTAACCTCCGGTTTCCAGCAAGTAGAGGTTTCTGCCATGAAAGGTACTAAATACAGGCTCAGGAAAAGTTCTCACTTCAGCACTAACATCTTATGAGCACTTTACAACACCCTTTGGGAACCTTAGGACTCCACAAAATATTGAACAGAGAATTCAAGAGATTTTTGAGGTTGCTGACATTTAAGTTTATGGAAGGATTTTTTCCAATCCAGTTATTTTCTTTATATTTCTGAACCGCACTCTCTTCTTTGGGTGCATGTTTGTAAGGGTAGACAAGCGCCCTTCTAGAAATCAATGAGCAGCCACCAATCAGAAGAAAACAATCACACTTGGAACAGGATAAGAAACCGCACGGATTCATTTACTGAGGACCTAATATATTCCAGACACGGTATTCTGTGCTGGAAATAAAATGTTGAGCCAAACAAAAATTATATTTCCTAAAATATTTCCAGGGTTGTGGTGTTTTTTTTTGCAGGAGGTGGGGGTGTAAATAATAAAATTCTCTCTCACTCTCACTCCTCTCTCTTTCTCTCTTTCTCTCTCTCTCTCACACACACACACACAGGGACACACACACCTTAAATGTTCTCTGCACAGGGTGCTGGGAACACATGTAACGTGAAGAGCTAGCAGGACCCAGGAAGTTTTCCTGACGAGGCGAGGTCGCAGTTGGCCCACTAAGGAGCAGACAGCTGTGTAGGTTGGAGGGGAGAGGCCGAAGGGACACGGTAAATGCAGGTGCAAAGGCCCTACGGCAGAGGGAGGCCCGCGTTACAGAGATGACCTTCACCTGCAGCGTGAATCTTCTCCCATTTCTCATTTCACCGATGACTGTTTTTTTCAGGCACAGGGAACTTTCATACATGTGCTCGAGCGCAGAGCAGTGTAGCTGCCGGCTTACCCCGCGCAGACTGACGCGGTCTTCCAGCCCGATGCAGCGCATCCCAATCGCTCATGAGGCTCCTATTAATTTAGACTCTCCAGGGAGGGGGCCACGGGAGGCGTATTCCAAACCCATTCCCCAGGCGATCTCTAAATCAATAAATACAAAACAGAACAGGCGATTCTTCCGATTTTCTTTATCTTCATAAACGCCACAATCAAACTTGACTTAAATAAAAACCCTAGGATGTATCCATGACTCTCACCCCCACGACCCCCATTTCCACTGTGGAGCTCACAAGTGTCCAGTTCTCCCAGGCGTCGCTCCCACGTCCCCCCAAGCCCCTGTTATTTGCTCCAACTGCTCTACACTGGTCTCTATTCTACGACAGCCCCTAGCTGGCCTTCGTTTCCTGCATTCTTCACGTCGCCACTGAGGTGACTTGAAAAAACAAACAAGCACACACACAAACCCTATCATTCTACAACCCATTTGTAGCTTTGGACGCATTTTAAGTCCATGAATCCAGACAACTGTCCCTTGGGGTAAAGACTTCTGGACTCTAATTTTCAGACCCCTCTGTCCAGACACAGGGAGTGCTCATGGTCGCTAGAGGGAAAGCCAGGGTGTACACCAGGGTCTGACTCTGAAACCGGCAAGCAACCTCTCTGAGCTATAGACTACCTTCAATAAATACCATTTTTATTCAATTCCTAGATGGACATTTTTTTACTTAAAAATGTGGAAGTTGAAGATGCCTTGCAATCAATTGCATGGCAGTTTAATCGGCATCATTTTTTCCTGTGGTGCATAAAACAATGGCATCTTACAACTGATGGCTCTTAGAGTTGGTGAGATACTGTATTTGTTGAATGAATGGGTGGGAGTAGGAGGTCAGTGGCACTGCCCTGGACACCTCTGCTTTAGGCTTTGCACCCAGGAGAACAACACATACACAACACTTTTAATTATTTGGAAAAAGTCAATAAGGACCTGTAAACTCTTCTTATTACCATCAATTACTTATGGCTCCAATTAATTATATTTTCACCTATTCAATCAAAAAAATGAAAGAAAATGTTACATTAGAGTAACCCACTCCTTGCTTAACATTTCTTGATGACTATTAAATATTTACACACTCAAAATGTTTCTTCCAAACTGCTATTGTGAGATTTTTAAGGCACTTAATTCACCCCATTTCACATCCATCTAGGCGGTTTGAGCCAGTGGCCCTAATGTTAGTCTCCAGTGTTATCTTTTTCTGTGAATCACACACTTCTAAACACAGCCCAAGGTTTTCTATGTTAAAGGAAAAGAAAATCTCCATCAGGTTGGTATGACACCTGCCTCTGTTTGTTTGCCTGTATTTTATTTGTTATGTGATGTGGATGATTTTTGCTGGACATTTGGGGGTTTGTAGCACTATGACTACTGAGTGAGGAATATCAACTTACACAATAATTTACCAGTAATCGTATTATAATAAAAATTTATGCTCCTCTCTGTTCTCTGCAGTTTAAGAAGTACTTTCATATTCTGTACCTCATTTACGTGGCCTTTCCCACTAAGCAGCTTTGTAGCTGTATCTCTCTGAATGCTCTCTGGGCTCTGAAATGACTACTTTAGATAGGTCAACAGTCATGAATGAGCCAAGCAGACGCTGGGGCAAGTACCTCAGCCACCTCTGGAAGTGCTGCTCTGGGGGGTAATGAGCCGGCACCTGCAGAAGGGACAGAGCTTACTAACGTGGGTTCCTCAGCACCTGACATACAAAGGCTGGGTTAGAGGAGACCAATAGGCAGGGCCTGGGCAGCTAGAACCCCTGAGCTAGCATCTACCTGTGAACAGCTTTGTCTGCTTGCTCTGGATCCCAGTGTAACACATGTTCTGTGTGTGCTGTGACACATACAAGGCTGCGGAACACGGCCGACTTCTCAGCAGGCCACACCTTGCCCCTGGGTCCTATTGATGCAGGCACGCTGCCCTACACAAGCCCAAGGGGTGCCGACCCCTCTGGTCCATGTGAGGAAGGTGCTGCAGAGCTGTGGGGTGTGCAGCCCACCCACGTGGCTCCGTTCTACGGCCCTGCCTCTCTCTGAGACCCACACGCTGAGACTCGCTCACCATCCAAGGTCTGAACGTTACCTCCTCCCCAAAGATCCTGTGCCAACTTGGGAGCTTTGAAGAGCTTTGGGGCTCTGGAACCTTTCTAGAAATATTCTGATGATCCCTGGGGAACTAAAACTCAGAGGGGGAAAAAATACTGTGAAACCCTTTGTCTGCCTGCTTCTGCTCTCCCAGTGACTCAGAGCACTTTCAGACTTCTTCTGCCAAGATGAGGTTCCTGCATGGGATGTCCTGCTGGGCCAGCTGGGGCTGGGGCCAGGTGCATGTCGGAACGCCACCTCTGTGGTGCACCCAGCACTATCCTGCTTCGAGCAAGACAGGTGGCTGAAACCCAGAGACACGCTGCGCGTTCCGGCCCTTCATGGAAAACCGCATTAGCGGCCCAGCCATTAGAGCTGCGATGCCAGGCGCTCCAAGACCCTGCAGGAGCCCACAACCTCTGGGAGGTTTTACCTTCAATTCCATTTACATGCGAGAGATTTTCACTCTGCCGCCAGCTCCAGAGTTACTGCTCAGGCTCAGGGAGAAGCTGTTACAAAAAGCCGAGGCTGTTGCTAAGCAAAGGACGTCTCGGGGAGGCAACTGACAGAGCAAAAGCAGCACCTGGTTAAACCGAAGCTGACATGAGAGCTCCTCTCGGCTTTAAGCTGCTTTTGTGAGGGTTAGAGTTCCACCCGCGAGTGCTGACAGGCGATAAGCTTGGAAAACCACAGTTCCTCCCCACACGCATTTCCCCAGCAGTGGGCACACAGTGGGGAACCACAAGGGTAAGCAAATTGTGTTTGGGTGTGGGTCTGAGAGAGTCCTCAGCGTGTCTTCAGTGCCCTGGCACCCTGTGTCCTTTGTTGGGGACGCGTAGGCTGTGTGGAGGAGGCAGATCCTGCCTCTGAACATCCTTCCCCATCCTCATGCCGTGAAAGGCATCTTTGGAGGAAAAATGGCTTCTTCTCGGTCGGGAGGCCTTTAGACCCTGTTTGTAGGAGGGCAAGGCTCTTGGCATCTACTGTTTCCATGGTTTTGAGCCAGAGGAGCCCAGAAGAGTCCACCATCAGGCCTGTTTCCTTTGGGAGCCCCTGCCACGGATGCAGGGCTGTGTTAGGTGTGTTGGGAGATTCAGGGGGATCTGCTCATGGACCATCACAGTGGTCTCCTCACTGCAGCCCGATACACAAAACGGATTTATTTAAAGCAGAGAATGAGGTTGTTCTAAATGGCTTCCCACAAAGTCTCGGTGCAGCAGGTGTTCCCAGGAGGCGAGCTGAGAGGACACTGGAAGGGTGGGAAGCCCTGAAGTGGGGCTCTGGAGTACTAGCCAGGGAGACAGGATTTGGGCAGGAAAGAGGTAAGTCCTTCCAGCAGGGAAACCCATGAGGGAAATCCCAAGCTGGAAATGAGCGCAGCAGTGAGGCCTTTCTCTAGGGAGAGGAGATGGTGAGCCCTGGCTGAGCCCCACATGGCGCAGTGTGCGCCGTCCTGTGAAGCACGTCAGCAAAGATCATAGAGGACTCTCTACAGATGGACATACTCAGTGTATCGCTGTGAAGCTTGACCTGCAAGCTCCCAGATAGGGCCCTAGGGCTGGGTTGGCTCTCCTGTGACTCACAGTCCTGTGATCTTGTCTGTTTTTTCAAGACTTGTCACCTTAAGAGCTGGAGGAGTTGGTTCTTGTTCTCCTTAAGCTGAATTTGACTCTTCTCCTGCTAGTGGGAAATTTAATGGGCTGCAGATATAATGAACAGAGGGAAAGGGAGAGGAATATTCTAAGACATGGCGCTTTCACAAGGACCCAGCACTGGGTGGAAATTATCCCAGCACTGGTGTGGCAGGGACATCAGCAGGTCAGGACAGACTCCAGCCCTATAGGAGCTGGGGATCCCCTGCTCTGCAGGCCTCAAATGCTTGGCACTGAGAAGCTACCTGTGCCCTCCAAACCAATGCCTTGTCCTCCCCACCCTGCTCTGTACCCAGGAGGCTGCCCTTCACCTCCAGCCTCAAGCCCCTTGTTGTGTAGCTACAGCCTGGGTTCAGCTCACGGGGGCCACTAGCAGGAGATGAGAAGAGACAGGAGACAGAGGTTGGGTGTTTCATTCCTGGGCTGCTCCCTGCTGGACTAGATTGGTCAGTGGTTATGTCCTTTCCTAAAAGCCTTGGCTCCCATCAGCTGGCTCCCGCCATGGCTACAGATCTAACCAAATTCTCCTAAACACTAGATGTCCTTGAACTTTCAGCAAGAGGGACAGCAGCTTCCCACCATTGCCAGATCTGGGGAGCCTCACCGTCCCTTGATGGCTTTTCTTAATCTCAAATGCACCATTATACTCGAGCCCTCCTTTAATCTCTCTCCAAATGCCCTTTTAAATATGCCGCATGCTTCTTGCAAAACCCCTGGGTGATCCATACATAACTCCAGGGGGAGGTCCACATGGAGGGGTCCAGGGTGCTCTAAGGCAGGGTGGCTGGGGTGTCCAAAGGAACAGGGAAATTAGAGGAACTTGCAGCAAGGTCTATGTACCAGACTATATGGGAGCATTTTCATATTTTAGTAGCCTCTATAATCATATAGGTGGGTGCTGTCTGCCACCAGCCCCGTCCTGAGAATTAACTGCTTCTGTCTCATTTTTCAGATAAAGAAGCCAAGCCTCAAGAAGGTCAAGTGAAATGGCCCATTGTAATTTCCCTGTCTGCAAGGGTTTGGGGCCACAGCTTATGAATCCTTTTAGGATGGTGAATGCCACATTCTATATATAAAATCATGACATATAAAGGAAACATGTAAGAAATTCTTCCAAAAGGGGTCAGGACCCTGACTGCATTGATGTTCCTTACCTGTGAATTTTTTTTCACTGACTCAATGAATTTAGTTTCTCTGCTCCCTGGGAAGGACCTATATTATAGCAAAGACCTTGCCTAATCCTTTGTTTTGGGACAATGTATAACGTGTTTGGCATTTAATGAATGTCCAATAATATCACCTCTCCATGGGGCCCTGCGCTCAGTGGGATCACTCGCTGTGTCATACACAGACCTATAAGACAAAATAGGGGATTGACTTTCTTCCACATGAAGTCACAGATCACCCCTTTAGAGGTTCTACAGCTCAACTTCCTGTCTCTGCCAAGGTCTTGGCTTGAATTGTGAAAATCAAGCCAATGTCTCCCAGGACACCTCTGCGCAGGTCCCTGGAGGCACCCTCACCCCTGGTCTGATACCCCACAACAGGAAAACGGCCCCCCCAGTCTGACCTAAATCCCTCCTGGCGGATTCTGCCTGCAACAGTGTGCACACAGTGGGGAAAACAAACCAGTCACAGGCCAGGCAGGAGGAGGCAGGTGAGAAATGAAAGCGAACCCAGCAGAGAATGGTGGCAAAGGGCTGAGCGGCTGCGGGCTCGTTCCTTCAGGGTCAAAGGCAAAAAGCAGGTGCTGTTTAAGCCTTTGGAAGGTGGTCGTGCATTCACCCCCCAAGGGGCAGACGCTGGGCATGTTCCGTGCGTCAGGCCCTGTATTAGGCACTAAGCACAGAGGGATGGATGTAGATCTAGGAGCGGGGTGTAGGAATGAGTCCCGCCACGAGGAGCATTCCTTTTTTAAAAGGGTGACGATTAGAAAACGGTGCACTGGTTTGTTATTTATTCCTTTCCACATTCAGAAAGGACCTACTATGCTCCAGGAGCGTGGGGTATGCCTCAGATAGTTTCAGGATGTTTGCTTCCCAGCAGGTACTGTCCAGAGCTGACCAAGAACGGCTGCTGATGAAGAGTCAAGTACCTCAGTGCCGATGGCACCGATTTTCTTAGGATGAAAGGAATCTGCACACACAGAGCACCTCGGACTGCGCCTGACCTGTGATTAGCATTATATGAGTTTCTCAAAGGAAAAGATAATATGAGTTGACAGAAATACTGGGGACCTAATCTGCACTTGGGGATCAGAAAAGGGCCCCTGGAGGAAACATTTAAAGGGAGGTCTAGAGGGTGGGCCTGGGCTAATCAGGCAAATGTGGGGAAGGCTCTTTGGGAGAGAGCCTTTGGGACAGATGAATTAGCATTGTGCAGGCACCATGGAGCAAGAAGCTTGGGATAGGAAGGGTGAGCTGGAGTGCAGATAAAGGAGAGAAATGTGTGCTCACAGGGGAGATGGGCCCTGTAAGCTGAGCGGAATCTGCCTGGGCCAAGTCACACAGAAAACCAAAGCCACACCCAGTGGAAGGTTCCCAATTGAATCATCCAGCATCTTTCCTATTAAAACTCATTTATTCCCATCACCTGGTGAATGAAGCTCCCAGACAAACAGAAAGAATTGAAACAGCTTGGAGTCAGGACTCCAGAACCGTCATCTCCCCGAGCAAGATGAGAGGGATTAATGCTGTGGGGCCCCTGCCCAAGCACTGAGGCAGGGCTGGAAGAGAAAAAGGCAGATCAGTGCCCAAAGTCCAGGGCGTCTCTGTAGGGAAAGACCTGAAGCAGCTCAAAAATGGCAATGGAAACATTTTGGGGATGTGGACCCTCTCCCACACCACAGAGCCTTTCAGTGCTGGGTTTGCAACTTGGCAGTGGAGGTGGAGTCTGTGTCTGCAGCTAATGCTGCTCCCTGTAGTCCACACCCCTGGGTCCTTACGCCCCAAGGCCTGAGCCCAATGTCACTGTGCGAGGGCTCTGCTCTTCAGGTGACATCTCTCCCACCTGAGGGCACAGACCCTGCAGCTCTGCAGCAGCCTCTCGCAGGACCTGCCATCTCTAGAGCCAGAACCCCGTCCCCTGTCTGCCCCAACGGCCACATGCCCCGAGCAGAAGCACTTTGACTTTCCCCTTTCCTTAGGGCAGAATCCAGGGCCTTCCCTACCTCCCTTCTAAAGGGGACTGCACTCAGTCATTCCAGAGAGACCTCCCTTCCCAGGGGCCTGCCCAAGGACTTCCTGAGTCTCAAGGTGGCCGCTCAGTGATTGTAAGGACACTTTCTGAATTTGCCTGCATGCTGCAAGTGGCTGGCACTGCGTCACAAAGAAGAAAATGGAAACGAATGCACGGTGGGGAAGTAGGCTTCCACTTGTCCGTATGGAAAATAATACAATACTTAATAAGTAATAAGACAAGGATGGACTGATTCCTGTACTCACAACTGTAAACCTACTCTTGCCCCCCCCCCTGTTTATCACCTCAGTGGCAGACCCTGGCACGAAGCTTTAGGACTGTTCTGGTCAAGGAGAGAAGCTCCAGGAGAATGTACCAGGTAAAGGCCTCCACTTTCAGACCTCCACGTTTATCCCCCTGCGAAGCTAACCACATACAGGAGCCCGGGTCCCACCCCTGGGTGACACAGCCCAGGCAGCGCAGGGCAGCATCCCCGGGTAAAGGGGCAGAGGGGGGCGAGGCCAGCAGCCCCCGCTTACTGCTCAGTTCCCAGGCTGCAGCTCAGGGCCCCGTGGTGGGCCCAGTGGTGGGCCCGGTGGCCTCCTGGGCTGAGAGAGATCACAGTTCAGGGAGGCAAAGCAGCCAGAATGCACGGGCAGAGTGTCGGAGAGAGGGAGCTACACAGAGAAGGGCGCCTGAAGGTGCCACAGGTTCCCATGGAAGATGCCACAGGTTCCCACGGAAGATGCCACAGGTTCCCACGGAAGATGCCACAGGTTCCCATTGAAGATGTCACAGGTTCCCACGGAAGATGCCACAGGTTCCCATTGAAGATGTCACAGGTTCCCACGGAAGATGCCACAGGTTCCCATGGAAGATGCCACAGGTTCCCATGGAAGATGCCACAGGTTCCCACTGAAGATGCCACTGGTTCCCACGGAAGATGCTACAGGTTCCCATGGAAGATGCTACAGGTTCCTACCGAAGATGTCACAGGCTCCCATGGAGTGTCCCTGGAAATTGACCACGTGAGCATGCATGTGCCTGGAGAGCCAGGGAAGAAAGGATCAGGCAGAGAAAATGACCACACTGCACGTGGTCTGGGAACCTTCCTGGTCCTCAGACAGAATGAAAAGTCCTTACGAAGAGCTGCTTTTGAAAAATGAATCAGCTGCTTAACACAACACGCATGTGGTTTCTGTGCGTGCAGTGGTCCAGCCGGGTGCGGGTGGTCAGCACCGGGAGAGGAGGCGGTGTGCACAGTCAGTCGTGGACCTGGGCTGAGGCGGCTTTGCCGTATCCGATGTTGGGTTCAGGCCCCCGTGGGTGTGGGCATCCCTCCAGCAGATCAGAGAGGAAAGAGAGGCTGGAGACACTGTCCCTGTTTCCCAGCCACTTGTCATGGAGTCACAGTACCATGTCTTCTCTCATTACTCTGGAAGACATTGTCTCATTGGCCCAGGTACGGCAGACTTGAAAATGAGGCCTCTGCTTGGGCAGCTGCTTCTCAACATCAACGAGCCTCGGCATGTGCAGCAGATGTAATTACGGTCTGGACAAACTGTTTGTTTGTTTGTTTGTTTGTTTGTTTGTTTGTTTGTTTCAAAGCTGACTCAAGAAAGAAAGCTGAAGGGTGACTGGTGAGAATTAATATGATTGCCATCTAAGGATCCAATCAGGACTCTGAGGAATTACCCTAAAACCCAAAGTGGACAGTCCTGTGCTACTAATGACGTTGGATCAACAACTGGCTGCACAT
Organism: Miniopterus natalensis; assembly: GCF_054644295.1. NCBI lineage: Eukaryota > Metazoa > Chordata > Mammalia > Chiroptera > Miniopteridae > Miniopterus > Miniopterus natalensis. The sequence goes on along the minus strand of NC_142100.1, from coordinate 6,203,247 downwards.
ACGACAGCGGCCCCAGAAGATGATGATGGAGCTGACAGTTCCCACCACCTAGTGACCTCGTCACCCTCACAGCACAGCTCAGCGTATTCCTCACATGTTTGTGCTGACCCCGTGTAAACAAGCTACTGTACTGCCAGTCCTATAAACTGTAACACATACAGTGATAGTTTAATGATAGTAAACACTATGTTACTGGTTTATGTATTTACTGTACTATACTTTTTATAGCTATTTTAGAGCGTCCCCTTTCTACTGATAAAACAGTTTTCTGTAAAAAAGGAACTCTGTGCCAGCAGCAGCAGCCCCATACACCTCGTGTTTACCACATCTCTTGATCGCATTGCATTTCTCTGCTCTTATCTTCCTCTGGCGTTGTTCTGTATGGTAACATGGTGTGCAGGCTCGTAGCCTCTGAGCAAAGGCGATCCCATGCAGCCCAGCTGTGTAGTGGGCGAGACCCTAGAGGTTTCAGTGAAGCTCACCCACAGCGATGTTTGTGCAACAGGGGTTCACACAGCTATGATGTTCCCACAACGATGGAATCGCCTAAGGACACACTTCTTGGAATGGGTCCGGTTGGTAAGTGATGTGTTGATGGCCCCCCATCGTCGGTGAACTTATAATCCTTCTCATCCAAACTTTACTCAAGCTCTGAGGAAGGGACATGGGCAGTGGGTGGCTCGGTTCCATGCTTGCTCTTAAAATCATCATCGTCATCGTCTTACCAGCAACGAGCATTTGAGAAAAATAAGTGTCAAATTCATATTTAAACAAAGTAGTAAAAGTCAGAGAAATGCCCTTTTTGTTCTCTTGTGCCCATATTCAGGGTCAAGTTGCCCCATGCCCACCAGGCTGCACGGTTGCTTCTGCCCAGGGACCGCCTTCTGAGGGGCCGGTGGGAGTGCCAGGGTGACTCTGTGATAACGCTGGAATCACCATAAGTAGGCTTTTTGATGTGGCCGCCCCTCCAATGCTTTTCCAGCGCTGTTGATCAAAACCGTAAGAATGTTAAAAAATCCCTTGCACTGCCATGATCACTTTTCCTGATAGTCTTCCAGTGACCAAGAGCCTGGATTCGGCCACAGAAAGGCCTGGGAGAGTTGCTGCACCTTCCGTGGCTGCAGAACTCGTGGACATAAAGCGCAGTTGGTGGTTCCTGCCCAGCCTGCTCTGCCTGCGCTGAAGTAGGCCTCTCGCCCCCTAGGCATTCATTTGAATGAGAGAACAGGACTCTAAAGAACCTTTCCCTGTGCTAGGTCCTGTCCTGGGACCCTGCCATGTCCTAGGTCCCGGGCAGAAGATGAGAGACGAGGCATCGGCTACATTCCCAGCCCTAGAGTCAGTCAGAGTGTAGGAAGGAAGCAACCTCCCCTTTTTGTGTGAGGAAAACATCATACTGGCCAAGGAAACAAGCATGTTGTGGCTTCTTGGGGATGTTGTTGCAACCCCGGGAGGCGGCATTTCAAACAGGTGGCATCCTTGCCCACGGAAGGAAGGAATGGCAGGGAGCGTGGTGGTGCCTGCCTGCCTCATCGAGGATGCAGCAGGAACATGGGAGGTCATGGCCTTGGGGAGATATTGGTAGGAGGGAAAAGGAAACAGCTAGAAGGCTGGAGTGGTAGAGACAGGTCAGGGAGATGGGTGCGAGGTCCTGCAGCTCCTCAGACGGGAGGACAGGCCAGCAGTGCTTAGGCCACAGAACTCAGAGGACACGAGGGCAGAGCCTGGGTCATCGGGGTTATACTGGGTGACCTGGAGCAGGATTTGGGATTCCGGCCCAGTGCCCGTATGCATCACGACTCATCATTGTGTTTAGAACAGGATCGGAAGTATTCTCCACGGACAGCTCCCAGCTGCTCAGCGGCTCCCACCACAGACTTGCCCTCGGTGGCTGGGTCCTGGTATCAGGCAGGAGGGACACATTGCTGGAACTGCTTTGAGGCTGGGATCTGTGCCCCTGAGCGATGCCCTATCAGGAACTGAATGTATCAAGCAGGGATCCAGACCCACACAATTTTTTATGAACTTCCTAAAGTGGTAAAATCATTCTAAATTCTCTCAAAAGCACGTGGGGAGGAAGAGCCTGGGAAGGTAATGCGTATGTCAGTATCTACCTACAGCCAGTTTCTAAAACTACAGAAGACCGCCTGCCCGGGAAAGGAGGCCTTGGCAGATGTGCTGAGACGACATCAAGCTGTGTCTGTTCTGTGCGGACACCCGTGTGGGCAGTGAAGCCAGGAGTAAGTTCCCGAGCCCCTACGACGGCAGGAGGTTTTATGAAGTTCAGTGACAGTACCTAGGAAAAAAAATTTAAGCTGTGATTCTACCAAGCTATTTAGATATTATGAGACTGGCAGGTCCCTGAGGCAAAGCAGGATATTAATTTTAAAAGTCTACAAGCCCCTGCACAAAAGGTCACCTGTGACCTCAAAACTACGAACGCCTCAGCCCCTGTCACCACTTAACCAGCAGCTGGTCACATGACGGCCGCTGGGACCCGCAGGTCAGCTTTCTCTCCCCTGACACAGGGGCCCAGCAGACCCCGCGCAGCTGCTGAGGTCAGAGAGCTGCTGCAGGAGGCCCTGGCGGAGAGGTACAGGGCGGGGACAGGCGAAGGGGCGCCAGTGGACCCGCGACCTGAGGCACCTCCCGCCTGAGATGCACTCTGAAAGTGCGCGTTTGGACCTGGATGCTCACTGCTAGGAGAGTTAACCGAGGAGGAAGAGGGAGCGTCAGCGACAGAGAATCTCAGAGAACAGGGGAGAGAGGTCAGGGCAGCAGCTGATGGCCTAGCTCTGGCTGAGGGTGGGGATGGGTGTGGGCCCCAAGGGCTGTGTGAGGGGCAGCCACCTTGTCCTCTAGGCGGGGCTCTGTGGGTGCAAACCTGCCAACTGTAAGTCTAAGGAATGAACACAAGCCAATTAGCCGAGGAAATCGCCCTCTAATCTCTGTGGGAGCAGGTCTGGGAAAGGGCAGCCTTTCAGAGGCCAGGGAGTCAGCATTTGTATGTGTGTGAGGGGGTGTCCTTGAAGCTGCTTCTATGGCAACCATGTCAAAAGGGGCCCTGACCAGCTCTCAGGGAGGAATACTTCTAGGAAGCTCTGAGTCTCTGTGAGAGCAAATGCGTATTAGTTCCCTGTGGCTGCTGTAACAATTAACACACACACAGAACTTAAAAGCACAAGTTTATTATATTACTCCTCTGGGGCTCAGAAGCCCAGGATCAGGCTCTCTGGGCCGAATTCCCAGTGCAGAAGGGCTGTTTTTTTTCTGGAGACTGAAGGGAAAATTGTTTCCGTGGTTTTTTTCAGTGTCTGGAGGACATCTGCAGGTCCCCGAGGCAAAGCAGGACAAAGATTTTAAAAGTCTACAAGCCCCTGCACAAAAGGTCATCTGTGATCTCGAAACTCCTAATGCCTCAGTCCTTGTCACCAAGGACTTAACTGCACTTAACGAGCCGCCACCATGTGCAGGCCGAGGGGACCTGCTGTCAGTTCTCTTTGCCCTGTTTGCTTGTGGCCCCTGCCCCGGCTTCAAAGCCAGCGTCGCAGCGTCTCCTCCTCTCTCTGACCCTCAGACCTCTGCTTCCCGAGCCACGTGCTTCTCCGACTCTGACCTTCCTACACCTTCGTTGCCGTAGTTAGCAAATTAACAAGAAGGAAGCAAAGGGATCAGGCATGTTGAGCCTAATGGGCTGGGACACCGAGCCTGTTTGCTTCCCCAGGGAGCTGCAGCTGAACAACCTCCCTTCCCCATGTAGGGAGCAGCCTCCCTCCCCTGCAGGGCAGGTAAGCACCTGCACAGAAGAGGTGAAAATGCTGCAGGGGAAGGTGGTTGACCATAGAGGCCTGTCAGTCTAACCTGGGAAAGGGATCATTGGTGAGGGTGTGGACCCATCAGAAGCCTATGAAAGCTTGGGAAGTTGATTCATTATTTCGAAAAAGCTCCTGGTTAAAACCCCAGGGGAACAAAGAGCTCTCTCTCTCTCTCTCTCTCACTCAGTGACCCACACTTGCCCCATGCTTTCCTGCTTCTCTCAAGGGAGCACATGACCATACAGATCTAGCAAGCCTGGAGCCCACGGAAGACTCCAAAAGACTAAGCTTTAATATGAAATGGAAACTCTGGACACTAGCCTTTGTCTTGCCTTGATGAAGACAAGGTTGGACTTTTTCTGGGCAGGAGGGACAGAGATGGGACATTAGGAACCCAGGAGGGGCACTCTTCTAATCTATCTGAAAAAAGCATCTTGCCACACCACAATCTTCTGCGCACGAGTTTGTGGAAATCTTTCCTCCTGATCCTGTGGAAGAGCCTGATTTCAACCAGTAACACTTTCTTCTAAGACCTCTTGCAATGAGCTTAGGCCAGGCCAAATAATCCATAGCCTCTCATCTCAAGATCTTTGCCTTAATCAGTCTAGCAAAGTCCCTGGTCGACTCAGGTAATATATTCAAAAGTTCTGGGGATTAGGACATGAGCCTCCTTGGGGCCTGGGTGGGAGGCAGTCTACAGTAGACCACAGCAGACCGTTTGTGCAGAACAGTATGACCCTGGTAATATAATTGGCAATTCTGAAGCAAATGTCCTCCTGGAAGGACAGCGACAGACCAGTAGGGCCCAAGGCAGAGTCATTGTGTTACTTTCAAGTAAAATATTTCAGTAAACAGTTTCTTAAGAGGTATGTTTTTTCTTCATGGGTGAATGGTACCCCGGAGAGGAAATGAAAACTATGGAAGCACCAGGCAGAGGAAGGTGCCCTCACTCCCTGTGCCAGACACCAGCGCTCCGTGTTGTGTTTAGCCCAGAGCTGGTAGAGACCTGCATTGTTTTTCAGATGATGATGATGGAACTCAAAATCAAATATGGGGTGAGGCACTCTCCAGCTATGTGGCAGACAGAGATGCTGGCATTAAACTTAGAACTGTGAATAAATAGAGCTGGAGCTAGAGATTGGGTCTAGGAAGCCACACCCATCCATCTAGCCTAAACTCACTTCCAGATGCACACTCTTTGATTCAAAAACAGCTGCCAAGGAATGGAAATACATCAAATTAAAAAGCTTCTGTGCAGCAAAGGAAACTATCAACAAAATAGAAAGGCAAGCAACCCAAAAGGGAGAAGATATTTGCAAACAATACCTCCAATAGGGGGCTAATATCCAAAATATATAAAGAACTCATACAATTCAACAAATTAAAAACAAACCATCCTATTAAAAAATAGACAGAAGGTCTAAACAGACACTTCTCCCAAGAAGACATACAGATGGCCAACAGATATATGAAAAGATGCTCTACTTCACTAGCTATAAGGAAAATGCATATAGAAACCACCATGAGAAACCAACTCACATCTTTTAGAATGACTATTATAAAATAAATAAGTAATAAGTGCTGGAGAGAATGTAGAGAAAAAGGAGCCCTCGTACGTTGCTGGTGGGAGTGTAAACTGTTACAGCGACTGCAGAGAATGGTATGGAGTTTCCTCAAAAAAATTAAAAATAGAGCTACTCAGTGATCCTTCTGCTGGGTATCTAACTGAAAATTTTGAAAACATTTATTCGTAAAGATATCTGCACCCCTAGGTTCATTGCAGCATCATTCACAGTGGCCAAGACACAGAAACAACCAAGTGTCCTTTGATGGGTGATTATTAAAGAAGATGTGGTACATACACACGCACACATACACACACATACATATATACATATAGTGGAACACTGCTCAGCCATAAGAGAAGATGAAATAGTGACATTTGTGACAACATGGACGGATCTTGAGTAGTATCATGCTAAGCAAAATAAGTCAGGTGGAAAAGTACAAGAACCAAATGATTTCACTTATATGTGGGATAGAAAACAGAAAGCAACAAATGAACAAACAAACTCGTAGACACAGACAGCAGGATGGGGACAAGAAAAGGGGGCCTGGGGCAGACAAGTTGGGAAAAGGAGCCAAATATATGGTGATGGAAGGAGACTAGACTTTGGGTGGTGAGCACATAGTGCAATATACAGATGACGTATTTTAAAATTGTACACTTGACATTTATGTAATGTAATTAACCAGTGTCACTCTACTCAATTTTAATTAAAAAAAAGACACCTGCCAGCCAAGAGGGCTTGGAAGACCTTCCCCATGATTGGGAGCAGTGGACAATGATGGTGGCATTCATGCCAGACAAGCCAGTGCTGGGCTGGGAGAGCTTGTCCAGGAGGCTTCCTTTAAGAAGGCAAAACCTCTGCTTTGTGTCCAGCATAACGTTCAGTGATTCTGGGAATGGTAGACAAGGAGGACCATTGCCCCAAACAAGACTGGCTGCCCGGCTGTGGGAGTGGGCTCAGTAGACAGCCTGGGGCTGCCAGCACCTGCAGGGTCGGCCACAACTGCTAAGAGCCACCACGTTCAAGGCCATGCCCTGCCTGGATCAGCCCACATGTGGTGAAATGAAGCAGGGCCTAAATGCATGGCTATTTTATTTTATTTATTTATTTATTTATTTATTTATTTTATTTATTTATTTATTTATTTATTTATTTATTTATTTTTAATATATCTTTATTGATTTCAGACAGAGGAAAGGAGAGGGAGAGAGAGATAGAAACATCAATAATAAGAAAGTCATTGATCGGCTGCCTCCTGCACACCCCCGACTGGGGATCGAGCCTGCAACCTGGGCATGTGCCCTGACTGGGAATCGAACCCAGATCGCCAGTATCCTAGGTCAATGCTCAACCGCTGAGCCACGCCCGGCCAGGCTGCATGGCTATTTTAAATGGAAGCAGGACCCTCTGAAAGGCAGTGCTTCTCCAGAGCTCTCTTCTCTACCAGCTCAACCAAGGCTTTCCTGGCATGGCTTATGGTTGGATCTCTCCTCGTGCCCAATTCTGCTTCCTTTTCTTTTCCTTAACAGGTGCTGATTCTTAATAAATGTCTTGCACCTCAAACAGTACGCCGTTTGGTGTTTAAATAGAAGCCATCTTGCCTCAGAGACACATGAGCAGACTCTGCAAGACCTGAAAATGGGAGCATAGAGGAGCCTGAACAAGGCTCGGTGGCAGCCAAGGGCAATATTCTGAGAGGAAAAGAGATGCTTGTTTAAAACCTAGCCCCTGGGAAGATCTGGAGGTGGCAGTGGGCTCCATGCTGCAAGCTCCTTGGGCCCAGCCACCTGGAGGGAGAGCAACTGAGTGTGTATTCATGAATTAAGAAGGCAGTGCCCCTGAGAGCAGGCATGCAGCCCCACTCACTGTATGCTAGCAGCGATGCTACTTGGTGAAGACCTCTTAGCAGCACAGACAAGAGTTGTCCTTAATAGTGACAACATTTTGGAGCCAGGAGGAATGGCAGAGCACGTGGGGTGCGCCTGTTCTTTCTCTGCCTGGCATTTGAGGGTACTGTTCCCTCCCCTTTCGCCTCTTTTGAGTGGGTTTCTAGGGTCTTGAATCATTCAGGCTGTGTTCTTTAGAGAGTGAGACACTGTTTTCTGTTAATGTGGGCATGAGGGTCCTTGAGTAACCAGTTGGAAACATAAAATAGATGTGAGTGTATTCACAATCATAGCTGACAGAGCAGGTCATGAAGATATCATTTAGAAAATCAAATTGACACTATCACTAATGCATACACCAAATTAATACTAGTGCTTCCAGCCTCCATGTCCCATGTGTGGAGGAAGTTATTTGATTTTCTTTCAGTACAAGAGAGGCCCAAGGAAGAGTGCTCATGAGCATGTGGAATGGGGTAGTGGACAGGGTGGCCTTTAAGTTCTTCTTCAGAAAAGGAGGTAGACTCCTGAGGGCAGATAAGCCTCTCAGTAGATGGCGGGTCATGCCTGTCTGTGGAATAAATGCAGGAGCTCAGAGATTTTGTGCAGTCTGCTACTCATCAATAATCACACCAGGAAGACTGTGTGTCAGTAGCCTTCATCTCTGTGCACCCAACACAACAATATGAAAATCACGGTGATAACTTTTCATATTCTCTAAGGCAGGGGCCCAGGTAGTGTAAGCCCCAGGAAGTAGGAGTTTGGGGATGTTTCAATGAGGTTGTGGCTGTGGGAGGGAGACAGAACTTAAGAGTCTCGGCCAGAGAGTCCGGTCCGGGCATCTCATCAGGGAAGTGAATCAGTCTAGGAGCCAATCGCACATGGTCCACACAAAAGTGCAGCAGACAACGCATTGCTGCTCTTTCACCTGGGACACTGAGTGGTCTGGGGAAGGCAGTAACAGAAAGGTATGAGCTCTGCATTTCTGGGGAGATGGCTGGAGTTCCCCCCTCCGTGTTAGGGGCAAGTAGCTCCCAACAGTCTGAACTAATGAGCAGTGTCACAGTCTGTCTGGAGGCATGTCACCAGCAATTTGTTGGTAATAATAAAGTAGCAAACAGTCAATGATTTCTTTCTTTAGAAATTAGATTAATGTGTTAAGACTTCTTTGATTGTAACTGAGAGATAACCAAATTGAGTTAGTTTGGGGAAAAAAGAGGAACTTCCTGCAAACTCCATGTAACTATGAGGACAGGGAGACAGTTGGATGTCAACCTGGACTAAGAATCCAATGTCCCCAGGTCGTGCTCCTTTCACTTTTCAAATTATACTTTTCTTGGCACGTTGGATTCATTCTCGCTGCAGGTCAGTCTCCTCTACATGGCAGGAGACACAGCTACAAACAGCTCACAAGCCTCGAATGTCACACAAATTTTGCCAACAGAGCACCTGAATCTCTGTTCCTAGTTTGTCTGAACATCTCTGAGGGATGATTCTCATTGGCGTGTCTTAGAGCATGCAGCCACTGCGTGAGCAGCCAGCTGTGGCCAAGATGTCAAGGCAGGCGTGTCATATTTTGATTCACCTGCCTCCTACAGAAAGTCCACTCCTCCCAGACCCAATCTCCAAGCCACTGAAGTAACCATTACTCTGGTCCCCTCTCCAAGTCAGATTGTGGTCTGGAACTTGCGTCCTGAACTCCTTCGTGGGAAGTGATCGTCATGTTCTTACCCTAACTGCCCTCCAAGATACAACATCTGCAGTTCTTTTTTCAAGTGGAGGCTGAATTTTCTCTCTCACTGCCCCGTAAAGACCGCTGGGTCTGTACTCTTTGCTCCCTGTTGCTTCCTCCAAACCACATTTTTCTTACTCAAAATCCCCACACCCTGAGTCAGGCCATTTAGATGTACCAGGCCCTGTCCCTCTTTCTCCTTCCCACCCGTTGGCTTTACTTCCCCTCATTCATTTAAGGTTTGAGCACCTGTCTCGTGAGCATCTTGCCTCCCCTGACCTTTCATAGCCGGGAGGACAAGCCACCAGGCATCCTGCCCTTATACCTGCATCACGTTTGGGCCAGAGGCCTGGATGGGGTGCAGAGGGCGCAAGGGAATAAAAATGCAATTAAAACAAGGTGAGGCTTCAGCCCTGCCTTGATTTATGTGTGACCCCTCTGCAGGCAGCCCAGGGAGGGGTGTGTGGGGGCGGGGGGCAGTAGGGGCAGCCTCCAGGGACGGGGGACAGCCCTGCCCATTTCGGAAGCCGGGAGCGATCCTGAAGATTCTGACGGCCGAGACCTTGGGGCCATCAAAGGTGCAAACGATCCTTCTTTTCCCCTGTTTCTAATAAAGGGCAGTTGACTAGTTCAGCTCCCGTCCCCGTCTTGGTCACAGTTTTGCACACGACACATAATTTGCTTCTCAGACTCTCCCTTGACTGCGGATTCCTGGGGGCAGGGACAGTCTCCCTGTCCTTCTGTCCCTCTGTCTGACGCGGAGCGCACGCAGCAGGCGCGGCCTCGCTGCTGACTCAGAGAGCAGACCCGTGCGCGGCGCCTGGAGGTTTACTCCTCAGAGAATTTTTATAGAGAAAAATATAATGAAAAGCGTAGTCCAGGTTGGGAAGGATTGCATTATACAGACTTTAGAAAGCCAGCCCACCCACAGCGCAGGATCGACAGGAACGAGAACGGCGCGGCCGACGCTGTCTCAGGCCTGCCCTGGAGCACGGCGCGGGCCGCCGATCCCGAACAGGGCCGGCGCTGCTCGCGGCCTTACTGGCTTCATTGGGTTACTGTCTTCAAGGCGCTTCTCAGGGACATAACGTTATTAAATCCCCTCCATCAAGCTTGGGACAGGGAGAGGTAAGTCTTATCCTCACAGTGAGGAAAGTAAGGCCGAGATTGTTAGTCACTTGGCCAAGGTCACACAACAAATAAGTGGCAGAGTGGGAATTAAACTGGGATCTGGTTCCAAGCGCAGCGGCCCCTCTAGGTCACAGCGGGGGCATCTGACAGGGGAGGCGCTGTGGTTACCAAGGGAGGTTGTTAAATGGCACCGCTATAAACAATCCAGGTAAAAGCCATCTGTGCTAATCACTGTGTGGACGGCCAGCGAAAGCTGGCGGCACTTTTACCCTGCCGCCGCTTGCACTGTTGGTCGGACCTTGTGCTGTGTCGGGTCTGGACAGCCTTTCAAGAGTGACCTGCAGAAATGTAAGAGGGGTTCAGCCTGTCATATCTGATCTGTGAAAGAATATTGCAGGAAGGGTCACGGTCACCATCTCCACAGAGGGCGCAACGCACAGGAAATTAGCAAGTTGCAGCCACACAAATATAAGCTAGCCCAGAGAAAAAACCGACTGACCGCGAGGGCTGTGAGATGCAGGGAATGCGTTTTCAAAGCAGGATATGAAATCTCTATCACTGCTGAGCGGAAGAATAGGGGCAGTTCTGTTCAGGGCGTGTTGAAAAGCCTGGGAGCCAAAGGATATGTGCAACATCCACTCTGCTCTGTCTCTTCCCTGGTAGCCTGGGGCTTGCCCTGACCTTTTGTTCATTCATCTACCCCTTCAGCCTTATGTTACTATGCAGTTTGCTTACTACAAGCAAATTAGTTTTGATTTTTTTATATTTTAAAACTCTTAAAGTATGATCTAGGTTTATATTCCCAAAGAAAATCCGCTGTCTAAAAAGTACTACCTGTTGGTAATAATCAGAGGTGAAAGCAGAAAAAAGAAACTAAGATATCTGTCTCTTTCTAGCTTGGTTCCTCATTATACCCATAACCATATTAGAAATCTCTCACAGCACTTTAAAAAAGGGTATTAGTTAGCCCCGGCCAGGCAGCTCAGTTGGTTAGAGCATGATCTTTATATGCCAACGGTGAGGGTTCCATTCCCAGTCAGGACACAGGCATGAAGCAACCAATGAATGCATGAATCAGTGGAAAACAAATCGATGTTTCTCTCTCTCTCAAAAGTCAATAAAAATAATTAAAAATAAAATAATAAATTAAAATTAAAGGGTATTAGTTTTTTACTCTAGCAATTGCTTTATTCTGCACTTTCCCCCAGATCCAAAATAATTATGTTTTTATCTTATTATTTAGAATATATACACATACGCATGTGTGCGTGTGTCAGCGGCCACTAATTTGGCTCCGACTCTTGGCAACCCTGTGAATGAGTGATGTCCACAATGTCCTGTCCTCAGCAGCCCTGCTCAGCACCTGCGGACTCATGCCTGTGGGTTCTTTCATGAAGCCAAGCCACCTCATATTTGGTCTTTCTCTCTTCCTGCAGCCTGTTTTTCCCAACATTATTGTCTTTTCCAAAGAATCCTGCCTTCGTGGTGTACCTGGAGCAGGACAGCTTCAGTTCTGTCATTTTTGCCTCCAGTTTGTTCTCGGACCCACCCATTCATCTTTCAGGATGTCCAGGGTGTCTGCAGAGCTCTCCTCACTCCATATTTCAAATGAAACATTGTTTTCCCTCTCAACCTTTCCCACTGTCCCGTTTTCTCTTCTGTTCATAGTACCTGGGAATACGGGGTGTGGGTGGTCTTAGCCTTGGTCTCTAATGACACACCGTTGCTCTTGGTGACCCGTCCTAATGCTTCCATTGCTGCCCTCTGAGTCTCAGCCTGCTCTTGATTCCTTGGCAGCAGCCTCCATGTGAACTGATGACTGAGCCAAGGAAAGCAAAGTCGTTAACAGTTTGAATGTCTTAATTGTCTATGTTCAAGTTATGTATTTTTCCTGTAATTATAACTTCTGTTGTCTTGATGTTTAAATGCAGTCCTGCTTTGGCACTTTCTTCTTTCATTGTCATCAGAGTCACTTCAGATCATTGCTACTTTCTGCCAATAAGATGGTGTCATCTGCGTGTCTTAAATTCGTGCTGTTCCTTCCACCAGTTGTCACTTCTCCTTCCCTTGAGTCTAGCCCAGAATGTATGTACATGGATCGTTCTTTAACGTTTCTCTTCTCACATCATTACACGCTATTGCCAGGGACTATGACAGGTTTCAAAACTGACACGACTTCCCCTCCCTGCACCCAAGCACCCTAGAGATGTATGGCTCTGAGAGAACTTCCTCTCGGAATCTGGACTCAGCCTGGGGACGCCTTTGACTTATGGGATGCCAACAAATGTGACACAAGCAGAAGTTCTAGAAGTGTTTGGCCGGGGGGTTGTCCTCTCCTGACACTCTCTCTAAACCCTATGACCGCCCTGTGAAGAAGCGGCTGAAGAGTGAGAGACGCCCTGCAGAGATCAGCAGAGGTAAGCCTTTCCCCTGTAGGCCCCTTTCAGATCCACTGGGCCACCAATGGCCACACAGGACATGAGTCCCTCCTAGACCATCCAGACCCAGACACGTCACCCACTGACCTCAGTCTCTTGAGAGGACAATGGGATTGACCAAGATGAAGTCAGCGTGGACCACAATAACCTCCAGCTGATGATCTACTGAGTCATGGACTAAAGGTGTGCTTTGAACCACGCAGCTTTCTCATGGTTTGTTACACAGCCATAGACAGCTGATGGGTCCATCAGCTTCGGATGTCAGGATTTGATCCCAATCTCTTCCCCTTTGGGTTGACATTGTTTATTTTCGGGAAGAATTTCAAAAACTAAAAACACCTACAGAGATGAATGAATTAAACACCGGTGGATGCATACCTGGATTTAAATGTATGCATTTCAAATAATTAAATATAGAAAAATTAATTACAAGTAATGTCGATCTCTTCCCAAACCCATTCTCCTTAAATTACTCTCATAAATGTGGTATGTATTTCCTCGGCCTAAGCTAAGTTTTTCCACTTTTATTATAAATATGTGTGTGTGTATGTTTTCTTTAGATAGATTTTTTTTTTATTCAAAGAAAATGGCATATATTAAATTACAATTACATTTTCTTAGTATATTGAATTTATACCCCCCCATTAACAGACGCTTGAGTCTGCTTCCAACATTAAAATCAGGTGTCTATAAAGATTCTGGTGTATATCTTCTTGTGCACATATGATGAAATAAGCTAGAAACAGTTATTCAGTCATTTAAGGTGCAATTTCTCAATTTTACAAAAATTATCCACTTTCCCAATACCAATTATAATGTAAGTTTTAATTAGCAGTATATGAGTTTCAATTTCCTCACATGAAACAAATACTTGAATTTTTTTAGGCAAGGGGTAAAAAGTCAGAAATTTATATAAAGAAAGCTGTGTACAAAAGACATAATAAATGTTAAAATATTTTAATCAGATAGATAGAAATAGTATCTTGTATTATTTGAATTTTAATAATTAATGGATAAGATATAGCACTTATTTATGTTTATTAGTCAGACATTTGTCTGTGAATTTTCTGTATATATATCGTTTGTATATTTTTAAAAATTGTGCTTGTCTATTTTATTGTTTTTTAAAAAGATCTTTCTATGGTTATTGACCTCTGGTTTTATATGAATTTTCAAATATTTCCTACAGTTTTGTTTTTGGTTTTGTCTCTAGTATTTTAGAGACTCACATTGTGATGCAAATGAATATAGTCAATTTTATTTTAATATGTGGTCTTTTTTGTTTCACCTTGTTTTAAAAAAATATTTCATCAAGTATGCAAGGTATTGACATATATGTTCTTAATAATTTCATAATTTTGCATTAAATACATGATGATTTAGGATTTGGGTGGAGGAAGGAAGAGGTTGTATATTATTTCATCTGGAAAGGAAATTATTCATGTACATTTTAACCATTTTTGCTTCCATATTAATTTTAAGAACCAACTGTTAAATCATAAGACCTTGAAAATGCTTCGATCCGGTTCCAGGCTTTCTATTCTGCTCTGCTCATTTTTGTCTACTCTTCTTTCAATACCACTTTCTTTTAATTCCTGTAATGTTGGAGCAAATGTGACAAATGGTAGCATAATATCTCCTATTTGTTCTCATTTTGGAAAACTGTCTTTGCTATTCCTGTTTGTTTACCATTTTATATTAACATAATATTAAAGTCTTACAAAAAGTACTTTGAGATCATTGCATTTAAATATAGAATTGAACGAATTATATCTTTACAATACTGAGTTTTCCTATCAGCATAAGGGCTATTTAGATCTTTGATGCTCTTCTCGTGTTTATTATTTCTCTTCGTAACAATTTTGCACATCTTTTTTACATTATTCCAAAGGACTTCTGTAATTTTTTGCTGTTATTGCAAAAAAGATTTTTGTTTGCTATTACATTTTCTCTTTGATCATTCCTGGAAAAGAGGAATAATCTTTAATATATCTAGATTGTGCCCAACAACTCTACTATTATTTTTATGTCTGTAGGATATTTTGGAAGGCAGTCACATTTTAAATAAATCAAAAACAATTTCCACTCCTCCTTTCCATTTCTAAAACATAGTTAATCTCCCCTCCCCCTTTGTCTTATTGTTTAGGAACCCCCTAGTAAAATCCTAATATTCATATCCCAGATGTTTATCGAGAACCTGCCATACGGCAGACCCTGTTTAGCTGCTTGCAATATCCAACAGCAAGAGAGAAAAGACGATGTAGGAGACAAAGAAGAGAATTGTGGGGGTCTGTGCTTGAGGATGTGCAGGCGAATGGCAGTGAGGGGCTTAGAGATGGAGAGACTGGCTCATGCAGAGCTACCAAGGGATTGCTGATCAAGTTATGGACATGCCCTGCACTTCCACTCTACTAGGATCTTTTTTTATCCTAACTGAGCATTAAATTAAATCATTTATCCTATGAGACCTATGTAGATAGTATTTTCCTTATCTTATTAATGCTGTATATTAGTAACTTATCTCATGTTGAATATCTTTGCATACATGGGGTAAATATTACACAGTCATGATGTATTTTATGCAATATTATTTTCAACATTTCAATATTGCTTCTGTGTTTATAAATTAGATAAGCTTATACTTTTTATATGATCATTGTTCAGTTTGGGTCAGCAATGCACTGATGTTTAAAATGAATTGACTAATTTTGCCTAATTTTTTTTTTCTCTAAAACAGTTTTATAAGACAAAAATGATCTGTTTCTCTTCCTTGAGGATTTGGTGAAATCTTTAAAACTAGACCTGATGCTTTTCTCGGTAGCAGATTTACGCTAAGGATTTAATTCCTTCATGATTATTAGTGTATTCTTATTTTCTACTTATTCTGGAGTCAGGTTTGTGCTTATATATTTCATATTTTCAAGTGGTGTGAACAAAATTGTTCATAGTATAATCTTAACTTTACCTGTAATTGTGTCATCTTTTCTGATCCTCATTGTCTTGGAATGTGCTTATTTGCATATAATGTTTTTAAAAATTAAACTTATCATGAGCATTTATTTTTGCTTACATAGACATATGCAAGAAAAAATACCTCACAAATGACTCTTCTAATTCCAAGAGAACCTCTCTACTTGAGTTTAATTTTAGGAGATCTTTGAACAGTTACTCAGTGGGCACACATTAGGTTTGTGAGTAAATTCAACTTTCTATAACAAACACCCAATGAGTAAATACAATTTCCCACAACCAACAACTAAAACAAACAGTGTACTAATCTTAACCTTGAAACTAAGAGTTATATTTTATGGGATAAGTAGAAACCATTTTGACTGAAACCTCTTAGGAGACTTCCTTGTAAATAAACTAGGTAAGAAAGCAATTTCATGGCAAAATGTAGGTTAAAAAAAATCCAATTTAAAGAAAACTTTATACCACCTGGCTAAAAAGCACTTGTATCTACAAACCCTCCACTTAAATTTCTCATTGTGTAACACTGAAACAAGTAGCCTATGATTTATTCTAATTTTAAACAAGGTTAAATCAATGTATTAGGATCTTATAATATTTTTATTTTCACTTCTTTCTCTTAAAGTTTTGCCATGTTTTCTATTGTGTTATTATAATTCATAGAATTAGCTTTGGTTTTGTTAAAAATCTCTATAAACTCATTTAATTTTTTTCTGTGTCAATTATTTTTACTTTAATTTTATTATTTCTTTCACTCATTTTGTGGTTTATTTTTCTTGGTCTAGAGTTGTGATTGCATAACGCATAATGAGTAAATCAAGTTTCAGATTTTCTGTTTTGTAATTTGTTCATTTAAAGTTATAACATCCCATTTAAAGCTCTAAAATAGCCTCAAACTGCTACTTTAGCTGCAACCTGCAATTTGAATACACAGAGCTTTCTTTGTCATTCATATCTAGATATTTTATAAGCCTATTGTGATTCCTTGCCTAATTAATGATTTACTTAGAAATATGTTTTTATTTTTATTTTTAATGTTGCCGTATTTGCAGGTGTCCCCTCCCTTCCTCTCTTTTTGCCCAGCTCTACCCACTCCTGCCTCCCTCTCTCTTGGCCTTGACCAAACTTTTGACTATGTCCATGAGGTATAAATATATATTCTTTTACTAATCCCTTCATCTTCTTTATTCAGTATTTAAGTTGCTGAATATATGGGGAGAGGTCATTGAGATTGTATATTTTTAAAAATATATCTTTTATTGATTTCAAGAGAGGAAGGGAGAGGGAGAGAGAGAGAAACATCAATGATGAGAGTCATTGATCAGCTGCCACCTGCACGCCCCTCACTGGGGTTTGAGCCCAAAACTCAGGCATGTGCCCTGACTGGGAATCCATGTTCTCCTGGACCTCGGTTGATCAATGCTCAAGCACTGAGACACGCTGGCCAGGCGATAGATTGTATTTTTATTGATAATATTGCATTGTGGTCAAGGAATTCAGTCTGCAAGATATATTTATTTTTGAATTTATGATAAATGTACAAATATAGATATAAACCTATATATAATGGTGGCCTGCTGTAACATGTTCAGCACTAAAAAATTAGCTATTTGCTTCTGCCCAGGGATTTTCTTAACAAAAATCTTATCTTTGAGTTGTGGAGGGGAAATGAAAGGCAGCGTGAGACCCACTAGTGAATGCAGGGGGGCGGGGGAGGGGCAACAGGTCTCAGAATTCTTTTTGACCAATCTCTCCAGATCAGATCAACGAAATGGTGACACCAAATGGTGCCTAACCGACACCATGTCCAGGACAGCTCTGGTATGCAAAGGATCCAGGGTTATTTCCATGGATATTTCAAGGAGGGCTGATAACCCTCATCAGGTGGCTTAAAAATGAAGGTGGAACTGAGCTGAATTTGGATTGTGCATCAAGACCCTTGGGCCTGCTATCAAGTCCTACCTTTTTAGTCTCCTTTCTTCCCTCCCTAGGGCTACTCCAAGAAGTCCCATGTATTGAACCCCTTCACCTGTTAAGCGACAGGCTGCATCTTTCTCCTGCCTCACTGCAAAGTGTAAACCAGCTTATAAAGCATCATCTGCATTGCTTTCCATCTCTCCTTACCTTGCTTTCCTTGGCCTCACTCTCACTGGCTTGAATTTGCTCCGCTTAAATAGAAAGTCAGCCCATAGTGCTTGATTCAGGCTCTGTTGTGTGGGAGTCCTGGACTACGGCAATTGATATTACAAGTAAAATATAGAAAGCATATTCTTTTTTAATTTTTAAAATTTAATATTAATATTATTATTATTATTATATCTTCAGCCAAGGGCATGCTTAGAGAGAGGAAGGAGGTGAGAGAGAGAGAGAGAGAGGGAGGTGGATGTCAGAGAGAAACATTGATCGGTTGCCCTCTGCACTCTCCCCAGCCAGGGATGGAACCACAACCCAGGTACGTGCCCTGCTGGCAACTTTTCAGTGCAAGGGACGACACTCAACCAACTGAGCCACTTCAGCTGGGCGGAAAGCATATTCTTAAAATTGTTTTTGAATTGGATTGTCTACCTGTCTGGAAGCCATGTAGATTTATTGCTGGAGTGAGTAGTATTATAATAAACTGGTATAGAGTAGCATTTCTATGGATCTAGGCTTTCATTGGTGGTTAATTGGGATGAAATGCAGTTAGAAGGTAAGTCATTGGAAGAGCACATTTCAATATTAATCAGTATGGGAACTATCATGATATCACTAGAGATTATGAAAAAAATAACAGGCTGGGGATATGTATTTGCCAACTTAGTATGTCTTAAAACTAGAGGGTCTCTCTGATAGCTTTAAAGGAGGCTCTTATGGTCTGCTGTCTCAGAGCAGACTAAGTGGAAAATCAGATCCCAAATCTAATTAGATAACAGAAGTGTAAAGATCACTAACTATGCAGCAAGAGAAGTCTTCAACTATTAATGTCAGTGTTCTGACAGTAAAAAGTGGAATCTAGAGACATAGGATGCGGCCATTTTATGCATAAACATAAAAATATTGAACTGACAAGTTTTCTGAACATTATTGGCAGGAAATTTCTCAAGAAAAAAACAATCCCTTCTTTAACGACAGAAAAATCATATTGTTCTTTTACTGGGAGACCCTTCACAATATGATTTTATTCTGTACAAGGTCCCTCCTCACTGTCTTCTCCAGCCTGATAATCAGAATCAAAAGTAAGAATAGGCTGCCTGGCTGACATGGCTCAGCTGTTGAGCATCGACCTAGGATCCAGGAGATCATGGTTTGATTCCTGGTCAGGGCACAGGCCCGGGCTGTGGGTTCCATCCCCAGCAGGGGCGTGCAGGAGGCAGCCGATCAATGACTCATCATTGATGTTTCTATCTCTCTCCCTCTCCCTTCCTCTCTCTGAAATCAATAAAAACATATTTTTTTAAAAAAATGTAAGAATAGATTAAGGAGATGGAGGGAAACAATCTTTTCTCCAGGAAGATACAGTCTACATACCAAAAGTGTTTTAGAACCTGGCAATATTTATAGCAGGAACCTGGGGAGCTCACATTGGAGTGGATCTTGGAGGTATTAGAACAAGGTTGAGATTATAACCCTGGTTACTGGAGAACTCACTAGCCTGGGACTACACTCCCACAATTCAGGAGTCAATATTTTGTCAAGAACTTCTGGAGTTAATTCTAAAATTATTAGCTGGAATGGCTTCTGGAAACCTGGGCTCAGCAACGGTAAACATGTCAGTTTTGAAGAAGGGAGAAGACTCAGGGAGGTGGAAGTGTTAGGGTGAATATATTAGGATCTTACCATTGGGACTTCATCCCATAGGAGGGTACAGAAAACATACATCATTTGGGCAGCAAGGAATGAACGCATTGGTGATGGGAACATGGGCTCTGTTGAGAAGCTGAGTCATAGCCATCCGATTGAGGGTGTTGCTGCCTTTGATGTGGCCTTTTCCACATCAGCATCAATGTTGGGATTATGAAATGACAGAAGCTGCATGGGAGCACATAACCATCATAAGTAAGTTGAATTTACTTGCTGCAATGAGCAGTAAAGCTGCCTTAACCTATAAGAATATACAGTAATAGTGAATAGATCATTGGGTTTTTAAGGGCAAGGGAAAAGGGCAGAAGACTAGGACATTACTCAGTGTATGTAACAGGGCAAAAAACTGAGATAGCAAGTAGTAGCTTAATGTTAACTGAACAATAGTGAATCACAGTCCCTCACTGAGTTATCAGATTTAAGCTGGTTCACATAATAAGAACCATTGATTGAAGAGAGGGCAATGCTCTCATCAAGTACTTGTAATACATATTTCTCTGATCTTTTCCCAAAGGAATTTGAGAAAAGTCCTCACTATGCAGCGGGGAAATAGATGTTTCTATAATTGTTAGCTAGTGAGTCTGAGCTTATACCATGAAATGGAAAATGCCAACAGTGACCTCATAATTAGGGTGTGAGCCTGTGGAAGTCAGTTAAAAATAGAGTTTAGCCTGAGTTTTTCTCAACTGTGGTTTCACTGAGTCAATAGATTCACAATGAGGGTGTTTCCTTATATTCCAAATGTGTAATTGGGATAGATATTTATAGCATCTAGCAGAACCTTTGCTTTGGCCTCCTGATCTGCACGTGTCATGGTAGGTACTAACACGCAGAAATTCCTGAAGTGACTTACCTGTCATTCTTCCTCTCCCCATTGCCAAGAAGAAATACTGAATTCCTTGAAAAATGTGTATTTTTATGTCACAACTAAAGACATAAAAAGATGCAAGGGTGGTCATCTCTGTCATAGCTCTTTATTTTACCTGTCTGACCCTTACAAAAATGGCAGATGGCTATAGAACACATGATAACTAGCTGAGATGGCAATCTAAATTGCAGCTATTGTTTCAAATGTCATCTTTACTGAGAAGATTAATGTGATTTCTGCCACTTGGTATATGGCCAATAATCTGAAAAATGCTATTGTCTGCTGTCTTAATTTCTGATAATAAAAGGGATTGGAAATGGTTTGCCTTTACATGGCAAGGAAAGCAGTGTACCTTAATGTTCTGCTTTAGGGCACGTTAAATATTATGCTTTATGCCATAACATAGTCATTTCACAGCCACTTTTATTGTTTTGACATTCTCCAGAACATCAAGCTAGTGAGCAGTGACTCCCTGCTACTCATACGGTCTGTGAGAAAAGTCAATTTAAAAAGTTTTTGTTGTGTCTTTATTTTGTTTTATTTTAATTTCCAATAATTCTCAAACCAATACTTTTGTAAAACCCAGAGCTGAAAGCTTGAGTGTTGTGCAGATGTCAAAATGACATAAAAAAGTGTCTTATCGCTCTTAGTTTCTGTACTTACTATCTTTTGAACTGGTTAATTTATCTTTTGGACTGGTAATAACAGTTCATAGATTAGCAATACTTTCAGGATCATATTTTATACAGCACTACTCTAAATGTCTGAGTAAGACATACACACACACACACACACACATACACACACACACACATATTTTTTGTATATATAAACATATATAATAAAATATTTTATTTGTCTATTTATATATGTTTGTGTATGTATGATATGTATATATATAAACAAACGCCAGCATACCAACCATAGGATAAGAAATTAAAAAAATGCAGAAATTTGCAATCATGGCCTGTCACTGAAGATTTCTGTTACCCTGTGATTTGTTAGTTACCCTGCGGCCTGGGGTACGCTGTGACATTGTGAAGTACAACTTGCTGCGTCTGTAACTCTTTCTAGTAAACAAGGTATAGCACTTGGTTGTTCTCTTTGGATTTGGGAGGTAAAATCTACTTCATTTTAGAATATTGCTTTGAGGACTTATTGAGTCATCTGTAGACTTGCCTTAAAAAGGATTTCATTCAGTATGTGCTGTTCTGCTCCTTGGGCCGTATGATTTAGGTGCTAGAGGACCTGTGATAGATAAGGGCTCTATATGAAAATTTTGCTCAACTCTACTAGGAGTCACAGAGATGATATCTAAGGTTCTGGCAGAGAGCCATGAAGTCTCTATCAGAGAACTACTTTCCACTAGAAAATAAAAATAGCTACCTGTGAGGTACTGGGCCACAATAGAGCCTGAGAACCTGATCACAGAAAATCAAACATCTGTAACTTGCAATAACAGAGGAGAGAGAGGGCAAGCGCAGGCACAGAGGCACATCTCAAGCTCTGCTGGAGTTACAACCTCAAGCATTCCTTTGGCCAAAGAAAGCCACAGACCTAACCTAAAGCCAAGGGGCAAGAAAGTACATCCTGCCCATTCTGAGGCCAAAGTATGTCAAATGACTAAGACAGACATCAGTGGAATCACGGTGCATGGTCCTCCATGGAGATGGACTGGGGGAGAGAATCTTTTTAACAATAATGTAATCCATCACACCCACTGCACTATCACGTTGGCAGGGTGATCAAAGCCTGCCATAGAGGGGGAGCTGTACATTGAGGAACAAGTTCAAAGAGATCCAGGGAGCACACACGGGTTGTATGAACAGATATCCGACCTCCGCTCTTTCAGCCTATGCTTATAACCTCACGGTGTGTGAAAAGGTTTCCGTGACAGATCCACAGGAGAGGAAAGGACTTTGATCTGATTCCCGGATGTATCTGTACAAAACATTATCGTTCACAGGAAACGAACTACTGCCTCGTGGTCTCGAAGGCTTAACAGACAATAGCGAAAGACAGTCCTTCTGGGGTAGAGCCAGCCAGCCGTCTTACAGAGAGGGAGAGGTGCGAGAAGAAAGGACATGTTCTGCCTTCTGACAAAATGGCCTGATTCATCAGCGGCCTGAAAGGAGCAAGACGAGAAGAATGCAGCTAGGCAGGCCTGGGAGGAGGGATGCAGATGGACTTCTGAGAGCGGAACAGTGGGGACATCTTCTGACTCACCTAATGCCCAGGAACGAGCATGTTGCTGCTCAATAGCCAGGTGAGAGGACGATTTCTCCAGGGCATGTCATTCACCCTCTTTCCTTGGCTACCCTGATGCATGTCCAATGGGCCGCGGTGGCAGAGACGGAGGCTATGAATGAAGCCAGCAACTTAAACTTGTCTTCACCACGGCCTCACTAGCTGATACCTCTGACAGCAGCAGAAATGGACATGTGACTGCTCTTGGGAGTACCTACCAGCCATTTGTCAGAGAACAATTATGCTGGAATGTCTCCATGAGGGAATGTTAGTTAGCCTTTTAGAATAAATATAAACACATACCTGTGCCTCTTCCACCATCACCATCCAAGCTTACAGAATATGTGCTCCACAGACATACTGTCGTATAACTTGCTTCATATCAGAGGGCACATTTCCCAGGGAAGGAGATTTGACAATGGTCTTATGATCATGAGATTCACATCTCTTATCCCTCCTATCACCCAGAAGCAGCCAGCCTCAAAGAACAGTCAACTGGCTGCCCATTGTCAAGTCTTGGCCGAGGTACCAGCAGTCTGGCTTCTGTTCTCCAGGGTCCCGCATGTGTGTTAAATTGGCCACTAGATATATGGTTCCGTATCTCCAAGAGCTAGAACATGTGGGTTCAGGAAACAGGTTTGGAAACAAGACTGGCTCCGGCCACTATCACAGCCAGTGGCTCAGCTGCAGAGTTTCTGCTGTCTCCTCAACCTCGAGCTATGTTGAGGTAGGAGTCGCAGTTCACAGGGAGTGAAGGATGCTGCCAGGGGACACATGAAATGTTCCACTGAGCTAGAAGCTGCAACTGTCACCTTGTTCATTTGGGCTTCTCGTGTGAGTAGGTGAACAGGTGAAGAAAGGAGTTAATGCAACTGGTGCGGTGCATAGGTCTTGTTTACCGCGAGGAGCTGGAATCGGTGTACATGAGAAGGGTAATGAGCACGGCTACTTCACTGGGGTGTTTCTTACAACTCCCATACCTGGTGACAACTGTCAACGAGCAATTAGAGCAAACACAACCCACAGTGTATGGCCTAGATATTCTGAGATCAGAGTCTGGATCACCCTACCTGACCTATAACCCTGGCCAAGCTAAACGATTTCCAAGAGGGAACTCTAGAATTGCTGTCACAAGAGGGAGATGATGAGAGTCAACTGCAGGCTTGGGACCAGCTGCAGCAGTGGGCACGGTCCTTTATATCATTACCCTCTTTGCTTACGTGTTGCAGGAGCTCACAAAATAGGCTCTAACCTTAAAGGAGGCTCTGTAAGCAGTTGGACTTGTGCCTCAACTCCCTACCCTTTCGGGAAGGCATAAAGTTGGTCATTGTGTCACAACACACACACATGCACACACAATGAATGTCCTGTGTCGTAGGGAGTTAAATATAATGGGCAGGTACACTTCCTCCCTCTACTATTGCCCTTCTCCAAGGCCTGCTCTTCAGCCACCGCCACACAGGTTCTCTTTGCTCAGAGTTTATTGCCCCTAGTAACACTTCCAAACTTTGATGGGACGCCACACTGCATGGCAAAGGGTCTCATGTCCCCAGTGGCCATCAAAGGGGTCTACAACAGACTTTACACTCTACAGGCCACTTTGACTCACAGAAAGCAGGGATGGGTGCAGCGGGGAAAATAAATTCCCCTGCTTTCTCTCTCCCATGGACTATTCTGGACACAGTTTTTCCATGTACACCACCTAGAGAAGACCTGTGCGTGTACTGAGCGGCAGCAACTTGTAAGGGACCTGCTGGGTCTCTGTCCCGCTGGGCTCCCTGCGAAGCAGCAGCCGTAGGGTAAAGCAGCGTGTTGTTTTACGTGGCTTAGTGTTCCCTCCACTTTTCCCACGCCCTTGCTATCCTGGGTCTGCAGCACCCAAGCGAAGCCTCAGCAATTCCTGTTTCCCATGGGATCCTGACTAAGGCCCGAGCCTCCATCTGTCCCCGTGCATTGTAATCTGTCTCCTCTCCCTACAAAGCTCACCCTGTTGCTATCAGAAGGCCACCCTCCCTGCGCGGTGCAATCCCCACCCTGCTGGCCTGCATCGGCTCAAGGTTTTGTCTTGCAGGTATTTCCACTGTCCCCTGCCTTGTCTTTCCCGTTCCCTGCTGGGCCATTCCCATCAGACTACACACGTGCCCATATCTACCGTCTCTAAAATCCATCCCTTGTTTTCACCCTCTCCTCCAGCTACTACTAATTTCTCAGATATCCTTTATGGCAGATCTATTTTAAGGAAACTCTATTGTCCCCGCTCGCTCTTCATCTATTATTTCTCTAACACACGCCAGGATTTTGTACTCGCTACTCCAATGCCTGTCTTCTAAACTAGTAATCATCTCCCCCAATATATCAGCACAATGTCCATCTAAATCTTGCTCTGCCTTTTGGCATTTGATCCACCTGATCACTGCTTTCCCGAAACACATTTTTCCTTTGGTTTCTAGGTTGTCCTCTGATTCCTTCCCACCTCGCTGGCAGCTCCTTCTCAGTCTTCTTGACTCAGTTATGCTCTTATTGCTCAGCTTTCAATGTTGGATTGCAGTTGTCTTCTCTGGTAATTTCTGCCCTGCTAAAGTTTTTTTTCTTTTCAGATTCTGGCTTTCAGCTCAAATTATAGCCTGAGGTGTGCCAAATTGATGTGTCCAGCCTCAACTTTTCCCCTAAGCTCTAAACTCATATATTCAGCTACTCAGGGCCTAGAAGTCCAAGAGAATCCTCAAATGCATCATTGTATGTAAATGGGCATGTGTGTGTGCGTGCCCAGGTGTGTGCATACACACACGCTCACTCACACTCTTCCACTTGTATCTATACAGTCCATCCTTCTTGTTGGGAAAGAAAACTTAAGAGGCTTCTTTGATGCCTTGATGACGCTTTCTCTGTCATGCTCTACCACCAAAACGTCAGCGAATTCTATTAGCATGCTCTTCAAAATAAATCCTAGGCCGAAATCTTCTTTATGATCCCCACTGACAGCATCTAAAAGAAGCCACCAAAATGTCTAGCCTGGATGACTTAAAATTGTTTTCCAACAGGTTTTCCTTCTTCATCTTCCCTCTTTATAACCTACTCTGCACAAAGCAACCAGGAATGTTACTTTAAAATGTAAATGAGATCATGTTAGTCCTAGTTTACAAGCTTCCATTGATTTCCCAGCACACTTAGGCAAAAAGAATAAAAAGTTCTTATCTTGCTACACAATCAGACCTCTGTGATTTTTTACTCACACAGGTCTAGCTTGACTTCCTTACTATTTCCCCAAATCCACGCATGTGCGTGCCCCAGGACCTTTGCATCTGCTGTTTTTGCTGTCTGGCATGCTCTTTTCTAAAACATTTATGACTCACTCCTTCACTGTATTCACATATCTGCTCAATCTACCTCTTTCAAGTTATTTTATGTTTCTTCATAGCACTCATTACTAACTGGCAACTTATTACATATTTACTTGCGTATTTTCCATCTTTCCCACTAGAAAATGAAGCCCACGAGGGTTGGGTAACATTTTATTCATTATTGCATCTCAGCTCATAGGAAAGGACTTGGCTCATAATTGGCATCCAGTAGGTACCTGTTGAATGGCTAGACAGCTACATTACTCAATCGCTCTTTACCATTAACACTTGCACATACATTCATGTTTAGACTTGTTTAGTTATGTAAGCCACTTGTTCTTTCTTGTGTGCTTATAATGTCTTCTTACTTTAGGAATTTTAAGTTTCTTCCAACTATATTTTTTACTTTAAATATTGTGATATTGGATTTCCGTGTGTATTTTAATGTTTTGAATTGTGAGCTCATTTTCCCAGAAGGTTTCTTCTGTGGAGGTTCAGTGTGTTCTGTGGACTGTGGGCGCATCCATAAGAGGTGGTTTCCTAGTTGCCTCTGTCAAATTGTTACAAATTCTGCATGTTTCAGACCAATTTTACTGAATAGAAAAATTTGGGTCTTACATCTTGATGCAGCTGAGATGAGGGCCTCTGATTTCTTTCAGTTGAATCATGTCGCCCCTGTGGTGTAGTTGGAGGTATTGCTTCCCTGTGTTCTGCAGGCCAGGAAGTGGAGTTTTTACCCAGGGAACATAGTTTAGCTTCCCTGCTAAACTATGGGACTAGCAACTGACGCCTACCCCACGTAGATATTGAGGCCTCCATGGTGTGTATCCTGCCCATTTTCCTTCACAGATCCTATGATCCCAGAATCTTCTTTCTACCACATGCTCCACCTTTCCTGTGAGAAATTGAATTAGCTCTTTTTTGATTTCCATGCTTGGCTATATATTTAATTTCTTTAAAAATATTTTATGTACTGTTTTTATGTGTTTCAAGCACTGGGTGCCTTCCCATAACAGTTCAGTGTTGTCTGGGCTAGAAATCTCTAATTTTGTTTAAAAATACTTAGGAAAACAGCATGGGCTCCGAGGTTTTTCAGAGAGCACAGGCTCAGAGGTTCACGGTGAGGGCTGTGGTGGTGGTGACAATGTGATATATTATGTGGGGATGTGGTGAGACTCTAAATAGGTCAACAGTATGGAAAACATCCAATTTCTGAAAAGTAATAGAGAGTATATTCCTTTTCTGTGGTTGTTATAACAAATTACCATAAACTTGGCCATTTAAAACAACACTCATTTATTCTCTTACAATTTGGGAGGCTAGAGTTAGAAGTCATTAGCTCTGTGTTGAAATCAAGGCGTTGGCAGGGCCACACTGCTTCCAGAAACTCCAGGGAGAATCATTCCTCGCCTCTTCCAGCTTCTGGGGGATGTCAGTATTCCTTGGCTTGTAGCTGCATCATGCCAGGCTTCTGGGCCAGAATCTCAAAATCTCTCTGCTCTGTCTTCACATCACTTTCTCTCAGTGTGTCAAACATCCTCCTGCCTCTCTCTTATAAGGACACACGTGATAGCATTCAGGGCCCACTGGATAATCCAGGATAGTCTCCCTATCTCACGATTCCTAACTACTAAATCAAATCTGTAAAGATTTTTTCTATGTAAGGGTAGAGTCGCAGGTTGCAGGGATTGGAATATGAATTATCTTGTAGTGGACCATTTTCTTTTTAAAAAAAAAAAAAAAATCTTTTATTGATTTCAGAGAGAGGAAAAGAGAGGGAGAGAGATAGAAACATCAATGATGAAAGAGTCATCGACTGGCTGCCTCCAGCAAGGCCCCCACTGGGGATGTGCCCTGACTGGGGATCAAACCTCGATCTCCTGGATCCTAGGTTGATGCTCAGCTGCTGAGCCAGGCCCGGCCGGGCTAGTGGACTGTTTTCAACCCACCACAGATAGTGATGATAACCATAAACAAGAAAAGTTGTCCCTCTCTTCCCAGCATCCTAAAGAAACAATTTCAGAGGGAGAAGCAGGGATGACAGATAGCATGTGAGCCAACGCCAGGAGAATTGATTTATATTTGAAATCAGCAAGGAGACGGATGGAGCCACAATTGGAAATGCGCACTGGAGACAGGGTGGTTTTGAGATGACTTTGCTCCGTCGGGAGTTCTGGGGAGAAAATTGATACAAAGAAGACGCTGCAGCTGCCTCTGACACTCCCAGCTCTCCTAGCGCAATTGATTTTTGGGCAACGGTATTTACTTTGGAATTAAAAACAGTACACGATAGCTGTGAATGGCTAATGGGATGAATCGGTAAGCTTGCAGTGCCGCGCCCCTCCTGCGGCGATTCCAGAGGGGGAGAGAGGCAGGGGTCCTGAGGAACGGGTCAGGCGGAGATCGGCAGGGCCATTTCCAGTTCGCTGGGTCAACCAAAGGCCAACAAACCTTTCTAGAAATAAATTGAGGCATTTTCCGAAGTGTATATTCCCTAAATTTGGGGAGGCTGAGAGGGAAAGACCCTGGTCTGCAGGGGTCACATAAAAAGAAGGGTGGGGGTTTGCACAAAGATCGATAAACGAAACAGTTTACTTGGGTCAAAAAGAAATTATTACAGGTCAAGTTAGAGACAAATCGAGTGCTGTTTCCTCTTCAACATCAAGCACAGGTTTCCTGAAGCCAAAAGATGTCAGAGAAAAGGTAGGAGTTTTCCACAAATGCATTAAAATGTCTTGAGGTTTAACATGGACCCTTTCAGACGCGGGAATGTAAGTAATGGATTCACTTTCCTCTGCGCTGGGACAGACAGTGGGCAGTCGGTGGTCTAGGACTTGAATCCAAGGGTGAGGGGAAGGCCCACTCTTCCAGCTCCAGGGGATCTGAGTACCTCTAAGCCCAGAGAGCCCCGAGGTTAGCAGAGCTCCCCTTTTTAATGCAAATAAACCCTGAAAGGGGGAACAGCCCAGTCATTTACAGACCTCGGTGCGGACGTCTCTAATCAACTAATTCTTTAGCCTTCCCTGTGCTCAGCTCTCAGGGCTGGGGGCCCATCTTTACCTGGAATTTGTGAGAGGAGCTCAGAAGAAAAGTGGGGCAAGGGAAGCTTGGAGACCCCCAAGAAGGGAGGGTCTAAGGAGGCACTCGAGCTGCGAGCTGTGGTCAGCCTGAGCGCAGGGAAGGGAAACAAAAAGGCATTTATTTTCAATTAGGCGAGATATTAGCAGGATATCGCATTGAAATGCTCTGAACAGCTCTGGGGTGGAAGGACCGTCTCCATGTTACCGAAGCCGGTCAAGAAGTCCAGTTTGCGTCTCCCAGCCAAGAGCATGCTGGGGACGCTGAGGGGTGGGGTTTGACAACAGAGGGGTGCACGCCCCAAGTTCCTCCCCTGCATCTCAATGGCCTCAGGTCCTATGGAAACAGGGGGTTGACATCCTCCCCCTGCTCCAGCCCCTTCTTCAAGGTAGGATAAGCCCCCTCCCCTGCGTTCTCCTAGCACCAGGCCTCAGTACCACGGTTGTGCATTTAATTGTCCCCGTTCCCACTGCCCCACTGGGCTCCCTGAGGGCAGGACCTGTCTTCTTCAGGAGCTCGCCCGGTGCCCAGCACGGCGCTGGCTGTAACTAGACGGAACAGTCCCCACCCGCCCCGCCTGTGCAGGCAGAGGGAGCCGTCCCCGCACCACGCGCCTGGGAGCAGCCAGAGCACCTCCTGGGCCAGGGCCCCGGGCCAGCGCCGGTCCTTCTCAGTCTCTGATTCGCAGCCCACCCTGCCCGGCTGTGGTGATTCTGACTCCGCAGAGAAGGAAACTGAGGCTCGGAGAGGTAAAAACACTCACCTGACGGTACATGACCATGGAGGGTCTTTGTATCTGAGCACAAATGGCTTTGCATTTAGTGTGTTTCCTTGCACCCAGCACCGACGGCCCCTCCACCCGCACCCAGCACCGACGGCCCCTCCACCTGCACCCAGCACTGCCGGCCCCTCCATCTGCACCCAGCACTGACGGCCCCTCCACCCGCACCCAGCACTGCCTGCCCCTCCACCTGCACCCAGCACTGCCTGCCCCTCCGCCCGCACCCAGCACTGACGGCCCCTCCATCTGCACCCAGCACTGCCTGCCCCTCCATCTGCACCCAGCACTGACGGCCCCTCCATCTGCACCCAGCACTGACGGCCCCTCCACCCGCACCCAGCACCGACGGCCCCTCCATCTGCACCCAGCACTGACGGCCCCTCCACCTGCACCCAGCACTGCCGGCCCCTCCATCTGCACCCAGCACTGCCGGCCCCTCCATCTGCACCCAGCACTGCCGGCCCCTCCACCCGCACCCAGCACTGCCTGCCCCTCCACCTGCACCCAGCACTGCCTGCCCCTCCGCCCGCACCCAGCACTGACGGCCCCTCCATCTGCACCCAGCACTGCCTGCCCCTCCATCTGCACCCAGCACTGACGGCCCCTCCACCCGCACCCAGCACCGACGGCCCCTCCATCTGCACCCAGCACTGACGGCCCCTCCACCTGCACCCAGCACTGCCGGCCCCTCCATCTGCACCCAGCACTGCCGGCCCCTCCATCTGCACCCAGCACTGACGGCCCCTCCACCCGCACCCAGCACTGCCTGCCCCTCCACCTGCACCCAGCACTGCCTGCCCCTCCGCCCGCACCCAGCACTGACGGCCCCTCCATCTGCACCCAGCACTGCCTGCCCCTCCATCTGCACCCAGCACTGACGGCCCCTCCATCTGCACCCAGCACTGACGGCCCCTCCACCCGCACCCAGCACCGACGGCCCCTCCATCTGCACCCAGCACTGACGGCCCCTCCACCTGCACCCAGCACTGCCGGCCCCTCCATCTGCACCCAGCACTGCCGGCCCCTCCATCTGCACCCAGCACTGACGGCCCCTCCACCCGCACCCAGCACTGACGGCCCCTCCACCTGCACCCAGCACTGATGGCCCCTCTGCCCGCACCCAGCACTGACGGCCCCTCCACCTGCACCCAGCACTGCCTGCCCCTCCATCTGCACCCAGCACCGACGGCCCCTCCACCCGCACCTGGTGCCCTGAGGGCCCCTCCAGGGACACAGCTTCGTCAGGAGCAGCAGAGAAAGGGGGGCCTTTGCAGGAAGGGAGCTGAAGAGACAGGAGGACAGTGATGCCGGGACACTGCACAAAGCGGCAGGTTCCCTGGAGGGTAAAGCGCCAGCTAACCGGCAGCCTGGGGAGGGAGGCAGGGCACCCCGAGCGACACCAGGGAAGCGGGTTAATCAGAGGAGGCCAGGCTTCCAAAGGGGGATGCTGGAGCCAGCGGAGCCCCCAGGGGGCCTGTACCACCTCTCCTCTCCCTGGGGGGGGGGGGTCAGTGGGCCAGCAGGGTCTCACCTGAGGTCGCAGGGTCCTGCCTGAGGTCGCGGGGCCGCATTTTGCTAGCGCCCTGCCCAGAGGTCGCTGAGCAGCCGTGGGCAGTGCAGGGCGGCACTGCTGCGTGTGCCTGCCTTTCAGCCCTGACTTCCCCACGCCCGCATTGTGAAACTGTTCCATCTGTCAGAGTAAAAGTAAGGAAACAGGTCTCGGGTCCAGGGGGGCCCTGGTCCCTTCTCACCTTCCCCCCAGCCACTCCAGCGTCCCCGGTGCCCCCTCCCTGCGAGTCCCTTGGACAAGATGAGCTGGAGAATCAGCCCCTCCAGAGGGAAAAGCGGGTTTTCACTCTGCCCAGGCCTGAGGGGTCAGCCAGGTCTAGAAACAGCCTGGGGCTGGGCGTCAGAAAGCTGCGCTCAGAGGTGGGCGCCTTACCTAGGATGGGCCGTCGGGCACCCTTTCCTCTGGGTTTCAGTTTCTTCTTCTGCACAATGAGTTCTGACTTATATCGGAGTTGACCCCTTTCCAGCCCTCCCTCCGCTCGGCAGGGCAGTGAATTTGCTCACCTACCTCCCCACTCTCTCTTTTCCCTTGGAAACAGTCATAAAGAATTTGGATGATTTAATGGACCAGATAGTTTATTCGGATTAGGAAATGAAAGGGATGCTGACTGAGGCTCTTCTGTCTGCTGCCTTAAATTCCATGTAAGAATATTCAGTTCCTAGCCAGGTACGCAGCTCTTCTGTTCCTTTAATTTAATTCAACCAACATGTATTTACGTTGCGGCTATTATATGCCAAGTGAAGTACTGTCCTTTGCCCTCTGCCCAATTAATAACCTGGAGAAGATGCCCGCTTTCATTTTAGGAACTGTAATACAGAATTATATCTTTGCTACACGTACGTCTTGGTAAAATCACCTGTGTATGAGGACAGGAGTTGGAGACAGCTAGAAAGTAACAAAACTCGAGGACAGTTGATTTGATGGGCGCTGGAAGGTGGGGCTGGGCAGCTCTATTGTTATAACGTTGGCTATGCGGACACACGCGGACTCTAACAGGTAGGTGTAGACAGAAGGGGCGCAGTAGCCTCGCAGCGGCTGGGAGGTCTCGGTACAGATGCCGCTGCAACATCAGCATTAACGGGGTGATTTTATACACTCTGTGAAGCAGGCATGGGATTTAAAAAATAAATAAATAGATTCATTCATTTAGTCGGTCGTTCATTCATGGCTGAAAATACACAGATAATTAATACGCGGGCCATGCCCTGCAGGACACACAGGCAGAGCAGGCGTGAGAGAGCCGAGAAATGCTCCTTATCAGGTAAACACAAACCCTAGAGAAGTGTTTCCTTAATTAGCAATGAACCGCACCTTCCATCGTCATCGCTCGCTGTCTGTAAGCAACCTGTCAGCTATGAGCATTACCCCTGATGTTAATGTTATTATTTCCTCTGTGCCTATAGGGTTTGCTGGGCGATGTGGGGGGAGGGAGGCAAGTGAGATGATCGAAGGGAAGACTGCGCTTTCGGTGGAGGTCCGCACCGGAATCACGCCAATTAGAAAACAAAGGCCTCGAAGAGAGTTTGCGAAAACTTGAAAAAAGCCTTAAGGTCTGGATGAATCCTGAGCCTCCCTGCCTTCCCCTGCTCCCTGCCTGTCTAAATCGGACGCGTGTTTTGTTCGCCCGGCCTCCCCTCTGCGGGGGGCACAGCCTCACGCTGCTCCTCTCTGTGGCCTGGAGCTGTGCTGACACCAGGCGGGTTCCACCCAGCAGACTGGGGAGCTCGTCGCCTCCCGGAGACACTCTTCTCTGCTTTACAGAAACAAGGCCAGCACTGGGGAAAGGAGCCAGTTACATGCAGAGCTGAGGATTCAGGCGGCGTCCTCTCCTTGCCAGTTGGTTAAATGTCAGGGCACCCTAGGCAGGGACAGGCCCTGACCCCTGTCTGCATTACTGACCCTTGACGCCAAGGGAAGCTTTGCAGGAGAGGACCCACTGGGCGGAGGGAAATCTGCTGGACCTTGCCAAGGGGGTGAGCCGCTTGCTGCCAGGCTGCATTCTGCCTCATAGGTGGGCCTTCCAGGGTTGGGCACCCACTGGAGGAGCTGTGGGGGTGCTGGCCTGCTCCACCCTTGGCTTTCTATTGGCTGCCAAGTGATGTCGTTCATCAAAAGCAAACAGACAGACAAACAAACCCAAATTTTACCCCATCACCACTATTACCACCCAAATTTTACTCTCCAAAGAACTCTAGGTTTAAGTTCATGTGAATAAAATAATTCCTTTGCTCTCTCCTCCCCACCCCACTTCACATAACGTTAAGCATGTTTATGAAAATAAGTGTGCCTCTTAAAAACACTGCAGAAAGCCCATCGGTTTCTGCCTGTGTGCTTATGTGGGTCTTTGAAAATAAGCTGCCATCTTTACTACCCTTTTCTGAGCTCAATGCAAAAGCAAAATTTCTGTGACTAAAATGAATTTGAAAATCTAGTGCAGAATAATTTGACCAAAAAATCAGACTTTTTTTTTTCTTTCATTTAAAGCATGCATTAAGGCTAAAACAAAGAACACAAAACCAGCCTCTGCCGGAGAAAATACATCAGAGAAGGCTCTGCATATTTCTATCCATTCCGTTTTTTAAACAATATATCTTTCCATTAACATCGAGCATGAGGAAAGGCTGTGGGACAGAGTCTGGGCCCTGCAGGGTTAAACACTTTTTTCTTCTTCAACAGTGTGCTCTGGGGATGTGAGAACCCTGGTCAATAGACAGATATATTGACTTGTTATTATTTAAAGTTGTTTAACCAGGTAGAGATAAACGAAAGCTTTCAGCAGCTGAACTATCACACAAATCACAATTAAGGTGGCATATGTGTTTGGAAGACGTAAAATCAATTCCCGCAAAGATAATGTTTTAGTCTCTATTTGAACTTGAAAACAGAAGTAAATTTTCGGCGGCAACAGCTGGGCTTGTTCCATCCAGGAGGCTCTCTATTAACTGTACAAGAAGGCCCTTTATTACCTCTTCTAATGGTTTTCCTCTATGGTTTTGTCTTCATCAAAAAAGCCAAATTGATTGCTGCGGTGCTGTTTACTGATGTGGCTGGAAGGACGGCGGCAGCTGGGCGCTCGCCCAGCCCTTGTTTGGACCTCTCTCCCTCCTGACGCTGTTTACAGTTTAGGAGCAAGAACAATGGGCCCCTCGAGGCTGCCGGTAGCACGGGGCCTGGGAGGGAGGGGGGTCTGGCCTATTTCTCAGCTTCACCCCGGAGCAGCCTTCCCTGAGCTGGCCTGGGTGGGGGGCCTGCGCAGAGGAACGGGGCCGTTGTGCACCGAGTCCTCTCTGTGATTTCATCACCCTCTGAACTCTGCCAATGGGATGTCACCTCTAAGGACTGCGTATTGCCTCACCATTGAACATTTTAGTCATGTAAGTGTGTGTGTGTGTTCCTCCTAATTCCATCCTATACTCCCAGGAGGCAGGGACCACATTTAATGCCATAGACTCTTAACTGGACTTAGTGTGGTGCTGGCACACGGTAGATGCTCTTACAAAGGAGGCCGTGGACCTTGGGAATCCACTAGTGTGAAAGCCTCAATCTACCACCTCAGCAGGTGACCCTTTGCAGTCTCCATCCACGATGCTTCATGGGAAGTGAGGCTGGCTTAGTGTTTTCCTCCTGCTGAGCTCTCCCTCTTCTTTAGTTAAGATATGAAGGTGTAGGCTAAGCCGGATGCAAAGGGAAGGTGGGCAGAGAGCGCCCTTTTGGAGGTCCCTGGGCTTGCCTGTGAGTAAGGGAAAAATATTTTGAGAACATAAAGTTTGACTTCCTTAGTGCAGAAGGTGAGTGCAAGGTCACGGTGGTTCCAGATGAGGACAGGGGCAGGTTAGGGAGGAAAGACTACCAGCCAAGGACTAGCAGCCAGGGAGCTGGGGCACCAGCTCTCATCTGTGTGCTAACTAGTTAGGTGCTAACTAGGCTGGGTGTTAACTAGGCAGGCCATCCGCCTTTGTGTTGTTGATACTTTGTCTCTGTGGTGAAGCCCAACCTTCTTAAAACATGAACACTTATAGAAATATAAGATTAGCATTACTGTCCAAGAGAAACAGACACACCAACAAAACATGCAAACGGAAAAACATGATTAAAAGAGAAAACCTATTCTATTCAGACCCATTTCCTTTAGACAAAGAAGTAAGTAGGCAAATCCCATGTATTCTCCCTTCTCAATACCTTCCATATCTGTATGATCCTTTCCAGCCCATGACCATCTCCCACGTCAGATGCTCATGGTCACAAACACGGACCACACAGAGACCCCTAGCTGCCCCTTTTCCTGCCTACTGGTGTCCACTTTCTCCCACTCACTCTGTCCAGTATATCTCTACAATGCCTCCTTTCAACAGGCTGCCTTGACCATGTTGTTCCTCAGCTCAAAAACCATGGATTCATTCATTGAATAAATACCATGGTTCACCATGTGTAGGGCACCGTTGTAGATGTTTGGGAAACAACAAACACAAACTGTCTGCTGTCATTATGGAGTTAGGTGTAGTGGACAGTGACAGAGGATAGATGGTGGAGGGTTTGGTAGGCAGACAGGTAGGTAGGTAGGTAGATAGATAGATAGATAGATAGATAGATAGATAGATAGATAGATAGGTATTTTTACATAGACATAAATTTATTTAAAGTCAGTAGTTCCCTTTTGCCTGAAAGAAGTCATAGTTGATTGAATATAGTCTATATTTCATTGTCCCAAATCTATCTTCCTAGGTTGCGACTTTTGTTGATTTTTCTTGTTTTATCCAAACTATAAAACAAAGAAAAGCTATTTCCTTTTACTCATATGAAACTCTATTAGGTGCTTAAAACCTGGAATTAAATTCTTTCCTCTGCTTGCTTCTTTGTAGGATTTACTGTTCCCTCCTCTCTGTCGCTTCCCCCAGGCTCTCAGACTCATGCATAGTTTAGGGTCAGATACTCAAAAGCCAATAATACCAGGGGTTTGTTTTCAGTGGGAAAGTGGGAAGGGTAAGTGCTAAAGAGCTCAGCCATTCCCTATAGCTGACCCCTGGAGCCAGGAGATCCCTGGTGGCATTTTTTTCCAAGAGATAGACCCCAT
Source organism: Miniopterus natalensis (assembly GCF_054644295.1). Classification (NCBI taxonomy): domain Eukaryota; kingdom Metazoa; phylum Chordata; class Mammalia; order Chiroptera; family Miniopteridae; genus Miniopterus; species Miniopterus natalensis. The sequence continues at coordinate 6,166,911 of NC_142100.1, read as the reverse complement.
CACCCTCCACACATCACCACCTTCCTTTGTGGAAGCTCACAAAGAAGGCAGACTCACAGGGCACTCACAGGACCTGCTCTTGTGTTCTGTAAATAGAGACTCAGTATGTTTTGGAGCATGAGGTCAACCCTGAGAACATCAGCTGGTTTGGTGTGGAACTAGGAAAAGCATGCAGAATGGAAGCAGACCGACTTGTACTGGATTCGCGCCCCTGCCAATCTCTAGCAGTGTCCTCTGAGCTCCAGTGAGGGTCACACCTCACTTCTGAGGTTGTTTCCAATGTTATATGAACTAGTACCTGTGAAAGCTCCTGGCTACATGCACGATTTCAATGAACATACAAATGTTAGCAGCTTTTGACCCTTGCTCAGCTCCCACCCTCACCTGCTGCTTTCCCTGGACACACATAGCTGTTGTCATTTGCTATTGCGCAAAGAATGGGTCTGCTAATGTGTGTCAGCCTGTGGACTTCACTGCGCTAAACGAAAGAGAATATTCACAAGACAGAAATTTTACACACACTTCCCCCATGTCACCTTCCACTTCCAGGGCTACTCTCTCCCTCCTCAGTTTCAAGATCCTTAAGGTGAGAATTAAGAGGAGGGAAGGGGCAGGTTGGAGAGGGCCTGTGTTACCCACAAAACAGAGATCAGTGCCGGAGAGAGCGAGGCAGGGCCAGCAGGGAAGCCTGCGATGAGGAACTGACATCAAGGGACACACACACAAGCACACTGATGCAGGTCCGGGAGCCCTGTCACACCAAGTGGAGAAATCAGGCTGTCTGTCCCCTGCCTGGATAGCACTGAGAGGGAGACTCGCGTCACCGAGGGAACTGGTGCCTCTGTGGCTGAGGACTCCAGGGAGTCTCCTTACTGCCCTGGCCGACTGGGCCATGCGGCTGCTGCTCTTTGTCTAACAAGCCGATCCCCCCAAGACCTTTACCGACAAAGAGGCGGAATCTGACTTGGTCTTGTAACCAGAGCAACAGGCCTTGCAAACCCCCTGCGCAGGGAATACAAGTAAGAGCAAGAGACGCCGGCTCCGTGGGCCGAGCCCAGCCTCCCTTCTCCCTCCCCTCGGGAGGCCAACCCAGAGAGCACCTACACACCCCGCAGGGCCCCAGGGCCAGGGCGTAAGGAGGCGACCACTCCACCTTTGGAGCTGGTTTCTACACCCTGCAGACTGTACCGAGACACGGGCCGGGAGGCTAGGAGGAAGTGAGTATTATAAAACCCTTAGAAGCTGGGCACTTTGCTAGGCACTCAACACATTTTAATCTCATGTGACTCCAACAGCAAACCTGAGAGTGTGGTGCCAGAGCAGAGTCGTCTCTTACACGATGCTTTCTAGACGGTCATGCGTGGCAGGCGTGGGGGTGGTTGGGAAAGGGAGGAGGCAGAGCTGAGGGTGATGACAAGGAATTAACTCATTGGCTGCCTGTCTGCACCCAGCATCTGCATCCCGGGAGCTGGCCAGGTGCTCGTGCCCTGCCTTCTGCTACACACCTCACCGCAGTGTCGTGGGTGAGCAATTAACCCCACTTCGCAGGTGAGCAAACTGAGGCTGGGGGAGACTGCGCCGCACACTCCCAGCACGCAGCGGGTATGTGGCGGGACCAGGGTTTCCACTCAGCTCCCCCTCGCTCGCAGGTCCTCCTGCCTCACCTCGGAGCAGCGGGCACACGTGGGCTCGCACTCCTGTGGCTCTGCGTTGGTGTGCCCTGACGGGTCCCCTGGAAAATCCTGTCGCCTTGAGAGGCCGCCACATACCATGGCTCCCGGCTGCAACTCAGGCTTCCCTAGTTTTAGGAAGGCTTCTCTGGGATTATGGGGGAAAACTGAACAAAGCTAGGAGTATATCTATATTCATGAATCATTCAAGTGGAATGGATTCTTCTTAGTCAGACACAGCTCTCCAATGAGGTTTGGAAGTCTAAAGAATGTTTCTAAAATTTGTCCACAAGCAAGTGAACATCATATTATACGGTAAGAACACAGAGAGGACTTGCCTTGCTGTAACAAAGCAGGTGGATTGTAATAAAACACGTCCGAACATTCTCGGAGCCCAGCCATTCTCTCACCACGCCGCGAATGGCGGTTTGGCCCTGGTGTTAGACCCCGAGAAGTGCCACATCCCACCTGGGTGGTGGGACAGCTGTGCCAGGCTCCCCTTCCCGCCCAGGCCCCTGGCAGTTACTCCCTGACTGCAGACCCAAGGACTGCGCTCTACCTGCCATCAAGACAAGCAGTGAAAACAGCCCCTTCGTAAGATAAGCCCAAGACGCGGAGGAAGCGAAGATGAGAAATGACTTGCACACGGCACAGGAGCTGGGGCGCCGTCGCTGAAATGGGGGGCGGAGGAAGGAAATCAGGCCCCCCTTGCGGATGATGACGGATATAATTACATGACTCGGCAGAACGCTGATGGCGCTTAAACCCCTCCACCTGGGAGTGCTCAGGATGTTTGAAAAGATGTATCAGAAACGGATGGAGCCCTAATCTTCCCTAGTCTTCAAAATCACAGAACGATACCATCCTCCCTCCAGATGGCAAAATCGGGAGCCTGGACCATTCCCCGCATCTCCATCAGCCCCTGCAGCTCTTCCTTCCCACTCGACCTACCCTCTGAACATTATTCCAATTTCCCTGCTACTTCTTATTGCTGCTAATCATTTTTTCACCTGAATTATTTCACTTTTCCTTAGCATGCTCCCCTTGCCAGTTTGAGCAATGCCCATTAATCGAACCCCCTACCCCGGTGATCTCTCTCACCTGTGGCTTCTGCCTAGCCGCTCTTCTGGTTAGGCCCTTTGATGTCTGTCGTATCTATTTTAGGGCAAATCCCAGCATCTCAGCGTTTCCCGTAAAGTGTTAAGGATGTCGCTCTTGCCTACCCCCTGGGCCTTCTCTCCTGCCGTGCGCCTCTGCCCTCCCGCTTGCGTCCTGGCACAATCTTGGCCTCGCTCTGCTGTTGCCATTTCTCTCCCCTCTTCTTCCCTCCCTTTCCCTGGCTAATTCCTTCGGCTCCTTCAGGACTCCGCTCAGGCACTTTATCTTCTGCAGGTCTTCCTTGAGCCCTGCGGTCTGGCTATGTGCCGTCTCCCGGGCGCCTCTGGCCTTGAGCAACACCTGCCAGGCTGGGCTGTAACTTTAAATCTCCCACTGGACTGGGGCTTCCTTGAAGTTAGACAGTTTTGTGTTTGTCCTCGGTACTTGTCATATATCAGCTACCACGTACATGTTTATTAGATTGGAAATTAAGACCTACTCTATTTTCTCAGCATTTCTGTGGTGGTCTACCAAAAATCTTCCCAGTTTTCTAAGCTTTCATCCTTAACAATCCAGAACTCAACAATGTGTTTCTTCTTTTTAAATTTCAATGAAAATAATACAGAAAATATATTTTCTTCGTTTTTTGAAAGAGGCAAACATAGTTGAAATTATATCATGCTCGGGAAAGTGAGGGCCTGGATAGAAGGCTGAAGAAGAAATAGGAGAAAAAATCTAATCTTATCTTGTAAGGTGTATGTGCCAGGTACTCTGTTAACATCCTGACTTCTTTATACTTAATAATTCTCACAACCAGTCTTCTGAGGTGGGTGTTTTTACCATTGTTTTCACAAAGATGAGGCTGAAGTTCAGACAGGATAGACACTGGTTGAAGGCAACATACCTCATGACTTGTTATGTCAGAATTTAAGAATAAATTTCCCCAGACTACATCACACTAGATCTCTGAAGAGAAAATACTTGCCAAAAGGACTTCACTAAATAAAAGGAAGTACGTCTTATAGGCTATAACAAATAATGGAGAGGTAAAAACTATAAATATTCTTATTTTTGACATAGGAGGTGCTGTTAAACACTTACTTGGAGCTGAATCACAGAACCGTAGTCAAATCTTATCTGGAGAGACTCATGTTAGGGGACAGTATTCAGCAAGCCCGCAATTAGCTTCGGCTTCTCACCCTTTAAGTTTCTACTCTGCCCAGGCCCCAGCCACCCGTTTCTTTTTCCCCCATCAGAAAGGCTTTGAGAGCCACTGAAAGGTAATATGCTCAGCAACCCTGTGTAAAGATGAACCTTGCTCTCCTGACCAGATGTGACTTTCTAGAAGTGACCCCTGTTTCCCTAGGAGTTCTTGTGTCTCCTTCATCTCCAGTTGCGCAGTGTGGCCCTTTGGCCATTTATGCTTATAGCTCCTTTCATGGCACTCACCTGTCCAGCTCATGTGCACTCACTACATCAACAAACACATGGACAGTGCATGTGCCATAGTCCTGGTACCACACCTATTTTCGTAGTAATATGTCTGTTCACCATATCCACTGTCTGTATTAACTGTCTACATCCCAGCTTTTCTTACCCCAGAGGGGAGTGGAGAAAATAAAGAAGCTTCCAGTCATTTTCCAGTATTTTCTCCCCACGTATTCATTTTCTCACAGCTTTATCCGAATACTTGAGGAATTATACTGCAATGCTTCTTTTTATAGGGCTGTGAGCTCCTTAAGGGATGTTCCTCACTAAATGTGATGCATGAATACATGAATAAATGGGAAAATGTAAGAAACAAATTCCTAATGACCGGATGAACATGCTAAAAGAAGATAGTCTTTTTTGTAGCTTTAGGGTTTTGGTTTTCAATAGTAAACATAGAGTTTGGTACCAATTAGTTACACTCCCTAATTTTTATCAAAACAAATAACTTATTTAACAGAAAATCAAATAAAATTTAAAAAAAGAGGTAGATGCCAATGAGCTCTCTCCTGCCCGTCTCTTCAGTCATCTGTTAGGCTCATCTCATGCCTCGTGTTAGAAAGTTGAGCATCGACCTGTGATCATCTGAGGATTTCCACTTCACTCCCAATTCTCACCCTCTGCCATCGTCTTCCAACTGTAATACATCTTAATAGCAACAAGAATGCCTTGAATATATTTCCTAAAGAACTCTGCTATGTATATGTTTTTAATAGGGTATATTTCAGGTGAAAATAATAATAAAAAAGAATCCAATTGTTTAGCTGTGGTACTTAAGAATAACTAGATGAAGCCTCCCTTGCTGAAAGGAAAGATGACAGGAAGATTGTCATTACCTTGAAGTGTCTTGGTAAATAGGCATGCCTGCCAAAGGCTAGATGAAGGATGATTGGTAGATGGACTGACAGGTGAGGAATGGATGGGTGGTTTCAATAAATAGATGGGAGCAGTCACATTGGGGAGGTGCACGGATGTACAGATGGAGTAAGAATCAGATAAGTGGGAGATAGAGCATGTGAATGAATAGGTGAGTGGTTAGCTGATGGAGAAATAAATTGGTATCCTCATGATTGATCGAGCCGAGTGGCCGATGGAGTGAAAGACCGATAAATGTCTGTGCCAGCTGGAGAGCAGACGGGTGGGTAATTGTGAGCAGGAGCAGGAGAGGGTCCGGTGTGGGTGGGAAGAGGGTGGTCAAAAGGAACAATGAAGGAAGAAGGGAGGAGTAGCTCTGATGGTATTAAGATGGTTAAAGGGCCTGAAAATCTGTTTCCTTGACAAGCCACGATTTTTATAATGAGCCCGAGGAACCTGGAAACTCCATCATCGGAACCTACCATTTCCTTGGTATTTTAATTTTCAAAGAGCAGGGTCTAGTAGATCAAGTTATCTGTGTCCCATCCCTGTGAAGGAGACAGAGTCACGGAAGGTCAGGGATCAGCCCTGGTCTACCTAGAAAGCCAAGAAGAACCAAGCCTCTTAACTCCAACTCAGGGCCCTGGCCAGAGGCGCTAGCCACGCCGTAATATCAACTGAAGAACTTTAACCCCTTTCTGCTAAATCCCCAAACCATAAACAGCCACTGGTTATAAGTTTGATTGGAAGGAAGTCTTGAGAAGCCCAATGGCTGAGAGAGGACCCGAGGCTCCCCAGAGAACTGTGACCTAAAACACACTAAGAGGAGAAAATTCGCCCGGGGTGCAGATGAGAAACAAGCACGGGAAGAGCAAATGCCCAGACCCGGATCACTTATCCAGATAACGGCAGAGCTGGGGGGCTCCCAGAAGCTGAGTGCACAAAAGAGGTTAATGTCCACTCCTTCAGAAGGCCAGGTCAACGTGTGACGAAGGTAGAGAAAGGTGTTTTAGAAAAGGCAGTCAGAGGACAGCAGCTTCCTCTCCGGGTCTCTTTTCCATGTTATTACCCGTAAGTATGCTACAGTAAACCCTAAGACGGAAAACAATAAAAAAAATGACATATACATCTATGAATAAATGTGCGTCACTCTTGTTATGGTTGTGCTTAAGTGAGGGGAATCAAGCTGCAGAAATTATTGAGGAGTTGAGTGCTCCAACTCCTCTACCCTTGAGTGAGGGGTATCTGGTCATTGTATTTTTCAAACTTCTCTTCTCATTCCATTGGGCCTAGGTCAGTAAATACGTTTTTTAGGCTTTGAGGCTGCAGGTATATTTTATATTATTTGTAAATGGCATTGATATTTCATATACAGGTGTAATAAAGAAAATGCTCAGACTGCCTTCTATGCTATGTGTGTGTGTATGTGGGAGAGGAGAGGAGAGGAGGGGAGGGGAGGGGAGGGGAGGGGAGGGGAGGGGAGGGGAGGGGAGGGGAGGGGAGGGGAGGGGAGAGGAGAGGAGAGGAGAGGAGAGGAGAGGAGAGGAGAGGAGAGGAGAGGAGAGGAGAGGAGAGGAGAGGAGAGGAGAGGAGAGGAGAGGAGAGGAGAGGAGAGGAGAGGAGAGGAGAGGAGAGGAGAGGAGAGGAGAGGAGAGGAGGGTAGATGCATTTCTGATTGCATCTACTCCCCAAAGCCTAAACCACACATATGAGAGTAGCAGAGTCTGCTTCCCTTTTCTCCATTCCTGAATGCTCAATGATATATCCTAATAAAAAGCCCCCCCAAAATTACAAATTTCTTTGAACTTTATTGATACACTGCACAATCACAACCATCTCGTGTTCATCCTGAATTAGAAAAGGTTACAACTACAATGTAACATGCACAAAATTCAGGTAGTACTTTCACCCTTAATACAATTATTGACAGAAATCAAGTCTTCATTGATTTTTAAGGAAAAAAAAATACGGAAGAAAATTAAAGAAAGGAAGAACTCTAGGAGGCTGACAAAGCCATACTCTTGTATCATGTGATAGATTTTTAAAGCATTTGCACATAGATTTGTTCTAAGGATAATTGTGAGGATGGGCACACCCATTGTCTGACACAGCAATGACGGCACTATTGATAAGCCATAATTTTTTAATCTAGAGGACTCTGAACTTGGACAGATACATTTTCGTACACGCACACATTCCTCACAACTGCACTGTACATGTCACAAAAGTTTCTGAATGATTAAAAATGCTCCCTCTAACTAATGCAAGGGCAGCTATTATTACTTATCATTGCTATTATTGATGTCCTTATAAATCTGCCGGTAGCAGAGAATGTGGCCAAGAAAGAAGAGTAGAAGGTTCACAATCTTTCTTTCTGCACTCAGTGGTGTGGACCAACCGGAGCAACTGCGTGCCTACCAAAGGGCACCTTTGAAAGAAACAAAAAGGAATCTTTCAAAATACTGGAAATCAGGTTTAACCGACTACTTTCAGGATGAAGACAATCACGTCTAATTGAGTCCACCCCGCTCTCCTTTGGACTCCCAGCGTTCTGCACCTGAAGGCTAAATTGCACTCGTTCAGCTCTTTTAGCCACATTTTCTAATTGCAAATCTCTCTCTTCTTCCTTTCATTTACTTCCCTTCTCTTAAATAAGAAATGAGGGAAATGAGACTGGCATTTTTATTTGTTTCCTTTTAGTGATCATTAGGAGTTCTCATCATATGGTGTCTTTTTGAAATGATGCCTTCCTAGTTACACACCTGTGAAGTTTTACTGCAACTGCGCAAACTTATTTGTCTTCAGAAGTAAAAGGCAGGGACACTTTGGATAGTATGAGGGTAGGCGATTGGGTGTAAGCATTTCTAGGAATAGGTCTTGTGCAAAATGAAAGAAAGATCCTCCTTGTTGGACAAAAAAAAATTAAAAATAAATAAATTTCCCAAGAAGAAAAATTTTATGCTGTTTTCCCTAATTCCAAAATAAATTAAACTTTGCTCTTTAAAAAAAGTTAAAAAATTGTGTATTGTTTTCTTTGGGGGCGGGGGTGGAGAGGGAGAATGGGGAGCTGGTTCCAGGTGTTGCAAAGCCACTTTTTTCTCTGGTGAAGACACAGAGTGAAATTGGGAAAGATGACCCCACCCCATAGCTCTCCTCACCTTGAGCCATTTCTCCCATCCTCCTGCTGATGGGGCTGATGGCCCATCAGCAACTACAGAGAAGACAATCTCAGTGGCACTGGATGCACCGGCCAAAACAAGGCTATTCCATTTACAGCCACTCCTGATGCGGGACAGTGATAAGCTCTCTTTGGATCCACTGCCCACCTTGAGGTTCTCTACACTTTTCACGAAAGAGTTCTTTTGACAGAAATAGAACTTGCTAACTCTTCCATGCTGAGTGCAAGGTAACTGGATTGATGCAGAAACAGATCCTTAAGTTCATCCTTGGTTGTGGAGTTTCTAGAGTCCCAGAGCACACTTTCCACCCAGGCCCGACCTGGGAAGCGTATCATCTAGTATGAGGCCCCGGTTCAGCGGATACAAAGCCTTACCTTTCCTTCTGTCCAGCTGAGCACAGTGGAAGCAGAACAACCGTGCACAGCGCTCTCTGCATACAATATGTGCATGTGTTCACCACCTTCCTCTTGTATGTCTCCTCTCCTCCAGTTAAAACAGGAATGAGAACAACTAAACGCACTTGCTTAGACGCGCAGGTGACTACATCAGGCACTTGACATTAAACTTCTAAAAAAAAACGAGCTTGGCCAGAGTCTTAACACCAGCACTTTCGTCGGCATTACTTTGGTGGACGTCCGTATCAACTTCGCTTGGGGAAGGAGAAGGGTTTCGGAATTCCTCTCACCTAATCTCCTGATAAGCACTGTATGGTTTTCTTTCTGCGGAAAACCCGTGAAGAGCTATTGGTTGCTCAGAGACTTGTTTGTTCTTTCCCCCTTGGCCCCTACCCCACCCTCATCATTGACACCTTGAAACAAATGTACCCAGCAGGCCTTATCCATCCACCCTCCACGTGTAGGGTTGAAAGAGCATGTGTAAGTGTGGACATTGTCTTTAGTGAGCATTTACTGCTTTATAGCTTCAGAAAGTTGGGGAGGAGCTACTATCATATGGAGCCATCCCCTCCAAAGTAAGCCAACAACGCAGAAGCTGGGGAGGTCTGTTGTAAACAAGAGCAATTTTCTTTCCCAGTGCCCAGTTTCCTTGGGTCTCATTTACTTGGTTTGCTTTATCCCAGGCAGATGAAGACAGGCTGTAGGTTTCTCCTCCTCTGAAAGGCTGGAATAGGCAACCAGCAGAGGTGCTTCATGGTATCCAGTGGGAGTGGGCAGTGTGGAGTTTCTCAGTGACTCTGAGCCCCAGCCTCCCTGTGCTCCACGGGTCCTGGGGATCTTCCTGGACAAAGGAAGATGGACCCCTCCTCGAGAACAAGCCTCGGACTGAAGAGCAAGTGCAGCTTGTCCATTTTAAGAACACTGTTCTCCAAAACCACCAACTCTCCACGGCCTCCACACTTACTTTACTCCAAGTATCATCAAATTTATTATCAGTAGAGCTCTCCAATGACCCATTGAATTCTCATACAGTGTCTGAGACCAGCCCAACTCCAGGTGCTGAACGTGGTGACAGATCCGAAACGCTGATGTCCAACTTTTAATTATGACTTTACGCCAGCTCATCATTGTCCCTGGAACTTGGAATCAATACACTGCTTTTGGCACATCATTTATGTTCCCAGAATCTGGCTCCCGGTGGCTCACTAGGAAATGCAGATGTCTGTTTACAGCTGGCAAATGTAATATTAATTTCACTTGCACCAGCTCTAACTCTTATGAAAGTGCCTGGCTTTTTGTATGCCAACGCAGCCTAGGTTTGCATTTTATATATGCATATAGCCACACACATGTTTATTGTGTAATATTTTCCTGGAAGAGTTTCCCAGCTGGAGCAGGGCAGGTCTGGGGGACAGTCATCGTTTACGCTCCTCTCTCTCCCTCCCGGTAGGACCGCCCCTGCAGCGCAGAGATGGAGCACGGCCTCCTGTGTTCTCAGCGCCATGCTTTGGGTCACAGGCATCTTTGCTGGTGAGTCCTTCCTGTCCCAGGAGGTGATGCAGAAAGGTCAGGTCAGCTCCTGTTTATGTGCTGGGTCTGGTTGAAGACGGAGAGCTGAGGGTGTTCTCCCCACAGCCAGTGGAGAGGAAGCCTGTGGCAGAGGGAACTGTGAGTCGCTCACACTTTCCCCCTCTGTTTGCAGTGTTGTGTTAATCAAGTGCTTGGAAATTAAGTCAGTGGCTCAAGTGCCCTCCTCAGCTCAGAAGAGCTTCCTGATACAAACGCCAGAGTTGTCAACACACCCACCATGTAATTGACTTCATCAGCTTTTTACTGGATGGTTTTTCAGGCAGATTAAACGAAGACTGGAGCAGAGAGGAGACAATAGCCGAAGTCATCGAGCTCAGACAGGTGGACTGATCTCTTCACATTCCACAGGCAGATGTGTTTTCACTTCTTTGTTCTTGCTATTAAGAAAAGCCAGCCATGGGGTAAATCCATAGGTTCCTGACATACGCTTTCTTGAAAGGCAGGGAGAAGCGTGAAGGTTGGCACCTTGGTCCTTCAAGTGTGAAAATCGAAAAATACAGGACTAATCAAGGCTCCTCCAGGGTCAATCTGCTTCCTAAGAAGATGTTTTTGGAAACATAGTCTCTTCTGGGAATAATGAGTGACGATCATTAGAATTCGACTTTGGTCCATCCATTAACAGCATCTACCTTGGGTGGATGGGCTACCACATTCCAAAGAGTCCATGACATATTGCTTTTCTATGTTGTTAGCCTGTGAGAGCATTGGCTCTCACATGAGAAGCTGATAGGTAATTCTGAAGATGCCAATGTCTGCTGAAGGCGGGGGAGAAATGAATACAGTTGAATAGACACAATATGATTAGACATTAATATGGTGATGAATTGATAGTGAGTAGTGAGGGAAGAAATAGAAAGAAGTGTTAGAAAATTACATTGATAGATTGATAAGTGGAGTAAATAGATCGCTAGAGAGGAAGATGGGTGGGCAGATAATTGAATGGAGAGGAAAATCAGACAATTGAGTAGATGGATAACTGTATGATTACTTTGATAGATAGCTTAATAAAACCTAAACAACCAGCCATCTATGCATCATTTTTTATGAGTCGGACAGCATTTTTAAAAGGGAAATACTATCCTCAAAATACCTACCCCCTTTTTGGTCATTTGACTTCTACATTTTTAGTGTTGGGTTGAGTGAATAGCTTCGAGGCTCTAATCCCTGTGGCTGGTGAGAAACGCAAATAGAGCAGAGTGGCTAGAGGAGATGGCAAGGTTATTTATATACGTCTCTATATAGGTGTGGATACGCTGAGATAAGTTCCCAGAAAGAAAGGATGTGAACCCTAAAGTAATTAGGTAATAATAAACATGGAGAGAGGGATATATACATTGTAATCTGGAAAATGGTCCAAAGCTTAAAAGACACAGATAATAGGACACTTGGATACAAGTCTTGCTGTGCACTACATTAAAGTCAAGTTGTGTCTTCAGGGTGTTTATCATGAGGCACGTTTTCCCCCAAATGGAGCTCATGTTTTGGTATGTGGGACAGGAGCGGTTGGTGGTGATGATGATGGGGAGGGAAGCAGAGGAAAGGGAAGGGCCAAGGTAGCAGGAACACATTCCATTTTTGGACACACCAATGAATGATCATCCTACACATGGTAGAACCCTGCCCACCCCTCTCCCAACCCCACTCATTTAAACTGTAAAAATAAAAAAATAAAAATCAAGTAAACAAAAAAAAACCAGAAATAAAATAAAAAAAAAAAATCAAGAAGAATATCAGAAACAAAGAAACAAAAGAAGCCCAAACTGGTTTGCCCTCCGCAGTGTAGATTAAAGTCTGTGATATGGAGAAGCAGGCGTTGCTCAGAGAACCTATGGTTGCTTATCAAAACTTGATGAAGAAGTGGGCAAAGAGGGTCCCTGAGAGCCAGAGACAAGCCAGTGCTCTAGAGGCCGAGTTTACACCATCAATGACTGCTCCAGGCCCTGTGTAAGGGAAAGAGAGACAGAGCCATTAGCATGTACCCAAAGGCACTTATCGATACTTATCGATGAGTAAATATATAGACATGCTTCTTTGTGAACATTCCCCCACCTTTCACCCCCACCCCTGACCCTTCTAAGTCTGGACAAATGGAAAGTGCTGTGGGGAGTATTTAGAAACTCAAAGGGGCAACTCAGGGGGATGCCTTGACCACTACAGCCTGCTCTGAAAGATGGGGCTTAAAAAAAGGGGATGGAGGGAGAAGGTGACAGTCAGTTGGGCTTATGGGCTAGAAAGTTAGGGCTGTATACAGGGCTAAATGGTACGGCAGGACCTGATGGCTGTTTCCTAAGCAATACGCTAACTGTGTTCTGTCTTTGGAGGGAGCGTCCTGGTTAGATCAGGATGAGAGGAAAGGATGGCCATGGTGTGCATGAGAGAGTCCAGGGCGGAGAGAACAGGGAGGGGCATTGGGAGGGATAGAAACTTCTTGTGAGCAGCAGGAGTGTAGGGGCTGACATGGCAGACGTCCCGTCCTGTGTGACTCAGCTATTGTGGCGGGCCCTCCTGAAGCAGCTGAGGAAGAACACTAAGGTTTTAAAGATGATAACTGGGTTTATCAGTCACTGGTGCCTCTTCAAAAGGAACAAAGAAGACTCAGCCTTTCAAGTCCAAACTGCCAGCTAATGACTCGGCCTGAAGGAGTTCTCCCTGTAGCTCGCTCTTTCTTCTTCCCTCCTTCTGGCCCTTTCCGCAGCCCCAGTGGCTCATTCAGGCCCCGTTGAATAAGTCCATAGAATCACAAGTGCTACCCCTTTCCTTTCATCTGCTGTCCTTGACAAGACAAACCACATGGATGGGATTGTTCTAGCCAGTTCAAAAGGCCCAGGGCAGATGTGTCTGTGGCTAACTGCCTCTGTGCCCCTCCTTCACTGCTATTGGCAAGCCGTAGGAATTTAAGGTCATAATTAAGACCAGTAGCCAGCAAGCGGAGTGTTCCAGGGAAAGCAAAGCAAGTACAAGCCAAGGGATTAGAAGCCATCAGCAGACATTCCTACAAGGCCTGTGGCAAAGGGAAGGAGTTGCAAATAAGGCGAGAGTGCCTCTTCTACCTTTTCAAGCCAGTACCACCCTGCCTTTTTAGAAGAAAATTGGCTTATTGGAAATGAGCATGGCTACTTTAATAAGCAGAGGTGGTGCAGGGTCTTCTCAGACAGGACCCAATCATTTAGCTTGTCAACCGCTTCGTGTGGATCTGTGTCTGCCTAGGAAGAGACTGATGCTAAACTTTGCTTGGGAAAGTATAGGTGTCTCACTGAGCATCAGCTGTTTGAACATCAGGAATTTCAACATGGATAACTTTTCTTCCTCTGATTTACAATAACTCTCTTAATTGGCTAAATTAAGAGGAAATAAAGTATGTAATTCTCTTATTGACTAAAAATTCATTTTTACATGATAGCTTGAGAGTCTGGCTCATATTTCTCTGCAGTTGTTTGTTTTTGTTTTTGTTTTTTATAGAGTATCCACAGACAAGGGCAGGATAAAGTCTCTAGCTCAGGGCTACAATCTCTATGGAGACTCCATAAATATTTATGGAAAGCAGCCTGACTCTGGGGCCTCCATCAGTCCTGATCTATATCCTAAGGAACCATGCTGGCCTACAAATGTACTGAGTTGGAAAATATCCAAGTTAAAGTTCAAGGTAATTTTCTATATTGTCTTCTAAAAAGAATGAATAATTTAGGTTTTCCAGTGAGTTTATTAAGAAATGAGCAATATAGATTTGTAAAACCAGTGTCTCTTTAAATGTTTAACCACTGTGCGGTACACCTGTGTCTTTATCTAATTCATTGTGTTGATATTAAGAGACTGTTGAAGCTCTAATAAGCTCTACTCTAGAGAGACAGAAATCTTATTGTAAGAATAACTTTATTCCAGCTTCCATGGTGGACTTCAGCATTTCTGTGACGTCACGCTACAGCACAAGGTCGCATGGTGCTGACACAAATAGTTATGTATATAAGAAAGCAAAGCATAAAAGGGTGAGGAATGAGAGAAAACAAGGTGGCCTCATAAAGAGCAATGCGTGTCTCTCCTGGGACGTGGCGGCTGACATAGATGCTCAGCGCGGATCGGCAGGGGTTAGAGCCACAGGGCAGCTTCAGTTGAATGTTCCAAAGAGTAGGAACCAGGAAGGTGACTTACTGGGTTTAAAGGGTGCTCAGTTTGCTTAGGATCATAATAATAACATACATTCATATTGTGCACTTCGTGTGACAAGTATGATTCTAAATACTAAATAGTTATTAGCCCATTTAATCTTTAAAAAGCCCACTGTGCTATGTACCATTGACATTCCCATTATATTAATGGTGAAACTAAAGAACAGAGCAGTTAAGTACTTTGACTATGGTTATACAACTTATACACCTAGAGTTGGGTTAGAATTGAGTCACTCTATCTATGGAGTCTGTGCCCTTAATAATTCCAACTCTACTTCCTCCCTATGGAAAATCATCCCTTATGCATGTTTCCCAGGAACCACAGCATCATGTGGTGAGAGGAACAATGGACTGGGAACCGGGAGATCCAATTTCTCTGTGTGACTCTGCTGCTCCCTAGCTGAGTGACATCCTTTCCCTGATCTCGGTTCTTCCATCTACAGAATGAAAGGAGGTTGGGGTTGATAACCTCTAAGATGCTTCTACCTGCATTCTGAGCTATTGTATAAGTGGAAACCCTGCGTCTAGTACTAGAAGGGACAGCTGGTGAGCAGCCAGATGGCCTTTTCCGGTTGATACAAAACCGTCACCACTGTGACTTTTTTCACCTCCACATATCATAGTCTCTTGACGTAGCAACAAAGAGACAAACATTCCTAGACCCCAAGGTTTCCTTCCCGGTGACCTCATTTTCTATGCAGCCTCAACGCATAATGAGCCCTGATTTATAGTATTATATAACATGGCAATTTACTGCCAAAGTGCCTTCGGTCAATGAGAGATGACTGAGCTATCCTGGCCAAGGAGTTAATCTAATCCAGCATGATGGAGACTAAAGCTAGCATTGCTTTTCTCATTCAGAGCCTGGCCACACTGGAGATTTGGCAGCTGGGCCAAATACCAGTTTAGAGGGAGGCCCTACAGGAGGGCTCTCACGTCTGTTCAGAGCAAGAAGGGAGTGGCCCACTCTCTGATACACTCTCTAGGTTGGAGGCGTCTGGGACAAAAGCCATCAGCAATGAACTGGTTCTTTAATTGCATCTGTACAGTAACCCTGATTCTACTGCAAGTGGAAGAAAGCATCTGGGCTGCGTCTCTCCCATAGGGCTTCTGTCTGCTCAGGCCACTCACCTGGTCAGACAAATGCCTCCGATGCTTTAGCAGAGAAGTGATAGACGGACTGCTGCGATTTAACTATTCGATGTGGTTGTATGACCATGCGGGCTCACATTTGGTTCCTTAGGCTGGTAGGGGGCTTTGCAAACTTTAGCTCAAAGAATCTGTTGCAGGGGAGGACTTGGTACTGGAGGAACTCTTTGCCTGAACTGAACACACGCCTTCAGGTGTCAGGTTGAGTATTATTTTCCTCTATCGTCATTTGTTTAGATACCAGCTGCACAGACTTCTCCAGGCAGCTGGTACCCAAGATAATACTAGTTTTAATTCCAATAAACTGGGTAGGAAATTCAAATGGTGTTTCCACTCTTATTATTTATTTACATTTTTAAATGGAAATAGGGAGAAAGGTAAAGAAAGATAGCTCTTATAACAAACCTAGAATCCAAGGTTTGAATATGTGAGGCGGATTTTTAATCATGTGCTTTTCTACAGAAAACTAACAGTGAAGTACACATGGGTAAAGGTCAGGAAGAAAAGATGGGGCTGAAATAAAGACTAAGGAGCAGGGTCCACGGACTCAGAGGTGGAGCAGACATCTTCTAGGGCCCTGGAAGAAGGTTTTCTGAGCATCTGCACCCTCCACCCAGTCTCGCTGCCTTGTCTTTGTGGCCCTAAACATCCTTTGGGGTAAAGTTACTGACCACGGGAAAAATGCAACTAATCCTGGCAACTTTGGTTTAAATCCTGACTCTGCAGTTTGTGAGCTATGTGATCTTAAAATATTTTAGTTTTGTCACTGAGAATGGGTAAAATACTAAGTTTACAGGATAATTAAAGGATTTGAGTGATCTAAATAGTGCTTGGTACAAAGCAATCATGTGATTCTGGCCACTGCTGCTCTGGTGGCCCCACATGGCCTACCTTCCACTTCGATATTTGCCAAGTACATTAAACCTGAACTGAGGTTTTGGTAAGTGAGAAAGTGCAGAGGTGAGATAGGTGAGATGGAGGATTGGTGCTGAGAGAGGTCATTAGGGTGTGGGGCACTGAGTAGGGCAAGGGGAGATGTCTAAAGCCAAGGTCTGTGGCAAGGTCCAAGGGCAAAGGGCCAGCCTGCAAGGGCAAGGAAAGGCACAACTGTTCACTCCATAGGTGTTTGTTGGGAGCCTGCCAGGTGCCAGGCTCTGTTTTCAGAGAGAAATGTAAACACAATTTCTGCCTTCATGAAGCTTGGACTCCATTAGGCCCTTTAATATGTTCTGTGCTAGTTTAAATCAATAAACAAATGAACACAGTAAATAAGTATATTTTAAACCCTCACAGATTCTGAGAGGAAAACATTTGGAACAAAAAATCTAAAATCTCTTTCATCTCAGGAATATCCTTCCTACTGGATAATCTTAAAAAGATTAAATTTAAGAATTAGAGAGAAATGAATTTGAATTCCAACCCTGCTACTCTCTCACCAGAATGGTTTTGGACAAGAAGTCACTTTCCCTGAAACAGTTATTACGTTTTTAATATATAGAACGGGAAGGGGTAGTTTTCTCGACCCTTGCAGGGTTGCTCTGCAGATTAATTCAAATGCTGTGTAAGATCATTAACTAAAAATAAAGGATGAATAAATATTAAGTGAATTAGAACCAGAAGAAGAATAATTGCTTATCCCTAGAATAGCATCTTTTGTGGGAACCCTGCTGAATGCAGGTTTTCAAAGATAGTTATCAAACACCAGCTGGAAGTGAACTTGGCCATGGCCAGCAAGCCAGAGCCCTGGCCCTTCCTGAAAAGACTCGAGGTGGCTGCCGACCATGGATAAAAGCTTCCCGAGGAGGCCAATTCTGTGAGCAGTGTACTTAGAAGCCCACCTCTGGGCAGGTGCCACATGGGAGACATTTTTATTTATGGTTAACAATAATTTAATTTAGCTAGAATGGCTATTACAAATATCAGGTGCAACTAAATAATTTTCAGGGGTAAATTGAAAATAAGAACATGTAATCGTGCCTGTTCCCCTCACTCTAGTCCCTCCGTTTCTGTGCTAAACATGAATTGTTTACTTCATGCCTAAAGTTGAGCATCTTTGAAAATAAAAGCTTAAGAGATGTTGCAAAGCCACAAAACAGACTGTGAATGACAATGACAAAATACCGTGGGGACAGATATGCAGACAAAAATAAGTTAGTCTTCAGCACACAGAAAGAAGCAATAGAGAGCCTTAGAAATGATCAAGAGATAAATTTCAGAAACTGTCAATGGCAGAGGTCAATTTTTGAGGCTCTCTGGGCAGGAGGGAAGATGTTATGGCCAAAGGGAAATTGAAATATGGTAAGAGAAATATGTTAAGAAAAAGACAAAATGTTAATATGTTAAGAAAAAGACAAAAAAAAAAACACCCCACAAGTAAATAAAATAAAGTCCACTTGAGAGAGGCTAGTTGTTCTGTTAAATTACATAAATTACACATACTGAACATTAGATTTTTAAAAAGCAAACTTGGTTGAGGCCTTAACATAGACTTAACCTGCAGGCCTGGCGATCCTGGGACTGAGTCTGCTGATGCATTCAGGGGGGCTGATCACCCTCTGGAGGAGCAGGTGTTGAAAATCAAAGTGCCCGAGCTCAGCACAAAGCTCCCAGAAAAAATTATAGAAGCTTACTGATGAGATCCTGCCTTATAAGAGGTTTTCAAGCTTGAAAATTAGGTATACATTACAAGCGATGTAGGTATTGAAACGTGTCACCAGTTTTCCCTTCCATGATTGCAATAAAAACATGGCATGGTTCTTTAGCAACAGTAGGCCGCATAGCTGTAATTCTGCTAAAATAGCAGGTGGTAGTGTGATCGCATGGAAAAAGAAAGAAAAAAAAATCCCACAGGCAAGTTGAACTTGGTGGCAGCCCAGTGAGATCGGTGAAGCATCTGAAGTCCGGGAGGACCCGGTTCTGTTCTGAAATTTGGGTCGGTTTTATAAGGAAGAATACGAACTCCATGACCTTCCTAATGAGAAACCAAAAAGATTATCATGTTCCTGGTGATTAAAACAGGAGCAAGGAAATCTAATTAGAGGGTGGCTACACTGCACGTGTTGATGAAGCCTAAACCCATTTTCAGCCGCTCGGCAGACGAGGGCGCATCGCTCCCCTCCGAGGGGGCGTCCCTGGCGCTGTCTTTAGTCACAGTGCAGGGGGTGGCACTGCGTGGCTGTGCAAGGAAGGTGAGCCGGGCCTTGCCGAGCGGAGGAGGCCAGCGAGAAAAGCAGCGCATGAGGATGGCCATCTTTGGTTTTCCCTCGCAGGCCCTGTCTCGTCCTAGCCACCAAGACAGAAGTTTAGGTGACTATCAGAAGGCAACTCAGACCCGTCAGCTCATCGCAAACCTGACAGAGAGGGGACTGTGGCCTGTGCTGAGCCGTGAGCTCTGGGGGGTGTGCTCACATCAGCACAGCCTGGGCGCTCAGTGTTAAATTCTGAACGCCGAGGCTTATAGCCAGATGTCAGGGATTCAGATGGGGGGGCCGAGAACCACAAGGAACCTCATCAGAAATGAAATGTGAAATGTCTGCATATTTTTTTCTAATATGTTGACATTTTGCAGGTTTGGGAACATACAAATGATTACCCTGCTGTCATCAGCCAAAAGCAATGGTATTTCTCTCTGATTCATCCCCTCCCACCTGGATTTAAATTGTGCATTTGGAAAGTAAAATCGTATACGTTATCAGCAGGAATTGGACAAATATGTGCAGCTTTGATGTCTCTGCAAGAAGAAATCATTTGATGAACATCTTTCTAAACAGTGAATTGGAACTTCTGATATGGCCTTGCTCACAAGAAAGGCCCACAGGGGGGGAAAAAACACCCTAAATTTCAAATTAGAAGTGGGAGGCTGGTGCAAAGGAAAGTGACAGAGAAATAATGATCTGGCTGCCCCAGGGGGAGACTACAAATCCTTTTGAATATGGGCTTTTCTTTGACTCGTGAAGAGTGTCGCACTGTATAGAGGCTGCGACAGATGCCCCATTGACTGGAAGATATATTTATTAATTCCCCAAAAGTTTCCTGGGCAATAACCACTGCAAGAGACAGTGCAAGGTCCTTTAAGTGTGGAAACAGAATACATACAAAATAGGAACAAAATACCAGCCTGAAGGGAAGCCACCCAGGAGCCCAAGAGGTGAGTGAGTGATTTTTCAGTGGGCTCAGGAATACATTTTGGACGGGGTGGCACTAAGGAAAACCGTAAAGGGTAAGTGTACGTCCACCAGGCAGCAAAAAGGGCAAAAGCCTCCCACCCATGACCCTACAACACGCTGCAAGCAGTACAGGAAGAATCGCGGGGTTAGACCGGACTGGCCCGACACAGCCCCTTCCTTCTGTGGCCGAGTTCCTGCCTGTGGGAATTCAGGCCTATCATCAGGCTCTGTGGGCTCCAGGCTCTTCTGTGAAGTGCTAATGGTAACACGGCCTGCCGCTAAGGGCTGGTTCTCAGCTGTCTAAAGCTATGTCTGGCTGACACTTAATAGCTAGTAGTTCCTTCATGCCTCACCCATAGCACTTATTATATTCCATTAATCGGTTGTAACTGTCTGTGTACTTGTTTGTCAAGGTTGGGAACTTGGTTCTTCTTTGTACTTCAGTGCAAGTGGACAGGTGGGTGGAAAGAGGCCCAGCAGCGTGGGCAGAGGCCGACATGAGGGATGGGGCCTGGTGTTCTGGGGCACAGCGTGGTCTGGCCTGATGGGTGCACAGAAGCAGCAGGGGGGCTGGGAGCTACGAGGGTAGGGGGGCTCAGAGCCAGAACAGCCCTCCAGGCCAGGCTCCTGGTAGGTGGGTTTCAGCATGGTGTGGGCAGGTTTATCCTGAGATTTGGAAAGTTCACTTGCCCCTGCAGTGACGGATCAGAGAGGGATCTCCCAAGACGAGGGCACTGGTAAGAGAAATTACAATTGTTCAGGGCAGGCACATGCCACTGTGCAAGTGAGGATGGGGGGAGGACCGGCTGTTCAGGGGAGACCTGTGGCCAGCTGGCGAGGACTCCCTGGCTAAGAGGTGTAAGAGACGACCAAGAGGAAATCAAATGTCTGTTGAGATTCTCCTAAGAGGGTGCAGGTGAAAAGAGAAGGCGTACATTTGAGGGAGAGTGGTGCCTGGGAGAGGGAGATGGAGGTTGAGACCCCTACGGGATGTTTGCTGAGGTGGGGAGAGTGGCGTGAAACTCAGAATTAAGGAGAGCACTGGAGATACAGATGTGGGAGTGAGCAGACTACTGCTCAGAGGCCATCGATCTTCAAGGTGCATAAGATCCTCTGGGAGAACTTGACTGAAAAACACATTCCCACGACCTTCTCTGGAGATTTTGATTAAACAGGCCTGGGGCAGTGTCCATGACTCTGCATTTTAAGCACCTGAAGTGCGTGTAATACAGGCTTAGAGGCTGCTCTGTAAGATGCTGGACACATGGCACTGTGCCTGGGCCGACTTATGGGGCAGGTGGTGAAGGAGCTCGAATCAGACTAAGACAGAACAGTAAGAAGCAAGTCACCATCTGGTCATATCACAGAAGCCAAAGAAGGGTGTTAGGGGCAAAAGGGAGGTCTGGAGCTGAGATGAGGCTGGGTGTCAGGAGGGAGCAGAGCTGGCAGGCTGAGGTGTGCAAGGCACTGGGAGGAAGTGGAGGCCCCCAGCACTGAGCCCCCCCTTCAGAGGTGGAGGTAAAGGGAAAAGGCAATGCAGGGTGGTTCCTGGGCACAAGCTCGAGAGAATCCCCACACTTCCTGGGCCAGTCCTCAGGTATCACCTGAAGCACTTAGGGGAAAGGTGCGGTGGTTTGGACAGCTTTATGACAGAGGGAAGCAGAAGTGTGTCTGGTGGAGGTGGGGGGTGTAAAGCAGGGGCTCTGAGCTCTGCCTACAGGACCAGTGGGGTGCACGGGGAGGTCAGCAGAGGGTGGGAGATGAGAGGAGTAAGTCAGTGCTGCTTGAGTTGAAGAAAATTGGGTTTGCAGGGCCAGCCTGGTGTGTATATTTATTCTGGAGGAATGGCCATTAGCAAAAGAAAATGTAGATTCTGTCCTCATGGTTTCCAGGGGCTGCTGAGGCAGGCTGCAGTCTAGCTGCTCCGAGGGGCTGAGGCTCTGCCTGAGGAAAGAACTCAGAGCCCAGATGTTATATTAACCGGAGTCTTTTGCCATTTTCATTTGCAATGACAAGATTGCTATGAATTGTCCCTATTCCTGATACTTAACTCTTAATGTAACTAAATTGTATGGCTACGATTTCACAGATAAAGTGTGAGAAATCTGTTTTTCTCTCTGCAGCTCCCCCTCCTTTCTGGCTTTGTTTGCATTCCTGGCCCCTCTCCTGCCGTTCCAGTAATCCAAGCATTTATATGGCTCATTAAGCGCATCCCCTCCGCAGGGTGGATGGAAGGATGTGATCAGGCTAGAATCTTCCCTTTCTGCACTCTAAGGACAGGAGGTGGGGCCTCTTGCTCAAGACCCAGTGGAGGCAACAAGAGTTGGCAAGTGGAGGGAAAGTGACCGGCTTCTGAGGGGGCAGAGCCATGGGCATCAAGCTGAGCCTGGTCATCCCCCTGCTGCCTACAGGCTGGCAGGTGGTCCGGGTGTCAGGCTCCAGGCTCCAGGTGAGCTGTCCCAGCTCAGTACAGCTGACGTATACTCAGATCAAGCCTCTTTTCAGTAACACAGGTGCTTGCCACCACTTCCAAGGTTAGGGATGGTAGTTTTGGAGATCTATTGCTCACCCTATATTTTCTTTCTTTTTTTCAATTCAGAAGAGAGACATAGAAAGCTAAAAGTAAGCTGGAGTCTCTATGCCCTGTTCTTATCTTTTCTAGACAACCATGGAGCAGAGGGAGTCATAGTTTGTCTCTAGCAGGGTGGGGACCGGAACCCAGTTTTCCTTGCTCCTAGTACTGGTCTGTTCCTTCCATTCTGCTGCTTTTCCACTACCTGCAGTTGCTGGGGATAAAGAAAGTACACAGGCTGAAATGCCACTTTGAGTTGGCACACTGCCCATATCACCTATCCTGTGTGTGGCTTTTGAAGGGACAGTAACTGGTGTTCAAGAAGCAAACGCTGATTCACCTATGGGCATCTACCACCTACCTACGCCGCCTCTCACAGTTGACCTGATCACCTCCTGTTTCAACCCTCTCCCCACCCATGGTCCCCACTGTCTGTGTCTTCTCTGTTCTCTGAAATTGCTTTGATCTCATTTTTCTTTGTTCTCCGCATGTAGGTAGGAAGTATATGCGGGATGTGTTTGGGTAAGAGGTCTATTATGAGAGTGTGTTGATGTGGATTCTCAGTGCAGAGTCAAAGGTCTCCAAAAAAGAAACTTACAGTCCTCAAGGACAAACACCAATGCATGCCTGGGAATGTGGTGTGTGTGTGTGTATGTGTGTGTGTGTTGGAAGTATGCATACATGGATTATAAATGTAAAAATTATCCTTTAAAATAATGGGTTTAGATTTAGATAGAAGAGGGGAGATGTTGGTGTGAAAAATAGGTCTAAGCAGGCTGATTATTAACATGGGGTTCCATCTAGAAGGTGATCTGCCAGAATCTGTGATGGATTGCCAAGTATTGTGTGTTGTAATGAAATAGAAAGAGCTGAGACAGTGGAACCAGGACACATAGAGTTAATTCCAACTCAGGCATTTATAAGCCAGTGCGAGTTAAATAATCTGCCTAACCTCTCACATTCCTCCTCTGTAAAATTGGGATAAATATAGCATTTATGTCCTAGAGTCGCTGAATGAAGTAAAACATGTAGAACACTCAGTCTAGTGGCCCTGTAGGCAGTAAGTGGCTAGTGATACTTAGTCATGATTATGGGGCATTGAGGACTAGAAAGAGCATTCCTAGACATCAGGAAAGGTTTGTCAACTAGACAACATCACTTTAACATGGTGTTGAAGTGATTGCCACTCAGGCACAGTATCAGAGAATTAGTCTTTGTGGGGACCATGGAGAACATCTTATTAAAAATGCTTGCACTGATAAAAACCCCAGAGCTCACCGAGATTGACTTTCCCATAGCCATTCAGAGCAAGCAGCAGAACCTGGCTTCAAAGATGCTTCAAGATTTGTGGGTCCTATCTGTCCTGTCACATTTAATTCCTGAGCTGAACTCCAGTCCCTGGAATCACCAACACATCCCTCCAGTCTCTGCATATGCTCACTCACTCACTCATTCATTCAACAAAAATTTCCCAACCAGCTACTGTGTTAAGTTTTCAGCATCAAGCCAGACATGGTCTCTATGTTCATGGAGCACATAGGCTGAAGTGGGAAAAAAATCTGTGATAAAACAAACTAAATAAATGAATTAAAAATTACACTGCAACTAGAAGGTGAAGTCTATAGAGATAGGCATCAATCTGTGTGTCACCACTGTATCTCATCACTTAGAGCAGCCTGGCTCATCGCTGGTCTTGATGAACATTTGTTGAATGAAGGCTGGCGAACCACTATGTTGAATGCAGCATTCGGAAGTGTGATGTGAGAGGGTGGGTAATGGGGAACTGATCTGCACTTAGAGGTCAGAGAAAGCTTCCTTCAGGAAGGGATGCTGAAAGGGGAGGAGACACTAACAGAATGAAGCAAGATATGGTGAGTTATGGGGACTGATGGTGCATTAATAAAAGTGGACAAGAGACTCTGGAGGAAAGGGAAGCACAAGTCCACCTGAGCAATAATTCTGGAAGCCTTATCAAGAGAAGCAGTGATAAGATGGGCTACATCGTGGGAAGCACTGGCAAATACCATCATTAACTATAGTACCTTATATTTATACAACAGTCTTCAGTCTGCCACATCTCTGTGATGAACATCATATTATTGAAAATGTATAATGACAATCAGTGGGCCAGGAAAGAGCACCCCAACTTTAGCTGAGTAAACTGAGGCCTGTAGTCTTTGCATGTTGTCAAAGTCACACATCTAAACATGGCATCTGTGGGACTCTCTTCACATATATGACTTTATTTAGGATTTCACTAGCCTTTTAAGGCAGGTATTAATATCCCAATAGCATATATGGGGAAAGTAGGGCTCAGCAAGGTGAACTAGCTAGAATGTGGTTGGCCAAGTTGGGATATAAAGCTATGTCCTTTCTGTGGACTGAATTGTGCCCCCCTTCCCCCAGTTTATACGTTGAAGCCTTAACTCCCTTGTGTGTATTTGGAAATGGAGACTATAAAAAAACAATTAAGATTCAATGAGCTTATAAGGATAGGGACCTGATTCAATAGGATTAGTGTCCTAATAAGAAGATACACCAAAGAGCAATCATCTCTCTCCCTCTCTCCATCCCCATCTCCATCCCTATCTCCATCTCCATCTCCATCATCTCCATCTCCATCTCCATCATCTCCATCTCCATCCCCATCCCCATCCCCATCCCCATCTCCATCTCCATCTCCATCTCCATCTCCATCTCCATCTCCATCTCCATCTCCATCTCCATCTCCATCTCCACCTCCATCTCCATCTCCAATCTTTCTATCTCTCTCTCTCCACAGATGCTCAGAGGAAAGCCACATGAGGGTAAAGTAGCCATTTACAAGCCAGAAACAGAGCCCTCGTGAAAAACAGGTGATAGATCTTCCTGACTTCCCCTTGGACTTCAGACCTCCAGATATATCTGCTGTTGTTATTATATATTTGAATGACAATGTCACACCTATATCCTTAGTTAATGATAAAGAGGGACAAAAGCCTGGATCATCTAGTGGTCAGTCCTAGGATTCTTCTGTTGACCGTATTTCCTGCCACTGACAACCTCACTATCTAAGGGGGTGGTAGCAGGGCCAGTGGCTGAGCACTCTAATCCCACCCTTTCCTTTTGGTTTTATCAATACCAAGGATAAACAGTCGTAGACCTCAAAGTGTGGGCAGAGTGAGTGGCCTGTGATTGTCTAGAGCTGTGAAGAGTGACAGTTGCAAAGCTGCTTCCAGGTGTGGGAAATTCAAATGTCAGCACTTTCTATGTGACTGAGAGTGATCATAGAACAGTAGGGCTGTGGGGTTTCTGCCTTTGGAAGCAGAGCTGAGCACCACCTGCTGCTTCATCTGAACAGATGAGCATATGCTTATGTCTCACTCTACTTGTCTTCTGGGTAAAACCCAGCATCTAATGAGGGCCCCAATATCTATTCACGAGCTATGTGTACTTCAATGTTGCTTAACCTCTTTATTTATTCTTCCTTTCTACTCATCTTTAAAATGGGGTAAATAACCTGTCTTGCATATACTAACATGATGTCTAGAAATCATTAGATTTTATTATTAGTATTAATGACTCCAAGTACTTCTACTTTAAAATGAAGATTTTAGAATTGTATCTTTAGCCCTTTTTGCCTTGGGCTGAAAGTATAAAACATTCATACTAAAGTGACTTCCCCACGAAGATAATAATCTGATAATCCATTTGGTCTCAGGGTGGGGTTTCTCTTGGCGCTGCTCTGTGCGGAAATAGCAGAATGTGCATCCTTTTTAAAGGTCACCAAGGAGAAGTTTATTTTGGGGGGGCAGGGGGAGAGGGAATCCTTTCCCTGAAATATATAATGGTATTCATATGTGTGCATGTAAAAACCATCATAGTCTACATGCTTGCTACTTAAACTGTACAAACCAGGTCCATGAACTCTATCTACTAGGGAGAAATCAACCAGGGAGGTGGAGCAGGCAAGCCTATCTTTGAAGTAGACTCACATTCAAACGCATAGGCATTCAGGCAGGCAGAGGAAGGAAGGAACATGCTGTACCCACCTGCCACTGCTGATGAGGGGCTTATTTCTAAGACACACACAGCACAATGCACACACCATGCAGAGAGAAAACAGAAGACATAGATCACACATTTCAGATGGTTGGTGGACATAGTTTAGTCAATGTCAATGCCAAAAGCTTGTTTGGTGTCTGATGTGCACATGGGAAAATGCATACCTTTCCATTCTACTCACCAGATCCTTCCCTCTAACCAAATCTCAGCAAATAAGCAAATACATACACACAAGAAATCTCACAACAAGCTGGCCCTGGTCCTAGGTGTAAAACATGGCACAAGGAGATGGACACAGCAGTGTGGGAAGATTTGGTGAGAGAAGGAGAGGGCTTCCAAGTGAGGCCGTCATGGCACTGGAGAGCTCTCCATCCCCATGGGAGAGAAAGGCCTCCAGAGAAGGGCCTGATGCTCCAGCTGAGGACAGAACAGTCCTCTTGACAAGAGCTCAGAAGACTGCTCTGTTCATCCAATGAATGAGGACATGACATGGCAATCAGCACGAGAATCATGATGGCAGCAGTCGACTTGGCTTAAAACTATAAATATAACCCCACAAAATCATACACTCTTACTTATAAAAGTTATCTGAAAATTACATCTAATTTACCTACCAGACATTTGTATAGCACTACAAGTGAACTGTTCCCTGGTTCTGTTTTCTTTATGGCAACCACCATTCAACTTGGGTCAGAATTTGGTTTACCCCTTTTGTAAGGTGCAAACCTTGCCTTTCAGTAGACCAGGAGATATCAATTACCTTGTAAGCATCACTGTATCACATGCCAGGAGAATGACAGGAAGAAGCATTTTGTACCTAAGGGTGGTGGGGTGAGCAGTATGGATGGACATAGGCCAAGCAGAACATGCCTTCCTCCCTCTTGAGTCCCCCGAGCCCCTCACTTGGCCGAGCCCACTGCACCCAGGCTTCCTGCACTCACCATACAGTGCGATGCTGGCATTGGTGTTCCCAAGCTTGTTTGTGGCCACACAAGTATAATTCCCATAATCCTTCTCTGAAACATTGAAGAAAGTCAGAGTGGATATGCGCCCTTTACTCTCAATCCTCATGCCGTCCAGGCCGGTTGCTAGCCTGTAATAGAGAAGGCACTGCTGGTCTGGTTCTAGGAACAGAGTGAAATAGCAGACAGAAGGCGCTGGAAGAACTAAGATCCCACTGGTTAACCCTACAAGGAGGTCTTCCTGCTCACAAACACCCTTCCCTCTGACTAACCCAGCTCTTGTAACTCAAACCACAAGCACCACAGCTCCCATTAGGAGGAAAAGGGAAAGACGCTCATGCTCCAAAGACTAAGCTTACTGCCTCCTAGTCATCGGAGACTGCGTACAGCTACTCTCAGATTCGGAAACACTCTCAACTCATTTTGCCCATTTCCCTGATTCCTCCATGTGTTGCTGTTGCTGCTGTTTCTGGTTCTAGAGGTAGCTCCTTTTAAAGAAGGCTGCAGTGCATTTTGGTTTCCCCTTTTATTTGTCCATCTCATTCCACGTGGGAAACACCCTGTCAGCCCTGCTCAGACACACCCTGTTTCCATCTCCAAGGTACCTGGTGTCTTCCTTGAACCACTGGAATTCCGCTGTAGGCACGGCAGAGGCTTCACAGCTCAGGATGCCCTTCTGACCCACGGAGACACCGGTGTTCTTGGCTTTTGAGATATAGGGAGGGTCTGTGAGGGAAGAAGGTGCATTCAGTCACCTGCTCTGCTAATGGATTTCTTATGACACCCAACCTTCCCAGTTAAATAACTGTCTATTTAAGGAGGGGAAAAAACTTCTTGCTTGAAGATATTGCATTTACCCCAGCAACTTCTTTAGGACATCAAGCCAATTCAAAGCTAGCAATTCTCCCCATTTAAGAAGGGGAAAAAACTTCTTGCTTGAAGATATTGCATTTACCCCAGCATCTTCTTTAGAATATCAAGCCAATTCAAAGCTAACAATTCTCCCCACTGGCTAAAAGCTGTGACAGTCACAGGAAGACTCCAGGGCACAACCATCTGATCAAGTGTTTCCCTGTTGGAGACAACTCGGTCTGTCAGAAAACGGCATTGCCATTAGCAGTGTGTTCCCTTAGTCTCTACTCCGCCTTCCCCCTGGAACTCCCTGCCAATGGTCCACTCACAATTTACAGTGATTTTGACTTTCCGCACATCAGGAGCAGCAACATCATTCAAGGCGCTGCATTCGTACTCCCCAGACTGGTCACGCTTGATGTCAGAGATTTCCAGGTATTCATCCTCACTTACAAAGCCCTGTCCTTCTGGGAGGAAGGAAACAGACAAAAAACAATCATGAAACTGGGAAACCAGGACAGAGCATATTCACATATAGAACTGGTAGGAGAAGGGATTTGAAAAGCTGTAGAAATGGGATTTAAACATCAAGATTATAAAACACCATGTTGGCTCAAAAAGATGGCATTTGAAGAAAGAAATTTTCTGCTGAGTCTTGGATCAATATGTTTTTGTCCAACTCACTTTAACTTTTTAGAGTATTTGATAAGAAGATATTTTTCTTTTATGGTTATTGTGAGGATAAACTAAAACAGTACATGTAAAATAGCACAGCACTAAACTTTGATTTTAAAAATATATATACTGATGTCAGAGAGAGGAAGGAAGAGGAAGAGAGAGAGATAGAAACATCAATGATGAGAGAGTTGTCATTGATCGGCTGCCTCCTGCATGCCCCTGGACTGGGGATCGAGTCCGCAACCCAGGTATGTGCCCTGACTGGGAATCAAACAATAATCTCCTGGATCCTAGGTCGACGCTCAACTACTGAGCTATGACTGGACTGGCTAAACTTTGATATTTTAAAGAGAATTGTCATGTCCTGCTGGTGTGGCTCAGCAGTTGAGCCTCAACTTATGATCCAGCAGATTACTGTTAGATTCCTGGTCAGGGCACATGCCTGGGTTTTGGGCTCAATCCCCAACAGGGGGTGTGCAAGAGGCAGCCGATCAATGATGACTCTCTCATCATTGATGTTTCTATCTCTCTCTCTCCCTCTCCCTTCCTCTTTCTGAAATCAATAAAATATATTTTACAAAAAGAGAATTGTAATGATCAATAACATAATAAAAACTGTGGAAATAACTTTGGAGTATGTTAGCATGGCCACTTTCATTTGTCACTGTGTAGAAATGCCTTTGAATATAGAATACAAACTACTGCTGCATGTAGAACGAATAAGTGACCACTTAACACTCTAATACAAATAAATGCCCAAACAGTTGGTTTGGTTTCAGACTGTGCAGGAGAAGATGAAGTGAAGAATGAATGGATAAGAAAGGACTTTATGACTGCTCTGCAGTAGGTGCTCAGCAAACTTTTGCCAACATAAATATGATAGTCCCAAATGATGGATCCACCATCAGTAGAACAGCCTCATGGACTTTGTAGAGCATTCTGGAAGATTTACTCTTAAGCATTTGTGAAGCTTGCAATTCATGATCCAAAATGTTCTGGGACTGCAAACTTTACATTGCTGGCAGTCTCCATTGCATGCTCCTGGCCCCTCTGCCTCATTCCTTGTCCCATGGCCTGTGGTTTAGTGCAAAGAGAACAGATCCTCTGTCTTGAAATACAAATGTTTTAAGTTCTGTCAACAAACCAGGCTCCGGTGAAAACCCAGCTCACACAAAGGCCAGGGAAAAGTATGGCCATTTGAATTTCTTATAGGCCTGCTGCTTGATTCCTTTCTGTGCCCCAGGAGTTAGAAAAAATTACTTTTCAGGTCTATACAAATTCATTATAACTTTCCTCGCATCCCTGTAGAAGCGTATTCTGATTCATGGGTGTGGAACAGGAGGGCATGGTGTCTAGGGTGTGGGCTAATGGTGGGGGTAGGGAAGGGGTGCTTTGGGATCTTGACTTTGCTTCAAGTATAAGCCTTGGGGAGTTTCCACCCACTCTAGCCATTTCCCTAGGCTTGTTTTTCAGCTCTTGCTGGCTTCCCTGCTTCCCTCCCCACCCCACATCATGCCCACCCAGGCTCTGCCATCAGTGTCTGGATGCTGGTTACCAAGGTCATCTGTAGATGGTGTGGTGCCCCAGTCATATATTTTTCAAGGGACCTCTCAGTGTAAACATTTGACTCACCTAAAATTAGTACCATCTGGTAACCCAATCTCATGCAATCCCATTAAAGAAGTCTTGCATTAACCAGCAGAAGTTTTCCTTTGCCTGGCCCCCCTCTTGGAACTTGGACCTCTTGAAAGGACCTTGAGACAAGCCCATAGGTGTGAGTTTTGTGATCCCGGGAAATCTGGTTGAATTCATGTGAGGAGTGGTGGAGAGAGGGGATGGAAATGTGCCCTGAAGGGGAGGAATGGGGTCTGGGGCAGGTCCACACTCCCAGTCTCAAATGTGAGTGTCTCTCCTCAATGGTAGTACTGGCCTAGGCTGCTCTCAGGCAGCAGAGGGGAACTTAGGAGATTTCAAGGAGGACACTCCAGAGAACGGCGCCTCCTGGGACTTGGGGCAGGGCCCTGTCTGCTGGGATCTCCAAGTGATGGAGCTGGTCACAGGTCTCTACCCCATCAGACATGCAATCATCCGGGTTAGTTCCATTTTCATTCCTCAATGTTCATTAGAGCAATAGATACAGCTCATCCTCCTGTCCTTATTTTTCTTAGGCTAAACAGAATGTCAGATTTAATTCTAAGATTCTAAGGTCACTTATTTCAGGGAGTCCAATAAAGATGAGTGTTGCCTCACTTTCGAAATAATGCTGGGTTCCTGGTCTAAGTATTAATGAGTGTTAAACAGCAATGAAATCAAACACGCCCAAAAGGCTTTCCAGACTCATGGCACTGTAGGTTTCTGCAACGAATAAACACGGCAGGATCCAAACTCGGCTTCCTACTCTGAAGGCTCTCCTCTACTTTCAAAATGTACTACAGTGGATTCACCACAGGTAACTAAACCTCACACATTAATCCAAACAAATGAGCAATGTGCAGTGGTCCGGGCAGGAGCCTCAGGCAGGGCCCCTGACCTCTCTCCTTGGAGATAATGGGATCGACCACTCATGCTGCTGGTGTAGACCCGGCAGATGCCTTAAAGGCCCTGATGAAGCAGGTCAACGATTACGAGTCAATGTAGGGATGATGGTTGCCCAGAACGAAGGGCTCAGTTCAAAGGAGAGACAGGCCGGTGTGCTAGAACCCTGGGTGATTCTCCCCATTTGTGAGGGTGGGGCCATTCCTGGGCCCTTTGTGGGGGACTTATAGGGAATTTATTTTCACTATCTGTAATGCTGTCTTTATGGATGGATATGTGACAGCAAAGAGAAAGGAAGGAAGAGAGTGCTTCATGCAAAATGGGGATCATTATGATAATATTCCCTCATTAAGTGAGAAAATGAATTTGCCAAGTTTGTGCTATAAAGTGAGCGCTTCTCAGATTTTAATTTGCATACAAGTTCTGCTGGGGTTTAAAATGTATATATAGATCCGAGTCACTGGGCCTAGAGTGGGGCCTGGGATTCTGTGTTCCCAGCAAGCGCCCGAGTACTTCCGAGCTGCAGGTCTGGGGCCTGCACTCTGGGTAGTGAAGCTGAAAGGCAGGCCAACCACCGCCCTTGGCTCCCTCTTGCACATTTACAATGATCTGGGCCTGTGAGGTGGCCAGTAGGTTAACAAGGGCCACTGAGTGCTCCAAGCCAAGGTCTCTGTGGGGCATGCATTGAAGGACACCTCCTCATTGGAGCACAGGGCTCAGCAGGGTCCATCGAGGCTGAGCATCCGAACCCTAAAGAGCCTTAGGGTTCTTTATGCATCCTGCCAACACAGTTCCTTTGCTAAGAAACGGGAAGCAGATTCTGACGCCCCTCCCATCTGGAGCCCACTGAAGGTGGTGTGACACTGCTCTCTTCCCCACTTTGATGCTGGGGAGAGTCTTAGAGCAGAGCAAATCTCGATTGCTAAGTGCCTGGAAACCGAGGAAACCGCAGGGCTTCCTGTCGTCTCCAGGTCTGGCTGCAAATCTGATTCTGTGCTGCAGAGAGAGGGGCAGAAGGCTACACACGTGTTAATCCTCTTTGCTGGCGGCCGGGAAGCCAAAGTGCTGACTGTGGAGGCGAAGGGAGGGACGCAGGGGCAGGGAGACAGGCAAGGGAGGGAGAGGAGGGGGAGGAAGGGCGTTCCGGGGGAGGAAGGAAAGAAAGGCAGCTGCAGGCAAGAGGCCTTGGTGCCGTGGAGACGTTCTGAAGACTCTTTCAGAAGGGATTTTAAAATGATGGGCTCCAAGTGTACAACATGTTCTCTGGCAAAATGTAGGAAAACAGGAGCCCCCAGTCTGCCCACAGTTTTGCTTATCGGTGAGATGTCCTGTGATAAGCCAGTAACCCAGAGGCAACATCAACCTGCCCTGTGCATTCAGACAGCCCCACAGAACACGGGTGCGAGCAGAAGGAAGCGATGCTGAAGCACTGGCAGAAATATATTAACAAAGAGGGTTCTTCCTTTCCACGGAGGAGTGCCTGGAAGGCAAGCTCCATTCACTGTGTTAGCGAGATGAAGGTCTGCAAGAATACAAACAAGACCCTTTATCGGGGGGCTTGGGAGGCCTCTGGGCTGGGACCCTCAGACTCAGGACATGTGCCTGGGGGTGGGGTGACTAAGCCCCAGGTTCTTTGGGCACCAGGTTCTCTTCTCCAGGGACCTTACTCTGTGGGCACCAGGCTCTCTTCTCCAGGGATCCTACTCTGATTTAACACAGTCATAGAGTGCAGAGGGCAAGCCGCGGATAAGCAGGGCCTGCTCCATCTTAGACATGGAGGAGCAGGGAGACTGTCTCCGAGAGGATCCCGGAGCAGCTGTGGCCCTGGCTTCACTGGCAGGTATTTTACTCACATCCACGTGACAGAAGAGCTGAGTTGGACACTGTGGGGGGTGGAGATGGTGGAGAGGACAAGGCCCGTGACCTGGGTGGTCTGCAGTCTCATGAGCCCCAGACTGGAGCAGTTTATATTTTTCTGTCCTTGAGCTCAATTTTTTAAATTCTTAATTGTTTTTAGCTCCTTCAAGGGAGGGGTGGGGGGGCAGAAAGATTTATCAGAGCTGAGTGAGACCAGAGCATGCAGGGATGCCAAGGTCAAGTAGGAAATGCAGAGTAAGTTCTGGAGGCTTCCTGACCCAGCTCTGCCCCCCTTTCTCCCTGTTCTTCCACTCCAGCTGCATCTCGCAGTCACTCATGGCCAATTTTTCTTCTTCATCTCAGCCAGTTCCTTAGAATTATGGAGTGATGCGGGTCAAAGACTTTAGCCTTCTGCTTTTTTGGATGAGTGTCCCTCACAGAGCACCTTCCCTTCTGTGTGAATAGCCCCAGGGATGACTTCAGGGACTAGCCTATCCCTTTGCTGGACTGTTCACAGAGCCCATCCTCATATTGAGGCAAACCCTTTGAGGGGATTAAAAGTTGCCTCCTAGGTGCCCCCAGCCCACTGTCCCTTCTCGTGAGCCATAGGAAACTGCTGCTCTACCTACAGAAGTCACTTTGTGAGGTTAAATGTCAGCACTTGTCACAGCTTTTGCCATGAGGCCTGTGAGGAGGTGACTCACTGGCACATACCTGCATACAGGTGTCACAGATAAAATGAGCAGGAGGAAGGTGTTAGCAGGGAGGAGAGGACTGGAGCTCAAGGTGGCATCCACACAGGGAAGAAAAGGCATGGGCACAAAATGGCCAGGGGAAGGGGAACTTGGCTGAACAAGAGAGCCAGAGGAGAAGGGAGCAGTGGAAGTGGGGAGAGGTGGGCACCCCAGGAGTCCAGCTGGCTCAAATGACAGGCTTCCTAGAAAAGCAAGAAAATAATTTTGCCTGCATTCCAGCACGAGGGGCTATCACAGATGAGCACTCTTAACCCTGACCTTGTAAAGTTGAAATCAAGTGCCCAGATGATCAGGTGCATGCTTCTGACCTGCCAAGCCACAGCTGGGCTTTGTGATCCACCTGGGAAACTAGCTTTGTGCCCACTCACCAAGCTACATAGTCTTTCAAGCTATCAGGAAGCTGCAAGGAGTGGACCATGCTTAGAAAAAGCATGGGTTGGCTGGCATGTTGTGGTATGTCATGCCCTAGAAGTCAGGAGCAAGGTAAGGGCAAGGAAGGAAACCACCTGAAGCTGTCCCTTCCTCACTGCTTCAGTGCCCTCAAGGTAGGTAGGACTCAGTAGACACTGTCAGAAGTTCAACTGGGGTTGGGTGCCCAAATCTTGTCAATTATCCATCTCTCTCTCTAGGATTCTACTCAATAGAACATAATCTCATAAGATGAGCCAGAAAGATGAGGATATTAGCTTTGCTGCTGTCAAGCTGGCCTACAAGATGCTTGCCTGGCATCTAAGGCTGACAAGGCCCTTGCCTCTCCTCTATGCAGTGAAGATATCCAGACCTGTGCAAGACAAATACTTGACTTCGCTGCTCAGTTGCAGGCCAGCAGCTGGACCTGAGAGCATGGCCCGCATTGCAATGGAGAGCCCAGGGTAAGGAGGGCCCCTCATACCCAAGCAGGGGTGCCTCAGGAAGGTGATGGCAGTCGGGAGCGCCACCTTCACTTCTAGGTGATGGCCTTCCCTGCTTGACGGGGCCCAGGGGATGCCGGAGCCAACAACCTTTCCGATTACAATAGTTCCCCTTCGTCCATGAGGAGACAAAGACGACTGCAGTGGGAGAGGGGCTTTACCTCCTGGGCAGTGCAGGGGAGGTGTCCATCTGGAAACCCACAGCGGGGGATCTGGTTTCCACTCCTTCCTAGAGATCTCCTGGCACTTCCCCAGTCACATACCTCCTGACACAGGCACTTCCTTCTTTTGAGGAACAGGAATATGAGAAATATCCTTGAGCTGGGCTTGGGGGAAGGTTTCAGCACTTGGGACAATGTGAACTCGGCCTCGGACTGCTGCGGCTCCCTTCCTACGCGGGAGCCACCCCATGGGCCAGGCTGCAAGCACCCTGAGAAGGAATTCCACTTTGTTCTCTGAACTCCTGCATCTACTGTAAGGTAGACGTGCAGCATTCGCTCTCTCTCCTCATGGCTAGAGGCTGGGGAACTCTGAACCGCCCCCAAAACTCTCCCCCTCCACTTAATCTTCCTTTCCTCTCCCCGCCAGTGCCTGCCCTCCCCCAGCCGGGACTCTCCTTCGAGCACAGCCACCAGCAAGCAGCTCGGGGCTCCCCCTCCTTAATTAAACCCGGGCGTGCACCGCATTCCACCCTCGCCTGCTCCCAGCTCCCGGACGTGTCCCTTCGCTGCACTGAAGTTAATGAAAACTGTGATAAACCCACTGTTTCATTTTCCCTTAATTAATACAAGCAATTGAATTGTGCTGAAGTCATTTTGGTTTGGATACTGAGCCTCTGGGTCAACATCTCACTTGCTGCCGGTGACAGAAGCTCTTTGTCTTGGGCTCTGATAACCTTTCTCAGGCGGAGGCCGCCAGGACCTTCCCCGAGGAAGGGGCCGCTCGCCAGGGTCCAGGCTGCTTGCTGGCTCCCTTCCCTGGGGCTGGCAGCAAGTTGGTAGTCAGCCCACTGACAAGATCAATGTGCTGCCCTGAGAGTTAACTGGGCTCCTGGTGGGGGGAAGGGTACATTAATAATGCCCCCGGTAGCCGGGGGCACTAGGACATTCCTAAGTCAGTCCCGTATTCTGATGGGACAGCTGAGGATGACACAAGAAGGGGACCCAAGTGATTCATCCAGTAAGACTGTCCAGAAAGTTCAGTTCTGATGCATTGAGCTTTTTTTAGGAGGAGGAGAAAAGCCAAGATGAAAGGCTGTGAAGGATTTTGCCTGGTAGATGGAGCAGTAGAAGAGACTGCTGAGGACCCTCTGGGCAGCGAGGTCTAGGAGGGAGTGCCTGGGGTCTCCTCCCAGGTGGCATATAAGAACCGCTAAAAGAGAGCCTGACAAAGAGACCGGGTGCCCACGACTACAGATGGATGGCACTGGCCTGGGACGGAGCCCCAGCATGAGCATTCTCTGAAACCTGTCCAAGGGACACTCATGTCCAAGGATGGCTGAGATGACCCCCTAGTTAGTACGCTGAAGACTCCTGTGGCCTTCACTTTCCCAGTGCCAGCTACACCCCTAGACTCCCAGGCCCCCTCTGTTGGAAGGCACTCCGGGCCCAGTAGTACACAGTGCCCCGCACGCCCTGCTCAGGCCCTCTGTTGAGTGTCCGTTGGCTTCTGTGAGGGACATGCAGTCAGGGTGTCGACAGGCGAGGCCCAGAAAGTAGACCTTGCTGTGTGTGAGGTGATGACAGCCAGGGCTGGGCCTGACAGTGTCTATTGCTCCTTGTCAGCCCACAGTGGTCGGAACACCCAGGTCCGGAGGATGGAGCGTGAAGGCCAGAGCAGCTTCCTCCCACAGCACAGTGAAGACAAGGGTCTGGCTTGGTTTTGCTTAGGATTTTCTTTCCCCCTGAGATGGTTCACTGTGTGTAGGAAGAAGACTCAAGACAAGAGATTTTTAGACTCTAGATGATACTGTTAACCCAAAGGGCTGGCTCCTGAGTGATAGGTACAGGTAGAGGGTTCCTGCAAGGATGTGGCACATACCCTGCAAAAGGAGGTCTAGAGTGCACACCAGAGAGAAAAGAAGGGAGTTGGACAGAGGGATGCAGGTGAACAGACAGGCAGATAGACCCGAGATAAGAGACAGAGATAGACAGACAGGCAGAGACGTTGAGAATTAGGATGCAGGAGACTGGGATTTCATACACAGGCAGATACTGGCTGAAGGTAGAGCTGAAATCCATTTGAGAACAGAGTAGCCGACTTGGATTAAAAAAGTAGCTACCATGTATATTCTAAAACGTATCTAAATGTAAACAGAAACAATTCAGACAAAAAGGACATAGAAATTGAAGAAAAATAGTATTACTTTTGAAAACTGGAGCTTAAATAGCTAAGTCATTGACAAAATATTAAGGACACTTGAAAAAGTTTTATTTATTACATGTTTTCTGCTTTAATTACTACTATTTGCAGTCTGAACCAACAGGGTCATTCTAGTATTAACACTAAAAGTAAAATGGGTTCTAAATAAAATACTGCTTTAAAAAGCTCAGGAACATAAAAAAAGACTGATTGAGGCAATGAATGAGCTGCTGCTGCCTCCATTTACACAGGCCTCTAGAGAGCCTGACGCCACCTCGCCTGCATTGGCCTAAGCAGGAGCAGCCAGTCCTCCAGGCCAGCCCCTCAAAGGAAGGAATATTCTGGCAAAACAGAATCATCCTGTGCCACAGTGTGGTCGTGGGTATCCAGCACCACAATTACCTGTGAGCGCTTTGTAAAAACAGCTTCTTGAGCCCACAGCAAACCTGTAGGGTCAGAACTGTTGAGGGCTAGGTGGTCTCCAAAATCTTCAAGTTATTTTGACTAAGATTGCAACATAGAGCAAAAGCTTTGCCCCATGCTTGCTTTGGGGCAAATTAAGACTTTCCTTCCAGCAAGTATACCTGGTTCATTCCCCGTGTGGACTAATGTTTTTGTTTTTGTGTAGTAACAGCAAGTGTGCCCTTATGGTTGAGTTTGTGGGAGACAATCCCAGTTGACACTGGTTTGCCAGGACAATTATTAATAGTCAACGTTTGCTCTCAGGAGTGCACTGCTCTGGATGAGAATCCATGTGGCCTCCTTTCTTCCAGCCCAAGGAAAGGCCTGTGTCAGGCCCCAGGCCCTGGGCTGCAGCAGGCACCTCACTGTGGGGCTGTCCCAACATTCACACTTTTGAATCCAATGGGAGACAATGGTTTGTTTGGTCACCAAGTAGATTGTGGATTCTGGGAGGTAGACTCTGCCGGAGAAGGGCCAAGCATGACCGGTGTGCTCCGTTCTCCTGGCACTGAGGCCCATGAGCCACACTCTTCTCTGGAGCGCAGACTAGAGCAGCCGCTTGAAGCCTAAGGCGCCTGGAGTCGGGGGTCAGCACCGCTGCACCCGGGGTGCAAACCCAGCTGGTTCCAGGGATCCGGGCAGGTCAGACAGCAGAACTGCGCCCCGTGATGTGGCTGGGATGGCCCAGCTCAGAGCTGCCTGGGGCCTGTTCAGGGTTCTGGGGAAAGGTGCTTCTGAGGAAGATCGCAGGCCGGTGTCTGCAGAGGGGCCTCGATGCAGACTCATGGCTCCGCTTCCTCTCTCCTTTCCTTCCTTCCCTTTAATTCTCTCCTTTTTATCGTCTCCCCATAGTAGTCCCCAGCTGTATGACAAGGGTGCTAATTATTAAAGTTCATTAATATTTTTGAAACCCTGGTACGATACCCACTGAGTCAAGCAGCGCTCTCGGCACGCAGGCCTCAGCCGGAGACACTCTGCACACGTGGCAGAGCATGTGGCCTGAGCGCTGAGGCGTCGCAGGGAGGTCGCTTTGCTCACGCCCTCGGCTGTGGCGGGAGCTGAGGGAGACGGACGAGGGGCACCTGATGCGATGTTCGCTCCCTTTGGAAATTTTGGTCAAGGGCTCTCTCTGCATCAGCAGCATCTGCTATTCTAGGCAAGTCTGTCTCCCTCTTACCATCCAGCGCAGGCTCTTAGTAAGCTGACATCTCCCCTGGTCTCCCTTCGTAGCCTGGTCACCACACAAGTCACATTCTACATGACCTTCTACCGCTCGGTGTGAGTTGCAGCAACAAATGGAGAAAGCCTCTGAACTGGAGATGAGAAGACCTGAGATCTAGCCTGTGCTGCCACCAATATGGTACTTGGTTTTGAGGAAGTGTTTTTAGCTGTCCAAGCCTCAATTCTTTTTTGTGCATCAAATAAAAATTGCAGGTCATATGACATTTCGTAGCTTAGCGATATGTTGTGTGCCCAGGAATCTAACTCCTTAAGTTCTGGAAATGCCCACGGTGCTGATGGGCAGAGTGGCGACCCAGGAGCTCGGGATCGCTGACCCATAAGCAGCACCGGGGGTCCAGCACTCAGGCGAGTGGGCTGCCGAGCTGGCCTAGGCTGCCCTGGCTTCGTCTGGGTCCCCACGACGCAGACTCGGGAGTAGGGACCCCATGCAGTTCCAAGGTGGCTCTCATCTGTCCCTGCTCTGTCTCTGTCCAGAGATGGGGAGGAAAGAGAGGTGCTGACAAGCATGAAGGACTGTGTGTGTCTGAGGGTAATGTCGTGTATTAATGGGGGAAATTAATTATTTCCTTTCCCCTCTAAGACTCTTATTCCTGCAGATTTTGACGAGTAGCTGCTTTTATTCCCTCCCCGTGATGGGCAGATTGGGATAATATCTTAGAGGTACAACTAATCATCCACTTATGTGATCTGAGGCCCATTTTCATGGGTCTGAAGGTGCTCGAGTGTGGGAAAATGACGCTTCTCTGCGCTTTCTGTCCTCTTGTGCTTTCTCTAAAAATATCCCTTCTTGGTTATAAGGCTTACCTCGCTCACCCTGCCCACCAGAAAACAGACACTAAGAAGGAAGGACGGGCTTCTGTAGGAGCGAAGGCACAGTGCCTGGTATTACAGCCCACTGCCCCTCCACATGCACTAGCAGAACCGATCTATGGCTTCACCACGACGGAACCAACAAGATCTGAGGCGCCACGTGATGGCTTAGGTTACTTGTCGCTTTGCCTGGGCTGTGGGATGCCTGGAGAGCTGGGACATGTTAATTCTGGGCATGTCTGTGGGGGAGTTTCCAGAAAAGATTAGCATTTGTGTCAGTAGACTGAGTAAAGCAAATTGCCCTTCCCGGTGCGAGCGGGTGTCACCCAGGGCTTTGAGGACCTAAATAGAACAAAAAATTGTAGGAAGGGCAAATTCTTTTTCTTCTTGAGCTGGGGCATCCATCTTCTCCTGCCCTTGGACAGGGGAGCTCCTGGTTCTTGGGCCTTCAAACTCGAGGACTTACGCAAGTTCCCCCTCTCCTCACCTCCTCTGAGGCCTTTGGCTTCTGGACTGGGAGTTACACCATCCACTCCCCTAGTTCTGACCTTCAAACTCAGGCTGAATTATACCCCTGGCTTTCCTAATTCTTTTGCTTGCAGAAGGCAGATCCTGGGACTTCTTAGCCCCCATAACAACACAAACCAACTCCTATAACAAATCTTTTCTTATCTGTCTCTCTATATATCCTATTGGTCTGTTTCTCTGGAGAACTCTGAAAATACAGGCCCAACAGAAACCTAGGAGGCCGATGTTCTTGTCTTCCCACTGCTACTAATTAGCCAGGAACTCTGGCCAATCCATTTCAATCACTCAGTTTTCTTATCTGAAAAAATGGGTGCATTGGGCCAGCACATTTTTAGGTTCTCAGCCATTGTTCTTTTCCTACTTTAACCCATGGCAGCTTTTCTGGCTCAGTACATAGTGATTCTGTGCTCTTATCATCAGTCACTGGGCAGCAGCCAGCCTTTGTCAGGGCCTGAGGCTTCTGGGTAGTGCACTTTGGAGGTGTGAATCCTATTGCTGCCTTGGAAGCTTGGGGCTGGCTCTGGTTCTGGAAGATGCAACTGCTCAGCACACCGGGATGGGGCGAGAAGGTTCAGGCACAGGTTTCCAGCTTCTAATGCTCCCTTCGCCAGGCCCTGCTGTGCCACCCCCTGCCCACTTTTGCTGGACTTCCTGAGCTTAGTGGCCATGTATACCCCAAGTCTCTATCAAAATGAACACATCTTACAGGTAAAGAAGTCCTGGGAATTCCTAGATCTTTTTTCCCTACCTGCTCAAATTCTTTTGTCAGTTTTGTTTTGTTAACTGAGGAGGCGTGGAACCTCTGCTTTCTTGGCAATCAATGTCATTCTGGTGCAGAAAAGCAAGGAGGATTGTAAGGGTGACTGGTTCCAACAGGGCAGGCCTGGAGTGAAGGGTCCTGGGTAAGTGTGGGAGGTTGGAGGAGCTATTGCTTACCACACCACCCAGGGCAGGTGCCTGCGGCCTGGTCTTTCTATCGGTGGAGCCTATGGATTTCTAGGGCTACCCGCAGAGGGAGCATGTGAAGAGAATGGGTCAGCTTGGGTTGTGTCAACCACCTTCATACTGTGGCCCTGAGCTGACTACTTATATGCAACTCTAGAGGTTTCTTAAATTATAAGATATTGTATGTTCCCTGGTAGTAACTCATGGAAATAATGTAAGTAGTGGTGTTATTTATTTTGTTCTGCATATTATACACAGATGAACACAGAGTTACACATACGGTATGTATGCATAGCAATAGAGAAACACACAGTAGGGAAGTAAAACATAGAGCCATGGCAGTTCTGATACCAATGCCCTTGTGTGGCGTCCCCCCTCTCTAACAAGCAATTCAACACAGCAGGGGAGTCAAAAATTCAACTCAATTCTAATGCTATCTACCTGGAGACAGTGTCAGATCCCACAGGTTAAGGCTCAGTCCTATATGAATGCCCCCTACCCTCCACTTCAGATGCCAATGGCAAGTCCAGGCTGGCCCCTGTGCTTCTGCCCAACTGACTATAGATCAGGTGTTCCCACAACCCCTCCTTCGGTTTGGTTAATATGCTAGAGTTGCTCACAGAACTCAGGGAAACATGGTACTGACTAGATTACTGGTTTATTATAAAAGGATATAACTCAGGAATAGTCAGACAGAAGAGAGGCATGGGGCGAGGTATGGGGAAAGGGCAGGGAGTTTCCATGCCCTCCAGGCACACCCTTCTCCCCAAATATACATGTTTCTCAACTCAGGAGCTCTCCTTTTGGGTTTTGATGGAAGCGTCATTACATAGGTCTAATTGATTAAGTCATTGGCTATTGGTGATTGAATTCAATTTTCACCCCCTCCAATCCCCTTCCCCCAGGAGGTGGTGGTGGGGGCTGGGGACACTGAAAGTCCCAACCCGATAATCACATAATTGGTTCCCCTGGCAACCAACCTCCATCCTTAGGCACTTTCCAGAAGTCACATCATCAACATAAGAAAAGTTACCTTTCCACACATCACAGGCTATTCCAAGGGTTGTAAGAGCTCTGTGCCAGAAACTGGATGAAGGCAAAACACATATTTCTTATTATAAATCATAATATCACAGACATTCTTTGCAGAATTTGCTTTTCGGGGTAAACAGTACTATCCTAGGTTCCTGAGCAATCTGTAATCGTGTACATTTGAGTAAGTTACTTAACCACTCTGGGTGTCCTGTTTCATCACTGGTAAAAATAAAGGGATTAGATTAGATTGTTTTTTTAAAGTGTTAGGGGTAGCATTTGATAATCGATAGCTTGTTGAAAAAAACAATGTGTCCCTTCCAACCATTGATTTGAATTGTGTGTGTGTGTTTAAAGAAAAAATATAGCAAAATAAGGCATACATCTCACTTGTAATCTCACAGGAAGAGACAAAGATATAAGAAAGCCTAAAGATTCTGGAGCTTAAAATCAGAAGGCCATTCATCTTGAGAGGGAAACAGGGGATATTTACATTATTAAACCACCATTACCAAGTCCATCAGCTGCAGAAAAGAAGAGACCATTTTCATCAGGTTGTTACTGAACGGAACCTAATTTCTCAATCACCAGCAGATTGTAAATGGGCCTAGGGCTCATCCAGGACTCTTCTGTCCTAGGAGCTATTAATCAGGTACTAGCTTTGTCGAAATAGCAAGGACCCT
Organism: Miniopterus natalensis; assembly: GCF_054644295.1. NCBI lineage: Eukaryota > Metazoa > Chordata > Mammalia > Chiroptera > Miniopteridae > Miniopterus > Miniopterus natalensis. Next base: position 6,123,929 of record NC_142100.1, on the reverse strand, counting down.
GATGAGATGGTGCGGAAGCAGGACACAGGAGGGCAGGAGGAGGCACCAGGTTAATTCTGAGATGGAGGGAGGCACAGAGCCCTGGAGACCCTTGGACAGCCACCTGTGTAGCTGGCGCTCCTGCTGGGATGAAGAAACACTTGGCTCTGCTGCTTTCATTCTAAAGAGTCAACAGATAAATAGGTAAAATAAGTAAGAAATGCCCACTTTACTGCCTTCTTGCTTTACGGCCTGCCTGCTTTCTGTCGCCGCAGGGCCCGGGTGACCGCGGCATGCACCGGGCGTGGCCAAGGGGAGCTCGGGTTCGGGCTGCACCCTGACTGCTGACTTTGTTGGGCTCTCCACCCACGTCCTTGAACATCTGGGTACCTCAGTCTTGGTGGAAAGAATGGGCTGCCTGTCTCATCAGAACCTCATGCAGACTTGTGGGGAACAAAAAAGCACAAACAGAAGATGTTTGTGTGCTCCTTTGAGGTGCTAGGGATAAAACATGGGCCTCGGTATAAAGCTCTATCAATTTAGTGATGTGCCAAGATCCTTTGGCCCTCTGTTTTCTACCTTCCTCTATTGTACCATTTTAAATTTTATTTAAAATTTCAGTTAACAGGCAATATTTTATTAGTTTCAGATGTCTAACATAGTGATTAGACATTTACAAACCTTCCAGAATGATCACCCCAATAAGTCTAGTACCCACCTGCACCACACATAGTTATTACAATATCATTGACTGTATTCCCTGTGCTGTACCTGACACCCCTGGGGCTGTGTTAATAACTCCAACCATAGACGACAAGCCTCAAATCCCCTGAAGGGTCGTGGGTTTACCCACGTGCGGGCTGGTGCACTGAGAAACTAATCAGGCACATCTTGCCCTCAGAGCTGCAGAGGGCTGGGCAGGGTGGGGGCCCTCTTAGCCCTGCCCCAAAGAGCCAGGCTGTGCGGGTTCTCAGCTCTGAGCTTCTTACCTCAGGTTGTTAATGACTTTTGTGCCATGGGGTCTAAAGCAGTTGCTAGGCACCCCGCATATGATTATCACCCAGGCCTTCATGTCAAAGAAGCAGGAACACAGAGCTGAGTCTGAAGCCCTCCTGAGGATTAAAGGCAACGTCAGACACTGTTTAGCGGGGGGAGGGCGGTGCAGGGGCTGGCCTGGGGTGTGCGGCGCGGAGGGTCCGAAGCAGGCTTTGGAATGGTTTCCTTCCAACAGCAGAACTGGGGCAGCACTTTATAAAGCAGGGAAATAGCATGAATGGGGCTGGGAGGCAGGAAAATTCTGGAAAGCACACTGTCTGTTATTTTATCACTCTTGCTGCTTTCCTGAGGAAAATTACTTTTGGCTCTTGCTGAGTGGATTCTGGCTCCAGGAGAAACTCCTGCCCCTTGAGATGACCTCAGGGAAATTGTAACCATGAGCAACAGTGATTTCTGTGCTTTGCTTTCTCACCACACTGGCCCCTTCACACGATCAGCAGGATAAGATGACTACTCGGCAGAGCCCATGAAGGGCCGCACGTTTTTGTGTTTGTTTGTTTGTTTGTTTGTTTGTGCATTTGGAGGGTTGGTTTGAAACGCCAGGACTAGCAAATGGAAGCCATGCGGTGAATATCTATTGATTGAATTCTCCTAAGCTCATTGTTTCACGCTGGTCTCATTTGTATGGTCTCTAATTTTAGACTCTAAATGACTAGGGACTCGCCTTTCACTTCTGCTTCTCCTTTGCAGACCTAGCTTCCTCCAGGCCATATCCTGCTCTTGGGAACCAAGGTCTGAGCAAATCAGTGTTTGTGCCCAAGTCCTTGGAGAGGTCAGTGGCAATGGGACTTGTCATGAAGTTTCACCTGGAAGTCTGATTTGGAGGGGTGAGCACCAGTGCTCAGTGAGCCAGAGGCCGACTTTTCAAGGTCAGGCTTCAGTGTCCTAATATCTGATCAGGAGCCATCAAGCGCCATATCATCCTGCCGAGGGCTCCTCTATATGGGAACGCTCCACTGCCTCCTCCACTGGCTGCTCAGGGTGACAGCCCCTCAGCGGGGCCCTGCGGTGAGGGCAGAGCCCAGATAGGAAGGCGCCACCACCAGGGCCTTTGGGGACGTGGTGACTGACCCTCACAAGACATGGGGGTCTGTGGTTTTATAAAACTATTTCTATGGGGCCTATTTCAGAGAGGAGAGGGACTGCTTTCCCACCCATTCAGGCCCCTCTCTAGGACATCGGATGGGCCAACTTGTGGGAAATCCACAGCAGCACACACATCCTTCATGACCTGGAGGAACATGTAATATCCGCACACGGCCAGTGTGCACGCCGCCTAGAAACAATGTGATTTTCAGTCTAAATGCTATTTTATCTTTTTCCAGTGGAGTTTAATAATCATGTGCTCGCCCTGGTCCGCATAAACATGTCAGGGGCAGTGCCAGCCTGTGCCATCTGATTCACCCTCTTCCTGTGAGACATTTGTGATTTTGTGAACAGAGAGCAATGCCACTGTAATAGAATATATCACACCAACTTGGGTATATTACAGGTCAAGCCCATCTCCTAAAACGTAACAGTGATTTCTTCAATGGCCTGATTTAAATCCTACGCTCCTGATACCGGCATGAAGGGAGTTTCACTGGGCTTGCTCGTCTCATTTTTGCTGTACTGTAAACTCCTTAAACTCTGCAGGAGCACAGCAGCCCTGTGCACTGAATGCTCACAGTCTCCGTCAAGGTCTCATCAGGGGGTGCCTTGCAAAGGCTGGGGACTGGGCCTGGAGTGTCCCATGTGCTGAGGTAACTTGTCTTATGCCTGGTGCTGTTCTAACTCAAAGGCACCTCATTCCCAGAGGAATGTCCCCATTACTTGGTGATAGCTGTCCCCCTGCTCTGTGCTCCTTCTCTCTGGCTTGGCCCTTAGAATAACTGACACTACCCTCATGGGGTCCTCTACCAAGGGCATGGGAGGGGAGTGTTAGCAGAAGTGGGATGTAGAGCTATTCTCTCTGCTGGAGGGAGAGAGCATCCATCCTGCATTCTCTAGGGTTGGAGGGCCCAGAGCCTTGGCTCTTCTAGCTGTGGCCTGATCTTTAGACACCCAACCCAAACATTGGGGGAAATGAATGATCTGCAACGAGTCCAAAACCCAATTGTTTCCTGCAAGTAATGCCAGCTTCTAACAGGACAAAAGCAAATAGGACCTAAATCCCCTCTGCCAAAGGGGAAAGTTCAAATTTGCCCTCATGAGAGATCCCCTTGAGATGTCACTCAAGAGAGCCAATTTATGTCCTGTTGTTTACATCTGTTGACCTGTTGTGACCACGAATAGTACACCTTTCATTTTCAAAAGCACGTTTGTGTGGGCAATGCATTATATAGCCACCCTATGTTTAAATCACCCCAAACTCAAAAGACCTTCTCTTGTGTTTAAATATCTCAAGCCTATCAGATGCCAATGAAGACCATCTTTGTATAAATCCTTCTTTGTCAAATTAATTAATCCATGCATCCCACATTTGAAAAATCGCCTGCTATACTCACTATAATCCCTGCCTCCATGGAGCTTACATTGTTTTAGTAAGGAAAGAACCAGCATGAGATGCTATAACAGATCAGATAAGTTAGTAGTTAGTGGCTATCAAACCTATTTTTAAGTAGCAAAATTCTCTCTGCCAATGAAATCCTACATTGCAAATTCACCAAGTTATAAAAAGGGAGCTGCTTTTTTGGGGTTGGGGTGGGGATGGTAGGAACCCAGGGTTGCAGTCCAAGGCTCGTTCTGATAGCCATTCATTTCCTCCCCTTCCCAGCTTCCTCCCTTTTGTCTCCAACACTCACAGAGGCACCTGGAGTTTTACAGAGACTCCTGTGCTTTTTATGATTTGCAGTTAAAAATAAACAAGTTCCCATTGCTCGGCAGAGCACAGTGCAACGAAGGAAACAATATACAAACACATATATTAAATAACAATGAAAGATTTAAGTAGCTTGTCAGAACAAAAGAAAAGGCGTCCAAGACTGTGTGAAGTAAATAGCAAAGAATTCTAATAACTGCCAAAGGAATTTTAAGGCCAGGGAGGTCACACTAGGCTGATTTTTTTTACATTTATTTTTAGTCAGTTACTTTAGGGTTTAGGTACTTTAATTAAAAGAAAATTCCATGCACGTAGGCTAACCGCCTTATGGGGCACCTTGTTCATCTCCAAGCGCGTTGCTGTCAGCGGCAGTAGGAAGCAGCTGAGAGCCCAGGAAGCCCAGAGCCACCACCAGATCATCCAGCCAGCCAGCCAAGTGGCGAAGGGTCCCACCCACCAGCTCCACTTCATCCCCAAACCCTATTTCACCCGCGTCACCCAGCGTGGACGACAGACCACGAGCTTACGAAGTGCTTTGAGCTTGTCAGGGGACAGCTATAAAGCAGACCTGTGGCATTACTGTGATACTGCTCAGTGCAGCCCAGTTAAAGCTAAAGATCTAAGCCACACTCTCATAATACTCCTTCTACAAGTCCCTGGTTACACAAACGTGTATTAACCGCAATCGTTAGTCCAACAATGTCCCTGCGAGGCAGTGGGGACACAGACATAGGCCCAGGCCCAGCTGGAGGCGCAGGGTCAGGGGGCTGATTGAAAGAAGCGGTGGGGTAAGTGCCTCTGGGGGACACGGGGGTGCTCGGGAGCAGATGGAGGCACAGAGCCAGCCTCGTGTGCCCCGTCCAGGGGAGGGAACCAGGCTGAGCGGAGCCTAGGCAAGGGGGAAAGAGCACAGGGGCCCCAGGCAGAAGCAGTGCCCTGCTCAGGGTGCAGGGACTGCAGGGAGTCAGACTCCGGGAAGCGTAAGAGCAGAGGCGAGGCCGGGGATGGGGGCTCAGATGGCAGTGCTCCTCAATACCACCCAAAGGAATAGTTCCTCCTGGCAGGCAGCAGGGACAGTCACGAAGTGCAAGATGCACATCCCCATCTTAATAAGCTTACACTGTGGTTGCTGAGTAAGGTTGCACACACACACAAATGGAATGAACCATAACGTAAATAATTTAAAATAATTTTATGACTGCTTTAAAAGGATTCATTCCTTTAGCAGATATTTATTGAGTGCCTACTATGTCCCAGGCACTGATTAATTACTGACAATACTGTAGCAAATGATATAAAATTCCTGTCTTCTAGTGAGGGGCAGTTAGTAAACAGATAACCAATAAATAACAAATGTAATATCAGATAGTAATAAGGACTGCGAAGAAATGTCAGAACATTGGTAATAATAATAACAACTAAGATGTGTCAAGTAAGTACTGTGTGAAAAGCACTTGCCTTAAGTTTCCTGTTTCACTTCCTGTGGCACTGGCCATAGAAAGTGTCCTTGACCAAAGCATTAAGGGGCACATGGCTGTATAAGGCATAAGAATTAACTGATTACCATAACCCAGAACATACTGACACTTAAAAGTTTATTAAAGACCCCAAAGAATTTGTTATTTATACTATACTTATTGATATTTACCATATTAGAAAATAAACAGATAAAACTTAAAATATTTAATGATTTGTTCTAAAATTATTTACATTTTAAAATAAGTAACATATTTCTATGGGAAATAAATGTTTTCCAAAATATAAATTAATGAGAATATATCTTCAATGTCTGTTGTTGTTAACAGAAGGGGAATCTCCATAGCTGCTTTTGCATCCAGTCTGCTGTGATAGTTTGTTGTGGTTGAAGAGTGTAAAGAAAATCTAGCCTCACACAGAGGTAGAGTTAGAAAAGAAAATACTTTAGTAGTCTTTTCATATCATTGCAGATGCTCTTCTTTGATGTACACGGAAATTTGATAAGTGGTAGTGTCTTAAACCTTAATTTCAATGTGGAATCTGGAATTACATTGGTAAGTGAACATTTGTAGTCTGTCAGTGCAAAATCCCTCTGAGTGTCTCTTCTATCCATGCATCGTTTTGGAACATCATTGTTGTTTAGAAAATCGTTATTCACTGATGTACAAGTATGTGTGTATCTTTCAAATGTTGACCTATTTTATTACACAAAATAAAAATAAAAATCGCTTCTGTTAATATCATCACCCAGCTCATCAGAAAAGTCTTTAGGTAATGGGAACCTATCACACTCATGAGAGCAAATACATGTTTTTCAAATGTCTAATCTCAGCTTGAGAGTTAAAAGTCCATCGTTGGTAACAAATTCTGTTAGGTGTTTTCCTCCAAATGACTGACTCTCATTATCCCTGCCCCTTAGCCAAGCCTAAATCACCAGTTTATCTGTCAGCTCCTGTTTCAGGTAAAAGTGCTGTTCCCTAAAAACACAAGGTGGGGCTATGTAAGGTCACAACTCGAACAGTCTAACGAGCATTGTTTCTTCAAGAAAACACCGTACCTTGTGCATACTCTTATTTCATTTCACACAATCTTTTAAGTGCTGATATGACAAGATAATTTTTGCTACCTCAACAAGAACATTCTTAAAGATAAACTGGCTTTAGAACTTTAATTCATTAATTAATTCATTTGTTTGTTTGCTGATTAGCTTCTATGGGGAGTGTGCAATGGTGAGGGCCACAGTGAAAACGGGCAAGGTTGGATGCTGGTCGATTGATTGGTGCTAAGATTCCAGCGTGTATACCCACCTGCGCCTTGGTAGCAATAGAACAAATGTCAGAGTACTGGAAGAAGCAAATAATGCCTTACTATCACTATGAAAATAGTGTTGACCTCCCAGGCCCCATGAAAGGGTCTTGGGGATCAATGAATCACAGGATCGATGAACCAGACTCTAAGAAGCATTGCCAAGCTAGAACTGAGATGTACTGAGGAAGAAAGGGCAGAGACTTTGGGAGGAAGACATACTTTGACTAAAGATAAATAAAATTTCAGTAGCAGAAATTGATGGCTGAGACCCTGACAACAAGGAAGAATAGGGAAAACTATGAAAAGTAAACATATGCACCTAAAGGCATAGCAACTGGGGGCTGAATTTCACAGGAGCAAACAGCCATGAGCTTCACCAGTTCCAGAAAGTACTGCCGAAACTCAGCACTGTTCAATAAGCACTGTTGACAGCAATGACCTTGAGTCGTCAAAACAAGGTTAAAAATTGCAAATATGCTATGCTTAAGAGGCCAAGAAAGGAAAAAAATTCTCTCAGGAAGAATCCCTTAGAAAGATTTCCGTAACAATAATTGAAACTTTAAAAATTGCTTTGGGGCCTTATTTAGACGTCTACTTGTGTGGACTAGCTCATTGCCAGTGATGGATAAACAGAGCGTCTCCATAATCAAATAAAAAGCCAGGAAATTAGGCAGGACTACTTATCCTACTTTATAGATGGAAGGTGGGTCTGAGTGAGATTAATGATGCTCACGAGGACACTGCGTGAACCGAAGGAGGAGCAGGGTGAGTCACCGGTCTAGTCCCATGGCAGTGCCACTCCCACGCTCTCCCCCTGAGGCTGCCCAGGGGACTGTCCAGACCACCTGTGAACTAAAAAACCTCAGCCTGTCTGAGGACCTGAGCCCCACCCAGGAGAGCCCCGGGAAGCTGGGTATAAGGGCTGAAGGTGATCTCTGCCCAAAAGTCATCTTGAGCCTGGAGCTAGCAGCACTGGAGAAGAGATGATTTATAACATTTAAATAATGCAGTCGGTTTTGCTCCCTGGCCAGAGCCTCCTTGTTAGGAGCCCTGGGCGCAGGTTCCTCTGCCATGAGACTCACAAGTACACAACTTCAATTACATTGTAGCCTAACCTCTCTGGAAGGGAACAGAGAAAGAACATCCAACACTCCAGACAATATATCTCCATCCGCCTGACCTATCTCTTAGGCCAATGTGCAATTCGTGGCAGTAAGTGGATTTCCACGGAGAGCGGGTGGCCCGTGACCAGGCTGGGATAATTAGGTTGTGCTGGAAAGCAGTGCTCAAATTTGCCACTAGAAATTGTCCCTGAAGTTGGCATAGAAGGGGGGACTGGGGTAGCAAAGTTGGCAAAGTGCACAGACCTCTGGAAAAGAGAGTCCAGTTTCAGCAAGACCATGGACACTCTCCTTGCCTGTCGGTGTCCTGTCTGTCTGGGGATGTAGGAAATGATCAAAGAGCCTCCCACCTACCAGTTATCTGGAAAACCATCCACTTATCCAGATCAATGAAGCAAACACTTTGGGACATTTTACTTGAGTTACCTGCATGGCTCCCTCAAATTTCTGCTTCTCACAATTTCTATGCAAATATAACCTATGAGTTTTGGGGACACCATGAAATCCTCAACCCACATCAGTTCATTTCCTGCTCTTCCCATTTAGTCTCCTTCACCATCTCTTTCCTCAACACTAATTTTAAAATACAAACTATTTGACCTCTCTCCTGCAGACTCTGATTCCACCATTACTGAAATGCAGGTAGGCTTAGATCTGACTGTTTTGGATCCAGGGAATGTTCCCCAAATTCCGAGAGAGCGAGGTTCATATGGAGCTTGACCACTGACAGCCAAGCAGACTTGGACACGTAACTGCTTTGAGATTCAGTCTCTTCATCCTGAACATGGAAATAGTATTACCTACTCCTGGAGTCTGGACGATTAAATAATTTATGTAACTTATGTAAATCACTTGGTGCATAAACAAATGCACTTCATTATTCTTCCAGCCTCCCTCGCATGTCCCTGAACTCCTGTCACTCTTTCCTACTTTGCGCCTTCCACGCAGGACGTGGGCTCCCCTTTCAAGCCTCTGCAGGTCCCTGCGGGATGCCCACCTCCCTTTTCGGGTCTCTGCTCAGAAGTGGGGCCTTTGCTGACCTACCACGTGAAATCCCAAATCTCTACCATCCTATACTCAGCCTCCTTACCCTGCCTATGTTTGATCAGAGGGTTTCACACCATCTGACAGTATTCATGTATTTGTTTGTTTATTGTCTGACCCCCCCATCTCCCCCTGGTCACTAGAATTTAAGCTCCATAAGGGAAAGCGTTTTGCTTTGTTCATTGATGTATCTCTAGTGCTCAGAAAGTTGCCCTGTGCTTATTTGTTAAACTAATGAAAGAGTAAGCAGCTTTTCCCATTAATCAAATATCTGTATTTTCAGTAGTTTTTTCTTATTTTGATGGCCCTTGCTTTACCTAGCTTTTCTTCTGGGAAAATAAACAAAAAGTCAATGCTTTTTCAACTAACTTTATGCAGTGGTCAGTTCTTCTATTTATTAATAATAAAGTAATCATATGACAGGGACCTATATTTTTTCTTTCTTTCCTCTCATACAGTTAATAGATGAGTAGATTTATTGGTAAAATATTCAGTGAAGGAGCTTGGTGTGAAAGATGTAAAAGTGGTTCTTCTTCACCAATACTCTCTCCCCCTCCCCTTCCCCAGAGGAAAGCACAGTTCACAGCTGATGGTGCATTCTAATACACATGCAGGCATGCATATACACACATCGCCTTTTTAGTTCATTTTAATGGACTGTCAATATAGTTATCAGTCTGCAACTTTTTCATGACATATCTTTTCATGAATATGGCTATCCCTTATTCTTTTTATTGGTTGTGTGAAAAGATATATCACGACTTATTTAAACGATCCTCTCTTAATACTCTTTTAGGCTGTTTCTAATTTCTCTCAATTAACAGTTTCCACAAATAGCCCTCCACACCTCTATTTGATCACATTACAGCAATTTCTTTAATAAAGATCCTTAGAAATGTTCAACATTTGAAGAATGCTACCAAATTGGCCTACAATGGGCTAACAACATTTTACTCTCACCTATGGTCCATGAGGATGCCTGCCTTCTTAATCTTCACCAAAATCCAATGTCATTTATCTCCTTAAATTTTGTCTCCCATTCCTTTAAAATATCTCCTTGTCATAATTTGTAATGACTTAATTCTAGAGAAATAAATTATCCTTTTATATTTATTACCTATTAACATTGCTCTACTATGTATTTCCCAATTATTCACCTGTTTTTTTTTTTATTGGAATGTCTTTTTCCTTTTATTGGATTTATAAGAATTCTGTAGATATTCTATGTATGGTTTGTTTTTTCCTTCTAAATATTGAGGATATTTTCTTCTAGATTGCTGTGTATGTTTTGATTTCATTTATGAGTCGGCCTTTCATTGTAATACATTTTAGCATTGTCAAATCTAAGACTGGTCTAATATAGTGAGGTATGGGGAAGGGGCATTCTCTTCCTCCCTTGATCACATCAAAATTAAAACTAAATTATAGAACAATCAACTTGCATAACCATCTGAATACTAGCTTAGCTGAACAGAGAAGTCCTACAACTAAGGATATACAAAAGAAGCAATGTCAAGACTGGTGAGAGGGACAGAGACACAAAATGGGCTGACCCCACACCCATGTGTGGCAGTTGAGAATTAGGAGGGATATCTCACTTCAGCAATCCCCCGGAAGAGCAAGGGGTCTCACCTCCATGTCAAGCTCCTGGGCCCAGAACAATAGAAAAAACACAGTGTGGCAGCCAAAATAAAGAGACAAAAATACCTGCCCCAAATGAAAGAATAGGAGAAATCAGAAAAATAACTAAATGAAATGTAGGCCAACAACATTCCAAATACAGAGTCCAAAACAATGGCTATGAGGAAGCTCAAGGAACTTAGTGAGAACGTCAAGAGCATTAAAAAGGACATATAAACCATAAGAAGTCATAAATAAAAAAATACAATAACTGAAATGAAAAATGCACTAAAAGGAATCAACAACAGATTAGATAAAGAAGAGAATTAAATTAGCAATTTAGAAGACAAGGTAGCAAAAAACACCCAATCAGAGCAGGAAAAAAAGTAATAACAAGAGACCTCTGGGAAAAAATTAGTCATAACAATATCCACAATATCCCTTATTAGGGCATAAGAAAGGAAAAAAACAAAACAAAACAAAAACAAAACAAAACAAAACAGAGCAAGGGGTTGAGAACTATTTGAAAAAATAAAGACTAAAAACATTCCTAACCTGGTAAGGTGAAAAGATATGGAATTCCAGAAAGTGCAGAGAGTCCCAAACAAGATGAACTCAAAGAGGCCCCCACCAAGACACATCATAATTAAAATGGCAAAAGTTAAAGAAGAAAGAATCTCAAAAGCAGGAAGAGAAAGACAGTTGGTTAGCCACAAAGGAGCTCCCATAAGACTGTCAGCTGATTTCTCAACAGAAACATTTCAGGCCAGAAGAGATGGTCATGAAATATTCAAAGTGATGAAAAACAAGGACCTACAATCAAGACTACTCTGCCCAGCAAGATTATCATTTAAAAATGATAGAGAAATAAAGAGATTCAAAGACAGGAAAAAACTAAAGGAGTTCATTACAACCAAACAAGCATTAAAAGAAATGTTAAAGGACATCTTTGAAAAGAAAGAAAAATGGAACATAGTCATAAAGACTGAAACAGCAATAAATACATACCTATCAGTTACCACTTAAAATGTGAATGGCTTAAATGCTCCAATCAAAAGATATAGGGTAGCGGAATGGATAAGAGAACAAGACATGTATGTATGCTTTCACAAGAGGAGCCCTCAGTTCTAAAGGCGCACAGAGGATGAAAGCAAAGTGATGGGAAATATATATTTTATGCAAATGAAAATGAATAGAAAGCTGGGGTAGCAATGTTTATACCAGATGAAACAAAGGCTATAATAGGAAAAAGAAAGACATCCCATAATAATAAAAGAATCAATCCAACAAGAGGATATAACCCTTGTTAACACCCTTGTAAACATTTATGCGTCCAAAGTAGGAGCACCTAAATATATAAAGCAAATCTTGATGGTCATAAATGGAAAGGGAGATGTCAACAGTAATACAATCTTCGTAGGAAAATTTAACACCCATTGACATCAATGGAGAGATATGCCAGGCAGAAAAAAAAGAAGAAAACAACAGCCTTAATTGACACATTAGTCCAGATGGAATTAGTTAATATTTTAGAGTATTTTACTCCAAAGCAGCAAAATAAACATTCTTTCCAAGTATACATGAATTTAAGAAGATTGAAATTATATCAAACATCTTCTCCAACAAAAATGGTATTAAACTAGAAATCATTTACAAGACTGCGAGATGTGTAAACACATGAAGGGTCAGTAACTCTTTACTAAACAATGAATGAGTTAATGATGAGATCAAAGGAGATATCAAAATTTACCTCCAGACAAATGAAAATGAAAACACAACAATCCAAAATGTATGGGACACACTAAAAGAGGCCCTAAGAAGGAGATACATAGCAACACAAGTCTCCTTCAAAAAGACAAAAACAAAAATCTCAAATAATCTAACCTTTCACCTAAAGAAACTACAAAAAGAACAGCAAAGGAAGCACAAAGTGAGTAGAAGGAAGGAAATAATAAAAACCAGAGTGAAAATAAACAAAAGGGAGTTTATAAAAACAATACAAAAGATCAATAAAACCAAGAGCTGGTTCTTTGAAAAAATAAACCAGATTGGGAAACTTTTAACCTGGATAATCAAGAAAAAAAGGACCCAAATAAATAAAATATGATAGAATACAACAGTAGAGGGAGAAGTCCTGGGAGGAAGTCCAAGTAACAATTCATGAAAAATGAAACTTTTATTAAGCCTCATCAACTACACTTGGAATAAGAAATGGCTTTTTTTTTTAAGATTTTATTTTATTTTTTCAGAGAGTGGAAGGAAGAGAGAGACATTGACAATGTCTCACAACATTGATGTGAGAGAGACACATCGAGTGGTTGCCTCCCACTTGAGCCCCCACCAGGGCCAGGCCTGCAACTGAGGTACCTACCATTGTCCAGAATCGAACCTGGGACCCTTTGGTCTGCAGGCCAACATTCCAACCACTGAACCAAACAAGCCAGGGCAAGAAACGGCTTTTAAATGGAATCAATTGAAAGGACCAATCAATTTTTTTAAATGAATCAGCAACGTGAAAAAATAGCTGTGTTTGGCCAGGGATCTTATTTCATGCTAGGTGTCTCTGAGCTGGAACAGAAGATCTCTGGGGCTTGCCAAGATGTAGATGAATCCCTCCCCTGCTCAGAGATCATGACCCCAAAAGCACCCAGGACTGGCACCTGGAGTCTACGTCATTAATATGCAACAGATGTGCATTTGGCTATTGTGGATCAGATATTAAACAGAAGTAACTGAGGCAGGTAATTTTAATTATGCACGCACATATGTGTATTTTTGTAGAGGCTTATTTTAATGCCGTGGCTTCAAATTTGAAAAAGGAAGGAAGGGAAAAAGGTCACCTAATCTCTTTTCCTTTGTGGAGGAGAGGGAGCTCCGCAGAACAACAAAGCAGAGGAAAAGATAAGACTCTTCCAGACCGAGAAGTGTAAAACTAAAGGGTAATGAAATCAAGTCGATGCTGCACAAAGACGACTCATCCCCGGCCTGAGATATGGCCCCATTGTTGCTGGTGGCCGGAGATTCCCGCTCAGCCTGCCAGGGCTGATAACAGACCCCTCCTCTGGCCCGAAGGCTCATTGTTGTTCAGGCAGAAAGGGGGCCGCAGACAGAAGCAAAGCTGTTCCAAGCCTCGGCCATGCTGCCTTGGCCTTGTCCCTCTCCTCGCCCGGATTACAAAGGAAATCAAGAATTTGTATCACCTGAGATGTGCTCAGGGACTTTTTCAATCCCTCCCACCCCACCCCCTATATTCCTTGTGACCTAATTTGGATCAGGGTAATTCTGAAAATAAAATGCTGAAGTTTTCTTTGCCTTGAGAACAAGGTCACATTAGTCAACTTAAAAAGGCTTGCTCACAGCACAAATTGTCTGTACAACTCATTTTGCCCCTTGATTATATTCCACCTTGTTTTATTATTTAAAGGCATCCAACGCGGTGTTTACAGACATATATAAGGCTGGAGTTGGAAGTGAATTTAGAGATGCAGTTTAATGCTCTCAGTTAATAGGCCGGCACACAGAAGCCCAGGAAGCCATGGGAGCACGCTCATCAGAGAGAACTGAGTGGGGAGGTGGAGTATCCTTCCTCTCCCCAAGGCGACACTGAGAGAAAAGGGTTTCTGGGTCAGGTGAAAAGGGAACCGAGTACTACAGAACTGTGGCGATCGCAGCCTCTTTCAGATCTTATTAGTGATGTTCTGTGCAACTTAATGAGAATCGAGGATTCTAAACTCAAAGTTCAGATGCGTCCAATCGGCTTCTAAAGGCAGGAGTGCTGACAATTTGGCTTCAAGGTGCTTGCCAAGGTTGAGAAAATACATTCCAGTAGCCAAGTGACAGTCCTTCATCTGCACAAAACTTATCTCCCTATGTAGCCCCTCCATCTCGTCTCCCACCCTCTAGGCTCGGATCTTGCTCACTCGGCCTCTAAACTGGTCACTTTCTTCTGGCCCTTTTTCTTCCTCCTATGTAGATGCCCAATACTTTCCTCTCATTAAAACCAACACCTTAAACTGTAAATCTTCCTTTCACCAAAGTCCATGCTCTCCTTCCCTCTACAGCCAAACTAATTATAAAAATTATGTACATTTTCTATCTATACTCCCCCTCCCGTCTGTTGTTTACACCTTTACAACAGGCATCTGACCTTATCACTCCACTGAAACTGCCTTGACCAAGGTGACCAGGAGTCTACTATAAAAATACAATGGGCTCTCTTCTGCCTTGACTTCACTTGATCTCTCCCTGGAAAGATCTAGGACATTGTGGACCACTCCATCATCATTGACATCATCACCATCATCATTATGTAAACCCCTTATTTTTGACATGATCTTTCTCTTGGGTTCAACATCATGTTTTGTTCTTGGTTCTCGTACTTTCTAAAGTTTTATATACATATATACACACACATATATATAAACTCCTATATATATATATACAAAAATATTTTATTGTCTCCTGTTGTTTCTGTGGGTCAGGAATTTGAGAGTGTGTCGGTTGAGTGTTTCTAGTCTTTCGTAAGGTTGTAGTCAAATATTAACTGGGGCTGTAGTCATCTGAAGGTTTGACTGTGGCTGGAAGATCTACTTCAAAGCGGCTCACTCACATGCCTGGAAACTGGTTACTCTACGTGTGGGTCTTTCCAAAGGGCTGCTTAATTGTCCTCACAACAAGAGATCAAGGTGGAAGATGCAATTCCTTATATGACCCAGTTTTTAAGGCATACGCCATCCCAGCCACTGTATTCTATTGGTCACACGCTTCAGCCTTATTCTAAGTGGAAGATCACACAAGGGCACAAATGCCAGGAGTTGAAGATCGTTGGGGGCCATCTTGGTAGCTTTCTGATTACTATGCCTTTCTAACCAAACCGCAATTTTATTGAGAACATTCATGTACTCAGCTGAAAATACTGAGCAATCCAGGCTGTTTTACATACAGCCCGGGAGGTCAGATCACGGAACTGGAATTCCAGAAAGCTTGAGAACAGGCTGAACTGACATATACTTCTTTGGCTTTTCCCTTCACCTTCTGCCTTTTGTGGAAAATAGACCTAGAGTTTGGAGGATTAGTACCTGTACACCACAAGGGCAAAACTGATGCCCCAAAGATGGCTCTGGAATGCCTCCCCCTTTCTGGTGAACAAACATCCTGCAATTGAGACTCAGTTCAAGGGCTGCCCTTTCCAGGGTGCCTTCCTGACAACCCCCCCCCCCCCCCCCCCCCAGCAAATCTCTGTATTTCTACTCCCTCTTAGGCTTCTTGGCACTCAGTATAGGAGTCTATTGCAACACATGTTATTTATTTATTTTCCTACATTTATTTGTTTGAAGTTCTACATTCCTTTACTAAAACATAAGACCTTTGAAGGCAGGAAAATATCTTGTTTCTCCATTCTCCAGGCTTTGTACATAGTCAGCACTCCACAAAAATCTGTTGAATGTATAAATAGTTCTAGTTAATATTTATCTAGTAGATAGCTGAATGTCAATGCAACCCATTCCTGGCAGGCGTATCCATCCTTGTAAAAGTCTACCAAGAGCTCATTCTAAAAGACAATGCTTTGTGATGAAGTCGTCTTGCATATCTTTGGTAATAATCATTATAAGGAGAGGAAATGAGCATATCTCTGTAATATTTATATCCCCTAGCAGGAAAGACATTCTCTTCTGTAATTTTGCCTGTAAAAGCAGCAAGGGAGCTAAGAATATACAAGTTCTCCATGGCAACTGGGTCATAGCAGCATGCAGCCTGGGCCAGGGTTTCCGATAAGTGGAATTCGTGGAGGTAAGCTTCCAGCTGCAGGAGCTGTGTCTTGCAGTTAGATTAGCATGGAAGCATCTCTCCCCACCAGGACCTACACCCCACAGCACCAGGGCTCCATGCATTGTCACTGCTCGGGACAGTGTAGGCCTGGCCCCATGGCATCATTTCACTATCCTGAAGTGCTGCATTGAGAGTTCAGTCCCAACCACCAATTCAATCAACTGTTCCCACAGCAATTTAAAAAAAATGCCTCTATGCTCTGAATGTTAACTCAAGAAGGAGATTTTACCCCAAGCGGCCAAGGAGTTCTTTCATGTATCCTTAGGCTCTCCGATCATTTTTGTCAACTGCAAGCTAGGGAGCCCTCCTTTCACTAGCTTGGATGGGGGACCAGATTAAGCATCTTGTTAGAAGGAGCAGCTGTTTACTGCAAGGCAGTGAAAATCTCCCATTCAAATCAGTCAGAACCCCTCCATCAAGGATAAGAGGTGCCACACAGCAGCAGCAAAGTGAATGACCTTTGGTAACGCTAGTGTCAGAGGTAGTGACCCCAGCTGATGCAAGGAATTAGTGAAAATTCACACAAAAGGGGAAATTAACTGAAGGGCAGCAAAGAGCCCTGGTGCAACTCCAGACAGAGTCGACCTCTCCAGGGCCCCTCCTTCAGGAAAACCCCACTGGGTAAGTGAGGTGCCCCATCAGATTAAAGAGCTGCCACTAAGGGATTTTAACTGGTCAGTGACCCAAATTCCCTCCCTTTCAGTGTGGGGAAGGCCTGATTGTAGACTCCTGTGTCCAGCACAAAACAATGGCATTGACAAGAATATGACGCTTTGACAGGGAGGAGGTTCCTGATGGTAGAGTAAGTGCTTCTCTACTATCACCGAAGTCAAGATTCATAATCTATAACTACATTAGGGAGGCTTTTGCGAGGGCCCCAAAAGCATGCGGGGGGGTGAAGATTCCAACTAGACTCTCTGCTTGGAGACTCCAACAGCACTGTGCAACCCAAGGCTGATTAAAGCAGGAGCCATTGGCCGGGCCTTGCACACGCACTGGCTGACTCATCTCTAGAGTGGCAGGAAGGATGGGAGCGATAGATGACTTCCCCTTGAGGGAGAGGCGCCTCCTTGTGCCGGGGCCTTGGGGAGGGCTGGGGTGGGCAACCGGCATACATTTTCCAGCAGGCAGACCAAATGTTTGGCAGCAATCATACTCATAGAATCATAATCACAGAGTTAGAGACATTAGAAATGGAGGCAGACCGATTGGGCCAGGTAGCCCGCCTTCTGCCTTGGCAGCTTTGCTCCCCGGGGTAAATTCCTGGCCCAGAATTTATCCTGTTTATAATTTGCAGTGACAAGGCACCAGAACAGAATGCATTCTGGAACCTGCAGTCAAGGACAGGTCAAATTAAGAGGAACTGGACCTCTTTACGAAGCAGAGTGAGAAACCCAGGGGAATATAGGAAAGCAGCAAGGTGAAGCACCAACCAAATTCAGCGGCCCTGTGGCCTGTCTGGATCAGTCCTTGCTTGCTCCAGGGACGCTCAGCAGAAAAGACCTGCACCCTCTGATTTGCCTCAGCCCAGACACCCTGTCCCTTATCCAGCTGACTGTGTACTCAAACCTCAGCCCCCTGCTAGTGGGCAGAACCAGAATGTCTTGCATTGACCACAGAATGCCTGGTAACCTCTAGCCTCCCTTTCCAAGCTCACTGTTGGAATAGTCGGTTCATATGATTAGTCTCCTGTCTCAGTCCTCTCTTTACACTCATTTCCTTACAAGGTGGAGCTTCACTCTGAACCTCAGCAGGTTTTGTTGGAGCCAGGGCACCTACCCAGCTCCCTAGGTCTCTCCTCCAAAGTCATCACTGTGGGTAAAATGAACAGCTGTGCCTGGCACCTCAACTATGTGTCTCACGTGGTTGAGAGGAACGTGCTGACCCGACTGCACAGTGGCTGCTGTCCTTTGGCCCAAGCCGGAGTCTAAATGCCCAGCTGTCCTCAGAGGTCCCTGTATCTCCACAGTTGGAGGCACTGTTACTGCTGGTTTATTTCACCAGCTCTGGACTGTGGGACTTTCTCATTTCCTTCCCTCCACCTACTCTGGGGTCCCCACATGAATTACAGAGGAGCCCAAGGAATAAGAACATAGGATAGACCTGGGAGAATCTGTGAGGAGCTCAGAAGATCCCGAGGCCTAAGTTCCTGAGCTATGAAAGTTTCGAGGCTCCTGTTTCTCCCGCTGCCTTTTGCTAAGTGGGTCACTGCCTTTATAGAAATAAAGCTGTTACTTGGAGGGATTTTGAAATTTGTCTTATACATGTAGCTCTAAAGAGTGATTAGAGAAATGTATTAACTTCCTGTTATGGACTGAATTGTAATTCCCCTTCCCCCTTCATATTTTGAAACCCTAACCCCCGCAGCATCTCAGAATGTGACTGCATTTGGAGATACGTCGCTTGAGGTCTCTAAGGTGGGCCCTCATCCAGCCTGACTGGTGCTCCTGTGAATTAGGGCCTGGGATGCCAGCAAACTCAGAAAAAAACAGGTAAAGGAGCAACAAAAAGGCAGCCATCTGCAAGTCAAGGAAAGAGTTCAAAGGAAACCAATTGTGCCTGAACCTTGATCTTGGACTTCCAGACTCCAGAACTGAAGGAAATAAGTTTCTGTTGTTTAAGGCTGCAGCCTGTGGTATTTTGTCATTGTGGCCTGAGCACCTCCTTTCTAGCACAGAAATGTTTGAACCATGCAGCATTTTCCGTACATTGTGTGGACGTTAAACTCATGTGAAGCTGCTCGATCTCCCTTAGGTACCTACACTAACTCATATCTACATTAGAAATAGTCCTATATGTAAATTCATGATAGACAGACACATAGACAGGTAGGTCTGTATGGCCCTGGCCAGTGTCTTAACTTCTCTCAGCCTTTTTCATTTGTAAAATGGGGGTGATAAGGGCGTCTACTCCAGTAGTTGTGAAGCTGTGCAGGACCCTTAAAAGCCCCTGGACCTATAAGTGATTCAAATAATACACTGACCCTGAAGCTTCTACCACATATATTTACAGGTAAACGGCAAATCGCAGGACCACATTCTTGAAGAAATCTAAGACATTATATAGCTTTTCTCTAGCTTCTAAGCATTAAGCCCCTTTTTAGAAAGTATTTCCCCCATGGGTCTTATTTTTTAAAAATATTATCTCTGCTAAACAAATTGCATTAGCTTTCCCAACTTTTTTTTTTAGTAAATATTTATTTAGTAAATAAACTCAGATTTAATAAATATCTGAGTGTTTATTATGTTCAGTTAATACGATATGAGTTCAAAATAGGTAAACTGACCACTTTTGGACTTTGATGAGCTTTGTAAACACTGAAAATAATTCACGGACTCTCATGCCCCCTCCATGGGCCCTGTGAACCTCTGCTCCTGAGGTTGAAGACACTGGTGGAGTCCAACTCCTTTCTTCAAATGAGGATGTTGAGGGCCAGAGCGACCTGTTCAAGAAAGCTCTCGAAGCCAAGGCCCCAGCCGCTACCTGGAGCTTCTTGCCCTCTGGTCCTGGCTTCTGACTGCATCCCCTCCTCTCACTGAGCCTGCCCTCCTCAGGGCAGACCCAGGCGGTGGCAGGGGTCACAGCCAAGGAGGATCAGACACCCCCTTTCCCCAGACCAACTGAGGCTACGACGCAGTGGCCACGGGATTCGAGGAGTGAGATCATCAGTTTAGCTGAGCTGGAAGCTGAAGGCTGGTTTTAGGGGGCCCTCTGGGGACAGGCATGCCTTCTGTGTTGGACAGGGCTTTGATTCTGGAAAACAAAGAAGGGCCAAGATGTGCTTGGAGAAGAGATCAAGGCTGCTCTATGGTGTCTTAAGTGCAGTCTTCAGACAGCTGCTCTTAACCTGTAACACAGGAGATGGGGCAGGACCTGGGGCCCCCCAAAGCCCACCCGGAGCCCCGGGGAGTGCATGTTCTGCTGCGTGTCTGTGTTTCCTCCTCCGGCCGGTCGGTGGAAGTGGGGAGCAGGGCGCTGGATTCGAGCAGTCACTGGCTTTAGGAAAGAAGATTCTATTGTTTTCTTTTTAATTGTGAACTCGCTTAGGACACATGGAGTAATTCGCTTAAAAGAAGCTTGAATGTAAACATGAGAACTCCCTGAAACCATTTTTAAAATGCAAATACTGTAGCAAACAAAGCGCATATTTATATCTGCGGTGACGTCAAATACATTATTTGCTGGGAAGCTCTTTTATTCTTTTTTAAATGTATGGAGCGCTTTTAAGCAAAATAGAAAATAATAGCAGGTATTTAAAGTTAAGGACTGCTGGCCAGGCTGGAATTCAGCCAACATACAGAGTGTACTAGTGGAGACGACAGAACATCACTGGCACCAAGCGAAGGACTGGGCATGTAAGCGATGCCCTCCGGCCTGTGGGCACTTCAGCTGGGATCCAAACCACCAGGAGCAAACACCAGCCTTCAAAGTCCAAACCTGTTCTCTTTTGTAAGATACATGAGTTCTCTAATTCTCAACTTCTCAACCTGTAAAATGAGTTAATAATACCATTTCTAATTACTAGAAAATAAAACCAATGAAAATACAGAGCACAGAGTATCCAGCACAGTTTTCAATAAGCGTAGAGCACGGTGAGGGTGGGGAGGAAGGGAGGGATGAGCAGAGGAAAGAACGGGGGAGAAAAGGTGAAGCGATAGGGAGAAGGCTGTGCAAGCTCTTAGCAGGTGCTCCCCAAAAAGTCATTCAGATCAAGGCTTTTGTTGGCCCGGGAAGAGAACCTAAGAGCCACATTAAGGGGACAAAGTTATTTAAAAACCTATGTAATATTCATCAATCTTAAATTAATGCGTAGACTGTGGTTGTGCTGATCCTTCTATTTTCAGTTTAATGATGATGTTAAGTAATGATGTTAAATAATGATTGATGACTGTCGCATTTATCATCAACATGGCACTGGTGGAGCCTGGTAAAGCCATTGATTTTGCTTGTGTTCACTTCTTAGTTTCTAAATTAGCTGATGTTACTCTTAATATCAATTGGCTGCTTTAAGAGTCTCAGTAAGAACAGCATTCCCCGGAGAATAAACAAGATGCCAGGCTGAGGTGAAAAAATATATATAACTTGTGCTAAATATGAGAGTCAGTGGTGATCTTAGTTAAAAAATGAAGGGCTACTCATCAGCTGACCATGTGTCAGGAATGTGTTCTTTTATAGGGGGATATGCAGGAGTCCCAGAACAATATACATGGATCTGGCTCCTAATGTCACTCTTTAGAGGGCTGTCCACGCTGACCCAAGAATAAGCACTGGGAATTAACCAGTTTTATTCCAAAAGACCAGCGTGAACACTATCCTCTCTGTCATAAAATGGGTTACTTCACATTTTCTGTACTTTTCATTGGCAAGTATTCAGTTCATGACAGTCATGTGCTAACAAATATCCCACACAAAGATGCTGTGGGAGGAAAGGGTTCCAATTATTTCAGTTTCTTTGCTTTTATTGAGGTTTAATTTACATACAATCAAATGATTTACGTGTTGTGTTTGACGAGTTTCGACAATTGTAAACACTTGTGTAACTACCACCACCATAAAAAAGTAGAGCGTTTCCTTTGCCCCAGAGAATCCTTCAAGGCCCTTCTAGTCAATGTCTACTCACTTTACTGCCCCATTTCCTTAACCCAAGGCAATCCTTGATCTGATTTATATCACTATGATTTAGTTTTGATTGTTTGAGGACCTAATATTAACAGACTCAAACAATATGTCATTTTTTGTATCTGGCTTCTTTGGCTTAACCTAATATTTTTTGAGGTTTAGCCATGCTGTTGTGTAGAAAGGTGGGTCATGACTTTTTATTGCTGACTAGTATTCCACTGATGAGTGTAGCACAATTTGTGTATCTCCATTGTCTTTAGTGATGAACATGTACATTGTTCCTGTGGTTATTATACATAAAATATTCTTGCATAAATTTTTTGGTGAACTTATTTACTCATTTGTCTTGAATTAATACACAAAAGTGGAATTGTTCTATCAAAGTACAGTCATGTGTTTAAACCTCCTATGAAAGTGCAAATTAATTTTGCAAAGTCCTCACCCTGTTTCACACTCCTAGTAATGACTCTTAATGTGTGAGGGCTTCAGTTGCTCTACTTCCTCACCGACACTTTGTATTGTCAGTCTGATTTATTTTAGCCATTGTAGTATGTGTGTCAGGATCCCAATTGATTTAATACTCATAAAAGCATGATCCTTAAATCTTTATACTACAGTGGAAAAAAAAAAAAAAAAGACTGTCCTCATTTATCATTCAATTGCCTGTGTGGCCCCAATGCTGTGGGGACCCTGGGGAGGGCTTTATGGATCAACCATCAATCCACAGTGTTCCTCAATAGCAATAGGATGTGTTACCCAGGTTTTGGTGAATTGAGAGGACAGCAAAGGGGCCTGAGAAATAAAATTATTTTGTTGTTTAAAAAAAGGGAAACATCTTGCATTTTAGAACAGATTTTTAAAACCGCATTTTTATAGCCTCCTAGAGAATGATCCTATGCTCAAATAGGTTTAGAAAATGCTACGCATTATTTCCCCTCCTTGGTGCTTACAAGGCACATTAGCCCATTTAAGCCTCAGCACAGCCCTGCAGTAGTAAGCATATTTACCTCCATTCAAGCCATTGTCTTCCAAATCTGTGTGTCTGACATTTTTTAAAAATCATCTATCAATATCCTTTCCACAAAATATATTTTGGGAAGTGTTGGTATAAAACACTGATGGCAATATTAAAGTCAGCTCTCTTGGTTTCATTCAGTCTAGCCATGTGTAAGCAAGGAGAGCTTGTGAAACAAATATATTTTGAGGAGATTAAAATTTGGGCAAAACTTGTCTGTTTTTTCTTATTTACCACAGGCCAACTGGACAGAGGCCAAACCTAATCCAATGCTTATTGAATTCCATTGCTTGTTATTGCTACTGAGTAAACATCAATTATTAGTGGTCCTTGAATACATGATAATGGTAATAATGACCATGATAATGCTGTGTTTTCAATTTTGCCATAAACCAAAACATCTCAGAGAAATCTTGAGACAGCCTGTAAAACCCAAACACAGCTGGGCTCTCTTGTCTCCACTGGGAATTTTTTCACCCTGAAACAAATAACGGTTGCTCCATAGAGAAAAGAAGGTTGTCTTGGGTCACTGAGAGATTATTGCTCAGCCATCATGTATCCAGACACAAATCCAACTGTCAGGATTTCCTGAAGTGTGCGTGCGATGCTTAACACCAGGGCTGCCTCTCAGCAGTGCCCATGGCTGGTTCCTTCGCTGACTTCCAGGTCTTCCACCATGAGATTCCACCAGATACATCTGCCACATTAGGCCACATATCCCCAGGGCCACCCCCCTTTAGTTCATTCATCTGTTCCCAGAGTAATTCCACAAGCATTTTGCCAGAAACAATTGTTTATCAGGCCCTGGACTAAGAAGGTGTTAGGCAACTATGCAGCACTGATAGATGCGACTCCTGTCTCCATAGAGCTTACTGTTTGCTGCACAGGCCACCTCATGTCAGCCCACCAGATAGAGTCACAGAGATGCTTTTGAGCTGGAAGGGCTTTCAGAAATCATCCAGTTGTTTCCCCATCTTACAGTTGAGAACACTGAGGATCAGAGCCATTCAGGGGTGGACCTAGGCTCATACTCATGAATGGTCGTGGTTCTTATCTTCTTAGACAGCGACATGCATCACTGTTGTCTAATATGCATTTTAGTTAAGGCTTCTCAATGAAACTACTTCAAGTCTTCAAATACTTCAACCCAAGCAGATATGTCTGTTTTACTCTGTTCTCTTCTCATTGCTTCCAGGATAAAACCCAAGCTTCTCAGCTGGTTGTACAGGGCTCACCAAACTGGCTCAGCCCTACTTCTCCAGCCTCATCTCCTGTTACAAGACTCTTTGCATGTGATGTCTCAGGTACTCTGGAACTTTCCAAAAACTTCCCTTTGTGTGTGTGTGTGCGTTTTTCTCTACTTCTTTACAGAGAAAGTGCTTGCCCTTCCTGAGAGGTCTTACTAAAATATTGCACTTTGTTTGTATGAAACATTCCTTGGCCACTTTCTACCTTATAGACAAAGCTCATCAAAGAACTGAGGTGCTCCAGTACTTTCTTCTCCCCAATTTTGTGGAATCTCTCCTGCTGCACTGTCATCCTTTTGCCAAGTTGAGAACATCTTAAGAGCAGGAATTTTCTCCTGTTCATCCCCATTCTGCCTTAAAAGGACTCATTTTCCATGCCCTGAGAAAATCACTCTCTGGTTTCCCTCCTGACTCACTGGGACTGCCAGTAAAGTGTATTTGCTGGATTACCTGCACCCAGCTTGGAGATGCTGGGGTGCTCCAGGGCTCAGCCTTCTCTCGGGGCACCGCTCAGGTGGTATCAGCAGGTGCCATGGCTATAAGTTGCTTCATATACAAATGACTTCCACTCTTGTGACTTCAGCCCTGACCTGTCCCCTGGAGTGTAGATTTATATATTCTGCCTTTAGCTCTACTGCAGTCTCTAATAGATGTCTCATGTTTATTCTGCATAAAGCAAAATTTTGTTTTTGTCCCACAAGCCACCTTTCTCAGAGTGTTTCCTATTTCAGTATAAACCACTGACTAACCCAAGTCAAAACCCTCGGACCCATTCTTTTTGCTGTTGTTGTTAACCCTCACCTGAGGGTATTTTTCCATTGGTTTTAGAGAGAGTGGAAGGGGGCAGGGAGAGAGAAGAGAGAGAGACCAATGGGTTGCCCGGGATCAAATCTGCAGCCCAAGTTTGTGCCCTTGATTGGAAATCGAACCCGTGATCCTTCAGTGGGAGGAATGATTCTCTAACCACTGAGCCACACTGGCCAGGACTCAGGTTCATTCTTCGGTTCAATCTTCACCCCTCTCTCTCACCCCCCCCCCCCACAATCTCTTCTCAGCTCTGAGTCCCTGTCTGTGTCCCTGTGTCTCAGCCCACACCCCACCCCGACCACGACAGCTCTTCCTCGCCCCCTTTCTGGCTCCCTTTGGCTCCCCTCGGTCCACTCGCTCCAGGTGCTGAGCCTTTTAATGTGTAAGTCAGATTATCCCCTTCTGCTCAGAACCCACTGATTGTGTCACACACCAGTTAGGTAGAAATCTGTTTCCACACAAGGCACAAGGTCGTACCTGACCCCACTGCCGGGCACACGTCCTGGCCTCACCCGCCCGCTGTCCCTGAGGCACCAGGAGCCACCCCTGCCCAGGCTGCGCCTGCTCTTCCCTTCGCTGGACTCCCTGCCTCAGCCCCTGCCCGGGGCAGCCGCCCTCCTGCAGGCCTCTGCCCCAGGCTCTGTGCGGGCCCTGGAGTCCTGCCCACCAAAAAGGGCTGGGTTGCCTCTTTAGTCTGGACCAGATGGAGAACGAAGGCTACCCATGTCCTGTCTGCTGGGATCCTTGCATGAAGCTGGTGGACATCACAGCCCTGCTGCAGAACCCTGGGGGTCAGGCTCTGGGGGTCAGGCCCTGGGGGTCAGGCCCTGGGTAGGGTGGGCACAAGGCAGAGCTGGGAGCAGGGGAGGGTCTGGGAGACGCAGAGGGCTGCAGAGATGCTCCCCGCTATGGTCAGGCCACAGGGAACAGGCAAATGCTTCCCCGCAGGGAATGCGGTGCCTGCGGGTTCCCCAGGGGCAAGGTAAACATCCTAGAGGGTATCAATGTCTTGTCCTATTACTACCCCCCCTCATTTTTAATGCAACCTGCTTTCACAGTCTGCTTCCCTGTCCCTGTCCCTTCATAGCTTTTAGGTTTTCCCTTCCCTTTCCCTGGCTGCCTCGCTGCTTTCTTTACTCTCTCTTTCCTGGATTCTCATTTCTTTGTTCAAAAAGCCCCCAAACAGGTAAAACAGGAGAAAAGATGCATGCAGCATCCCACTGAGAGCGGACTGAAGGAAAGAATTGCCAATTTTGAGGAGCCTTTCGCTTTCTATGGCAATGCTCTGTGCCTGCCCGTATCGAATCTTTAAAAGAAACACGACCATTAATAATGCATAGTTTGCTTTGTTCAGTTCCATTTTACCCTGATCCAAAGGGCCTGGAATGCAAGGCACAGGGGCTTGTTTATCCCGTGCTCCACAAACAAAGGGACGCTTGCTCCTACCCTGTCCCTAGGCGCCTCTTCTTGTGCCTGTTTTGTTTTCCAGTGGCTGCGTGGAACAGACTGAGGGATCTCAGAGGCGCAGGGGAGGGGGCTGGGAGAGATTAAGAGAAGAAGCATGTGCCTATAGCATAGCCCATGGACACAGGCAATAGCCAGGAAGGCCTGGGGGGGGGCTGGAGGGGGGAGCGAAGGAGGAGGTAGGGACATCTCTAACACTGTCAACCTCAGTTTGAGCTTCCTGAGCGCAGTGTCCCGGCTGTTGCCAGCTGGGCTCCCTGCAGGGGCCCTGCCTACCTGGCAAGGCCTTGGCTGTCTGCCAGGCTTCCAGAACTACCGATTCACTTTAACTCCCCCTGCTGTGGTCACTTTGGGCCCAAGGAAGTAGTAGTGCCAGTTGCCAGCTTTTCCCCCAAATCAAGAAGGTTCTCTCCATCAGGTATGTGTAGCTGCAAGAAGGGAAATGCCAGTTGGGTTTGTCTTGCCCAGCAGCCGGGGCTCCTGCACCCCCGTGAGCTGCTACTCACAGCACAACTGTAACAACTGGCTCTTTAACAAAAGGCGCTTCCCTCCTGTTTTCCGTGGCGCTCACGGTGTTGGGGATTTTGTAAAAAGTATGAAATAAACTTTGTTTCTTCACACAGTGTGAGTTCAAGTAAAAATTGATCTCGGTGTATTTCTTTTTCTTCTGTTTTTGACAGCAGAAGAAAAACAGGGATTTTTTTCCCCCCTCCGTATCCTGTGTTCTCTCCCTCCTGTCTCTTTCTGGATTGATGTCAGCGAAACCCTAATAATTCTCTAAGAAATCGGTTCCACATGAGGATGGGAGACACGAAGCTTAACAACACTCATGTCTTCAGTCAGCAGAAGGGAAGGACAAGGCTCCAGCATTTTCATTCGGAAGATTTCCAGTTTCCTGACAAGTAATTTAAACCCACTGTCGAGGGCATGGCTGTTCTAAGAGAGGATCCCAACCAAAGGCCAAATAATCTTGTTTCTATTTATTTATTTATTTTTAAAAAGCAGGGGCTGCAGGTACATCACCTACCTCTAGACAAATACCAGACCAGGCGACGTCCCACAGAGACAGAACGTGACGCCTGTAAGGTTCTGAGAGCCTTGGGTGTTTTCCTCTAGAAGAAACAAGGGAAGCTCTTAATTGGCTTAGGCTCAATTTCAAAGAACCTGTGCTTTGAGACTAAAACTCAAACCCTACAAAAAAATAAATTTTTACTGAAAATGACGCGCTCTCTCAGCAATTGCATGCTGTTCTTGCTTTTTTTTTAAAGTTATCTTGAGTGTTATCTAGACTCATTTTGAGTCTCCTTTGTGGCTTATCTGGATACCTCATTGTATCTAGGTTATTCTAATCCATTCCATTTCTTCCACTTCATTCCATCCTGCTCCATTCCCTGAACAAGCATACGTGGGGTGAGCATTCACTAGGCCCTGTCTCCGAGGGGCTCTCAATTAAGTGGGAGTGACGAGGGCCAGACCATTGATGTGATAACTGTCATAAGGAGGCCACAACATCGAACAGAATATTAATGCTTTAAGAGAGAAGTGCAAAGCACACACTCTGGGACTTGAGAGAAACAGCTATGGGTAGACTGCAAGGGCATCCGGACACAGATTTTTGCTCAGAAATCGAACCCATGAAGGTAGAGCTTTAGTCCAGGAGAGCATCACATTAGAACATGTTGACCAGCTGCCCTCAAGACAGCTCAGGGTGATGTTAGCCTCACGCATTCACCTTCCAGGACACGCTCACATGTGATTTTGAAATGACGTTGTGGCTCATGTCAGGTGGATATTTCAGAGAGAGGTTTGAAATAAGTGTGTTGAGAGACCGGTTAAGCCACGTGGCACAGTCCATGCCTTCTTTTATTGATTCCTTTTGCAGAATTTTACTGCTTTCTGATTCTGTGCCAGGTGCTGTGACAGGAACTAGAGGTAGGTAGAGTCATGAATACGGGAAGGCAGTTCCTGTCCCTAAGGAAGAAATGCCTTTTTAATGAAGACACACCTGAATGCTCTTGTTTAGCCTCGCTCCAGGACAGTGCCTCACCCACACCAGGGCCCGGCGGAGGGAAGGGGAGCCCGGCCTCCCCTCTCTCTCCAGGTTCTGTGAGGCAGGAACTATAGACACTAAAGGGTCTGCAGGGTGAAAGTTCATTGTAATCAGCTCTGGAGGATTTCAGAGCACGGTGGCAATATGCATCATGTATAAATGCGGGGTCTTTTTTTAGAGTAACATTTCTGAGAAATGTCCGATTTCTGGTAGATGCATTTTTTTTTACATTTTTTCTGAAAAGTCTTCCTAATGCTTCATGGTTCTTATTACTGGGGAAATAATTTTGCTTTTCCTGTGACCTCTGTCTTTCCCTCTTGAGCTATAAAGAGAGTAGGTTGAGACACAACTGGTTGGCACATGAAAACTCTGAATCTGCCAATCGGATATGCTCTCTTGTCAACACAGGCAGAGTGGTCCTAAACCAGATTCCGACAGAGCTTAAAGTCACTTAATGAGTTCAGAATTGTGGAAACAAAATCAGGGCAACGATCATGTGCTTTGATACACTCAGAATTTGTTAATATATGAAATCAAGCAAAACAAAGATTACAATTTAAAGCTCTACAATTCTGAGTCTCAGTATAATATGAAATGTTACCATGGCATTCTCAGATGGATATAGAAAATTAAACGATGCAGTATAGGAAAAGACAAAGAGAAAACCTGAATAGATTTCATAGAGGCTTATTGAACCTCCCATAATAATGCTATTATTCTTCCGATGATTACTATGCACTGGTATCTTATGCACACTGGTTCATTTAAGCCTGACAATGATACTGTGCGTGGGCTTCCTCAATAATCTCTCAAATCTCTTCTCACAAACTGTATTTCAAGCAAGCTAAACACTTGATTTCTCAGCTTTTCTTGGCACTGGGCATGGCCATGTGTGCTAAGAAGGCCTTCTCTTGAACAAAATGACATAATCCCCAGGGGAAAATAGCCCTTCCCTTTGCTCCTCTTATCTCTTTTTCTTATTTTGAAGGTGGGCATTATGGCCGGAAGAGCAGCAGCTATCTTGCAACAATAAGGTAAGAAGCGTGAGAAGGATGTGTGGAGGGCTGCCACCCTCTTCTGGGACTCAACACTTTTCTTACATGAAACAAATAATCTCTCTCCCTCTCTCTCTTTTGGTTAATTCTCACCTGAAGATATTTTTTTATTGGTTTTTAGAGAGAGTAGAAGGGAGGGAAGGGGAGAGGAAGAGAGAGAGAGAGAGAAATCTATATGAGAGAGACACATTGATCGGTTGCCTCCCACATGCGCCCCAACCAGGGCCTGGGATCAAACCTCTAACCTAGGTATGTGCCCTTGACCAGAAATTGAACCCACAACCCTCCAGTGTGCCAGCTGACACATTACCACTGAGCAACACTGGCTGAGGCAAATAATCTCTTTTTAAAACCACCAACTGGTTATCTTTTCCTTGCAACCAGACACTTCCACGTGCTCATTTATTCAGAAGGAAACTACTGAATTTCTCCTAGTTGCCTGGTATTGTTTCAGATATAGTAAACAAAATAGCCTCTGCTCAGCAACTTACATCCTAGAGTGGAGTCAACAGTCAACGTAAAGAAAATATTCAGAGTGTGTGTGTGAGTGTGAGTGTGAGATGGAGAGAATAAAGTAGGGTAGGGGGACAAGGAGTTCTGGGGAGGTGATGGGGACGTTGCTTTTTGATGGATGGCAGCCTGAAAGGGTGTCTATTTCAGGCCAGAAAGAAGTGTTGGAGTGAGCCATCGTGTTTCTGGAGGAAAAATTCTCTAAGCAAAAGAGCTTCCCAGTAGCCATACCCTGAAGGGGAGCATGCTTGGCCTGCTTACAGAACAGCAAGGAGCCCTTTCTAGCTCCGGTGGAATGAGGGACATAATGAGAGAAGATGAGGTCAGGGAACTAACCAAGCCGGGTGACCTAGGGTGTCCCAGGCCATCCATTGCGAAGCCTTTGATTCTTAGCCTCTCATTCTTTGAAACAACTACCAATATGGAGAAAATTACAATATTATTCCAAAAGGGCAGGCCAACCACTCTGTTGTCTTTCTTTCTCTCTCCCTTTCTCTCTCCCTTTCTCTCTCCCTTTCTCTCTCCCTTTCTTTCTTTCTTTCTTTCTTTCTTTCTTTCTTTCTTTCTTTCTTTCTTTCTTTCTTTCTTTCTTTCTTTCTTTCTTTCTTTCTTTCTTTCTTTCTTTCTTTCTTTCTTTCTTTCTTTCTTCCTTTCTTTCTTTCTTTCTTCTTCCTCCCTCCCTCCCTCCCTCCCTCCCTCCCTCCCTCCCTCCCTCCCTCCCTCCCTCCCTCCCTCCCTCCCTCCTTCTTTCCTTCCTTCCTTCCTTCCTTCCTTCCTTCCTTCCTTCCTTCCTTCCTTCCTTCCTTCCTTCCTTCCTTCCTTCCTTCCTTCCAAATACCTATGTGTGGTAGTACACACACATGAACAGATCACTTTGGAAATATGTTGACTAAGACTTTTCTTCTCTAATTCAGTGAAAGCTAAATGTGTGAACAGAAATTCATAGTTTTAGGGAATATGAGGTATTTTTTCTAAATATATAATCTTATTTTTTTATAGATTTTACTTTAACCTTCTACCCTAAGTAAAATTATAAAAGAGATACAAAAATATTTTTATTTTAATAATTCCATTTCAAGTCAAAATAAAAATATTGGCAGTGTTACTTCAACAATGTCTTAAAGTGACTACATTCTTCAGTGGTCGAGGGGAAATAAACTAGGAGGTTTTGCACACAGAGGTAACAACATAACTGAAATCCTAGACAGCAAGATCAAAGGCCACCAATCAGCTTATATATCTCTTTCTTTTGAACATCATAGCCTAGTATATATCCATAGGTGTCCATATTTTCCATCCCATTTTAAATGGATACAAACCATGCATTCATTTCATTCAAAGAACCACAAATCATGACACAAATTTTTGCCATAGAGCTTCAGGTTCAAAGTTTGTCTACTGAATTGAAAACAACAATATCTAATGATGCTGGCACCTATCCAGATTACTTGGCTATATTTATGCTCTACAAAGGAGGTTTGGATTTCCATTCTTAGTACTTCAGAAGGGAATCTGAAGAGGGTGTGGTATTTTAAAATTATTTGTACCATGATGCATTGAATTGCTCTATTGATAATGGGACTTCCTGCAGATTTGAATAGAAATGAAAATTCACATTTTGAGAAAATTTGATTGTTCCAAATATTAGAAAAAATGAAAGCCAGAAGAGGTGGGTATGCACTATGCGAATGGAGTTGAATTCAAATATGAGTATAATTCCTATGGAGATACTATTTTGGTCCTTCTGGGGTCTTTTTTTTTTTTTTTTTAATATATCTTTATTGATTTCAGAGAGAGGAAAGGAGAAGGAGAGAGAGAGAGAAACATCAATGATTAGAGAGTCCTTGATCGGCTGCAGCCCGCAACCCGGGCATGTGCCCTGACCGGGAATCGAACCCTGATCGCCTGGATCCTAGGTCGATGCTCAACCGCTGAGCCACGCCTGACCGGGCGCTTCTGGGGTCTTAAAAAAAAGCCAAGCTTTCAGAATTCTGTGAGTCTGCTCCCCTTGTGGGCGGCAGCACTCCTTGAAATTCAGCCAGGGCCTCCGTGTAGGGTTGGGCAGGTCAAGAGAAGGCAGGGCATGAACCAGAACTAAAGAAGGCTGCTAGAGGCTCAAGGTGGGGATGGGATGTCCCCAGGTGTAGGGTGATGCGGAAAGTATCCCTCTGTTGGGCACAATGGGTACAGGAATAGAAGCTACACCCAAGCAAAGAGCAAACGGGCAATCTGCAAAATCAGTTACAGTTCAGGTGACAGAGTGAATGGCAGGAGTAGGCCTGGCTGCGCATGAAGGTCATCCTGGCTCCCTCAGGAGAGCTGACATTGAAGGCTTTTCTGGGGCTAAGCTGTCTTGCCTCCATGCTTTGTCATAGTTACCCTTGCTTAGCCTGGCATGATACGACGATCCCCAAGAATAGAAGTCCACCAGTTGTCTATGGAGGAATTAACCAGCTCAAGCTGGAAAACCATTCACCTCACACAGATGAGATGAACATAATGATGGGACATTTCAGGTGAGGCTCATTAACTTCATGTTTAAAGGCTCAAACCCTGGAGCTTGAATGCTTGGGTTTGAATACTGTTCTGCCGTTACTGCTTGAGTGATCTTGGACACTTGGTGTAACTCCCTGTCCTTCTGCCTTCCTAACTAAGGAACTGGGATACTACAAGGACAACCTTACAGCACAGCAACTACTGGCTCTTATTCTCGAGGGCATGCTGCATGCAGGAAAAGCTCAGTGCATGTTAGCTTGCATCTTAACTGCCTGCAGCTAGCATCGAGGTAGACTCTGTCAACAGGCACCAACATTCAAAGACTAAACCAACATTCGAGGACAGTATTTTAACTCCTGGGATACCGAATGGAGATAAGAAGGCAGGGCCTTAGTTTCAGGGGATGAAAAGGACTGGAGTATATGTCTCTCCTCTCTCAGGCTTAAAGCCATGTTTGGAGAGGCAGTGAAAGTGAAAGTGAAAGTTGTGAATGGTGGAGCTAGAGTTGCTTAATGACCTCATTCATCAAACTGAGATTGAGTCAAGACACTGACGTAAAAGTCAAGTCTAAACATGGGACAATCAGGGGGTTAGGGGTTCAGGGAAATTAAGTGTCCTCATTAGACAGTACATTAAAGGTAGCAACCTATTTTGGTCTTATCATGACTTAACTCCCTCTCACCTGAGAGTGTTCAACTCCTGTAAAAAGTGATGTTTACCAGTGTTGCCTGGTTGTTTATGAGGGCTATCTCCAGAAAAATATTATTTGATAGGGCCGGAGTGGGGCCCAAAATGTATAATTTTATGAAAACCTGAGATCATCCAGCAATTTTGGAAATAGTATACAAAGAGGATAGGTAATCCCTGCACTTAACCATGGATCTAGGGATTTGTCTCCCATGCCAAATTCCAAAGGGGCCAAAGGATTTTAAAGAAATTAATCAAGTGCTCTTTTGGTCTTGTTGCTTAGTCGCTTTGCTAACTGTAGAGCCCCGTGGTTTTCCTTATCTAACTGACTCCAGGTCCCTGGTACCACAGTGCTGAGGCCTGTAGTCAGCATCATTTCTTCCTTACCTCCCGCTTTGGGGCCTCTCATTTGCCAAATGATCTTGATTCAGTCAAATCCCTGGTGCCTTCAGATTCATATCTGCCCAAGAAGCTGGAAGAAGACAGCTGGACAGTTGTGCACCCCAAGAGGCGTGGCTGTCATGACTGACTGTGGTAGAAGAGAGTAAAGTGCCACAAGGTTGTCCTAACTCCTCACAGGAGCCATGAGTCATGCTTCTCAGCATGAATTATCACTAATGATGGATTTCCTCCATAAGCATGATAATTTTAGAAATAGGCAATCTTTGTACATCAACAGAGTGGGCGAAGGAAGATACTGGACAGATGATTTTAACAAATTTCTAGTTTGTTGAGGGAAAGGCAAGGGGAGAGAAGACTCTTATTTGGTTATAACTTGAAGATATACAAACAATTTCAGAAGAATCTGTTTCTGAGTCATGTTTCTATGTGAAATTTAAGAAGTAAAAACAAAACAAAACAAAACAAAAATCTAAGAGAGACGGTGTGGAACACATTTGCACTATTAAATGACACTGTAGAAGCTTATGCAGAAAAAAGAACAGATGTTCAAATAAGAGTAACAGACTTACCTTCTTCCTACCATCTCCCCATGGTAATGTGTGATGAACACTCTCATGGAAGGCTACAGGTGATTTCACGAAGCATCTACCACCTTTTACCCCCTGCCCCTTGCTGAGCTAAAACCCAAAGTTTTTCTAACCCCCTTGAACTACTTGCTCCTTAATAACAGTCTCACCTGTTCTGTCAGCTTCACAGGCTCTGAAGTAGATAAGACAAATGTTCCAAAAAATTGCTCCATCAAGTTACACCCTGTGGGGACCATGGCAGTTATCAACAGGTAGCTGTGAAACAATGGTCTAGGAACAAACCTGGCTCCTTTTAAGTCTCTTTTCCAAATCTAAAGCCAAGTCACAAACCCCAGAGACAAACTCAATACCTGGTTGATAAATGTCCTTTCCTGCATCCCATAATAAGTCTTGCATGATCCCAGAATGCCTTGCTTTACTGACGTGGAGGTGGACTTCAGTGGGCCCCCAGCGCTCCTACAAGGGAAAGAGCAGCCAACCTGCACCCTGATTGGTTAACCCAGCAACTTCCATGTTCCAAGGAATAAAAGCCCCAAGCCCCCCATCTGGGCGCAGGACCTGGACCCCATCTCAGGGCCCTCTCCCTCCGCAGAGCCTCAGGAACCTGCCTTTGCTTTTAGCAGTGTCCCTGGTCTAAATTCTTTCACATCAGGAGACAAGGGCCCGAGCTCCTCAGCGACAGCTCCTCTCCACTCATCTGATTTGGAGATGTCTTTACTTCCCATTTCTTTCTTTCTGGTAAATTTCCATTACTCAGACCCTCTTCCTCGCCCGGCCCTTATTTCAACAGTCAACAGTCTCACCAGCCACAACCACGGTGCCTCTCCTCCCTCTGACCTTCCTCCGGGTTCCTGCTCCCCTGCCGCCGTCCCCTTGGGTGGCCAGCCTTTCCCTTCCTGCCCTCCTCCTGCTTCTCTCCTGCTCCCGCTCTCCCCTGGCCCTGCCTCGTCGCTTCCCTCAGAGCACAGGGGGCTGACAGAATGGGGACACCGAATACAGTTACAATAATGCCAGCAGCTCAGAGGAGAAAAATGAAAAGGGGAAAATGGAAAAAAAGGGAAGTTTTAATTAGATATCATGCCACTGACTCACACTTACTATGCAAATTCTTAGCCCTTCCATTGTTAAGTGAAATGAGAGTTTTATTTAAATGTAAAAGTGGCTGGGAGATGAAGAAGGGTAATTAAGTAGCACTGAAATGTAAACCCGTGTTTCACAAGGCCTGTGCTATCATGTGAAAGCGCAAGGACCTGCTGGGTGGAGGGGGTTGTGAGCCTTGGGTTAATATCGCTCTTGCAGGATGATGATGGTGGTGATGATGATGGTGGTGATGATGATGATGGTCATTTCTTCATGTATGTGTGGTGGACTCTGGTTCAAAAGTGCTTTACTCCCCTCATCCTGTTTGACACTCACAGCGATATTCCAAGCAACGCAGGGCTGATCGACCAGCTCCCTTGTGACCATGAGACCTAGAGGCTCAAAAATCGTAGTGTCGCGCTCCAGGTCGCTTCGCTGTGAGTAGTGGGGTCCCCTGGAGCTCTCTCTCTTTCCCACAGCCAGCCTCGGGGTCTCGGCGCTAATGACAGAGGTTTGACTACACGGGCACCGTGAAGAACCTGAGCTTTGAAAAGTAACTTTTGTACTTCCATTTGCTGATGGCATTTAATTGTGACTTTGGGGGATAAGCCTGGTGGCAGAAAAATTGCTACCCTACCTCAAAGGTTCTCCTCTGTGCCATTAGTAGTGCTTTGAACCAACATAGTACTTGACAAACTATAATTCACAGCCTTTCCCTGCAGTAGTAATTGCCATTACTTTCACTGGGATGTATTGATCATCTGTGTTTTGTCAGGGAATGTGTATTTTCTTATCTCCACTGTTGCATATAGTGCTTTAATTATAAGAACACAGTCCTATTAGCAAATAGAATCTAACAATGCAGTAAACAGATAAAATGTGTCTGAAATGAACTCCAAGGATATAAAGATGGGTCGGTATTATAAGTGTAAATAGTTCTAGAAATCCTAAAAAAGAATGAAATAATAAAAATTAAACATTTATTATCTCTCGATAAGTGAGATCTCTTTGAAATAGAAGCTAGCATCATACTTACCAGAAAAACCGCTAGAGGCAATATGAGAGCAGAAATAACACAAAGACTGTCAGTTATCATTATTACGGTTCAACATGTTTTAGAATATTCTAGCCCGTGTAATGAGCTAGGAAATAACTAAAAGGAATACATAAAGAAGAAGACAAAAATCATTTTTTTAAAATTGATGAGATTTTCTACCTCAATAACCCAAAGATCATACATATTTTACCTTGTTTAGAATAATGAAGACTATACAGATGTGTTGAATATCTTTTAAAACAACCTAGTATATTAAAAATATAAAGGTATCTTTTATGTACCCTTTTAAGAACAAAAAGAGATATATGCTTCAAAACTGTATCAATGTCTTAAAAAATTGAAAACTAGAAGACTATTAAACTAGAAGACTCAAATGCATTTTCTTTATCTTCTTACTAAAATAACGTACAAAAATTTAGAGTAAAAGATACTCATATTTTTAGGAAAGCTGAGATTGAGGAATAATCTATTTCCCAAAATGAACCAGAACTGATACTACTTAACAAAGAAATGAGTTGGGTTGAGTAGACAGATATTTTTTAATTATAGCTAACTTATCACTATGAAACAAAGATTACAAAGGAGTCAGAAAGGGCATACACACCCCATTACTATCTTTATCTTTACTTAGATAATAAGTCTTCAACCACCAGAAGACTGAGCAGCCATTAGTAATACAAGAGTTAACTAGATGAAAGGATGCATTAGTTAGTTATCTAGTGATCAGTAACAAGTTACCTTAAACTTGGTGTCTTAAACAATAAATATGTACCATCACACACCACTTCTGTAAGTCAGGAATTTAAGAACTGCTTAGCTGGGTGATTCTAGCTCAGGGTTGCTCATGAGGGTGCAGCTAAGATGTCATTTGGGGCTACCATCTTCTAAGGGTTGCCTGAGGCTGGAGGATTCGTTGACTTCTGACTCAGATTCACGATTATTTATTTTCTGCTAGAGATGTTATTATCAACAGTACTGTCCTTTCAACAAACTGAACTATTTTCTGAACTACAAAAATTAGCATTAGCCCAGCATACCTTTGAAAATGCTACAAGTTTATCCTAAATGCAGGTCTCCATCCCAAACACAAGCACATGCACACTGGAATTAATAATCACAACCATCAGCCAAACAAGGGCAGCCTCTGCTCTCATCAAACGAGACTCTGCCAATCTTCCAAAACAAAAATAAAACACCATGCAGGAGGTGTGAATTATTACTAGATGAGAGCTACTAAATTTTTATTAAACTACTCATGGGGTCTTAAGTCTTCATCTAAAAACAAAACAATATCCCCTTTGCCTGTGTGTGGCACAGATAAATAGTAATGTACTCTTAAGGAGCACAGAGCCAGCACAGAGGGATATTCAGTACGTTTTCCCTTTCTTGCTGTCACATAGCACTTGTTTAGATTTGTGAGCACTGAGGAAAAAACAGGATTCCTAAAGTTTTCCTTCTAACACCTTGTTGGAACTGGTCCAACTACCATGCCGGCCTCCGCTGAGAGGCGTGGTCGGGATCTTTACTGTTTGTGTAGCTCCCTCTTCACACTGGCACACACCTTTGCACAAAGCAAGCACTCAGTAGTTATTTATTAGATTCATGACTTTGGTAATAATGTAAGTGACATTTGTGCTAATAATCTAAGATCCAGTCTCTTATTTTAAGAGCCTTGTGCCCAATAGAGACAGAGGGACAAAGGGTGTTCTTGGTGACCATGTGCTTGACTAGCTTTCCTTTGTATTAATTTCCTTCCTGAATGTTGAAGAAAACACTCCCTTGGACTCTAAAGAGTCGCTTCACAGATAAGGTGTTATTTCCCA
Source organism: Miniopterus natalensis (assembly GCF_054644295.1). NCBI lineage: Eukaryota > Metazoa > Chordata > Mammalia > Chiroptera > Miniopteridae > Miniopterus > Miniopterus natalensis. Next base: position 6,085,797 of record NC_142100.1, on the reverse strand, counting down.
TGAGTTTTTTAATAAAGATAAAGATACACATTTGAGCAAAGATAGGATGAAAGATTGTTTCAAGAAAATGCCTAAGATGAGGGTTTGGATGTGTATAGTCCTCCTAACCCACAGTTTCGCTTTCCGCGGTTTTACTTATCCGTGGTTAACCAAGGCCTGACAATATTAAATGGAAAAATTCCAGAGATAAACAATTCTTAAGTTTTCAATTGCACACTGCTCTGTGCAGAGGGATAAAATCTGTGCTGCCCCGCTTGGTCCAGAGCCTCCACACCGTGCACACTCCTGCCCAGAAGCCCCTCTACACCCCAGGGCTCGGCTCGGCCGCCTGAGGCCCCCAGGGCTTCTGCTGGAGCAGCGCTGCTTTTCCTGAGCAACGGCCCGAAGCGCGGGGGGGTGCGGGCCGTGAGACCTCGCCAGAGAAGCCGCAGTGAAAAAGCGAAAGCTCCTGCAAGCGGAAAGGTGAAAGTCCTCAACTTCAGAAGGTGTTGTTCCAGTCGCACCCACCAGAGGAAGGGCGAGTGCAGCACAGGACAGTTTTGAGGGAACAAGGGAGAGACAGAGGGGTGACATTCACGTAACTTTTATTCTCGTTCATTGTTATAATGGTTCTGTTGATTGCTGTTCATCCCTTACTGTGCATACTCTATAAATTATACTTTACCAAAGGCATTATGTATGGGAAAAACACAGTACATATAAGATTCAGGGCTGTCCACAGTTTCAGGCACCCACTGGGGGTCTCGGGATGTATCCCCCGTGGGTAACCAGGACTGCTCTACACCAAAAAAGAGACTGAAGAATTTAATGGCCTGGTGAGAGAGAGATGGGGGGGGGAGGTGAGTGATATGAAGGAGAGAGAATGGAAGGCCAGCATGTGTATAATTAAGATTTCTCAGAGCAAACTACACAGAGCCGGTAATCAAGTATTTAATAGATGCTTCCTTGCACTGAAGAAGGGCTTGTGTGCATTGTAATGAGATCACCACACGTTAGAAGTCAGTTAGGAGAGACACGTCTACACCCCTGGGCAGAGTTTTAAACACAAAGATAAAGAAAGGAATCTCTTCGTACCTGCAAGCAGAAAGCAAACTACTCATAAAGTTGTAAAAATCAGGAAATAAGGCCCTCGAGTGCCCTCCTTTTTCACTGACTGCCACACAGAAGGGAGTGGTCACTCCAGAAGCTTTGAGAATAATGACCAAGATCTTCGTGTTTTATACTCGGGAAAAGTGCCCATGGCATCTGGAGGCAACAGAAGACCTTGAGCGACGGTGTCTGAGGTTTCCTACTGCGGTTCCAGCAGCGACCACAGCTCTTGCTGCGAAACAGGTTGTAATAAATATGTATCACATTAAAGGAAAAACGATCCAAGAATCAGAAAATATAGCACTCACACGTCTCTTTGGTAAATTCTTGAAATAGATTCCAACTTAGAGACGAGAAAAGGGAAGCGCTAACGAATGGCACCTACGAAGAATTCGCGACAGGCCTGGCGGGGAGGTGGCTCAAAGGGAGCAGGCAGAGGCACTGTTATCCATCTGACAATCGGGCGGAAGGAACGCCCAGATGCATCGATATGTAATCCGGGATCACAGATTAAAATGCGGGCCTGACGTGCAAGGTGAGCGCGGAGGCGGGAGCGAGCAGGGAGGCCCGGCGATTCCTGCCGCAGACAGGAGCGCGGGTGAGCTCGCTCACCCAGCTGGCGTAATTAGCCTCACGGAGATCACGCACACTCCTGGGAACCGAAATGCAAGACCAGCATGAGGAAAACGCGACATAGTCATTTCCAGCGCTGGACAGGGTCAAAGCAAAGCAAACGGGCTTCCGATCGCACACGGTATACAACACGGAGACGGCGGGACAGAACAAAGGCGGGCGGCGAGAAGATGACAAGGGCCAAACACGCCAGTTTAATAACACCCTCCAGTGGGTAAGCCCCCATTAAAAAAGGGGCTCAGATCCCACTAAAAAGAGAAAAGGAAACGATATATTTCTGTTTTGTCTACAAAAGGTACGCCTAAATTAGAACAACACAAGAATTTCTTTTAAAGTTGGGCAAATGTCTTTTTAGCATTAACAAAATCAAAGCGGGAAATACAGTTCTCAGGTCAGATAAAAAATAAAAGACTAAAAACATTACATTGTAAAGAAGTCATTTATACTGATAAAAAACAATTCATAGTGAAGCTTTCATTATTTTTAAACTTTACGCATGAAATATAGATAAAGCAAACTGTATTAGAAATGCATCAAAACACTATTAAAATCTATTATTATTCACTTTTGGTTTCATCAACTTTGAGGAAACAAATGATGTAGTATGGCTTCCACATCAGAATAATAGAATTCTCTATCTGTGTGGCTATATATGTATAATATCTGTCCTATACTTTGTTAGTATTTATGAAGTGTTTTATACTATGTGTGTGTGTAAACATTTATACATACTAATTACAAATACATTTTATATATTTTATATAGCACCTACTGTTCTCACCTCATACATTAACATAAATACTTATAAATTTGACTGCCATGAAATATTTATCAAAATGGATCATATAAATTTCCAAAATTAATTCAAGATCAACAATAATATGTTAATAAAAATTGCCAAAGAACCACTCACAAATTAGGCCTGGACCTAAATAAGTTAAAATGCAATTTTTATCAAACTCTTAAGGAACATAAATTCTTTATTCTATTTAAAATGATCCAGAGTGCTTGGTGTTGGGAGAGGGTGTTCGGAGGAGTAGAGGGAGTGAGCAAAAAAGAAGAAAAGAAAGAGAGAGCGAGAGAACTCACGAACATGGACAACAGTGAGGCGATTGTGTGGAGGGGGTAGGTGGGAGAGACCATAAAGGGGCTAAATGATGATGGAAAAAATAAAATAAAGTAAAATAAAAGAAAAAAGAAAAATTCAAATAGCAAAAAAAGATAAAATGAAATAAAATGATCCAGGCTACAAGGGATGAAAATTCTACCAATTCATTTAGCTATGGTAATATAAACAGTACTTAGGAACAAGTTTCTTGACTATGTGGTAACCTACAGACACCCCCACTTTACTGTCAATGGTGAAACAATAAACAAAATACTAACAAATGGAATATTTCAACATTACAATACATAATGTCATTGTTTAAATACTCATTGATCAAAGAAAATACATATAATTCTATAATTTGTCAAAAAAGATACTTTGATAAAACCTGTCCTTGTGTGAACTAAACATTTCTATGGAAATAGAAAGAGAGGCTCCCTTATCTTTAACATGATAAAGCAGCTCTCTCAAGCCAGCATCGTACCTAATAGGAGAACACTAGAAATATTTCTATACAAAGATAAAAAAGACACAGATCCCTCGAACCATTACTATTATTAAATATTGCTTTGAAATACCAGCACCACCAATTATATTCAAACTCTTTCTGAAAATAATTTAGGGAGAAACATTTTCCAACTAACTTCATAAGGACCAGGTTACCTTGAAAACCAAACCCAGACAACATCGTTACAGACCAACAGCCCTCATGAGCACAGATGCAAAATCCTTAACAGAACACTACCAAGTTCAACCCAGGTCCATACAAAAAATGATAGGAGGCTACGATCACATGAGGTTTATTCCAAGAATGCAATTTTAGCATTAAAGTATTAAAATATAATTTAGTATAATTTATTTGATGATAATCTCAGTGATGCAAACCAGACAGTTGAAAAACTGCAGCATCCTTCGCAGGCAATGCGAAGGAAAAACCCCACAAAAACAACAACACAGAATGAATAAAACTTTTGTAGGCTAGAAAAAGAAAAGAAAATCTTTAATCTGATAAAGGCCATCTGTGAAAAACTTACAGATGGCATTATTCTTAATGGCAGAAAGCAAAATGATTTTCTTCTAATCAAGAATAAGATTGGAGGTCAGCTGTCATTATTTACACTTAAGGTTATGTTGGTGGAGAACTTAGCTAGAACAATAAGGTAAGAAAAAAAAGTGAGGCATACCGAATGGTTAACAAAAAAGCAAAATGGCTTTTATTCACAGAAGACTATCAATCCTGAAAAAAATCTTAACTAATCTAAAATATATTAGAACTAATAAGTAAATTTAGCACTGTCAAGAATGCAAGTTCAATAAAAAAAAAAACCACATATTTTATTTCTATATGTTTTCAATGATCAATTGAGAGTTTAAAAATGCCCTGAAACTATACATTGAAAGCTACAAAACATTGTTGAAATATTAAATAAGGTCTAAATAAATGGAAGAATTTATTTTCTGGTTTGGAAAATCAATATTGTTGAGAGTTCTTATTCTCAAATTGATATATAATTTCAGTGTATTTTTAGTCAAAATCCCAATAAGCCTTTTTTTTTTTTTTTTTTGTAGATGTCAAACTGATTCTAAAATTATATAAAAATACAAAGAATACAGATTGATCAATATCTTGAAAAAGAACACATTTTGGTGACTTACATTGTCTGATTTTAAGACTTACTATGAAGCTACAGTTATCAAAATGGTATGGTACAGCATACAGATAGACATAGAGATTAACAGGACAAATAGAGTCCAGAAAGAGGTCCAAATAATGGTCAATTGATTTTGACATAGAAGCCAATTCATTAGGAAAAGAATAGTATTTTCAACAGACGGTGTTGTATTAATAGAATAGTCATATAGAAAAAATAAATCTCATATTTTGAGACTCTTACCATGCACATGAATTAACTCATGGATATTATGCCTAAACAAACAAACAAAAAAACTAAAGTTCTAAAACTGCTATAATAAAACATAGAAGACAACACTTGTAACCTTGAGTTACATCCTATTTTTTATATAAAACCTAGAAAACTAGAACTATAAAATAAAATACTACTAAATCAGACTTCACCAAAATGAAAAGCTTAGGCTTTTTGAGAAGCACCATTAAGAAAATGGGGAGGGAGGCCACAGGCTGAGAGAACGTATCCTCAGTGCATACACACGACATAGGATCTGTATCTAGAATATATTAATAGCTATTACAACACAATATTTAGAAGAGAAATAACTCAATTAAGAATAGTTGGAAATTTCAACCAACACTTCACAAAAGAAGATATATGAATTGCCACAAAGCACAGGAAAAGCTTCTCAATAAAAATGCAACTTAAAACCAGGATGTGGTTTTCCCAATATCCTGATTAGAAGAGAGAACATTTAAAAGACTGGACACCATATGCTAGCAAGCATGTAATGATTGCATGATACTGAATGAAATGGAAAATGACGATCACTTTGAAAAACTGTAAACAGTTTCTTGTAAAGTTAAATATGAACTTATTCCAGCCCTGTGCATTTACCCAAGAGACAGGAAAATGTACGCCCATGAGAAAATCTGTATATCACTGTTCATAGTAGCTTTTTCATAATGGTCAAAAAGTAGAAACAATCAAATGTCTATCAACTGGCAAAGGAGGAAACAAATGTGGGTATGTTCATATTCCACTCAGCAATAAATAGGAAAGAACCGCATGGTGTCCCGAGTGAAACGCAGAAGCTGAGTGGAAGAAGCCAGAAAAAAAGAAGTACGAATTCTAAGATTATACAAATTTTGTATTTTTTCCAGAATATAAAAATATATATGTGTGCGTATAAAAAAAGCTTAATATATATAGTAAGAGAAAACAGATCTGTGTTTGACTCAAATTGGGAGTTAGGATAAGGGTTGGTGTGAAAACAAGGAACCTTGCTGACCTGATGGCACAGCAACGCACTAATGGGCTCCACCTTAGGGTGCATGGTTTAAAGATGTGGAAATTTGTGGAAACTCGCCAATAATGGATGGACCTTGAGGGCATCACGCTAAGTAAAATAAATCAGAGGAGAGAGACAAATACTCTATGATCTCACTTATATGTGGAATCTAAAAAAAATTAAAAAATCCAAACTGATAGAAAAGAATTTCAGATTTGTGTGTGCCAGAGGCAGGGGTGAAGGGTGGGGAGGTTGGGTTGGAGTAGTCAAAGGCACAAACTTCCAGTTGTAAGATAAGTAAGTCCCGGGGATGTGATGTGCAACACCACAACTACAGTCAGCACTGCGGTGCGGTGTAGTTGACAGTCGCTAAGAGAGTAGAGCCTAAAATATTTTATTACAGGGGAAAATGTATCTTTGTAGCTGTGAGCGGGGATGGATGTTCACTAAACTGACCGTGGTAATCGCTGGGCAGCATGTGCCTATCAAGTGGTTACGCTGTACACCTTAAGCTCACAGTGTTGTATGTCAACCACGGGAAATAAAATTGGAAGGAATAAAACTCAACCGATTACACTTAAAATGGCACATTTTATTTTATGTAAATTATGACCACACAAAAATTCCTTTTCTAGAAAGCCTGTGTTCTCACCTTCTATTCCTGTTTACGGTTCGTGATTTGCTCCCCACTTCCTCCTTAAACTTCATCTCACACCCGTTTCACAGGGATAAAAATGTGTATGACAAAGTAGGGGTGTTTTCTTGGTTCCTAGGTTGTATCGTGATCAAGCTAATCCCTAGAGCTGCAGATAAAGGCCTTAAGGAGCTAAGCTGATTTACCTGAGAAAGCTAAGAAAGCTACTGCTGAGGAAGACCAGATCGGGTTCAGGTGAGAGAGCAGGGATGTGGAGCACCTAGAGTTTTCTTGGAGTGAAAGACGGAGAAAAGGCTGGTAAGAAGCATTGTCTGCTATTTACTATCTGTTAGATAGAATGACGGGGCCACTTTGAAAGATTGTAGTAAAGAGCTAGCCTTCCTTGAAACACTTGTTTTCTCTATGCGGTCAAACCCGCCTCCTTGGACTACAGTGTTTTAGTTGGCCCAGCTAAGAGCGGCCCAACAATTTTATGGAGGTTACGACAACTTCGCACTGTGTGCCCAGCATCACCACACGGCTTACAGAGCCAACTGCGCGGTGCTGTCTCATGCCCACGTCTCTCCTCTTGCTCGCTCAGCAGCCCGGGGTATTACTCTTCTCCACCTCGCTCGTATTGCTCTGTTTCCTTGGACTAACTTCTAAGAGCCCTGTTTGCCTCTTTCAGGAAGCCATCCGTGATTCTCCACATTTCCCAGTCGAGGGTAGATGGCACAATGCTTTGAGTGTATTAGCAGGGCACCCACCACACTGGGTTCTAACTTTATGTTTTATACCCATGTCTCTCACTAAATGTGACTTCACTGAGCAAAAGCATGAGTTACCTTTTAAACTCCACTGTCAAACCCAGTAGCCGCCACATACTAGGCACTCACTTCTTTCCTGAATGATTGAACGAGTCCATGAATAAATAAATGATTGAAGGAATGCTGTTTTCAGCTGCAATCAATTTAACCAGTCTAGGCCTCTGTTTCTCTCTATATAAAATGTGTATGCTAGTCCCTGTATTTTATTTTATGTCATTTATTTTTCTGTCTGCATTTTGACAGAAGACCTTTGTGCAAACCAAATGAGATTAAGTAAAAGTGGCAAGTCAGAAAATTTAAGGGACGGTTTTGGTGATAACGATGATGACAGTGTCATTTCAGTGTTTTATTCCATGAAACTTGTAATCAAAGCATGCAAACCATCAGAAGTCCAGAGTCTGTCAAGAATGGAAGGCTCAGCAGTTACCAAGGATCAGAGACAGCCACTGGGAGCTCTGATGAGACCAAGTTTGAAGGATCAATAGCTCTTAAGAATGAAGGTAGGAGAAGTGCAGGTGCACAGATCAGGGGACCCGAGGCAGCAACACCAGGAGACAGGGATGCGCAGGCCGGCCAGGTGCCTCAGCCCAGGGGCTGCCTCTCTGTCCTCCTTGCTGACTGCTGCTGGGAACTACAAGGCCTAGGCTCTCAGGAGTGTAATTTCAGCTGGAGGCGACACCTGAGGCTTCTAGGTACACGACACCTTAGGCACAACCAGAGGTGCTGGGAATACAGGAGATTCTTAAACTATGACTCAAAGTGCTATGGCCAAGCTGCCTTCCCTCTAACAGTACTCACGCCCTCTGGACACGAACTGTGGCCAAAAGGATATCTGCAGTGTTGTGGGAAGTTTGGAACCGAGTCAGGAATAAAAATAAAAGCAGGGTGCTGGGGAGGGGAGAGAGTAAGAGGTGGGTTGGTTTACAGCCTGGCCCAAGAAGACAAAGGTTCGGATGCCTTGCCCTGCGGTGGTGCAGAGCTCCCTGCAGCCCATGACACTCTGAAGAAATGGCTCGTTTCTTCATTAGTGGTGCTGGCAACATCCTTACTGCCCATAAGGGAGACAAACCCTGTCACTGCAGATGTAATTACTGCATCCGGTTCCAACCGTGCAAGGACAAATCAGCACAGGCTCAGCGGAGCCGGAGGAGGCCCTGGAGAGCCCAGATGAGAGCATTTGTGGATGGCGATGGTGTGCAGAGTGGAGGTGAGCTGAGCAAAGCTGGTGGGGGGAGGGAAAGAATTAGGAAAGAGGAGTTCTGAATGTAGCCTTCACTTTACATTTCTCTTAGGAGCAAAATCTCCAGCGTATCATTAAAAACAAACTATTTCCAGCTCTCCAAGGGATTCTTCTCACCAAACAGTGGCTCTAGAGTGGAGAAACTGTTGATAGTAAATGAAAAGACAGGGCGGGGGGGGGGAAGAAACACATAAAGAAAAGGCAGAAAGGACCTCAGCGATTGCCTCCTCTGAATAATGAGGCTTGCGGGAGGGAAATGGAGGGGGCCCTGGGCGGGTGCTCCCCTGGGAGGGGGAACTTCCCCATCTGCTCACTCCACTCCAGCTCCTGCTTGTGTGGGGGTCAGTCACAGCCTCCGGCTGCAGAGCCCAGGTTCAGTGACAGTCACCTATTTTTGCTTCTGAGCCCAGTTCCCCTGGCTCCTGCTCACGTCCAGTGGGGGTCACTCAGAGGCTGGGACGTTCGTGAAACAGAAGGGCGCCACTCCAGCAGCTGCCTGGACCTTTCTCCTTCCCCCCCTCGGAATCTCCCATGGAGAGAGGAGCTCATCCAGCAGGGTCTCCACCTCTAAACGGAGGAGGAGGGAAACCCCCCCGCCCCGTTCTAGAGTCATATCTTGGCATCTGTCCTGTTGGACTAGAATCCAGCACAGCTGGGGGTCTGAGGAGGGGACAGAAAGCAAGGAGCCTGCAGAGACCGAGATAGCATCACGGTGTCACACAGACAAATTCATAATGGTAAGATGCTAAAATCACTCATTTAATTTGTCCAGACTGAATTGTATGCGATGAGGCCAATCATCCCAACTCTTGGTGGGCACCCCCTTCATTAAGTCAATGAGCCCCCAGCACAGTCGCAGAGTTTCCACAGAACACGGTTGGGCGGGAATTGAACTCCTTCCAGATCAGGGATCACCGACGTCTTAAGACCTAGGCTGGTGGAAGCCTCACTCTTGTGTTAAAACGTGGTACAAGCAAAGCCTTGGCGCTAAGAGCTCCTGGTGCTCAGTTAGGCGAGGGTGTATTAGGAGAGATGGAAGAAAAGGGAAGGAAAGCACTTTAGAGACGAGGCTGCAGGCTCCTGCGGCCTCCCGGCAGAGATCAGGCTTCGGTGCCTTCTGCAAACAGCCTCAGTCTACACACCAGGGCTCCCCTTTGCCATCCAGGGGGCACTTCCTGCACCTGGGGACTAAGCTGGGCACATCTCCAATGCCTTCCCCCTCCTCCTCTGGCTCCCAGAAGACAGGTGTAGAGGCACAAATAAGCTTGTATTCATCAGTAGGTACTTTTCCATCAACTTTAAATTTCAGGGAATTAATTGTGTCCGTGCTGGAGAAGATCACAAATGTGTAAGCCCTGTATCTATTCTCAAATGGCCTAAGTACAGGAGGGGACAGGTTACCTCTGGCCAGAGCAGAGCACACCATCTCAAAGAAAATGTAGTGAATTAGTGAGTCAATTAATTAAGACAAACCACGTGTTTGCTCTCAGAGTAGGAGAGTTCAAGGGGAGCAGAGGCTCGGTCTATGTTACTCTTGGCTGTATCCTCAACACCGCCATCGTGAGGCGCTCTTGACACACCTGGTGGTCACCTGAGCGAATGCAGCACACTTGCATGTAAGGGAGGTGGCAATTACCTCCGTCATTTGCTGCATAACTCAAAGCTAGGGATTGTGTCTTTCTTGGCCTGATTCTAGCTGCTTTAGATGTGGAATCCCCTCCGCAAGCCACCCAAAGCTCCTTCAGCAACCCCCAGAATCTTCTCCAACCCATGGTGGAGATGGTAGCTTTGAAAAGGACCCATGACAGCCCCTACCTGTCTCATTCATATAGGAAAGAGGTGGCCCCGACCCCACTGCAGCAATGCTATGCTCGCAGGTGTCTTCCAGTCCTGCTCTGCTTACAGCAAGAACTATGCCCTCTTTAGCTTTGTTACATACTACCTTACACATCACATGGTCAGTTTAATCAGAGCTACTTGGGCTGCAAGTGACAGCAACCCAATTAAAATAGGTTGTGCAAGAAAAGGTGATTTATAGGAACTTTTGTCCTAGAGATATAGAGGTTTGTTAGAAAGAAGTGGAAATGACTGTGAAAAAGGTAATACCAAGGGCTGCAGGTGCACACATATGGCCCTAAAGGTCTTTTTTTTTCTTTTTTCTTTTTTAATGTTTTTATTGATTTTAGAGACAGAGGAAGGGAGAGGGAGAGAGAGAGTAACATCAATGACAGAGAAACATGAATTGGCTGCCTCCCGCATGCCCCCTACTGAGGATCAAACCCACCAACTGGGGCATATGCCCTGACCTGGAATCCAAGTGGCGACCTCTCTGTCCATGGGACAATGCCCAACCACTGAGCCATACCAGCCAGGGCTGGCCCTAAAGGTCTTTCAAATCTACTGTCAAGGGTGCTCCTCTGTCCAGGCAGTAGGGGGAAAGAAATTTCTCTTAGGTTCCTTCAATATCTGGCCAGATAAAGGAGCTCAGTGTTTGAATTAAAGCACATCATCTCCAGAGGTGGTGCAGTATGTTTGCATGTTTGTATGGATCCAGGCTGCTTATTATTTTCTATAGAAGCCTATAATTTTTGTTCAGCAGTGAGAGTCACCATGGACCCACTGCTGAGGACAATTAGATCTATAGTACTTGTAAAGCTTGTCTCAATTTTATCAGTGTCCAACCGATTTCAATAGCATGATTTGATGCAGGAATTGCATTGAGAAGGCCCTATGGCGGACGCAGGCAGTGCTGGATGCCTTCCCAGTTCTCATTTTACTTTTGAGTTAGTTGGGCTTTTCACTTGCTATGATATATGCTAATATCCATTCTTATGTTATAATCTCAAAAGTATTTGGAATAGATACTGTCAAATTACATTCTCCAGCCCTGCATAAGAGAATCATATTATCAGTAACTCTTTTCTGGTTCATAGATAGAGAAATTGAGACAGAGGCTTAGTGATTTGCCAGATTTACATAGAGAATGAGTCGATCAGAAAGGAAATGTTCCTAGTCAGACCCAGACACAAGAACATCTCATTTCCAAGCCCTCTAACTCGCAATTTTCTTTGTACTTTCTGGTGCTCTTAGAATAAAGACCATCTTCTTTAAGGGGCTCTGTGTGAGCTGGCCCTGACTTGCCCACCTCAGCATTGTCTTTCCTGCTACTGCAGATGCAAAGCACGGTTCTTTTGGTTTTGAAGAAACACACCCCCTCTCACCTCAGGGCATTTGCACTCACTGGTTCCCTTGCCTGGAAGATTTCCACACAACCCAGCCCCAATACACATCCTTACCCCTGCCCCTCGTTAACTTTCTCTTCATCTTCCTACGTCAGCTCAAGGGTCTATCACAGGAAAGACTTACCCTGGATTAGCTCACACCTCCCTGTTGCCCATCAGAGCAGTTACTGCACTTTGAAATTACATATTCTTGCATATTCTTGATGATCTGATTAATCACTATCTCCCTGGTTAGACTATATAGGCTCCATAAGGACAAAAGTCATGTCTATTTTGCATGCTATTGTTGCTATGGGGCAAACAAATATTTTAAATAAATGAATAAATCAGTGGAAAAGGCATACATACAGAGATAGCCTTTCAACAGACATCAGGCAGCATGTCCAAGTCCAGTGTTACAACTGAGTTAGTTGGGCTTTTCACTTGGCATTATGCTTATTAATATTCATTCTTATGTATACAATCTAAAAAGCCCAGTGAAGAAGCCAAGTGTAATTCAATGCAAGCCTAATTTCCAGCTGCCCCATTTCTCAGGTACATAGCTTCCCCGTGTGAGGACTGTAATAGTGTTCAGCATGGTCACAACCAAAACCACGCCTCCAGACATATTTGTTTGCTCTATGGTGAGTTATTGGGCCTGGACACTTAAGAAGAGAGCCCTAGGGAATTATTATCTAGTTCTTAGAAAAGAAGAGAGAAATACTAGCAAGGCGTCATGAACCCATTCTTCTTAGTGTCACAAAGGAAGAGTCTCCACTTTGGAGCCAAGGTCAGGATCATCAGCTACACAGTGATGTTGGCTGCCTGTATCCTTCTGCCAGGATAACTTGGTCCACCCTCCCTTTGCTCACACAGAAGAATTTCAGCCTCCCAAGGAGGAGATTCTCAGGAATTTATGACTCAATCAACTCACACAAAAGGAGCATAAATGGGATTAGTTTTAATATTGTTAAGTTGCAAAAATACAGGCATATGTGCATGCCAAAGCGAAAATGTACGCAAGCAAAGGGGGGAAACATATGGGTACCCATATGGCAAAGAGCACATTGCTAGACCTTCATACACTTCTCGTTTACAACAAGAATCAAAGTTAGTGAACATAAATTTGCTTTGCAAAAATGCGAGGGAAACAGCTTGTTTGCCCATAACTATTCTACTGAGCAAGATGTGTGTAACCTTGATTTCTCATCTCAGACACCTCTTTCTCACACTCTGGGGATTAATTAGGCTCTAAACACAACTTCAGATTAGAAACAAGGATCCCGGCTGCTTGGGAGAGACAAAGAAGCAGTAGCAGGACTGGATGATGCAGCAGGTCAACTAATGGGCAGTTCCTATTAGTGGCTGGGAACTTGTACCTGGGATGGCTCAGAAAAGAAATGAGGTTGGTAGGTCTCAGCGGGTTTATTTTAATTGAAGCAGAGAAACAACAGGGACCCACAGCAGACAATAGCAAGAATGTGGTTTTCATTTGGAGGCTGTGCTTTTCTTCGAAAAATTCTGGGTGGTAGCTAGAAAATCTCTAGACATAGGAAGGCAAGTGTGGAGTTCAGGAGAATATTATAAGAGCAGGGGTGATACTCAAAGCTAGTGAGCACCCTTGGGTGCCCCAGATAACAAGCAGAAGTTGATAAAATATATCATTCCGTATGGTACCTGTTCCAGCTTCAAGCCATGGGGGCCATCTTTGTACAGTATAAAGAGCTTTAGGCTTGAAAAACAAGAAGTAGGTTCCTTTCATGGGTCTACAACTTCGCTTAGCTCTGAGTCATTCATCATTAGTTAACTTTTCCTAGCGTGTCTCCTTACATCTGAAACAGGCAGACAGACTATCCCTTCTCTGACCTAGTTTAGAGAGTTGCTGTAATCTCACTTGAAATGATGCATGTGAAAATATTTTGTAAATAATAAATTCCCACATAAGCATATTATGAGTGGAAAACTAAGGTTTGTTTTACTTATCACTCCTATTTTTTAAGTTTCTATTTTTTAATAATTACTGATTCACAAGGAGTTGCAAAAATAGTAGAGAGAGGCCCCATGTACTCATCCCCAGCTCCCCCAGTGGTGGCATCTTATAGAACTAAAGCACATGATCAAAACCAGGTAACTGAGATGAGCACAATGCAGTGAATTGCATTAGAGAGCTCGCTTGGATTTTACTAGCTTTTGCATCACACATACAGATTCATATAACTATAAAACACTCACGATGTGGAATTATTCCATTACTAGAAGACAACTCCCTCCTGCTGCCAGTTCTCCTCCCCTGCCCCACCCTGTGGCAAACACTGACCTGCTGTGCATCTTTAGAATTTTCCATTTTGAGAATGTTATAAAAGTGGAATCATACACTATACACCCTTTTGAGACTGACACTTTTTAAAGCATTTTTTTAATCTTTGCCTGAGGGTATTTTTTTCATTGCTTCTCAGTGAAAGTAGAGGGAGGGAGAGAGAGGGAGAGAGAGACATCGATGTGAGAGACACATTGATTCCTAAAGGACCCTGACCTGGGCCGGGGGTGGAGCCTGCAACCGAAGTATGTACCCTTGGCCAGAATCAAACCCCAGACCCTTCAGTCCGAGGGACTACACTCTAACTACTGAGCAAAACCAGGGACAAGAATGACACTTTTCATTAAGTATAATGCCCTAAAATCCATCTAAGTTTGAGCATATTGATAGCTCATTTCTTTCTATCGCTAAGGAACACTTCGTGGTGTGAATGCGCCAGCTTGCTTCCCCGCTCCCCCATTGAAGGACATCTGGGTGGCTTCCAAACGTAGCTATTACACATAAAACTGCTATGTCATTCAGGTTTCTTAGGTGGACCAGGTAGACACTAAATCACTGATGAATGAATGACCCAAGACTGTCAAGAAATAAGAAACAAAGACAGAGGTAGGAATAGGTAGAATCATAGGCATGCTAATTTGAAAGCATAATAATCCTCATTAGCACTTTTCTCTCAGGGCCGCTGGGGCATTTAACCAGTTAAAACATGAGAACTTTGCAACAGCGTTTGACACAGAGTAAAGACCCATCACGATACTCTCACAACCGTCTCTAAGCTCACCCCACGCTGCAAGGATTCTGGGGAGAGACTGAAACACGTGGCACAGCAGCAGTTTAGAGAGAACTGCTGGCATGTTAAAAGTGTCCGGCACTCTCACACGCCTTCCATTCACTTTTTCTTTCTTTCTTTCTTTCTTTCTTTCTTTCTTTCTTTCTTTCTTTCTTTCTTTCTTTCTTTCTTTCTTTCTTTCTTTCTTTCTTTCTTTCTTTCTTTCTTTCTTTCTTTCTTTCTTTCAATATATCTTTATTGATTTCAGAGAGAGGAAAGGAGAGGGAGACAGAGATAGAAACATCAATGATGAGAGTCATTGATCGGCTGCAGCCCACAACCCGGGCATGTGCCCTGATCGGGAATCGAACCCCGATCACCTGGATCCCAGGTCAATGCTCAACCACTGAGCCACGCCAGGACCGGGCCACTTTTTCTTTATACCCTTAAAAGAACCTGATGAAATTGGCATAGATAGTCCCATTTTGCAGCCTGGGAGACTGAGAATTGCAGAGATAAACTGATTTTTCTAAAGCTATTCAGATTGGTAGCTGCTAGGGTCAGAGTTCAGTCCCAGCTCTGCAAGGATCTGAAGTCTGTGGCCTCTCTGAGGCAACACTACCAGCCAGAGGAAACTGATGCCCACACCCGAGTCCAGGCCAAGCTTCTTTCACTTGGACTCTTAAGGATCTGGCAGTTTCCTCTAAGACTTTCTTCTCGGGAATGTCTTACATGTAAAATAAGGGATATAATAGAGACAGTCCTGGACCCATGCACTTTGTGATCTAAACATCTAGCACCCTGAAGAGAAGATAGAAAGACCTGCTCAACCAGGTCAGAATTATGAGTAGTGACCTGACCAGTATTTGCAATCTTAACTCACGTGGGTCTCATTCACCCAGTAGCTTTCACCCAGTAGCTACTTATATCTAAAACAAAATAAAACATTATTTCCCCCCAAACAGCCGTCATCTGCGCCATTTATCCCATTCTTAAAATCGCCTGCCCTTGCCTCAGAGAACGTTCTCTCCCACCACTAGGTTCTCATTCAGGATAAATCAAGCTGGTTCTATAAATCCTCACTCACAGCAAATTAGAAGAAAACAATCAGAAGAAATGTGGCTGCTGAAAGGCAGGCACACTGACATTAGGAAGAATTGTCAATAGTCTGAATGGAGAGAAGGAAGGAAGAGAGGAACCGTAAATGCAAACACACACAAGAACTGAAATAGTATTTTAGGGCCACATTCCTCATTATCGCAGCCCCCAAATGCTGCGATACAAACAAGTTACAGGAGTGATGTTTGTATTGCGTTGTAAAGACGAGGCTGAATGGCACTCCCTGTACTCGAGGAAAGAGTGGAGAATGTAATGCATTTTTTAAATACTTCCATTAAAAATGACTCACGTCAGTGCATAAAGGAGTCAGCTTCGGTTACCTGGAAAATTCGCTTCCATGAAATAACTCATTTACTTTCTCCCTCCGGTATCACTGAATGTGAGTAGGTTGTAAGAGCAGCACACTCACAGGTGAATAGCTGTCATCTTACTATCTCCATGGAGAGGAAACAGAAAAGAAGAATTTTTTATTTTCCCCAAAGACCGTCCAAATATGTCACTGGAAGTGGGGCCAGGCGTGTAAGGCACTGTCGTGGGTGACGATGGCATCCTGAGAGGGAAGGCCACCCTCCTCAGAACACAAGAGCCTGTACTGTCCCCTCGGCCACACCCGCCTTTGCAATTGTCACATTTCCCGTGGTTTTACATTAATGATTCCCAGTGGATGCTGGCCCAGGGCCCCTCCTTCTGTCCCTCAGTAAAGGAAAAGAAATTATCCTTGGGACACCCCTGTTTCACAGTTGTTTTCCAAACACATCGGCCACTCCCCAGCCCACTTTGCCTGCCTGTGCTGGGACCTGCCCCCCCTTTTCCCTGGAACCACTTTGCGGCTGTGGCCTGTGAGTCCCTCCTGCTTCTAAAACTGCAGTCACTCAGTGTAGGTTTCCATGTGTGCGACGCTGTCAATCAAGTGTCATATTTTTAGCAAATTCATATAAATTAATGTTTGTTTTATAAAAAAACCATTATCTGCTACTGAAAATAAATTCAGCGTAACTCTTTATATCTAAAGCTAAAGAATAAATACACAGTCAGATGCTCAGTGCTTTGCATGTCAATAGCAATCCTCAGAATGTATGTTTGCATAGCACTTTTCTTTGAGATGTTTACAATACTTCACAGTCCTGATCCTGAAAAAAGTCCCGGCTTCCCCCAGAGGTGAGGCAGGTGTCCCCTGGGAGTGTCCTGTTTCTGGGAACCCTGCATATTTGTCCACATTGCAAAGGACACTGGAGGTCAGGAGGTCTCCAGCTGCAGATCCATCTACAGATCAGAAATGCTCAGAGGTCTTTACATGCACATTTGGAATCCTGGTAATTTTTCAAAACTTTCACCCTACTTTCATAAGAAAGGCTTGCTCTTGGTTTGTTTTTAAGTGAAAATGAGCCTAAAGACCAAACGTTGCTTCAAAAAGGCTTCCGGGAAAATGGCAATGATGGGAATATTTAAACATGGAAATCGGCAAATGCTACCAGGGACCGAGCCCCAATCAGTTTTAAACATTTACTGGTATTCTATTACCTAAAACCTTACCTTTTAAAAATACCTATCGTTTTAGGTATTAACCATATTTGTGTATTTTGAGCTGCATTTTTCCCCTTTACTATGTCTATTTACCTTTTACATTTCAGAGATTCCTCATAGTTTCTGATCCACAGAAGCTTACAGTTACTATGCTCAAATGTGATAATGAGTTTATTAAGTCACTGAGACAGCAAAGGGGGCCACATGCTAAACCCAACTGACAGCTCAGGGGAGGCCTGCATGGTGGCCTTACAAACTCAGAGACCTAAAGGAAGCCCCCAGGATGGTTTGAAATGAAAACTGTCTAACTAAAAGCCAGTCATAGCGGGAGGTCATGTCCTAGGCCAGTGTCCTCCTTGACAAAGGTCAGCCTTTACCCTAACTGGGCCTGTCTATTGTCTTTTTGCATCGAAGATAACATACCTATGGAATGTCCGAGTAATTTTCCTTTTCCCGGACCCCTGAGGACACAACCTCCTGCCGGAGCAGGAGACCCCAGAGCCCCACGTTAATTCTCCCTCATACGTCTCTATGAGCTGCGTTCATTGTCAATTCCCTGTACCCACCGACGTAAAAGAAGAATGTGTCTCTCTGTTTTACCCCTTCTCCGGCCTCCCTAATCTACACCAATGTATTTCATGTAATCCCTTTGATTTGATGTATAAAATAAGGGGTAAAGCTGCCATTTTCCAGAGCATTTTCTCAATCCATTGAGATTTTGCTTCCCCACAACTGTCATCAGTTTGGTTAAAATAAATTCACAAATAGAATTTCTCTGCAGGTTTGGATGTTTTTTATGTTGCCAGTCTTTAGTCTTTACCTCTTTTCTCTCTTAAAATTTTAATTTTAAGTTCTTTATGTTTTAATTTAGCTTTAGCCTTTACCTCTTTTCTATAATTTCTAGGGACTGGAGATGTGTGCTTGGTCTGTCTTTTTAAACCACCTAAATAATGTGTTACTATTATTTTTAATCTTTAATAATCTGATCATTAAAATACTCTTTTTCTAAATAAAACTTTGTTTATTCATTTCTGTTATGTAGATCCCCAAACTTGAACAACAGGTTTCAACTGTTTCATTAGCATTTTGGGAACACAGATTTCCAGTGAGCTAAATTCTCTGAAGTAATCCAGCTGGAATGTCGAAGGAAATGTCATCGCAACTTTTTATTTCTGGTTCTTGCTGAACTGACCAGCACGCTGTTCCAAAAATGCTGTTGAATGTTCAAGTTTTATTGGCTGCTCTTCTAAACGTTTAAAACAGCTTTCCTAAGTCAGCGTCAGGTGAGGAGCAGCCTCTCAAATAAATATTAGTTGTCACAGCAGATGCTGCTTTTAAACTTGCAACCCTTCAGGTTCCAGTGCTTTTCAAACATGGGAAACAATGCTTTGAGCTTAAGTGCTTCAGTGTCATTAGTGTGTGTGTGTTGGGGGGGGGGGGGGGGCAACAGGGAAAATGAAAGACAGCAAGGTGAAGGCCAGGGCTCTGGAAAACAAAAGACAACTGAAAGTAGAGCCCAGCCTGGGAGATTTAAAGAGGAGGAACAATTTAGATTTCGGATTTTCTGATCTTTTTTTAAGGTTGCATTGCAACTATTACACTGTAGTACCACTATAAATATTGTTAAAAACACGTAAAAAATGTCAAAGTGCTTTTCAAGAGACTTCTAGGCTGAGGAAACTATGTATTTAGGATCAAATAAATGCATTCTGGGATTTTAAGCCTTTATAAAAACATCTCACTTTACCAAATATGTACAGATTGGTCTGAAGGTTAGACGTATTTTTGCATATAATGTAAAGCCACAATTCTCCCTGACTTTGAGCAGAATTCCCATGGGGCTTATGTCTTTGGGAACACACACTATTGCAGTGTTCATATTAAAGCTGAGCTTGGTGATGTTCCTTGTGTGCACTTTAATATTCTCGTTAATGCCACTTCATAATATTGACATTTAGGGTTCCAATATATGAGGGCTTTACACCAAAGGATGTTTGGTGGCTTTATTAGCATTTCCTCCCTTATAACAAGGCAGGGCTGAAATATGTTTTCTTCATATGAATGGAGGGAATGGAATAGCCGAAGCTTAAACGATGCTCCTAGTAACAGATCCAGTCTCTCACTTGGTAAGTGCTGCTCACATAATTTTTGTTTTAAATTAGGGGGGCAATTTCAAGTCATCTAGATCTACATTAATTTACATCACACACAGGCATGCTCCACATTCCCCTCTTCATTGGGCTTCATGTTCAGATTTCCTAATGCCTGAGAGAGCACTTGTTTCTTATATAATTTCTGGAATTAATCACTGTTCCTGCTAACAGTGTAAATATATCAAGTGGCTCTGTGTCCATCTCTTCAAGTTCACCTTGGAGTAAGTTTTAGTTCCAAGGGGATAGATCAGGCTCTTGTCCTTTTGGTTCCCTGCTTATGAAGTTGAAGGTGAGCGTAAGTGATGTTTTGGTACCGATCATGCAGGCCAAGCACAGGGATGCCCTGGAGGCCTCACCCTTTCGCTCACCCTTCCTTTACTCGAGCGGGTTATATATGAACGGGTCAAACACATGTGGCTCTGGGGAAATGTCCCGAAAGTACTGAGCAGGAAGGTCCTTTTTCTCTTGGATACACAACGACATCAGCGCTTCCAATGGACACTGCAGCGCTCTCTCCTCTACTTCAGGAAGGACAAACACCAACTAACCCTCACAACCTTGACCCTGAGAAATTAGTTTCTTTGTTGGAAGTTGCTCTTAAGGCGCCTCTCTTCATCATAGTTGGGAACACAGAAGCCTGCTAAGGTCATAAAAGGGACTGAAATCATAATTTGGTAAAGTTTTTCTGTAGCTCTTCCCTTTGGGAAGGAATGCTCAGTGACAGATGCGCTCGGCCTTGGCTTTGACATTCCCCTGGTATAAAGCAGCCCTGTTTTCTGATTCCCGAGGTTCCGATGTGCAGCAGAATCGCGTCTGCAATATACTAACTCCAAGGACTCTCCACAGGCACATGCCTTACCCTTGACAGACAGGTGTCTCCACGTCACAGTTGGCTCTGGCCTGCCAATAGCAAGACACAGCAGGGTCACGCTGCTCCCCTCGTTCACAGTGATGTCTGAGGAGATATTCATGATCTGTGGAGGGACTGTGAAGAAACAGACAAGGGAATAAATACATGAGAATGATTCTTTGCACACGGAAGAAGGTGTCAGCCTATAAATATTTATGTAGTTGCTTTAAAATGAGTATTTTCTCAATAATAATTTCTTGATTTGCCAAAGATTAGGCCACTGACACAACATTTATGTCTCGTAGCAGGACACAGGTGTATGGGGGGAGGGGGGAGAAGCGCAGGAACTCGAGTCAAGGACATCAATGCTTGCTGATTGAAGGGAGAAACCAAAAGGAAACTACTTACAAGGTTTCCTGAGAGTCCCTGTCTATCCACGTGCTCGTTTATTTTAGAGGAACTGCTGACTTAAGCAAATAGTCATGAGTTGCCCCCAGTGAAGCCCCTTGTTCAATAAAGCCAGCCACACTAACTAGCTACCATTCCCTGAACTTTCCAGACGTTTTCATGCTCTCTGACCCTGCACCTATTATCCCGCCCTGCGATTCTTTTCTTGCACATTTCTTTACCTGAAAATCCCGTCTCCTTCCTTAAAACATATCCTTTAAAACACAGAAAAGCTGTCTCAGACTTGCGTCATCAGAGTTAGCAATGCATTGTCCCTGCTACTATTGCTACTCTAATATTGAATTATAAAGCACGGACTTAATGGCATCATGTCCAGTGGCTAGGAGAAGGGCTCTAGAGCTCAACTCCTCACCTGTTGACTAGTTTGGGGCAAGGTAAACCGCCTTCCCCCCTTCAAGCTTTGGTTTCCCCACTTGAGAAATACAGATGATAGTAGTAGCTAAACTAACTATGTTGTGAGGTTTGGACAAAACAGTGGCTTAGCAGAGTGCCTCATAGGAAAGGAGCACTCAGTAAAAAGCTACTGAGAGGCCAAGAGAGACAAAGATGAAGATGGCAGTAATAGCGTCTTTCTCAATAAACTGTTGAACTCTCATGGGCCGGGGCCACGTCCCTTTACCTTTAGCATCGCAAAGGCTGACATGATCCTTGTCCCACTTCCAGGCCCAATTCTCTTAATTCATTTCAAAACTCAGCATTGGAAAATACCCTGATCCCCCTCAACTCTAATTTCTTATCGCCAATGTCCTGGTTGAGTTTCTCACCAAATTTCACATGAACAATGGCAATAGCCCCCCACCTGGAATCTCCCACCTGTTCTCTTTCCAATTTTGGCTCCCTCCAGCCTATCCGCTGCATGTGCCCAGAGGCACCTTTTCAGGCAATAATCCACTCAAACTGCTCCCCTACCTGCTCCTTGAGCTCTCCGTTGCCCACCAAGCTTAACACCCAACCTCTTTCTCAGGGCCTACCTAAGCCCCTGAAGTCCAACCCCCAACCCCCCGACAAACCTCGACTCCAGGGCCGGCCCTCACTAGCAGCGCCCTACAGACACAGGGCTCGGCTACCCCTGGAGCACGGCAAAGCTCAAGCCCTTCCACAGCTTTGCTTCTCCTCGCCATCTCTTCATTTTCTACCTGAGAAGGTACGACTCAACTTTCAAGGGTCCTCCAAGGTCACCTCTCCTCAGACCCTGAAAAGAGAGCCTGCCATCTCTCCGGCTGCATTTTGTGCCAACCTCCGCACAGGGGGGACTGGGTTACAGCTGCTCTGTGTGCCCGCCTCTCCCTGGAGAAGGGGGTGCTGGAGTAAGGATGGGGCTTCACAGGCCCTGTTTCCTCCGGCTCTGGCACAAGGCTGACAGGGGTACATGCCTGACTCTCCTTTGAAAGAAAGATGCAAAGCACACATTGAACAAATCCAAAAACTGAGGGGTGGGGGGCAAAGATCTTAATGGAGGATTTCAGATGCCCACAACTTTCTACTCACTTTGCTTTCAGATTCTCCAAATAAAAGGAAGGGAAACAGAGAGAGGAGGCTCCAAGCTTACAGCTGTGCCGATGTACTCAAACTGCCAGCTTAATTATGAATTATTAATCACGTACAGGTAGAGAGTGCTAGTGAATTCCTAACCAGCCGAGCCAGTGGCAAGGAAAATTATGGCCGAGGCTTGACTCTGAGGACGGTGCAGCCTGGAGTTTTATGCCGCAGGGCCTCAGAGGTAAGTCTTTCCAAGGAGAAGCCATAAGTAACATGCAGAACATTTGAGTTCTCAAGGGAATCCACATTGGAAAATAAATAAAAATTACCGCCCCTTATAAATCTGCCATGTTTTAGATTATTTCTGCAGTAGAATTTGCCCTAGAATTTCATTGCACATATTTTATCCATATACACACTGGGGGGAAAAAAACTGGTGCACATTCTAACCGCACTGCATCCCCTAGGGAAAACGGCACTGCCTATTTTTCAGAATTTCTGAGCTTGTTAAAAAAATAGTTTTGAGCTTAGAAATGCCAATACTTCTTTTCACTTTTATAAAGCAACAACTTCAGTGCGCCTTCACAGCATCCTCAGAGTGATGTCTGCTTCGGCTGGATGTGTCAGGCCATCTGAAGTTCTCTTTCCCTAGAACCCAGAGTCTCCTCCCTCAGGAAGAATGACTCGGGGGGTGTTGTCGGGTTGGGGGGGCTCATTTAGTATATTTCTGCTAAGCCACCCAGGGACAGATCTCTCCACACGCCCCCCATTCAGAGTCTTCAGGTCTCTACAGTTACACTGTTCCAGCTGGTAGTTGGAGGGTCCTGGATTAAAGGGAATTTGTTAAAATTCCAGGGAGATTCAGCAAGGGTTCTTCATTCCCCTTCTTGTTGTAATGTCACCATTAGAAGAGGGTTTCCTGGAGTGAAATTGCGGAGGGGACTCCAACATCTCCGCCAAGACCCAGGCAGACTTTCTGTCCCCTCTGCGAGTCTGTCCTGCTCACTGTCATTTACTCAGGGGAGAAAAGACACAAGGCGTGGGTCGTCAGTAAAAATACAGCACAAAAAGTGACTTGAGAGAAAGGCAATTATCATATTTTATTATTAAAATGTAATACATAATAATACGTGTTATTTATTAGTATATAACTTGATTGGTCTCAAAAATAATGCACAAGCATTATCTCATGGATTTTCTATGAATTATGAGATAAATAGAACAAACATTCTCACTATTAAGTACATGACTTTCTAACCACTTTGCAGAAACTAATAGAGAATAATACTGAATGTAAACTGTAACTGAAAAATTATTTTTTAAAAAATATATCTTTATTGATTTCAGAGAGAGGAAGGGAGAGGGAGAGGGAGAGAAACATCAATGATGAGAGTCATTGATCAGCTGCCTCCTGCACGCCCCCGACTGGGGATCGAGCCCGCAACCCGGGCCTGTGCCCTGACCGGGAATCGAACCCTGATCGCCTGGATCCTAGGTCGATGCTCAACCACTGAGCTACACTGGCTGGGCTAAAAATAAATTAAAAAAAAAAACACACAGAAAGCTAAAACAAGAGAAAGGTTAAGTAAATTGCAGCAAATCACACGGTTAACAGACGGCAGAGCTCTTCCCATTCTGTTGCGCTGCCTCTTGGTTTAGCCTCTGTCAGCGCCCCCAACACAGCATCTTACCCGCCTATGTTTCCTCCTCTGGCAGTGTCCTCCCTGCGCATGTGCCCCCAGCACGGACCCAAGGGGACGTGAACGGAGCCCTCTCACCCCAGCTGCTCCCCAGGGGCCTGCCCGCCCAGCCCGCCGGTCCCCCTTAGTCTTCCTCTCCCCCCCCCCCGAGCTGTTCTCTTGGCAAATTGGCTTGCTAAGGGAGACCTCCAGTCTTTTAATTTAATTTTAAATATCAAATGAGTTTGGAAATACTATTATGATCCTTCATTTTCATGATAACATTTTGAAGAACGGAGTGCTTGGAAATGACTTTTGTTTTCTTTTTAAATTTTATTAAATTTATACGGGTGATATTGGTTAATAGACTTATATAGGTTTCACGTGTACACTGTATAGTCCATCAACGGTATATCGCATTGTGTGTTTACCACCCAAAGTCAGACCTTTCTCTGTCACCATGTGTTTGGCCCCCTGTGCCCTCTATTACCCCCTCCCTCCTTCCCTCTGGGAGCCACCCTACTGTTGTTTGTGTCTATGAGCCTGTGTTCGTTTGTTTATCTTGTTTGTTCATTTATTGCTCTCAGTTTTATACCCCACATATGAATGAAATCACGTGGTTCTTGGCTTTTTCCACCTGACTGATTTTGCTTAGCATGATGTTCTCAGGAGGCATCTCTGCAGTTGCCGGGTGGCAGGATTTCACCCTTCCTGTGGCTGAGCAGTGATCCATCGGGTGGATGCACCAGGGCTCCTTTACACAGGCGCCTACCGAGGGACCCCGCAGCGGTTTCCAGGTCTTGGGAAATACAGATCAAAACTACAATGAGATGCCACCTCCCACCTGTTAGAAAGGGTGTTATCACCAAGACGGGTGATAACTGGTGTTGGAGAGGTTGTGGGGAAAAGGAGCCCTCAGTCACTGCTGGTGGGAATGAAAACTGGTACAGTCACCATGGAAAACAGTCTGGAGGTTCCTCCAAAAGTCAAGACTAGAGCTACCATATGACCCAGCAGCCCATTTTGTGAGTATCTACCTGAAAAATTTGAAAACATCTACTTGCAAAGAAATACGCACCCTTATGTTCATTGCAGCATTCTTCATGGAAATGACTTTAAATGCCTGTACATTTTTTTTTTTATTTATTTTAAATATGTCTTTATTGATTTCAGAGAGAGGAAAGGAGGAGAGAGAGAGAGATAGAAACATCAATGATGAGAGTCATTGATCGGCTGTCCCCTGCACGCCTTCTGCTGGGGACCGAGCCCGCAACCGGAGCGTATGCCCTGACGGGGAATCGAACCACAGTCTCCTGGATCCTAGGCCAATGCTCAACCACTGAGCCACGCTGGCCAGGCAACCTGTCTATATTTTGATAGGAAAACTTTGTTAATTTTCAAATACTTGTGGTAAATATATACATACATATATACAAATATATACAAATATATATATATATATATACACACACACACAGATTATATATATATATATATACAGATAAGCAAAAAATGCTTAAGAATCATCCATGGAATACCAAAATTACTCTAAGAAAGTGGTAATACCCACAAGAATCTAACTAAAGGACTACAAAGAGTACAGTGTTTTTAGTCATATCTGCAGACACCTGGGACCTTCCCCGCCTCCCCCTGCCCTTGCTGTTAGTGCAAGCATCTGGTTACCTTTACATTGATGCTGGTGGTTACAACAGGGCCTTCACATCACTGTGCAGATGTTCAGGGAACATCTGCAACTACTTCCACTTGTGGTCATTTCAGACAGACGGATGGATAGATACAGGCATTTAAGCATAGACATAAGCATAGTATAATATTGCCTGTCTCTCTACACGCGCGTGCACAGAAAGCAATACAAACAATATTTATCAGATTGCAATCCAGTCCTTTGAGGAAGAGGCAGGTTTCCAAAGGTACCTTTGGGCTCTGGGTTTCCTGAGGTAGTTACATATTCTCCCTCTACCCTCAGCATGGCCAGCTGCTCTTAAACATTCCAGTATGTCTTGATCCTGTCCCTCCCTCTCCAATTTCATGGCCATTGGCTTAGTTGAGAAGCGTATCTTCTCTTGCTTGGAATTTACAAAAGTCTCTTTATTTCTAGATCTGCCACCAGTTTATCATTCAAACCCTGTAGTCCTGCCACAGTTACCTCTTACATATCTTACTTCTACCTAACACCCCAACATCTACCCCTTGTTAAGACTCTGAAATCTAAGCCATCCACAGCTGGCCATAGCCTAACTGCTTGCCCTTCTCTAACAAGGAGCCCACATAGCCTTCTGGGGCTACTTCAGTCTCTCACCTCTGTGCCTTTACACAGAGTTTGGAAAATACTTTTCTAGTTTTGTGCCATAAAAACCACTCACCCCTCAACACACAACTCAACTATGCACTCCTTTATGATGCCTTACTTTCTCTCCTGCTTCCAAAGCATTCTTGTTTATGTCTACATCATACCATTTATCTTTGCAACGGAATATTCCATGGAAGAGATCACTCTATGTCTCCTTGTGTTCCTATCATACAACACGAAGCCTTGCAAATGGTACCTCCCACCTCAAAGGTAACGTATGAATGCATAGGTTTTAAAATTAGGTACCTTATAATTTGTCAACAGTTTTCCATCCTAGAAATTTGACATTTGCCCTTTCCTTTCCCTTAAATATTCTTCACTCTGTTTTTTACTTAAGTTTTTTTCTTTCTGGGCTTTGTGATTTTATATGTATTTGTGTGGTCATTTGTTTAAAGTCTCTCTGACTCTAAACTATATACTTTTTAAACCACTATATTCTCAATACGTACTTAGAAATATGCTTGGTACATAATAGGTGCTTAATAAAATGTGTTGAATGGTTAAATGCCTACCATATACACTGTGTTAAACATGCTATTATATACTTGTGAGAGAACAAACCTGAGTTAGAAAGGTTTTTCTAAAGGTGAAATATTTCTGTGTGTAAAGGTATTTGGGGATTGAAATGTGTGATTCTTGACATATTAGCACCACCTGCATAAAGCTGATATGACATGGTTGAGAAACCATGTGAGAGACCATCTACTTTAGCTTAGCTTCTAGAGTCCAGTGACCCACATGCCCTTGGACAGTTTTTACTTAACTCCCCTTTCCCCCTAGGTCTACACTGAAGAGCAATGAAGATGACAAAATCTCTCTCTCCAGGTTGTTATAACAAGTGGAAATGCATATAACACACTGGTACAAGGCCTAGAGATAAATAAGTACTCAATAAATGTTAGCTGCTATTATTTATCTTTATATGCTCATTATTGATATTATTCCTGTTATTTAGAAGCAGATAAATAGCTTAAATCGGTGCCTATTGCTGATTTTCTACACCCCAGTCCCTTCAGCTTTAAGGCAGGGCTTGCAGATGAAGCTGCCCTTGGAGAGCTGGCAGGATTGCATCACATACACTCTGAGAGAAGAGAGTAAATATTTAATAAATAATTGTCAATTCTGTCCTTTTAAGCTGAGCATTGGGCCTATGCAAATACATAGGACAAATCACACATTCGTATAAAGGAATTACTTGGCTCTGACTGATATATTTTCTTTTAGAGGATATTTTTCTGTTTCTAGAAAGTTCAAAGCACACAATCTCAGCACCATGCCCTGTTTCTTCAAGGCGAAATGATCCACCCACGACAACTCTACCCCATCTCTGTCCAGCCACAATATTTGACAGTCAGGTGTCAAATATTTTAGTTAAGACTGAATGGCACTTTTTCTTTCTTTTTTTTTGTTTTTTTAGTCTAGACTCATAGAAGCTGAAGTTTGACTACGATTTTTTCCAGCTACTTTCTGTGTGATTTTTGAAAACGTTTCTTGAGCTCCTTAAGCTTCGGCTTCTCGACCATGAAACGGGCATGAAAATATTTGCTGCACAGGCTGTGGAGCTTGTGTTAGTTCTGGGCCGTTGGGTCGGCCCTGACTCCCGGCGCCTCCCTGAATGAGTGATATCCGCGTGTCCTGTTCTCAGCAGCCCTTAGAGGTAATGATTTCAAAGAGACTTAAGTGGCTATTATTGTTGTTTCCATTTTATTATTGTTATTATTATCCCCGGAGAATAACAAGCTATTGAGACCACGTGAAAGCTAATATAAATACCAAATGCTTTCCACAAACATTTAAACGCTCGAGGCTAATTTATAAAAGGAATAACGTAAAGACTTTTAAAGACTGAATGTTATACTCTTCCAGGGTTATCTTTTAAAATTTATTTTAACAAAAGAGCTTATTTCATAAACTAGAGGTAAGGCTAATTTGAGAATTATAGTACACATGCTGGGCGAGGCTGTGCCGCATTTTGTATACTTAATATGGTATGTCTGCAAAAGTGTCAGGAAAAGCGAATTCTGATCTCCATTCCTCCAGAGCTATGTGAGCTTTTGTAAATCACTTAACCCCTTTGGCTTAAGGGTGTGTGTGTGTGCCAGTGCACACGCACACACCCACATGCATGTGGTGGTATTTGTTCTGGTTAGTTTTGAATGAAAAAGTTGGATTGTGAATTCTCAAATCCCTTCTGGTCTAAAATTCTGTGACTTGGTGATCTTCTGGCAACTTTAAAACTCCAAGGGGCTGCTCTTGAGATCAAAGTAGTAACAGCACCAACAGCAAATGAAAAATAGCAAGTGTTTATTTCTTTGAGTCTCGCATTAAGGGTTCTATATACATTATTTAATTTAATCCTCAACACATCCTTAGGAAATACTCCCTATTAATAAAATCAACATAAGGGTACACATATACATCAGAGGAACAGGATTGAGTGTCCAGAAAAATAGGCACATTTATGCGGTCAATTGATTTTCAACAAGGTGCCAAGATAATTTGATGAGGGAGAAAGCCTTTTCAGCAAATTGTGTTTGTACACATGGCTATTCACAGGCAAAGGGATGAACTTGGAACCCTATTTAACATCATATACCAAAATTAACTCAAAATGCATCAAATATCTAAATGAAAGAGATAAAACTCAGAAGAAAACAGAGCGTGGATCTTTGTTACTTTGGATCAGGCAATAGAGTCTGAAAATCAGAGCAACAAAAGAAAAAAAAGGTAAACTGGGCATCAAAATTAAAAAAAAACAAAACAAGTTTGAATTTTGTGCAATTTGAAGAAAAGTTTGTGCTTCAAAGAGCACTATTGAGAAAGTGAAAAAGGAAACCTACCGAATGGTTGAAAATTTATGCAAATAACATATCTGCTAAGGGACTGGTATCCAAAATATATTTTAAAACTCTTATAACTCAACAATAAAAAACAAAATCCCTATTAAAAATTGACAAATAATTTGAAAAGACATTTCTCCAAAGAAATGCACATAAGAAGGTGTTTAGCATCATTAGTCATTAGGAAAATGCAAATCAAAGTCTCAGTGAGATCCTGCTTTGCTCTCACTAGGATGGCTATAAACAGAGACAGATAATAAAAGAGCCCGTGAGGACTTAGAAGAATGGAGCCCTCGTACGTTTCTGGTGGAGTTGTAAGGTGGTGCAGATACCTTGGAAGACAGCCTGGTGATTGCTAAAAAGGTTAAAGATAGAATTACCCAGTGACTCAGCAATTCAACTCCTAAGTGTATGCCTAAGAGGAGTGGAAACATATGTCCACACCGCAGCGTGTACGCAGATGTTTATAATAGTGTCATTCATAACAAACAAAAAGCAGAAACAACCCCCGTGTTCATCAGCAACTGAGTGGATAAACAAAACGCAGTGTATCCATATGGTAAACTACTATTCCTGAATAAAAATGAATGAAGGACTGATGCAGGCTCCAACACGGATGAACCTGGGAAACATGTTACATGGAAGGAGACAGACAGAAAAAGCCAAAATACTGCATGATTTCTGCTTACATAAAATATCCAAAACAGGTAAGCCCATAGAGACAGAATGTACATTCGTTTCTGGGACTGGGGAGAGGGGCAGAGGAGGGATGGGGCGACCTCTGGGGTGCTGATGTTCTGCAGCTGGGCAGTGGTGACCGCTGGCCAACCTTGTCACACACTGATAACCACCGCGTTGCACCCTTTAACAGAATAAATTTTCTGGCATGTGAATTATGTCCCAATAAAGATATTTTTTTAAAAATCATGGCTTCTCAGTTCTTGAAAGATAGACCAGAAGTTTTTGACGGAGGAAAGAAGGGAAGCCAACCCAAGCGAGCTCTCAGAAAACACCTTTTCCATCTTTCTGACAGTTCATTGCACGCTGCTGGCCCTTCACCTGCCTAACTCGCCATCTCTGGTTCTTACTTTCCCACTCTTTCCCCTTTTTTATTCAGACAACTCGTGGTGCCCTGCCCATGTGGGCCTGCTGGCAATGCCCGAAGCACCCCTCGCCCCCTAATAACTGCACATTACTGCGCACGCCGAACCCTCTGTCTTCGTTTCAAGTCCTACCCGCACTCAGAAACTGACGCTGAGATAGAAGACCTACCCTATGAGCTCTGCCATCTAGAGATGGATGTAAATCTGTGCTCTGTGGCCACTTGTTCGTAATGATGTAATATGTTTTTTCTAAAACACTTATTGAGTGCCTGCTCAACAAGGCCCAGGCCCTTACCTTGGGGGTAGAGATGCAGACAGACAAGATTCCTCTCTAATGTAAATTAGTGTTTTGTGTCAAGAGAAGAGCACTCACATGGATAATCACGGCATCAATGTGGATGTTCTAGGAGGTGGCACACGGTACCATGATAGCCCGTGATAGGGGACCAGCCTGGTCAGTGAGCTTGCATGCGGAGTTTATTTTGGGTAGAGCTGGGCAGAGGGGTCAGCATGGGCAAAGGCTCTGCACAGACAGGATGCGATGTTAGCTGGCGAGACTGTGTCTGACACGAAAAGTGGAAAATCTTACAAGTGGGGGCCAAATGGTCAAGGGATGGAATTTATTGACTCTTCAAGAAAATGCCAAGGTTTTTATCTTTTTTATTTTTATTAGTTTATTTTATTTTTAAAAATATGTCTTTATTGATTTCAGAGAGAGGAAGGGAGAGAGAGAGAAACAGAAACATCAATGATGAGAGAGTCATTGATCGGCTGCCTCCTGCACACCCCCTGCTGGGAATCGAGCCTGCAACCCAGGCATGTGCCCTGACTGGGAATCGAACCGCGATCTCCTGGATCTTAGGTCGATGCTCAACCGCTGAGCCATGCAGGCAGAGCAGGTTTTTATCTTTTTTAAAGAGAAGTGAGGAAGGGTATTAAAATGTTGAGAATAGGTTACTGCTAGATGCAGAGTGGAGAACAGACAGGAATGGAGCAAATCTGGGAACAGAGAACTTGGCTATGATGCCACCCAGCGGTGAGTGTGGTAGCTGGGCCAGCGTGCTCAAAGCACTGGTCACACTGTCCTACTGTGCTCTGTTTTCTCACCCACTTGGTTGGGGGTCTTTGTAACAAGGACTCCTATTTGTCCGTCTCAGTATCCCCGAGGGCCTCTCAAGGCCTGGCATCTTGTGGGTGCTCAGGCAATGTGTGCTGAACTGAACTGGCAGTGCAAAGTGGTTTCACAGAAAACACAGCTTCCCAGGATCCACAGGGGCAGCCAGAGAGTCTGACTGGGCCTCATGGCCTGAGGTCACAGCCAGATGCTGCGGAGGCAGAGCCAGATCCCTGTCACTCAGCTTTATAGGCCTGAGTGTGAACCTGGACTTCTGCATGTCCTGGTGGGATGTAGCTTTATATTATGTCAGATAAAGTTAGACCAGCTGCATCCTAATTGCCTTTCTCTCCTTGGTTCTACTTAAATAAGAATGTTAGGGAACCACAACCGAGGATTATTAACTGCGGACACATGAAAACTCAGCAGGGACCTGGTGACATCACGAGCCATTCGAGTTCCGCTGAGCTTCTTTGTAATGGTTGTCTCTATGATGTCTCTTACAGAAATTATTTATAGACTTAGGCATACGTTTTTTATTTTTAATTTGCACAGTTGAAGCCACTGACCACACTCTGAGACATTACATGGGTCCATGAGTCCTTGTCACCTTTTCTGCCCTTTCCGGCTAGCGGAGCTGCCCTCCCTCTGCAGGGTCCTTCTGTCCCCACCTTTCCTGAGCGCTGCTTCCCTGAGACTCCTCACCACACACAGTCTTAGGACCACGGGCTTTCATTTACATCATACAATTTTCAAGTCAAAAAGAGTCCTGGGAGGTCACCTAGCTCAACCTCCTCATTTTCCAGCTAAGGAAACCCTGTTCCAGGCCCTACTCTGTCAAGTATTCATTGCGAGATGGGGGCAGGTCCTCTTACCTCTTTTAACCCAACTGTCTCCCTCACGCCAGCACCCTCGAGATCTCAGGTGCCCCAGGCTCTGGGTCCGACCTCCGCTTCTCCATTCTACCTGTCTAACTTTCTCATAGTCAAAGCCGTCTGTGAATGCGGTCCAGGCTCCCCTCTGACCCACCGTGACCTTGAACCAGCTCCAAAATGCCTCTATCTCCAGTTCCCCAACTTTAAAGCAGGGTAGCGCTCCTAGGGTAACTCTTACAGTCCTTGCGAGGAATAAATGGCAAATGAATGTAAAAAGGGTTTTATTATAGTGCCTGGTACATAGTAAAGATTTAATACTACTACTTTATTTTTTTTTGCCAGCAACTCTCATTTTCTGAGAACCTCATAAGTGGCAGGAGGCACCATGCTAAGAGTTGACCACACACCACTAATTTTTTTTCCTTTTTAACAGAAAGAAGAAAAGCTGAGATTTGTACACAGTTCTGGCTGACTTTAGAACCCAAGGTCTCAGCCACTGCAGAGCCACAACCTGATGCCACCCAAGTCTGCCCGGCTCCAAAGGCCTTGGTTTCGAGCCTCAGCCTGCTGGCCTTGAGTCTGGACACAGCGAGGTGGGCGATGAGAATTCCTGTAGGGTTTGGGGCAGAAGTGGCCCTCACTCGGTCTGAAAGGACAGATGGTACCAACAGCCCCTGCCTCCCTCCCCGAGGAGGTGGTAAAACCACGGGGGTTCATGCAGGTGCCGGTCCAGCATCTTGTTAATCACCCACCTCTTTTCACTTTTCTGCCTCAAATCTCTGGACACTTCATTTGATTCTCCTGGGTCACAGAATATCAGTGCAAGGAAGAAATGTGAGAGGGACAATCCCACCTCCACGTTGACCAGTCCTGCTCTCCAGTGCTTCTCCGTAGAGCCCCGGATGCCTCTGGTCTTCAACCTCAGTCCCGCCGCACTGAAGCCACTCCTGGCAGGGGCAGGTGGGAAGAGGGCCCATGGCTGAGAATCAGGCTGAATGTGTCCACTCCCAGGACTTCATGACCACGCCCTCACCCCACCAACAGCCTCTGGCATTCCTGATTTTTTCTGCCCCAAAGGCACTCTCTGATATTGCTTTGCATATCCATCTCTTCTTCCTGTCCACAAACTTAAGTGTCTTAATTTTAAAGAAGATGGGTGAGAAAAAGTGGGATTTTCTTTGACCCCTTTTCAAAGTTTGTCCTATAACCATGCTTGATACCCAGTCTCTGCCCAGGTCTGAAAAAACACACCTTTGGACTCTACATCTGCAAGGGGCTGGTTCACCCAACCCCCCTGGACCCCCCTGACTGGCTCCATACTACAACCTGGCATCTGGTGATTTGGGCGAGTAGACTGGCCCCTGCCCTGTTGTGCCGTCCATAGCCCAGCCCAGAGCTTTCGGATGACAGGGACGGGCTGCCTGTCTCTGCTGTGCTCTGCTCACTTGAATAGAAACCTTGGAGCCTGGGTGGGATCTCAGCTGAGCTGGCAGCCCCCTTAAACATGGCCTGTTTCTCAGGCCCTCCACGAGTCATCAGTATGTGCATTCTCCCAGCCATTTCCTTGCCTGAGACTGAATGAATATTTTATCTTCCTTCCCCTGCCCTGCCCTCCCTTCTTCTTCTGAGCTGCCAAGAGTAGAAAGAGATTCTCTAAGATCAGACACAGAAGCTCTTCATCTTCGGGAAAGCTGGGACTTGTAAAATTTTGAAGAAAGGGGTACCTGTCCATAATCTTGTTCACAGCTAGATTATGCCCTGGAAGGAAGGGGTGAGACCTGCAGCTCAGGCCTCACGCGTCCATTCAGTAGTTGTAGGAAAGAGGCAATCGCCTTACTCTCTGTGGCCCACTGTTGCAGTATTTTGTGACATGAGAATGAAAAAAAACTTCCTAAAATGGATTTAATTTTGAATAAATGAGATCATAAAGTAAGGACACTTTAAAAACCATGGGATGATATATACCTGTAGTTCAGCATTCCCACGAAAGAAGTAAAAGCTCCAGCTTGGTTCTCAGGGAGTCCACTGGTTCTACACTCAGTGGGTTTTGGCTCTGTGCTTTGTAGAGCAGGGGTTGGCTGCAGGACTCACAGTAATGTGACCCACGTTGTAGACAAGATGCAAAAGGTAGCTTTTCACAGGCCAAGGTTAACCTCGCATGTCCCCCATTCTTTAAACTCACCGCCATGCTAGATCCACAAAAGACAAGATTTCCAATGTGAAAGAACACCTTTAGATTTCTAAGTGTGAGGAAGCGAGCCATTCGGTCCCGACTATAATTTTTATGGGAGTCTTTTCTGAAATCTTGGAAACCGTTCTCAATTCCAACCACTCTGAGAAGTCTTAAAATAAAGATTGCATCTGCATTTTTTTACATTGGGAAAATGGGGAGGGGTTCGTGACTAAATATTGCTGATAAAAACATGATAACTGAGCCTCATTACAGCCAAAGACAAGCCTCATATTTTAGCATTTTTATTAAAGCTTTTTAAATTACTGAGTGTCTGGTATATTCAATACCAGCCTGAGTGATTTATATTAGTCTATCTCTAGATACTCCATCTAATAAATAACTTGGCAATCTCCTAACCCATAAATATCCCTGGCCCCAGCAAAAAGCAATTAATGCATGTTAGGAAAAAAAAAAAAATGTGGCTTCCCAGTACTCCAGACTGCAGTGCCCTGGGACGCATCCAAAGAAGTGATTCACGCCATTTACAGAGGGGTCAGATCTCCTGTCCTCACCACTCACCCACCAGGAATTTACGTTCCTGTTCCCTTCAAAACAAAACCCATCTGAAACTATCTTTAAATATTTACCGTGTCATAGTAACGCAGGTATTTTATCATGGAGAACATCAGCCCCAGCAACAAGTGTCCTGTATAATATTTTAGACACACAGGCTGGAAATATTGTGCGAAAGCTTTCTGGAAAGCAGTTGTGCCAAAAATGTTTAAAACACATTAAGTATCGGGGCAGCTGACTAAAAGGTTGTTAGGGGCTCCAGTGTCACCAGCCCAGAAAATATTTCGGGTTAATAAGGTTCAGCCAGGATGCCAGGTAAAAAAGCCATTGATATTTATGAGAGTGGCTGGAGTTCAGTCCTTTCAGCTACACAAGGATGCCTCTTTCCCTGAAAAGCCTCTTATCCGCCTCCCCTGAACCTCAGGGGGTACGTCGAGGAGGAAGATCTGAGTCCTTGCTTTCTACTGCCATAAATCAGCCTGCACCGCACCCAGCACCCAGCACCCAGCACCCAGCACCCAGCACCCAGCACCCAGCACCCAGCACCCAGGTGGGAGAGAGCAGAGGCACACACACAGGCATTTCTCGCTGCCCTCAGGAAAGCTCGCAGGAAAACTGTCTTGAATAGGAAAGGACTGCCCCGTCCACGTTTTATAGGGATTCTCTGAATTACAGTCCCAGTGAGTCCATAGAATCCTCATCATAAATTTGAGAAGCTTGGAGGCTTTAAATCAATTTAATTCGATGCATCCTCTAATGATATTTTCCATCGTTTTATTAAACATTGTCTATTTTTATGCACTTCACTTCCCAGATAATTATGTACATATTGTTGGGGGCAGGGAGCAATGCCTTCTGTCATTCACAGGGGCTTCAGGCCACACCACCGGCAAGGCCTCTGACTCCGGGGCCATCGGAGACAGGCACGGGCACTGGGCAGGGGTAACGTCGCTTCGGCTCGATTGCAGTGCTGTGAAATGGGGAGGCTTGAGAAAAAAGACGATTCCCCCCATTATTTCCTTTATTACAAGTGGGGAGAGCAGGAACTGAGGGTCACTTCCACAGCTCGGCATCAGAAAAACTGGGGAAACGAAGAGGGTTTTGACCGAGAGCATCTACTTTTGCACAGAGCAGCGATCGGTAAGGCTTTCATCTCCCAGCACACTGAAAGTATATTATATTTTTTGCCAATCTGACAAAAAATGGGTATAACTTCGACTCATTCACAATGGACAGCTAGTGCATTGGCTGGTGTCATCTTTTTTATTTTTTATTTTACAATCTAAGAGAAAAACAAGTCATAGGCCCAGGCTGGGTGTTGCAAGCTTTAGACACTCTTGGGGCTCACCAGGGTGCCCTGGCGCACCGCCGGGAGGTGCTGGCAGAGAGAAGGGTTCTTCCCGTCTCTTGTACTATGAGGTATGTTGCCACCAGATTCTCAGAGCCCCCCAGGATTCTGGGAGCTACATGGTATTTTTAAGTGATTTGATGTAATTTTTTTTTAATCATCACCCAAGGATATTTTTTTCCATTGCTTTTCAGAGAGAGTGGAAGGGAGGGAGAGAGAGAGAGACATCAATGTGAGAGGGACACACCCATTGGTTGCCTCCTCACGGACCCTGACGGGACCAGGGATCGAGCCTGCACCCGAGGTATGTGCCCTTGGCTGGAATTGAACCCAGGACCCTTCAGTCCGAGGGCTGACACTCTAACCACTAAGCCAAACTAGCCAGGGCTTGATGTAATCATCTGACAGGTCAGTAGATTTACAATTCAAACCCCAGCCTACTTTAAGGTAGCAGAGTATATATACTGTTTCCATACTTATGACATTACATATTATACATTTTCCCAGCATTGTATTCCTTTGGATACATGCATTATGGTTTATCTAAGTAGTGCCCTATTCACAAATATGTGGGTTATTTTCTATTTGAATATTTTGCTATTATGTCACTGAAATTGCTGTGTGCATGTGTGTGCACGCCTGTGTGTTTTAGACTTGTCAGGGTGTGTGTAGAGGAAAGAGCCTCAGAATAGGTACTGGTCTAAAGTGTAGATACAGCCATAGTTGTAACAGTTGTTGATAGATTTTTCCAAGGGATTTTACCATCTTTCATGTCCACCAGCCATCCGCGAGACTACCCATTTCCCCAACGTGCATCGGTGGCGTCTGTAACTGAACTTGGATTCTGCCAGTATAATAAATGAGAACTGGCATTTCTGTGTGGTTCTGATTGCAAGGTTTCACGTGTGGAAGGGTGATTGGCGCTGTTTTCAGTGAACTCTCTCTTTATGTCCTTTGCCTGGGCTTATTGGGCTTCCCGTTGTTTTTTAAAATAAATTATCATTCTATGTATGTCCATTAGAATTAATTCTCCATGCTAGAGCTCAGCCTCCAGACAGAGGGCCAGGCTCATTTCCTGGAGCTTCCATTTCCTTGAGAGTTTAGCAACCTGTTTGTGCCTCAATCTTTAGAGATATATAAAACAGGCATACATAGGACACCTGAAATGCACGAATGCTGTAAAGATGACAGGTCAGCACATGCAAAGTGCTTGGAACAGGGCACTGTGTCGTCAGACACGAATGGCCTCAGACACGGCTCACTCCAGGCCCCCCAGGTGCTGCCTCGTGGGTGGGGGTGCTGGTCTGTGTCAGCCTCGGGCAAAGGGCCTGCTGGGCGGTCCTACCTCCCCTGCGCAGTGGCAGGAGAGATTGGACTGGGGACCAGGGGGACTTGGTAAGAGTCAGGCTAATAATTAGTGTTTGCAAACAAACACACCTATGGTCTGGCATTTCTTATAAACTTGGGCACCAAATGAAAAGGCCATTTTAAATGCAGGTCACAACGAAAATGTCAGTGGCTTGCAGGACAGAGATGAGGGAAGGAGAAATCTCTGCTGGTCATACTTAGAGGGGAAGCAGGACCCTCACTTTACTTGAGCTAAAATTAATTAAATACCTTCTTTTGCCTTTGGAAAATGCCAGAGAAGCACTACGAAAATTTAAGTAGAGGGAGGTGGTCATTAAGTTCAGAAAAGTGGGGGTGGGAGTGTGGTAGAGTGGATCTGGCCACATAAGCGCGTATGTCCTTAACTGTTCATGTGTCTATCAGACAAGACAGCGTGGGAAGGAGGCAGCGGAAGTGGCCTGCAGGCGTCCATGCAGGGGGAGCGAGAAACCCCACGTCTTGGTTGTAGGTATGTAGGGAAAATGGCCATGGCCCGAGATTCTTAGACATGACAATAGGGAATTTGGAAAAGGGAACAGCTAGCTTCCCAAGCCAATAGGAAGGACGACAGCGTGTTACCTCTACAGAAAATCAGCCTCCCCCCAGGTGTGACCATGAGGCCTTCCTCAGATTCAGTCTCTTAGGGAAAAGGTGAGTTTAATAGCACATTGGAAGGTGCTTTTTTAACCCCCAAATAAGATACCTCTTAATGTTGTTGTTGTTTTTTAATATGTCTTTATTGATTTCAGAGAGAGGAAGGGAGAGGGAAAGGGAGAAATAGAAACATCAATGATGAGAGTCATTGATTGGCTGCCTCCTTCACGCCCCCTTTTGGGGATCAAGCCTGCAACCTGGGCATGTGCCCTGACCGGGAATCGAACCCCAATCTCCTGGATCCTAGGTCGATGCTCAACCGCTGAGCCACACTAATGCTTTTGTAGAGGGGACATGAATCCCGTGAAGGGAGTTTCTGACACTGGTGGCACTCCTAATGGTGACACTGCGTTTAACCCAGAAGACAGAGGGCCCCCCTTGTGGGAATGAGTGGAGAAATACTTACTGATGGCAGGAGCCGGGGGGACCGGCTCCGATGATGGATTACTAATTCCCAACGGATTTCATTTCTCCTCCGGCAGTGAACACGAGAGCTCAGACCCGGGACCCGCTGCGGCACCTCTCAAGGTGATGAAACCTCATTACAGTGCGAGGCTGTGCTACTGAAAGTGCCAGGAGCAGAACACGGAGCATTTGGGAGGATTCAGAGCAGAGAGAGAGAGAGAGTCAGGGCTTATAAATGGGCCTTGGGCTTGCCAGGAGACTCCGACAGCTATCCTACCTTCTCCCTCTAGCTCCCACCAAGACTCATCAACCGGTGAAGCTGAGAACGGGGCTGAGGGAGGGGGCAGGGGGGGCGTGAAGTAAGTGGGAAAAGACTGAGAGGAGAAGAGTGGGCTTGGAAGGAAGCGCATGCAACAGCAAGGGGGTATTCTGAAGGACTGGTCCTAGCTTAGAAACAGGTACTAATTCCTGCTCCCCCCAAACACACACACACACCCCTGCTCCAAAAACAAAGGGGAGTGCAAATAATGGGCC
This sequence comes from Miniopterus natalensis, assembly GCF_054644295.1. NCBI lineage: Eukaryota > Metazoa > Chordata > Mammalia > Chiroptera > Miniopteridae > Miniopterus > Miniopterus natalensis. Next base: position 6,046,389 of record NC_142100.1, on the reverse strand, counting down.
CCAGGGTGGCCTGGGAGGGCAGGCACAGGGTGGGTGAGTCACCCCCACCCCCAAGACTTTTACATTCGCCTGCTAGATTCAACGGCCATTAAAAATAAATGAGGCAATCAATGGGTATTAATAATCATTTATCAAGTAATGATTTGATGGCAACAGAGTAGAGCACAGCAAGTAACAGAAACTGCTCTATCCAATTCCCTAGAAATAGTTAAACATCAAGGGATCTCCAGGGGTCTCCTGGTTTAGGAGGAGACCCAAGTCCCAGAGAGTGAAGTGAACTACTTTAAGGCTCGAATCCTGTGCAATTAAAAGCTACACTCCTCTAACGAGATGCTACCCCGTATCTGTTTTCCAGAACACACCTGTGTCATGTCCGTTTTCTCTCTTTCTTTCATGGTATCTCTCCTTCTTTAAGCCTGGTCGTCGCGTCACGGTAGCGACTGGAACGGAGACGTATTAACCCATGCAGACTGCCCATGAACTTGGTTAATAAATGCCATGGGCAATGGCTAAAATCATATGAATACAACCCCTCCTTACGCACTCCCAATGGGGCCCAGGGCAGTGTCAGGCCTGAAATTAGCCTGACCTGTGTGTCAGCATCTGTGACCCTGGAGGGACAGAGATGAGTCTGGGGACAGTGGCAGTGGCATCCTCTGCTGTGCCCGGCAAGGGGGCGTCCTGACGGGTGGGCCCACCTGGTGTCTGCCTCAGGAATGGCTCAGTGGGTGCTGGAACAGCTGGATGCTCTACCGATCTGAACGGGGGAACTACATCGTCCCCCCCGCTGACCTGCCGCATTCCAGTTTAAGTTTAGTTTCCCCTTTAGGCTCTGGGAAGGAAGGGGGGGGGGTTAAAGGGAGAGGTTCTTTGGGAAGCTGATGCTGCAGGTTTGGGTCACTTGTAAGTCAGTAAAGTAGCACCTGAGTTTTCCTGTTTGTTTCCCGGAGGTGCCTGCAGTGTGCCTGCTGACAGATGGGCCCTTCCTCAGTGCACCAGGGGTACAGCTGCTGGCCATCAGGATTGAGGGGTGGCCCTTCCTCAGTGCACCAGGGGGTACAGCTGCTGGCCATCGGGATTGAGGGGTGGCCCTCTCTCAGTGCACCAGGGGGTACAGCTGCTGGCCATCAGGATTGAGGGGTGGCCCTCTCTCAGTGCACCGGGGAGTACAGCTGCTGGCCATCAAGGTCCAGGGGCACATGGGCCCACTTAGGAAGCAGCCTTTGAACCCCAGGGTGTGTGGTCAGCCACCCTCTGTGCCCCACAGTCAATACATGGGGTGAAGGGGAAATGTCCTTGTGAGAATGTTCCTGAATTCAGGTCCTGATTGTTTGGGGTTCCCATGAGTCGGGGCCTGCTTATGTGCCCTCTCTGACCTGAGTTGCAGTTGCATCACCTGGAGGTTTTGGGAAAGCGCAGATTTAAATTAACCAGCAGATGTTTAATTCAGCAGGTCTGCCTGGGGCCTGAGCGTCTGGGCGCTGCACTTTGAGAACCACTGTATTAAAAAGAAATGTGGAGACCTAGAGTGCATCCTCATTAGAACTGGTTGGTGAGACACTACGGGCGGCCACCCCTCCTTCCTAGGAGGGACTGTGCCCCTTTGGGGGAAATGGAAAGGCCCCTGCGTCGTGGAGCTGGCCCTTCTCTTGTTCAGCAATATTCGCACATTCATCTGTGAGTCGGTGCCCAATCACTACTTCAATCACTTGACATTTTTTTCCCCCAAGAGGTTTTTCAAGAAGCACCCTGAACACAGTAAACAGTGATGTTGCCCAACCCATAGGCTTCATTCCCTGAGGCACGGAAATGGGCGTCAGCTTTCCCAAACTTCTGGATACAGCTCTTGTTCCTTGTATCTAGAATGTCCGTATTCGCCTTTCCCCCTCTTACAGTGTCCCTCCTCATCCCGTAAAGCTTTCTCAGGTGTCGCTTTCTCCCCAAAGTCTTCCTGGGCCCTCCCTCGCCACAATGAATTCAACCCCCTCCTCTGTCTCCACTCTGCGCTTCCTTCCGATGGTGCCCTTCCCACAACGAGCGGGCCTGGGGCCTTACCTCTCTGACATCACGGATAAATAGAAAGCATCTGCTTGTCTCCCTTAATGGATGGTAACCTTCTCGAGGGCACTTTTTATAATCCCCAGCACCAGGCACAGCATCCTCACTTAACAGACATAAAACAATTACTTGTTGGCCTGAACGGAATGGTAGATGTAGAATCGTGCAGGATATAAAGTTGCTGATTTAATAGGTTTGGTTATTTGCCTTTCCCTGGAGACATCCATTTATTCTTAAGTCACTGTGGACAGATTAGAAGTGAGAGGGGGAGAGCGTGCGCTAGACCCAAGCACTGACAAGTGACTCCCACAGGAAAGAAAGCAGCAGACTCATCAGTAAGAAGAGCTGGAGGACGCGGTGCAGGGCCGCAAGCAGGCGCACTGGGTGGCTCTCGGAGAGGCAGGGAAATAGAATTAACTTCTGTTTAAAGTGCAGTGATAAGTAAGCAAGATACTGTTGAATTCTAATCGGGTGTTCTATTGCGAGGCAGAGGTGCTCTAACACGCTTTTAACACAATATAAAACTATAGTCTAAAATGTAAAAGAAGTTTTAATGTTTAGAAAGGAAGACTCGGTTATCTAGAAGATTCACTCATTTGGAACATCTCATTATCTGATAGTGCGGAATGAATAATGCATTTCCGCACCTTCTCCCCGCATCCCCGGATTCTCTCCTTCCCGCACCCGCTGCCAATCTGACTCCAAGATGAAAGCGCCCGCAGCAGAGCTGGGTCTACTGCGATTGCCTTTGAATGCCGAATGAGAAAGGGTATTAATTTGGAAGCGACCGTCCCCTGCCTCCTCGACCCTCTCGCCCATTCTTTGCTCCTTGGCATCTTTGCTCAGGGCCCAGGGCAGGGCAGAGCCGGCCTGCAGAAAGCAAACCTGCCAGTGACCTCGGTGGGAATGTTCTGCCCGCTGCAGCTTCCTGGGGCCTGCAGATGTTCGCGGGAAGGAGAACGTGCTGAGGCCTGAAATTTATGTGATTAAACGGCTCCCCTCTCCAGCTCTGACTGACAAATAGCCACATTTCGCTTCCTTTGTTCCGAGTCTGACGGCTGTTCCACAGGCGTCAAACTGTGTTTGTAAAGTTTATCTGCTTTTAATTTGAGCAAAAACTCGATGCCAAAGCTACAAAGTCTTTTATTGGTTTTCACTTCCCCCCAAAGGCAGCAGACCCTGGCATGAGCGGGATACTCCTCAGCACTGCGTCGGATCAGAATGACTCCCGGGGCTGACAGCAAATAAACCATCCCCAGCAAAGTTTAGCCAAAGGAGTCGGAAGCCAGCTCCATCCTGAGAACCGCACACACACCCATCAAGGAGAAGGCAAGAGCTGGTTGCAAAGCGCTGACCTGGCTGAGGACAGGCGGGGTCGCACTCAGCACTGCCAGCTCCAGCCCCGGCAGGTTTGAGGGTCTCCCTAAGCGTCCCTTCCGCAGCACCCTGCCAGGCCCACCTGTCCAACCTCACACTGAGCTCTGTCATTCATTGTTTAGGAGTTTCCCGGTAAAAAGGTGCCCGGTGAAGTGTCTTTCCATGTGTTTATATTACTAAGGTGTAGAGTTTCACTTTTAAATAGTTTCCTAAATAAATAAACATTTACAAAGGGAGAAGACATGGGATAAAGTGTCTTGTTGTTGTTGGTTTGTCACCAACTGTTGGGCTAAAATGGCCCTAGAGTTGAAAATTACTGTTTCTACCTGTTTGGGAGTTTTCTGTGAACTACCTGGGTGCATCTGATGAGAACACTTTCCTAATCCAGGTCCTTCATGGACACTGGGGAGCGCGTAAATGCCGACTGACCCACGGGAAAGGGCAAGGGCAGGGTCACTGAGTACCTGAGACCAGCATGCCCGCTTGGGAAGCTAGGCGATGAGCTCATGTTTAATAAACCAGCTAAACTTCTTTGCTAGGAAAAACATAATTTGTTGGTTAGGAGGAACCAGCCAATTAAAATTAATTTAGATTTATTTTGAGAGATGGTTTGATTTCCAGAAAGGCTTGTAAAAACCTTGTGGCTGATAAATCCACGAGTCTGAAGAAAAGAGAAGAGGAAGGTTCCTAAACTTCTGAGGGTAAGGCAGTTCTCATCCATTTTCCTTGTCGTTGATCAGAATTGTGGGCCCACGTGCGCATTGGTCCGGACAAGTAACAGTTTCTGTGGCCTTCACGTCCACCTGCATCTGCTGTGTGTGAGGTTGTATCCAGCTGTTGAAAACTGAGGTACACAAAAGCTGCTCTTCTTTCAAAGAGAATTATTAAAGAACTTTAAAAGACTCCACGAAAATATACCTTCTTCTAATGAAATGTATAATTATTGGTAATAAGGGAACCAGAACATATTAATTCTAAAATAGACCTAAGATTACTTATAAGAAACACAGGTCAAGCCAGGCTGGGAGTGGCTCAGCGGTTGAGCGTAGACCTAGGATCCAGGAGACCGGGGTTCGATTCCCGGTCAGGGAACATGCCTGGGTTGCGAGCTCAATCCCCAGTCAGGGGAATGCAGGAGACAGCTGATCAATGACTCTCTCATCATTGATGTTTCTATCTCTCTCCCTCTCCTTTCCTCTCTCTGAAATCAATAAAGATATATATATATATAAAAAAGAAACACAGGTCCAGCTTGATTTCTGTCCTGGCATTGCAACCCTACCCAAAGATCGTCAAAAGTACTTAGGACATTCTGGGCCTTAACGGTGATTTATTGAGTCATGAAATTTTAGAGCTGAAAGTGACCTTGGAAATCTCTCAGAGATTAAATCTCCTCATCCTACAAATGAGAAAACTGAGGTCCAAGAGAAGACACAATATGTTCGGGCTGTTATAACAAAACGCCACAGACAGGGCAGCTTGTCAACAACAGACATTTATTCTCACAGTCTGGAGGCTGGGAGTCTGAGGTCAAGGGTCAGCAGGGTTGGGGAAAAGCCTTCTTCTGGGACTCCGACTTCTTGCCGGGTCCTCGAGGGGTGGAAGGCTCCACCCTCATCACCTAATCACTTCTCAGGGGTCTGACCACCTAATACCATCAGCTTGGGAGTTAGAATTTTAACATATGCATTTTGGGGAAACATAAGCATTTAGACCCTACCACTGCTCAAGGTCATGCAAACAGGGGGGGTGTGGAATTTCATATCAATAACCAGCTTCTGGCAGCAGAGACACAACTTCCTAGGAAAGCTGGCAATTCTTGCTAGAAAAACAGCATCAAACTTCAAAAACATACATCTCCCACCGCCATTAAGACAAAGCAGGAGAGACTGCCCCTTGCCCCTCCCATTTACCCCACCGAAGCTGGCCTGGGGCTCCCTGTAACTTCTGTGAAGGTGTCGCTATTACACCTCCATTTACTTCTCAAAGCTGCTCTTGACGGGAGCTTTCCCTACCTAAAGTATTGTGGGAAAGGACAGTGTGGCTTGGGTTGGGCCCAGACCCCCCTGGATGGCTATCAGGCTGGGCTTCCTCCTCTTATCTACCCTCACTCTGGAGTTTTACCTGTTTGAAACCCCAGGAGGAGTAGGGTCCTGACTGCTCACAGATATGTGCTTATTTAGGCCTCAGTATTTTCCTGGCTGAGCATGAGTTCATTATTTTATGTGGAAAATTGGTTTTATGAAAAGGATATTTTTTTAAAATCCTAATCTTCCCTACTTGACTGGTATCTATGAAAAAAAAAATAGAGATAAATAATAATAAAATAAAAAACTTTTTTTTTTACCCATTTTATTGTCTTTACAACTGTTGTCATTAAATGCAATGCTCAGGGAAGCTGCCAGATGAGATCTGCGGGAGCCGGAGGTCAGTCTGAATTCTGCACGCGGGGGCTATGGTTGGCCGCGGTGGACCCCAAGGTCTTTTCCCTTCAATCATGGACAGAGGCAGAGCAGCCCGTTCCTTAAACATAAGCTGAGGAAGTATCTGCAGAAACTAAGCTAAGTACAATCAGTATTTTAGGACTCCAGGCTACCTTTCTTCTTTTATTCACCCTGAGATGGAAAGAGAAGACTCCCTATGCTCCCGTGAAGCCTGGGCGGAGGGTGCTTTCTCTGGTGCCAGGCGCCCGGCTCTGAGGAAGGGGGAATGCTCCATAACACCGGGGTACCTAGTGTGTCTTTTGATGGGCTGAGCAGTTAGGGAAAGGACCCAATGCTTGCTTCAATGCACATCCTTTATCAAACGTCCAATTCAAATCTGACTCTTCAAGAAAACCTTTGTAGGTTAACCTTGCCCAATTCATGACAATCCCTAATGTGTGTCTGTTTAACATTCACTGAGCACCTTCCTACATCCTAGTGGTGTGCAGGCCCTGAGGTGATAAAGATAATTAAGGCTCAATCCCCATGTTACATCATTAGAACGTGTGAGAAGCACACAGGGCGTGATACACAGAGGTGATGCGTACCTGGGGAATCAAGAAAGGCTTCACAGAGGAGGCGGCACTGTAGCTTCTTGGATGTATTTTATAGAAAACTAGCTTTAATTTATTATTTCAAAATCCTTACTCTTCTGAATATTTGGGGGGAGGGTGTTTCTATTCTGTGGATCAAATGAAATAAAAAGGAAAACACACATAGTGCCATTTAGTCCTACTATGTGCTGGGGATGCAAGTAGAGAGAGGAGAGGCTGGCCAGCTTGGCTCTCTCTCCTTCAATAGTTTTACTCTTTTGTGAGTTCTCTCTGTGATATAGTGAAACTCTCTTTAACTTTTCACACACAGCCTAAATTTCTCCTTTGTCCATGAAACTTTTGTGACCAATTTGGTTTATATTTATGTCTCATTTCTCTGTTTTCCTGCTGAATATTAGGCCAGTAACAGCAGCAACAAGAATGACATAAAATTGAACTCTATGAGGTCAAGTATTTTTTTATGAGTCATCTGCTCACTTCTCATGAAACCTCTGCTTGGAGCACAGGCTCCGCCTTCTGATTAAAAATGCAAATACAGCGGATGATGGGATGTGAGACTGACCCCACTCACACAGAAGCTATGGCCCTGGGTTTGGGTCCCTAATCTGTTTCTCTCACTGCCCCGGGTGATGGCTGTCTGACTGTTGAGGGTTCTGTCTCTTCTTCTGGAACCTGATTTCTGTACGAATGACACAGGAGGGACAATCCTTTAGGCTCCTCAGTTCTCCCACCCATGCTCCCCCATCCCCATCGCAGAGCCCAGGTCCTGGTGGGCTGCAGGCAAGTGCCCGATTGGTGCTGCTTCCAACCGTTTGAGAACCAGGGATCCAGTGTCAGTGATTCACGTGAGGGTGACAGCCATTTACATTTTGTTTGGGAAAAGATAAGGAACGGGAGAGGCAAAGAGATGGGGAGGAAAGAAGTGAGGCTCAAGGGAAGCAAAGGGAGGGAGGAGGGAGGGCAGCACCCCTGTCTCCCGCTGCCAAGCCCATCTCAGGCCCTCAAGGAAGCAGGGCTGCCGGAAACCAAGACAAGTGCTACAAGGTCATGGGTAATAATTGATGTTTTTGTGGGGCAAAAGGGAAAGGAGGGGTTGAAGATGAAAGAAGTCAGAAGACAGGCGCGAAAGTTTTCAGGGTCACAGGATACATTTATCAGAAGCTTTTAAAGAAGTGTTTAAGAGCGGCTAAGCCGTTGCTATGGAAATAGGTAAAAGCTAATCCATTATCTGCAACCTCTGGATGCCACCAGCTTGCCGCTGGGGGGCATTCTGCTTTTTATTATTATTTCTCTCCTCTATTTTTTTTTCCTGTCTAAACACATCCCTGGCATTATGAGAAACAAATTAATAAAAGCTAAAAGAAAGGGAATGCAACCCCTTCAGAGATTGTATTAACACATGAGGGAACCTTCACCCCACGTGTCAACTCATAAACCAAGAGGAGATTATTTCGAGAAGATAAGACCAAGGGAAAACAACAATATATGAGCACCTGGAGGGATAAGTGTCCTGTTCCTCCTAGAGCCACTCCGGCCCTGGCTGCCTCTCTGAAGTTTATGCTAAAACCTTAGAAGGCAGCACGTGCCTGCAGGTTTAAACACAGACTCTGACCCTCAACTGGAGCCATTTAAGAGGCTTTGAAGCTTCAAGAAAGAAATGATAAGAGCCATTTTACAAATATCCCTCACTTCACATAAAAGCTGGGATTTAGCTGCAGGCAACTCTAAAACAAATTTATGTAAAGCTAGTGCCATTTCCCACAAATATAAATGTCTGAAATATAGGTTTGAACCAACTGATGTTTTCTGTGTGCATGTTTGTGGGAAATGTTAAAGATGTTAATAACACCAATACTATAATTATTGCATAATAGTCCCTTCCGCAGTCTTGCCTCTCTTCCACACCCTAGGAAATAGGAATCTCTACCAGGATTTGGGGTAACTGACTCCACACACAGCTCTCAGAACTTGGTTAGCTTTTGCCATTTGCCCATCAAGTTACAGCCTCACAATATTATCAAATTCTTAGTAACTATTAAAAATCAAAATGTATACCACTTGTTCCCTACCCCAATACCTAATTATTTACTTGTATCCCTGAAGCCTATAAGTCAATTTAGTCTTCTCCCAACTTCTTTTTTTAAACATATCTTTATTGATTTCAGAGAGAGGAAAGGAGAGGGAGGGAGACAGAAACATCAATGATGAGAGAGTCACTGATCGAGCCCACAACCCCGGGCATGTGCCCCGACGGGGAATCGAACCCTGATCGCCTAGATCCCAGGTCGATGCTTAACCGCTGAGCCACGCCCGGCCGGGCAATTCTCCTGACTTCTTAATTCCAATAGCCAATAGCTTACTACACCTGGCAACAGTCATTGTCTAGAATGACTTGTAGTTTTCCATTGTCCTTCACCTCCACTACCGCGACCTTAATTGGGGCTCTTATCAGTTCTTATGTGAACTACCTGGACTACCTCTGAGTGCTTTGCTTGCTTGCCTCCTGATCCCTCCCTTCCAGCCTCCACAGTGTTGAGGCGCAGTATTTAAAAAATGCAAATCTGACCACTGGGTCAGCTTCTTAAGATCCTTCACTGGCTTCTTCTGTCCTTCATGGCTCCTTAGGAGGATTGACTCCTCACCCTCCCATCCATTTCTGTCTCTACAACCTCGCCAGCTGCTTTTCTCCTGCACGTGCCTTGGGTTTGAGGATAAGATGCCCTGTCATCCTCACTAGATATGAGTTCCTTGATGGCAAGAGCCGGGTCCTGTTTCTGGGTCTCTTCAGGGCCTGGGACGGTGCCTGGAAAAACAAGCCCTTAATAAATGCGTGCTGATTACCGGTAATGGGAAGTCATTGCCTCACTGTGCTAACAGAAGCCATCGCGTAGCTCATGCTCCAATCCACTGTGAAAATTATTCAAGTTCAAGGCTTCACTATAAAATGAATTCATGCTTTTCTTAATCAGTGCTATGAATTTAAATTCTGAATCATGAGCTCACTTAGAAGGAGACAAAACTACTAACTCAATGACCAATGACAGCATGAGTGAGCAAGACCGTGGGGCAGCCGAATAAATGTACTGACATTGAAACTTCAGACAAATTATGATCCATTTCACAGCAGATTTCCCTAAGCAATTGGAATCACTGGCTGTGGAGCTACTAGTCCAGTGCCCATGCAGCCACATCCTCGGCAATTCTTAGAAACAAAGCTACGAACGACTCACACTGCATTAGATAGAACCGAAGGCTTCCAGGGTTCGAGAGAGTTCTCGCAAGGGTTTTCAGTAAATTGCTTCTCTCCAGTCATGCATGAACTGAAAGCTCTGACTAGCCAGAGTCAGGGAGGAATACATTTGGGTTATAATGTGAGTTCTTGTTTGAGAACAGATGATTAGCAATCCAAAATGCCTGCCCAGCAACACAGGTCCCTCCGAGTTAAAGAACTGAGGCGCTGACACTGATATTCCTGGGGTCTGTAATTACTTAGAGCTTCTGCAGAAATGATGGATGAAGGAAGTGGGGGCACATAGATCTTCTGTGAAGCACTATTTGGGAGAAAAGAAAGGCTAGTGTGAAAAAAAAAATCTGAGGTAGAACCCAGGGGAGTGATTTTGTTGGAGTTCAGGTAGCTATAAGAGAGTGGCTCTTGACATTTTTGTCACTAGGAGGGAATCTGTAGGTCAAAATGAAGAACTGTCCTTCCTAGCAGTCCAGAAAATCACAAGGCAAACCCTGGTTAGGACTGAAAAATGAAACCGGAATCGATGGTAAAAACCAGAACTACGTGTCCATAGTATAGCTGATTTATATATAGATTACTTTCAAGATTCTCCTCTCTGTTTAACAGCCCAATGTGCTTGGGGACATAATAAGGGAGAAATAATGAGGAGATGCGAGGAAGGGGAAACCATGGTCTACAAAGCAGAAGCTTTTAACCTGGAGGAGTCCTGGCAGGAAGTGATCCAAGCAACAGTGACACTGTCCAGAAGGCCTTCTGCTCGGGGTTCTTGTTTCACAGAGGGCTAGTAATTTGACTCAGACTGAACAGACTTAAACAAATTGGCTAACACTGCAACTGGAAACTACAAAGCACCATGCCATCATCAGCGGTGGCCGCAGACACTGGAAATGCCTTCACTCGCACACTGAGCTCAGGCACTGGAGGTAGAGGCCAGATGACACATTAACCGGCAAGGTCACCTGCGAATTGGGTTTATGCTGGATTCACGACGCTCAGTTTCACTCGTGTACACAGCGAGGGCTTGTCTTTCCTTCTCAGTGGCAAACAGCCCTCTTTTTCTTGGGCATGTGACTAAGTCTTTTCCGTTCACTAAGATACATGACTACATACACTATTACTTTAAAGCATAGCATCCCTCTGAGATACGTGGTTATTACCCCACCCCAGAGATGGGGCTTCTGCAGACAGTAATAGCAGACTTAGGACCTGAAGCTGGGGAGTTTGACCTAAAGTGTGTGCTTGTTAGCACTCTGCTGTGCTGTGGACACCACACGGCGAGGCTGGGTTTAAAGAGCCTGTGTTAAATTTGCAGCTGTAAGTGTGAATGGGGAGTGTGTGTTTGTGTGTGTTTGTGTGTGTTTGTGTGTGCGTGGGTGGGTGGGTGTATGCCCATCTCCCACGGCCTCTGAGTTAGGCTTCGGATCTTTCGAAATTGATCTCCTCCTTGGAGGAAACTGCTTAAAGGGTAACAAATTTTACACTGGGGTGAGGGAAATGTTTAGAACTAGAGAGAGATGGTAGTTGCTCAACACTGTGAATGTACTAAATGCCACTTTAGAATGGTCAGTTCTCTGTTATGTAGATTTCATCTCAGTAAACTATTATTTAAAACATTTGCCTTCTCCAAAGTTCTTCCATGATTAAACCCACTTGATTAGAGAGTTTAACGCCCACATATCTCTGTGAATGGAATCCACAGAAGCCATTTTTACAAGTCTGTTTTAGAACACTGAAATACTATTGTTAGCTTTTGCATTATGGTGAAATGCCGCTGATTTGCAGTTTCTGAATAGGTGGAATCTGTTTTTGGAAGAAGTTGAAAGTTGGGGTGATATTGCAGAATTTATCTCCAAAATGCTAATTGCAACCAAAAATGCTGCCACTTCCAGAGAGCAATGGCCTAAGAGGGTGAGTTCAGATGATCACACTGTGGTCAACCACTACATCTAAAGAGGGAGACTGACAACATTGAATTCTAGGGGAACATCAGCCCACTGATTCTTTCTACAAATGAGGAAACTGAGGCGAAGGATGTGAAGCAACTTGGCAAAGAGTTGTTAAGGTTCCAGGTTGCTGAAGCGAGATCACCTGATTGAGTTCTACCCGGGGCTGTCTCAACCTGAGCTCAATGTTGTGAAGGCCCTTGGGTGTTGAGCAATAGCATCTGCAAAAGTCAAGACACCCTTCCTCTCTCCCTCAGCTCTCTAATGAAATGAATCTCCTAAGACACAGCCCTCCCTGCCTTGACACGTGTGAGTGTCCAAAGATCATCAAGAGCTTCTCACAGCGTGCAGAAAAGGCCCCAACCCTGCAGTGACAGGCACCCTGAGCTTGCTTTTGTGTTACTTAGTCAGAGTGGGCACATTTTGACGATTCTTCCAAGACTGTCTCTTTGCATGCAGAGACCTGATCTCTTATTTCTTCTCAATCTCCCCACCGCTTTTTTCTGTGCTAGAAAGGTTGACTAAATCTTGTTCACAAACTGACTAGTGGAGGCCGCCCTCTCAGGAGCACAGCGTAAGCTGATTACACTGAGGAAGAAATCCCACTGTAACCCCAAAGTTTCTCTAATGAGCATGACAGGCGCTTAGAAAGCAGGCTCCCTGAATGGTGAGATTAGAAGGATGCGTGTGCACTCCTCCTAGGGAACTTTCCCCTTGTGCATGCTTTGGTACATTCTGGACTCTGGGATCCTGGTCTCTGTGGTTGTGTTTTAGGTGCTGCGTGCTTGGTTATACATGTCAGATGAGCTCAATAGGTTTTACAGCCCTGGTGACTAGACAGAGCCAGTGGGATGTAGTAGACAAATAATATATAACTCAGACACAAAAGGCTAATATTGTACTGTTCACTCCTCCACGTCTTATTAATAGGGTCCTGGGCTCACCACTTAATACTGTAGAGCCTCTCTTTTCCCATCTGTGAAAAGGGAATAATGATTGCAAATTGCACCCTTTAATGTTGTGGTGAGATTTCAACAAGATGTCAGTGAAAAAGCTTTGACAACTGTAAAATCCTTCTGTTATTAAATAATCATAACACATCTTCACAATATGTCCAAACTTGAACCATTAAAATCAGAAATGTACACGGTTACATGGACATCTACTGCTAATTTTTTTCTATCTCATAGAGACCTCTGTAGGGTATCTTACTAACCAGGTCCTCCTTCAACTCAAGCATCCCTTTTCTCCACATGGTCAGTATCTCCAAAACACTGGAAAAGTTCTGGCTACTCTTTGCTCTTTAATGTTAACATAGGAACCATGTACACTAGCTCTCATCTCCAAATTTCACCTCCCAAGCCTTAGCTCTCACATGACTCCACTCACCTTATAGAGGCTCACAGGAACCAACATTCCCAATTTCCACTCACAAATTTCTGCCTTGGCTGTGTCCCTGCTCAGGTCCTCACCTTGGCTCAGCCATGGGTCAGGCTTGACATTGACTATGGGATAGTAGAATTCTCTCTTGCCCATAATCACCTCAGTGGTTGTGATTGACATTTTCTAGTTACACAACACATTTTCACTGCATTTTACTTTCTAGATATGTAAAAAACCATGGTAGCTCCCACTTTTAAAACTTTTGTTTCATTGCCAAGACATGTTTATCTACTATGTTTCCTATATATGCTAAGCTCCCAATATTTATCAGGCATGGTGCTAGGCACTGCAGGTGATCTAACCTGGTAGGGGAGAAAGCCAAAGACAGGTGTATATAATTTGGAGCAATAAACAAAAAAACCTTTTCTTTTTCTGCTCAAAATTCAGAAAATACCACTGTTAATGTATTATTAAGGAAACTAGAGTCATCTAACGTAGGGTTTGACATTTGCATTAGTTTGTCTTTGTGAGCACAGCAGGGGCAGGAAAGGTGTCTGGACACTTACCCGATAGAACCTCTATTCCCTCAGTAGGGCTCTTTTTGTAAGCATTTGCCCCGAATCACCCTAATAGTACATAAAGGGAGGAAGGCAGCTAGCAAATGGTATTCATTAATAGACGAACTCACGGGTCAAAATGTTTCAAATTATCACAGAGATCTAGGATACAGTTCCTTCGGAAGGTGTGAATCGTCACAAATGAGTTGCTGGGTCTATGTCAGCAATCCTTGTTGGTCATTTTAGTTCCGGGCACTGTAATAAAGTTGGGCGAAGCAATGGTGAGGTGAGAAAGGCGACCCACAAAGAGCTTATGTGCTTCTGGGCAATAATCACCCTGCATTGTCCCTTTGTGTTTATTGCTGCGTGAGGCGTTCTGGTAGAGTTTGGAAACAGGCGCTGTGGAAGCAGAGTGGAACATCAGGGGAAGATCTCCTGAAAATGAAATGATGTCTAAGTCAAATGTGAAAATAAGTAGTTACTACCGGTGGAAAACTGGGTCCACGCTGAAGGGTGTGGATGAGGACGGTGCCCCAGGTACAGGGACCAGCAAGTGCAATATCCAAAGGAAAGGATGAGAGCGGTGCATGTGGCAGCTCTGTCAGTTAAGGTATTTTAGGTGATGACTACCGGAGGAAGTTAAGTGAAAAGAAGAACACTTAAATAATGATATAGGTTAATATCACAGGTCCTATGGACAGCAGGAGAGTGGCCTCAGGAATGAGGTGGGATCAGGGATGAGAGGAGAGTAGGGACTCAGAAGGCCTCTAGTCTACCACCCCTTGCCTCTGAGTCCCATTGCCTGCATCACTTTTTTCTCTCTGATGATAAAAGAGCTTTTACCCAGTTCACATGGCAAAGGATTGCCACTGATGACAGCCACTGAGTTGCCATCACCATCATTGAAAGTAGCTGCACACATTTTCGCTTTGATTCTAAGTTTCTTTAAGAAAAAAAGTGGTATAATTAAAAATAGAGTATAGCCCTGGCTGGCTTTGCTCAGTGGTTAGAGCAGTGGCCTGTGGACTAAAGGGTCCCGGGTTTCATTCCGGCCAAGGGCACGTACGTCGGTTGCAGGCTTGATCCTGGAGCCCCGGTCAGGGCAAGTGTGGAAGCAACCAATCGATGTGTCTCTCACATGGACCTCTCTCTCTCTCTCTTCCTCTCTTTCTCTCTCTCTCTCTCTCTCTCTCTGTCTCTGTCCCTTCCACTCCCTTGGAAAAGCAATGGGAAAAATATCCTCTGGTGAGGGTTAAAAAAGAAAAAAAAATAGTGGATGAAAGTAACTCAGCAGCTCACTTAACACATGGAAAAGGAGCCCTGACAGAAAGAAGGAGAGCTATTTCCTTTCTTAGTTTCTGCCTTCGCAACCTCCCTCTCTCCCCCTCGTTTTGATTAGTGGGAGGGGGGAGCTGTTTTTAATTCAGCTCTGAAATGTGCTGCATAGGTGTACAGAGGCCAAGAGATATGAATGCATATAAAAGTAAAATCATTAATTGAGGAATTTTATTGCCAGGAATTGACCCTCAAGATATAGTCAGTGACATGGACAAGTTCCTTGTCATGTTATTAATAGGAGAGAAGAAAAATAAAAACAAAACTAGAAGCAACCTATATGTCCAATGTTCAGGTATTGGTTAAATAAATTATCTTCATAATACAGAATACTCTACAGCTATACTGGGTTGAATAGCATCCTCCCAAAATTCGTGTCCATCCCAGAACTTCAGTATATTACCTTGTTTGGAAAGAGTCTTTGCAGAGTTACTTATACTGGATGAAGGTGGGTCCTAATTCAATGACTTGGTGCCCTTACAATAAAAGGGAAAGTTGAACACAGATGCACAGAGGAAAATATGCCACGAGAAGACAATGTCGAGATGGGAGGGATGCAGCTATAAGCCAGAGGATTCCAAGAATTGCCAGCAACTCCCAAGAGCTAGAGAGAGCAAGGGAAGATTCTTTCCTTGGACCTTTAGAGCGAGCATGGCCCTGCCCGCACCTGGAACTTTAGCCTCTGGGACTGTGAGAGAACAGATGTCAGCTATTTAAGCTGTTTAAGCCCTTTTTTTAAAAAAAAATCCTCATCTGAGGATATTTTTTCCATTACTTTTCATAGAGACAGTGGAAGGGAGAGAAAACATCAGTGTGAGAGAGACACATCGATTGGTTGCCTCCTGCATGGTCCCCAACCAGGGCTGGGGATCGAGCCTGCAACCGAGGTACGTGCCCTTGGTTGGAATCGAACCCAGGCCCCTTCAGTCCAAGGGCTGACGCTCTAACCTCTGAGCCAGACCAGTTAGGGCTGAGCTGTTTAAGCCTTGATGCTGTGTCCTCACAGGGCAGGGCACAGGGGCACTGTCGGGGGTCCTTGGATAGGGTCACTAATTACTTCCCAAAGTCCCACTTCTTAATCTTATCATACTGGGGATTAGGCTTCAACATATGAATTTTAGGGAGACCCAGATGTTGAGAATATAGCATAAAGGTAAATAGAATATCTTAAAAACTATCAGAGGGAAAAGTCAGGTTACTTGGGAAGAAATGTCAGCGAGCAGATTTCTTAGTGGTGGTGATAGATACCATAAGAAAATGGGCTCTGGCAATTGAGGCAAGGAAAAGAGTGACAGCTGAATTACAATTATCCATTCAGCTTTAATGTCATCCAAGAGTCAGGGTGAAGTAAAATCATTTTAGAACATAAAAGTGATGATAGATTTTAACGCCCAGAGACCTTGGTCTTGAAGGATGTATTCAGTGAAAAAACAACAACAAAATAATAAATCAGGAGAAAGGAATGGGATTTAAGCAAAAGTGGAAAAAAAGAAATCATTAAAATACAGACAAATCAAAATACTAATTATAATCATAATCATAAATTTCACTTTTAAAACACTTGAAACTAAACTTCTAGATAAGGGGTCAGCACATTATAGCCCAGGGCCCAATCTGTTCTTCTTCTGTTTTCATAAATAAAGTTTTGTTGAAAGAGAGCCACGCTCATTTATGTACAAATGTCTATGGTTATTTTCATGCTATAACAGCAGAGCCGAAGAGTTGCAAAGAAATCATCTGGCCTTCAAAGTCTAACATATTTACTGCTTGGGCCTTTACAGAAAAAGCTGATGGATCCCTGCTGTAGATCAGCATGGCTTGGAAATCCTGGAGGCGGTAATGGGAGGTGATCCTTTGAAGACAGAGCACGCATGGGTGTGAACGTTTACTGACGGCTTCAGCTTTGGAAGGAGCCGGGCATGCTGATTCTGATTTTCTTTTAATGTCATTAAAAACTATAAATTCAACTATGAATGCCTACGAAAATCTTAAAGGTAATCATTAAAACAATAGGAATAAAATACATTCTCTTTAACTATCAATGAGAGAGTCATTGATCGGCTGCCTCCTGCACGCCCCCTATAGGGGATGGAGCCCGCAACCCAGGCATGTGCCCTGATCAGGAATCAAACCCCGATCTCCTGGATTGTAGGTTGATGCTCAACCACTGAGCCAGGTTCTGCTGGGCAGGGATGTCATTTTGTAAAAATCATCTTTTTCTATGAAATTTTGGCCATTTATATTAGAAAGAGACTAAACAAAATGTCAACAATTGTCAATTCTAAGGATGGAGATTAAAGATTTAAGATTATCTTTAATTTTGTATACTCTGAAGTTTCTCAACGTAAAACGTAAGACTTCAAATAATGTTTCTAGACCAGTATGACTGCAGTTCAGCTGGTTCTGAATGCCTGCACTCTCTCACACACACACAGAGCGGATCAGAAATATATATGAAATCAAAATCTAACAGCAATTTTCATGGCCCTAGCATAGAAAATACATCCACAGCAATGGCTATTCTACCAAGAGGGAACAGAAATACCCAGATTGGTAAATTTGGGGTCATTTCATTCCCTTTGAAAAATGGGTGATTATGCCGAGGAGCGGGCCCTGACCCGCGTCTTTCTCCCTAGCTAGACCGCCCGCTGGCCCTTCGCTGAGCATTCAGTAAACACCACGTCTGCTCTTCACAGCGCAGTAGGTTGTGTAAGTGGCCCTATTGACTGCGTGGGAAACCTGTTCTACAGTCAAACCACGATGCAGTTCTCTTTCTCTTTCATTCTCTTTCTTTCCTGAAGTTTGAGTTTCAGGCTTGGCCATTTGATCTCTATCTGGACTCTTAGGAAGGGACATCCTTCAGTGACTTAGCCACTTTCAGGTTATGCTGTCCAGGTGACCAAACAGGTCATGCCCCCTGGCAGTTCGGCAGATCGCTCCGTGCACAGAAGCGGGAATGAGAGACACATTGGAAAGACGAGCATGGAACTTAACACTGGCGCGTCTCCCTGCCCCCCGGCAGCGGGCCTGGCTTGCCTCTGACCTAAGCATGCGCGATGCCCCTTGAGTTTGGGTTTTGGGGTTTTCCACCATGAATGAACTGTACTGGTTTTCCCATAGGAATGCCCAGCCACTTAGCTTGTACTGCAAGGTCTCCTCTGCTTGTTTACAAGTGCAATTAGGGAATCTTATTTTCCACATTGAGTTGGCTGAGTTAAAAAATATAGTCTTCAACCAACTGAGTGTATAGATCACATTCTAAGAGAGAGAAAAAATTCATTGTAGCAGGAGCCTGAGGAAAACAACAGCAGTGAATTCTACTAGAGGCGGAATAGAATGCTCCATATCCATCACCAAGCAAAAAATTGTAAAATACAAAAAAAACAAAAAAAAAACCCCAAATCCCTGATTCATCTTTCAGTCCTAATGGTAACCAGTCTGTATTTTTGGAGCTTTGTAACAAAAAGCTTTTGTCCACAACTTGTATTCATTTGCTGTATAACAATTCCAAAGCCTTAGTGATGTATAAACCATCCTTGCTGAGTGTAACACATTAAACAGTTCACTAGGCTTACAGTGGTTCAGAATGTTAAAAATAAAATTGTACCAGCAGCCCTGCCCGTCTTTGTGCCAAAGCAATACAGATGATTTTTGAATAAAGAAAATAGCAGTGTTTGTCTGAGCTTGCTAACAACACCCAGTGACACATGCTGCTGTACAATATTCCGACTTCATCTCCAGCGCCCATTAGGGAGCATTATCATATGCATGTTACATATTCAGGAACTGACAGCGATTGATGCATGGAAAAAACAAGACAGTGAAGTCACACTTGGGTTTTACCCGGTGGAAATCACCGAGGGCTGGGTTTCTGCTCCTCTCTGCATTAACAAGCCCCCACCTCACCACGATGGGAGGAAAACAAAAGCGAAATTCTAAAAAACACAATTATCTACATATTTCTAAAAACTTTTTTTTAAAATATATCTTTATTGATTTCAGAGAGAGGAAAGGAGAGGGACAGAGAGAGAGAGAAACATCAATGATGAGAGAGCCATTGATCGAGCCCGCAACCCGGGCATGTGCCCTGACGGGGAATCGAACCCTGATCACTTGGATCCTAGGTCGACGCTCAAATGCTGAGCCACGCCCAGCCGGGCTATCCACATATTTCTAAAAGAAGAGCGACACACCTAAAATGCACCCTGATGTCATCTTTGCCATTTTTCTGGAATAAAAACTGATTGTAGGCCTCTGTTAAGCAGGCAAATGTGGTACCAGGGAGCACAAATCAGTGTCATGGGTGCCACCAGAGTCCAGGTTGCCTATGTGCCTGTCTCTTCTACTGATCAATGGCTTCTGTGCACTTGCTACAGGGTGACAAGGACTTTGGTTTCTCCCAGGGAGAGTGTTTCCTTTCAACAATCAAACACAAATTGACATAGCTCCATGCCCTGGGTGTGACTGTCAAGGTGGCAGGCGGGTTAAAGTGCGTGTGTGTGTGTGTGTGTGTGTGTGTGTAGAGAGAGAAGGAGTTTGGGGATGGTAAGATTAGCAGCATATCAGGTATAATTCTCAGCAGTGGGGGTGATAAATAATTTATGGGCAGCGCCATATAACTGGAAGTGTCTGGAAATGCCAGGCAAAAGCCTTTACCAGATGCCCTTGGGAGTCAGAAGCCTTGTTTGCCAGGGGTCTCCGGGAGAGTGCTTCTTCTTGTCCCCAAAGATTCCAGGGCCTGAAGAATTCATTTCCTCCCGTCCTGTTACGAGCTGCTGCTCGGTGCAGTGGCACATGGGGACGGGCTGTCCTGGGCGAGGCGATCAAGCTCTGATAGACTGAGACGCGCCGAAGACGGACTCGCATCTCAGCAGTCTAATGGGCCCAGCGAGGCAGTAAATTTCCCAGCAACTTGACACATCAATATAGAAGTACAGTCTGTTATATCAAAGGGAGATTGTCTCAGTCCTTAAGGGAAAGCCAGCAATCCAAAAATGAAAAGTGTGCACTGGTGGCTTGTGAAGACTGTACTTAACACAGAGCTGGAGCGGAGGGGTCCGCCGTCCAGGAGGCGGGCTCATCAGGCGGGCTCCTGCCCTCCCGGCGACACGCGCCCCTGACAGCCACACTCCTGCCCTGTGCAGCCGGGTGCTCCTATTTGGTCCTAGGGGACCACACCCGCTCTGCCTTTCTGAAGCTATTTTTCCCCCCAAGCCTTTGCCTCACAGTAGGTGCTTGGAGCACATTGTATGACCACAGAAAACAACTGAACTGTCCAATAATAGGGAGATGGTTTGGCAAATTACAGAATGCCCAGGGGATGGAATCTGAGGACTATTACCTTGGTCATTAGAGAGAGTGAATAAAAAAAACACACATAGAAAATATTTATATTTAATGTTCAGTGAAAATGTAAACTACCAGAAAAGCTGTAAAAGCACAGATGCATAGTGCTCAGAACTGGAAAGTAGTATGTGAGGATAAAATTGGTTATGTTAGAAGAAAGAGCATGTTTTTAATTTTCATTTAGCAAATTTGCTTTACCATCGATGTAACCTTGCACTATTAAGGCATATATATTTTAATAAACAATAGGCGATAGGAGCTAATTTAATTTATTAAATTAATAAATTAATTTGTCTTTCTTGCTTCGTCATTGTCTAACAGTGATCTTTTTTAGCACACACACACCGTTTTCTTCCAAAGCTAAAGCCAAACTACAGCTGAAGAGGGAAGGCACTTTACTTCTTGCACTCACCATTCGGTCAGTTTCACCATTACTCACTCACTTCCCGGTGCATTTAGAAAGAAGCCTGGTTTGGGGGTAACATAGTGCTCATTTAACCAAATCAATACCCAGGGGCCTGGCAGGAGAGTTAGCTCTACGGGGGACCTTTCCATAGTTGTGTTTTATTTTGGTTTTGTTTCAAATAATGCTTTAAAAGATACCTAAGACCAGAGTATGATCTGATTGAATAATACGAGCAGGTGAGAGCCTAGGGGACCTGGAAATAACTACTCCAGGTGGCTCTGTATGTTCCTTGGAAGAGGGCCTGGATTGACGACACATTCCGGGTGATATCATTTTGAGTCTCCAAAAGAAAATAACCTGTAATGTGATACAATTAGAGAGAGGTGACTAAGTGTGGCTTGTCCAAATTCATAAAAATGCTGTTCTTCACGCCAAGAATTACGCAGTACATTGCTTCCTATGAATCATTAAACAGACGAAGCAGCAATCACTCCTTCACATGGTTGTGGGGTTAATTATTATTTCTGATGAATGCCCATCTATGTTTTAATATAAAAAATAGTCAAGCATCAATAGAACTAAAAAAATCAGCGGTGTTAACCATATCCTATTCCATTAGTCTACCTGTGTATTAGTCCAAGGAAGAGCAAAGGGACTTGTCAGGTTATAAAGATCGTGGCTAACCCAACTCTTGTGCTTTGGTTTATGGGTGGTTATGTCTGAAGTGACATCCAACTGTCTGTCACCTACTCGGTTCACATCCAGGAAACAAAAATTATTTTGAAGTGTCTATTATTTTGCTGACCTCTGCCGGCTACGTCATGGGGGTGGGGAAGACCACTGAAGCAGAGAAGAGAAGGGAAGCCCCGAATCCTGTCCCCACCTCCCCACCTCTCAACCCTGAACATAGATTTGATAAATTCTAGAGACTTTTTATGACTATTGAACTTGATCCACTTATTCTTTTTCCCTTTGGATGAAATAGTAGAAGCCTTGTCTGCGGGGAGAAAGTAGAAATGAGCTGTCTCTACTTGACTGAGATGAGGTTCAGGGCTACAAGTGGCACTGGGAGAGGCTCTGCAGGCCCGCGTATCATCTCCTGGGAAAGGGACAAGCCTCACACCTTGAAGTGAGATGTGGGAGGAGAGCGCGACAGATACCCTGGACCACCACATGAATAAGTGGCTCCTAGAGCAAATTAAGCCTGAAACATCCCTGGAGGCAAAAAATGACAGAACTGAAGCTGTCCTATTTCAGGCACATCATGAGAAGGCAGGTTCTTTGGAAAAGAAAATAATGCTGGGGAAAAATAGAAGGCAGCAGAAAAAGAGAAAGACCAAATGTGACAGAATTACTCCATAAAAGAAGCCATAGGTATGAGTCTACAGGAGCTGAGCAGGGCTGTTGAGGACAGGACACCGTGGATGTCACTCATTCATAGGGCCACCAGGAGCGGGAGCCTACTTAACTGCACCTAACAATAAAGACCGAGGACCAATTTTCCAAGAGCAATGCAGACATGGACTATAATGTAATGTTCCTAGATGCAAGATAGATAGGATTTATTTAATTTGTACAATGTGAGAAATCGGGTACAGATGATCAGGAGTCTAAGGATAGTTACTGTAATAAAATGTCGCTGTCTTTTGCCCAGTTTCTGAAACTTAAATGTTTTTTAAACTCAGAACTCATAGAAGGAAAGTGATCTGGTTTTCAATGAAAAAGGGCCCTGAAACATGCCATATTCAATATTAACTCCCTCAGTTCTTCCTACAGTCATTTGCTCAGAAATTTATGCATCTAGAGAAAAGTGAATTGTTGGAGACAGGTTGTGATTGACAATGATATTCAGGATTCAAATCAGCATTGTGCTTGCCCCTTGCAATGGAGGTGCATGGAGGTCAAATGGCCTCCCATCCCATGCCCAGTTCCGAGTGGGGCAGTGAAATGACCAAGTAAATAATAGAATAAACAACTGGTAGTTGGTCGAGCCCTTACATTGGTTCTTTTACCAATTAAGAGCTACCACAGTGGAAAAGGCCAAGTGGAAATCTCTGTGCCTGCCCCCACCCCAATTCCAACAAAAATTCCAGGTAAATGATGAAACACATCTCAGGTGCTAATGAGAGAGCCCCAGTTTCAGAGACTTAAAGAATATATGAGTGTTCCTGTCATAACCCCATTTACTTCAGAAGACATTTCCTTACAAAAGCCATATGGATCACTGCAGAATGCAGTGGGAGGCCGCGAACTTAATCCAGTGCTACTTCCCCTCCCAGCTGCTGTGCCCCACGTGGCATCTTTGCTGGAGCAGATCAAAACAGACGGTGTGGCTTGGTCTGTGGCCAGTGATCTAGTGAATGCGTTATTTCTTTTTTCTACCAGAAAGGAAAATCAGAAGCATTTTGTATTGTCATGGGGTCAATGACAACATACATTTATGGTTTGCCCCAGGGTTACAATAACTCTCCAGACCTCTGACATACTCTGAAGGGACTTGGACTTTCTGGAGACCATCACACCAGAGCCATGAGCAGGGAGTGGCAAGTATATGGAGGCCCTGGTAAGAAGCATTTACTCCACAGAGAAGGAATAAGCCCTGTAAAGACTCAGAGGTCTACAACATCTCTGAAGTTTTTAGGGACTCATAGCCTGAGAGATGCTGGGACATTCTCTCAAAAGTAAGGGGCAAACAATTGCATTTCATACCTCCCACCACTAATAAAGAAGCACGGGCTTGGGAGCCCTCTGCAGGTTCTGGAAGTAACATATTCTGCACTTGGACATACTGGTCTGACTCATTTACTGTGTGACATGGACGGCTGCTAACCTTGGCTGAGGCTCAGCATAGGAAGGCGCTCTGTAGCAAGTCCAGGTTATAGTTCAAGCATCCCCAGTGCAAGGACCAAAAAACCTACAGGGCCTCTGACACTGGAGCTAGCTAACACAAGGAAAGACAGGATGTGGAGCTTATCCAAGCCCCAATAGGAGAATTACCACAGAGACAGTTAGGGTTTCGGTAAAGGCATGATATCTCTGACACAAAACTATATTCCCACAGCAACTTTCAGGAATGTTGTTTGGCCCTAAAAGAGACAGACCATCTGCCAATAGGCCATCAAGTGGTCAGAACTGCCATCATGATCTGAGTTCTTCAGACACACCAAGTCATCAGGTTGGGAGGCCCAACAGCAATCCATCAGAAGACCAGGCACAGGCGGGGTCACACCTACAATCAGGAGGCTGAGAGTCCCCAGTTCCCCATCACTGTGGCAATCTTGCCTTGTCCCTCAGCTCACACCCCTGATGCTGAGGACAGAGGAAGACAAAGGACTTGCTGGGTTCCTGGATGAATGTGAACATCTGATCCACTGATAGGGACCCTGCAGGACATTTCCTCGAGCAAGGGGACCCACAGCAAAGTGGGCACATGGGAGCCCTATCATTTTACCTGCACTTTTCTGAAGCTCCCGCTAATGGAACTGTGAATAGCTTCTTAAAATTGCAGCTTGGTGATAACACGCTTGTAATACTATGAGGAGGCCATTTTATGGGGCTGGTTTCTCAGGTTGTGGAATATGTGCAGGCAGAAGACAAAGACAAGCAGGACTGACCCTGCTCACCTTCACCCCGATGACCAGGCTGGAGGGCCTGTTCTGCCCCCTGAGGACGCCTCTGTGTGGTCAAAGGGAAAGAGCTTCACCAACAAGGAGAAGCAGGGAGATGGTGAGAGTGACTGAAGCACAGGGAGAGGGAACGCTGGGCACAAGGTGGAAGCAAAGTCTCTGCTTTTGAAAGGAAATTTCCTTAGGGATTTCTGCCAGAAAAATTATGCTGCTTTTTGACCAGGGAGATTTTTCTGTCAAAGCCATGAAGTCAATCTACTTGTCTTTGAGGACCACATACAGTCTCTTCTTCATTTTTATTATATTTTTTCCATTGACTTTTTTTTTTTTTTTTAGAGAGAAAGTAGACGGTAGGGAGGGAAGTAGAGAGAGGAAGAGAGAGAGATGTGAGAGAGACACATTGATTGGTTGCCTCCTGGACACTCCCAGACCAGCAGGGGCTGGGACTGTAGGGGCTGCAACTCAGGTATGTGCCCTTGACTGGGAATCAGACCCTTCGTTTCACAGGCCAATGCTCTAACTACCAGGGCTTTCTTTATTTTTGAAAACAACACTTAGAAAATGTACAGAGCTTCTTGGCTCACCAGTGGTAGGCTGGCTTTGGCCTACCGGGCTTGGTGTGCAGACTCTATCTTGACAGATGGGTGTGTTTCTACTTACAGGCAGTGCAAATCTTTTGGCCATTCACTTCCCTCTTTGCTTTGGCCGTCAGGAAGCTCACCGCTGAAGTGTGTCTTACTCTATTAGTTGTGAAGCACTTTTTAACATTTATTTTCATGCATAAACTGTGAATATTATTACTATTTAAACTTTATTTTTCCATGACCCCAGTCTCTTCATCTTTAAAAAAAACCTCTTATTTTATATCTTCTTACAAGCTGCTCCAAATATTTCCTTGAATGAGTAGACATAGGTAAATGAATGAATGGATGAAGAAATGATTCCGAGGCTAAGGCAGAAGTGCCTGTCTCAGGGAAGGGCCGCCCAGCTCAGTGGGGACACCGTGAGGAGAAGTGAGCTCCTGAAGCAAACAGTTGAATATTCTATTGTTTCCATTTTGGTGGAAACCACAAGAGCCAAAGCACTCACTGTGTTCCAGTACCCACGGTTTACCAGGCAATGAGATAAATGTGTTACATGCAGCCTCTCATCTGAGCCTTCCAACAACCCCACAAGGCAGGTAAAATCCATACTTTGCAGGTGAAGGAAAACAGCTTAGGAGCCTAAGCAGCGCTGCGGTGAAACGGGTTTTCCTGATGGCAGCTGCATGGCTTCAGCTTCCTTTGCACAGGTGACCCCAGCACAAACCACAGAGCAGCTGAACGACGGCAGGCCACGGTGTGGCCACTGTCCAGGAGAGCCTGTCCCTTTGTGTACTCTGCTCGTGGGGTGTCCTTTCCTGGGGGCCTCCCAGGGACTCTAGTTTCCTTGGTAATTTATCTGACAGCTTGCTGAACACTAAAGACACTTTTAAAAAAGATTTTTATAAAGTTTATAAGGCTAAGGTAATTATCTCGATGCTTTCTGTAATTCTCTGGAAGAGCCAATATTTCCCAGAAACCTTTTAAAAAACAACCTATTTAAAACCAATTTCCCTTAGATTGTAGATGCCCGCATTTCTCCTCCCATCCCTCTTCTCTCCTATTCAGATTTGCACAAAGCGAGATTGCTGTTCAGTAGAAATCCCTCCCTTTCTGCTAGTTACCCCTGATCCGAGGTTAGGTAACCTCCTGTCTGCGGCTCCATAATCATTTCCACAGCAACCCAGAGGGGAGCATTGCAGAGTGAGCTGGGGGGGAGGCAGGAGAGGCGCTTTGTGGAAAGGCAGGTGCTCTCAATCCCAGAGGGTGGGAGTCCAGACACAGAACCATTTCTCTCTCTCGCTTATGAGAAATGTATTTCATATACTCAGTGGTTGTTAAATTAAACACTGAAAAATCTGCTCCATTTCTTGCAGAGAGAGAAGACCTGTGCTTGGTACCTTTTCTGTTTGCCTTTTTTATAAACTTCCTTTGGCAATATTCAGCACCTGATTCGCCGGGTTCTGAAATAGGTTTGGTACAGAGCATCGCGGTCTAAGGATCTTAGCTCAGGATTAGGGAGCCCGCATTCTGAATTTTAATCCTGCGCTGTGCCGAGGACACACGTTGCTTCATTTGTCCTGGTCTCAGTCTCCTCATATTTAAAATGGGAACAGCGAGGGTCACGTACCTGGGGGTGTCTGTGAGAATTAATCACTTTACCTACATAAGATGCTATATGACTGCTAAGTATTATTTTCTACGTTATCAGAAAAATAAAAGAAAGTTTTCTTCCTGCAGTTCCGAGAAATGTTGGGGCATGTGCATTTCACTAGGGACATTTATGTGCTCGTGTGTGTATAGAGATGGGAAGAAAGATAGATGGGCCAACAGATTGAGGCTGCGCAGTGCGGGACGGAGCTGTGCAGAGCGCTGCGGCCCAGCAATCAAGTGTGATAGACTCAGGTGGGGAGAGGAGATGAACACTTGAAAAAAATACAGATTCTGTTTCTAGGAAAGTGTCCTTAATAGTAAAAAATTGAGAGAGTAGAAATACAGAAAGTGCGTGCTACAGAAGCAGGGTTGTTTCCAAATTGAAAGCTATACGAGGAGCAATATCAGCTCATCAAGCTAAAGCAAGAGCTAAGGCTCTCGTTGCGCTTTGTCTGAGGAAGGGACCATCTCCCAGGGCAGCAGGAGCCACGCGCTGCTTCCAGGCGCTGGTGGTTCCTCTGGGCACTCAGGGCACATATGTGGAAGCATCATGAGGGATGGGACCGTGTGCTCTGCGCAGTGGGGACCAGGGAGGGGAGGTGGCAGGCCGGGGGCCGTGGGGAAGGAAGCCACTACAAGGTGAGCCAGGGGGATGGCTGCTTCTGGAGAGAAGACAGGGAATGCGGGGACTCTAGTTACCCCTGAGAGCAGAGACACAAGCAAAGGGCTGGGCCTACACTGCTGAGACTCCTGCTGCCCAGGCCCAGGCCTCTCAGATGGGCTGAGTCACTTGTGTATGGAAACTGGAGGTTTCCCTCCTTGGGTGAGATGGGTGAGGTGGGTGAGGTGGGTGAGGTGGGTGAGGTGGGTGAGGTGGGTGAGGTGGGTGAGGGACTGAACCCACAGTTGAGTGAGTGTCCTGCTAGTGTGGGACCTACGCCATCTGAGCATCTCATCTCAGTTTTCTACCCCATGGCCTCCTGACTCTATTTGTTACAACTTTCTGAGCAGAGCCTGGAACCTTAGACCAGAGCACAACAATGAATATGTCACCTTTACAAGTGTCTGCTTCTTTCCCTAGTGAGTGAAATCCTTGAGAATGGGACCCATGCCCTTGACCTTTATCAGCTATGACCCAGCACAGTATGTGGCTCTGGGAAGGCAGAGCTTACCTGCTTGTGGAATGAATGAGTCACTCAGTTCATCAGGCCAGTCCAATGCACTCATTTTACAGGCAAAACCTAAGTCTACACTGCCAGTTAATGACAGAGCCCGGACTCCACGTGGTACTTCGATTGCCTCAGATTTCCCACCCCCTGGTTTGTAGCCGCCGCTGTATCTATTTCCAGGAATGTTTGCATAATACACAATTAAATCAAAGTTGAAAAACATCCCCTTGAAACCATTGGGATAAATTTTGACCTGCATTGGAAAATACCATCTTCAGTATGTATAACCAGAATTTTGATTCTAAGTGAACCGAGGGGCTGTCCTTGGTGATGGCTTCGCCGCTGTGCAGCTGGGCCATGGCTTGCAGGAGGGCTGGGGGGGAACTGCATCCGGAAACAGGAGCAGGAGAAAAGCTGAACGAGGGCATGACCCAAGGAGGGAGGGTTTTAAAAAGTAAATTAAAAAATACAGCACGTTGTGCAAGTAAAACTATTTCTACAAAACCGAGAGTGAAATGGAATGAGGCCCAGCATCACATAATAAATGTGTCTCCATCCTGCTGCAGAAAATCTGTAGCAAGTTATTAGCAGGCAGGAGGTTCTCTCAGCACCTGTCTGTATCGCAGTCCTTCACTCCCTTCTTCTGTTTTTGCTGAATTGCAGGTTTCCATTAATGAAAACTCTGAAGATTCTGAAACCTATTTCAGCTCCGGGAGCTGCAGACAGACAAGCAACTGCAGGGAAGACATCTGGGGGAGGCGGGGCCTGCACATATTGCATGGACCCCACAGAACCCTCCAAGTCCCATAGCATTAGGGCCTGTGCATCCAGAGTAGAATTACAATTTCCTTTCATGGCATTTAAAGGTCTTGGAGGAAACCAACCCTAGCACTTAGGCTGGGGAGGTGTTGGGCGCCAATAGGACGCAGCAGAAGAACTGACCATCGAATTGCAGGCCTGGCTTGCTTTCCTGGCCTGTGTGTCCCCTGTGCTTATGTTGTTTCTCCCAGGCAATGACAAAGGCTGGATCAGCTAAGAGCCTTGGATGGCACATGCAGCACTGGATTTGGCTGTGAACCCAATACAGCTTTTCCTAACAGGTGCTTGCCCTCCATTGTATTTGGCTACAATTTGAGTGCATTAGGTGGTACATCGTTAGAGGTAAGAGAAGCGGTTTTGGGATCAGTTAAACCTGGATATGATTCTGACTCAACCACTTGGATGTGTTACAATGAACAAGTGATTCAACCTCCCTGAGACTGGATTTTCATGTATGTAGTAGCATCAGCAGAATGAATTATACCCACAGAGCTTTGTGTAGATTAAATGACAAACAATCCAAGTGCTTAACTCATAGTTGAGTAATCGATAAAGTTTGAGTATTTTATTATTATTTTTAAAGCTTGGACAAAGTATCAATTGCAAAAATGCCTAAGAGACCAGAACGTTTTGAATAGATATATGCTTGCCCCTGTCTATACCTTTCTTCTGTTTCTTTTTTAACAGAAACCACCAGTTTGAGTTCCGCCTTACAAGTTTTTCTTAGACAATAGTTATCCTATGAAAGCAAAATATCTCTTAATGTGTGTGTTGGGGCCACTAAGAAAGCAACCTAGAAAGAGAGACGGTGGCAAAGACACAGAGTAAATTTCCACACCCGTCCCTGCAGCAGTCCCGAAGGTGCAGAGTAACCGCATCTAAGGGCCCGGGGGGTGTTCTTGGGCCCCTGGAGGGGTGCGTGAGCCAGGCTGTGGGACAACACACTGAGCATGTGAGGAAGGAGGATTCTTGCTTCTGTGATCAGCAGGCGTGTCACCCAGACTGCTCAGGGCCCCTGGTCTTAGAGAAACTGTCTCCTTTACTTTTCAGTCCTGAGTGTCACATCTGTCTTTTCCAAAGTATGTAGAGATGGCATTTGGTTTAAAAAGTGTAACACAATGAGCCCGTAGGAATTGGCTTCCCATTGAAATAACTGCGCCGTCAATGGACTGCATTGCTCGAGAGGAACCGGGAGGCTGCCCCCCTCCTCCCGGGGACAGGGCCACAGATCCCATCGTTGCTCACTTGGGTGCCTCCAGCACACCCCCTCGAGTTGTGTGAACCTCCGAGAGCCGTGTCACGGCCCCTCCGCCCTCCCCCTGCCTCTTTTCTCTGATACAGATGTGTGTAGACAGCGTTTGGTGTTTACTGAGGCACCAACCATCCTTTTGGCTACATACAGAACAGAAGAAATCTGTCCTCAAAGCGTCTGATAACACATAAAATCACAGAAAGAAAGAACCAACGTGCCGTTTAGTCTGTGAAGTCCAACCTATTATTCCTTCCATCCTTCCAGCAACTCTTCCCAGCCACCCTACCTTTAAAACAGCTTGATTTCAACTCACTGCTCTTTCTTTTCATAACATGCCATATGCAAAGATATTTAATAACAGAGGCACATTTTTTCATTGTTGAATATGAATATAGTTCACATAAAAGCGGATAACATCAAGGCATGTAGAGGAGACTATATTTAACCCTAAGAGCTTTCAAGGCTGGGCTCATATACATCTGTTTGCGGCACGATGACTTAAGGGCTCCTACCGGCCCCTTCTTCTTGATTCCTTCCTGCTAAGGAACTTCAGAGTAGCTCCAAACTTTATCAGAGCCGAGGGAAAGAAAAGAAAGGATTGCATCCCAATCAGGGCTTTGAGCTCCTAAAAGGCTCTGTGGTCCTGACAGTGACTATTGAAATAAATGATTAAAAGTGAGGCCTGAAAGCATGAGATTTACATAGGGCCCGTGATAATAGAGAAGATGCTGTCACAGAGAAGCACGGCCTGACCACAGCCAGTCAGAAGGGAGGGATGGCTCCCCTGCCACAGAATCTCTGCGCTCAGACAGACTACAGAGAGCACATCTGGAAAAAACATGCCAAGATAAAACAAAGTGAGCATAAATAAATGCTAAATAGATGCATTTTCATGCTGCACAGTTTTCTTTTTATATTTCCAGGTCTTTTCCATTTGTTTGTTTTTTTCCCGATTTTTAAATTTTATTGAATGTGTTGGAGTGGCAGTGGTTAATAAAATTACATAGGTTTCAGGTGCACAATTCTTTTACTCCGTGTACTTGGCAGGAGCACTTTTCACTAACTCAGGTCTCTACCTGGGATACCTTCCTGTTCCTTTACGACTTTATTCATTCCTCTCTTTTTATTTCAGGAACAAGCTTAAAGGTCATAACTCCCATGAAGCTTGCTCCGAGGAGTCTCACTGCACTCAGGGCTTCTTCCCTTGTCTTTTTCAGCAGAGTTATTAAGCACACTCAGGATGCCAGGCGCTGGGCTAGGGGCACCCAAGATGGGGAGGCCCCAGCCAGTCTCCGCCCGCCTGGCACTTGCAGCCGGTCTCGCCTCCCTCCCCCTCTCTGTGTACAGCCTCTTTAGTGTAATTTTTGCTGTATGTGTTCCTTTCACCCCCTAGAACAATACCTTAATGTCGAGAGCAGCTTTTTTTAAAAAATTGGCACTGCTAGGCCTTGCATGCTACCTGGGACATAGATTCCCAATAAATCTGTTTAAATAGAGTAAAAATGTTAAATGGACAGCTGGGGCATGGGAGAAATATAGAAGCTCAATTTTTCTATTAAAATAATTTCCCAGTACACCATTTCTAAGAACTTGAAATTGAATATGCAACGGAGTAGTCACCATGAAAACAAGAATCAACACATTTTATTTAAGAAAAAACAACAACAACCTCCTCTCATTCTAGCTCTAAGCAGTGCTTAGAAAATTTCATCAACACATGGTAATATTAATCAAGAATAACTTCATACATACTGTTGGGTGTGCCAAAAAAATACATTTGCACCATGATTTGTTTCTTGTAGAATCCGTGGAAAGGAGTGCAATGAGGAGGGTCTGCCTCTGGATTTAATATAAATAACTCCCTGATTGATTGTCTTTTATAAATTGAAATGCGAATCACTAAATATTCTTTCTCTCATAGTTGGGTCAATATTTGTGTGCATTTTCTAGTTTATGCTTCTATTTATACTGAGGCCAACATTTTAAAAGGTTCTCTTTACTGTGACTCAGGTTACATGGGAGAGATTTTTCTCTCTCCTTCAGCTCAGAACTGGGTTTTACGGAGTGGGCTCTACTAGCTCTGGGATCAATTTGTTGCCGGTCAGTTGATTAAAGAAACCTGAGTTGAGCACAAACCAAAGGTTTCTGACCCAGAAAAACAAAAGAAAAAGTGAAAACACAAAGTGACAGTTTCCACTTTACTGTCCCCTTCAGTCTGGGTGGGTCCCACTTATCCCATCACCAAAACATCCACGTGAGAGAGGCCACTGAGAGCCTACACCTGTATGGACATGGAGGAGCCTACACTCTTCACTTGTTTTAAGCCTCAGCACCGTTACTATGTCTCCCTGGATCGCAGCATATTGGGCTAGTTCACCCTTTTCATCTGCTGCATAGTATCTCAGTGGGACAGAGCTGTGGCCCAAACGCCCCCTCAGGGGAGCATCAGGCTGTGCTTAGAGCTGTTTAGGGATAATCTGCATCAATGATTTTCAAATTTACATAACTGAATGATCACTTTTTATCTTCAAATGAAATTTTATAGAGCTCTCCAAACGTAGTACACAATAAATAAAAGCCTTCCTCTAGTCAAGTTTAAATTCAAATGACTGTGTGGAGGGTCTGGAGGCCGCCAGCTTAGCTTTGGTGTTTCCCCCTGAACAGTTCTGTCCAAATTGTTTTTCACTTGTCAGTACGTAATGTGTGCACGTATTAAAAGAATATGAGGAAATTAAATAATATCCAGAAAGTTGATCAAAAATGCTGACTGTGACATGGCTACTTGGGGCTAAAGTTAACCCAAAAGCTCTGTGACACCAACAACCGTGTAGACTGAGCCCAGGTGAGTAAGCTGCGAACCAGTTCCTCTGCTCAGACCCTCCGCCTGCCTTTGTCCGTGCCTGCCTCCGGGACCTCCTCCTGCCTCCCGTCGCTCTCTGTGTCACCTGCACCCTGGTACACAGAGATCCCCGCTTTGAATCCCTGCCTAAGACTTCTTCACAGGACAGTCCCACAGTGACACAACCACACATCTCAAATTTCAAGGAGTGCCCAGTTTGAGAGCCATCACTCTTGCTTTCCCTAGGAATTCACCTGTTTGTCACAACATGTCTTAATTAGAAAGCATGACCATGATACCCATCGCACAAAGTTATCCCTCCCTCTTTCCCTTCACCTGACACCCATCACACTGCCATTCATTCCAAAAAAGTCAACTGAAGAGACTTCAGATGGAACAAAATCATACAAAGTGGGGAGGACCTGACAAGTAGTGATAGTTGTACTTTTAAGAGGCTTATTGCAGGTCCACAGTCTAATTCCAGCAGCCGGGTGTTGGTCCACAAAGACTGTTCCATACCCATCTAACTACTGGACCTGACCATGAGTGCAAACAACTCACTAATGTTTCTGTTTGCTAAGTTTCCTCATAGCCTGTCTCTCCAAATGAGGGGTGTGTGTTGCAGTGTTGCACACCTGCATATAGGTGCACACGAAAAACAAAACTCTACAAGGCCGCAGCATTGGGTTACAACAATAGTTACATTGCAGAATGTTATTGGGCCCATATCTTTCTATCTTCATTAATGCTCTTAATCATCAATATTCCATGCATTCTCTATTCCCTCCAGGTACCGTGAGTCATGTTTGCCCAGAAAGACACCCTTCTCCCGGCTGCCACTCACAGCCATTGTGAGAGACAGACACTTGGGCGTTCGCAATGCAAGTGTTTACTGATTCACAAACCGGAGGCAGCCTCGGAGACGCATCTCCGTGGAGCCCCCTGCACAGATGGCAGGTTCCTCAGAAGCCTCCCGGAGGCACCGAGCCCACAATGGACTATTTTTAGGCCTGATAATTAATATTGGAGAAGAAAGGGAGGAGAGTGAGAATGTAGCTCAGGCAAAAAAGCAATTACCAGCTCTACCATATATTTTCACCTACAAGATGTGTTATTTTCAAAGAAATCAAAAGGAACCTTTCCCAAACCTATAGATTTCATACCACCCCTCCCATGGGTAGACATTTAATTCTTCCCCCTCAAAACTCTAGCAATTGGTTGGTATCACAGGTTAAGATATGTGGCAAGTGTTATACCAACGTGGATTTTACTACTACAAAAAATATGTTTGTTTCTAAGTCCCAGGAAGCAAGAGCTGGCTTCCCTCACACATACTAAGTAATCACAACCAGCAGTTGCTACGCTAGAGCTGGGGCGAGGCCTTCCCGCTCCCTCCCAGGGGCCCGCGGCCTCATTTTTAAGACCTTTCCCCGCTCCCTCACCACTTCATTGAAATCGGTGTTGTCTGTGAAGACTGTTGCATTGTCTGTGAATTCATCTGCATCTGTTAAATAAGAGCAGTTTTGTGCCACCTAAATTAAAACCAGTCCAGGATGAATTGTAGAGGGACCTTCACGTCGCTCAGAGTCCAGACACACGGCGGGAGGGGTGGGGTACCTCATGGTGGCCAGACTCCGTTGGTCCATTCGAGAAGCTCATTCCCTAAACACGCACTTGAGGGTGGAGGTCCCGAGGGAGGGGATTTGTATTATGGAGAAACACTAACTATTCTGATTTCTTAATCCAATTTTCTTTTTAACGGATTTTTCTCTTCTATTTGGGAATCAATATCCTCTCTTTATTGTAATTCCCTGTTCTCCTCAGTTCTGTAAAATGTGTACCCAGTGTAGTCTTCCCATGACAATTTTCCTCTATTTTCAGGACAACCTGCTCTTCTGTGGCCTTGACGCCCACATGGGTGTGGCCCAGGAACCAGTGCTCCTTCCCCATCTGTATGTCCAGTTTAGTCTTGGTCAAGATCAACATCTGTATATTCACATATCTGCCAGGCACCCCCCACAGATATAGCAGAGGAGCCTCAAATGTGACACACCCCAAGCTGACCTTCAGACCTTTCCCTCTGAGTCAGATATTCTCTGATGCTTTCAACCCCCATCGCTGAGGCTGCAATCCCTCAGACACCCAAAATGGACTTCAGGCGTCTCCTACGGCCCCCGGGCCCTCACCCTCCACACCCAAGCTATCTCCAGCCCAAGCCACTTCATCGCCCTCAGAGCTCTGGAGCCCATGGGTTCTCCTCTATCTCCACCATCACCGCTTTGGTTCCAGCCCTTCTTATCACTTGCCTGGAAGGCTAGCGCCTTCCCAAAGTGCCTCCCTACTTCTCATATCCATCCTTACATTCATTCTCCCCCTGCCAGAGAGATCTTTATATAACACAAGCAGAACTGTGTGCCTGTCCAACTGGAAGCCTTCCAGTGGTGTGCTGACCTCTAAAGGGTGAAATCCAGTCTCTTTAGCGGGGCCACCCCCTGGCCCCGCACGGTGCACACCCTCCAGGGCATGCTGCATGCCAGCACACTGAACCATGTGAACGCATGCTCTCACATGCTCTCACATGCTCTCACATGCTCTCACATGTCTTGCTTTTGCTCTCTCTTTAATTTGACAATGCTTCTTAATTAACTCAGTCAGGTCTCATAGTCCAGACGTAGCAGCTGTCTCTTACCTTTAAGATCCAGCTCCAGAGCCCCCTCTGGTAGAGGTCCCTTCACACCTGCTCTGTGATGGCTCCATCTTTAAACTCACTAACCCACTAAAACGTACCTCGTTTACCTTTGCAAACCCAGAGCCTGGAGTACTGGTTGGTTCTCCACAGTTTTTGTAGCATATGTTTTCTAAATACTCATTTAACGTGGAAGGTGCACAATATGAAAATGAGGGAAAGCTCCATGCTTCTATCCTCAACAGTTAAGGAAAGTCCCTAAAAGTCCTAGGTTGAATTGAGCAGACTCGGTTTGGGAACCAAAGTCTTGCGTCTTGGAATTTACTTTTCTAGAAATGTTTGAAGAAATCTGCTTTTGCTTCGACTTTTACTCTCACTTATTCCTCCCTATTTATTCACCCTTAACCATGCCAGACCCTTGAGCTTGCCCCAGGATTTAGTCTGGAATTCTCTGTTCTTCTTTTACTCACTTTTTTTGGGTCACTTAATAAATCCCAGAACTGCAGCTATCACGCCCATGTGGAAGATTCCAGAATCATCAACTCCAGGGCTGGCTGCCTTCTGAATTTGGGGCCAGTGTTCTAACTGGAGGCCAGGCTGCTCCCCTTCTGAATGTTTTATTGTCAACTCGGACAAGACATTGTAACCAGATTTACCCTTTCCTCCTGAACCACCCCTCCTCATGACCCCTGTTTTATTTGATGGAGCCGGCTTTCTCAATCAGTCAGCCTCGAAAATGCAGAATCAACTGTGTCATCTTCCTCTTCTGCGCCTCCCACGTTTAATCACAAACAACAGCCTTTTTAATTAATATGGATGTGGGGGGATTAACAAAGTTTTCAGATATGACAAGTAGCTGGGTTTAATTGATGTGGAGGGTAGGGTAAAGCACTGATAGAATCAAGACCAAATGCTGGCACAGAACCAGGTGCTGGGGGCCGTACATTCCCATCCAAGCAGCTGAGAATTCCTTTAAAAGGACATTTTGAGGTGGTGAGTATACTACTATAAGAAATGAGTTATAATAAAATTAATCCAGTCGTTCCCTGGCTGGCTAGCTCAGTTGGTTGGAGCAATATACCAAGGTTGTCGTATATTTGATCCTGGTCAGGGCACATATAAGAATCAACGGATGAATGCATAGATATGCAGAGCAATAAATCAGTGCCTCTCACTCTCTCTCTCCAATCCATTAAAAACAATTAATCTAGTCTTATCATATAGGCGGGTTAGAATGATGGTGGTGTGGGGTGCTATTTAAAGTTAAAATACAAAGCATCATAATTCAGCTACACTCTAGCTGTGTGACTTTATTGAAGTACTGAGCTTCTCTGAGCTGAAGTATCCTCTCTAGAAAATCAGAGTGATAATACCTCTCACAGGACCATTTGGTGGGTTAGCGATGCTGCACATGAAAGCATACATAACAGTGCCCCCACATTTGTGGTGCCATGGTTTTAAGAACGGTTACTACTAAGCAGGAAAGGACTTCGATTTCTTGGCTGCTCTGGCCCTCAGCCCTGGCTACAACTTAGCTCAATATCAAAGAATGTTGAGACTGTTCTTGGACACTTCAGCCTCAAGCAATGTCCTGCAGGAACTGCCTCCTACCTTCTGCTTAGGCTACCAGCTCCCTGAGGGCCCAGCCATCTCTATATCCACCAAGCCAAATCAGCACATAACACAGAGGAAGATCAATGTGTGGTGAGTGAATAAACTAATGAATTAATAAGCCCAAATCCATAGTTTGCCAGTGACTAGTTTCCCTTCAACTCTGGTTTGGTTACAGCTATTTGAACAGCTGCCTCCCTCCCCAACTCCATGAACACTTTTGAGTCCTCCTTGGCACCTTTCAGCACATATTATTTGGTACTTGGTTTCTGATTTTTTTCTTTCCAAGTGCTCTCAAGTATACTTTGAAGCTATTCAAATTGGCAGAAGGAATTTCCTCTCACATCTTCAAGAAATAAGGTAATAAAAATGCTTTACTCCTATTTACATTAAAAGTTAATGTCTTTATTTAGTCATCTACTTTTATGGATCTATTGTGCCTGCCTTAATCCATCTGCAGCTCTTTGGGTTTCTCTCTGGACAGAGTTGCCCTCCTTAAGCAGGATATATAGAGAGAAATGGGCAATTAGCAGCCTGTAAACTGCCTGTTGGGGAGATGCTCTTCCTGTTCAGATGATGGCAGCCATCCCAGGCCTCTCAGACAGGCTCTGACCTCCCTGACCTCCACCTGCTCCTTTTAGACCTTCGCTATCTGCTTCCCCTGCATTTGTCTAAGCATCTCCTTTTGCAAGATAGATACTGACTGGCTGATTTAGCTTTGTAATTTGGGGGATAAGGCATGAAGTCAGAGGCTTTTCCTGGAAGGGCTGATCCCTGGAGGCCTGCCACTAACCACCCACCACCCCTCCCTTTGGTGTCTACCTAAAGTGAAGCTACCTTACTGGTACTATCATATCCGTTTCCAAGACCACCTCCCCTTTTCTATTTCTGGAACAAGGGGACTGTGACTCCACCCAGCAGCCAATTAGATGCTCCTGAATTTAGGAGTTGGGAAAAAAGAAGACAGAAAGATATATTCAGAACTAGAATGAAGAAAAAAAATCTGCAGGTGAGATAAAAAATCCCTGGGACTTGGGACTGGACTTGATAAGTGAATGTGTGCCCCCTTTTTATGTAATTATTTCTGTTAATACTTTTAGAACTAATTTGGACAGGCAGTATGCAAAAATTGCATCCTGGGGTTTCTATCTATCAAGTTACACCACACTTAAGCACATGTGGTGTAACTTGGAAGGGAAAGGTCACTGTAGGACTTGTGATGGGATTTTGTCTTCAGGCAGGCCTGCGTTTCGACTCCATCCCATCAGTAATTAAGGAAGTGACTGAAGTTGCCAGTGGGGGCCCAGCAGATGCTAGTTGTTACTATTAATATTGCTCTGCTGTTGTTATTATTATTATTTTGAAGACTGTAACATAACCAGAAGTGGAACAACTTAAAAGTGGATTCGGCCCCTTGTCTTCTTTCATGTTGTCAAGGAGGAAGATGCTTTCTGGGGAGGTGGGGTGCCCAGCTTGTGAAGGTTTGGAGTTGTGAGATCTTGGGGTACTACCAGAGCTAATCCATCTCTAGGTTGCTAGTTTCTTAAAGCACAAAGCACAGGGATTGGAATATTTCCCAATGAGCTTCCCTCCCTGAAGGACCAAATGCTGCCTGCACAGAAAATAGAAGGCACTCAATAAATATGAACTGGGTCAAGTATGTCTCTCTAGCCTAGTGTCTGACTCTAAAGCTCATCATAAGAAACTAGAAATAGGACTTTTGGTCTAGATGGCACAGTAGGCAAATGCTGAGCTGGCCACCTCTCACAATCCCATCAAATTTACAACTAAACTAAGGAACAACCATCACCTAGAACCACGTGAATTCTAGCTGACAAGTCCTACAACTAAAGATGTGAAAAAGAGAACACATCGAGACTGGTGGCAGGGGTGTAGATGTGGAATGGGCTGGGTTCACACTCACATTTAGCAGTTAAAAATCAAGAGGAATTATCTTGACTGTGGAGGTCACCCTTGAGGAGTGAAAAGTCCCAGTCCCACACAGACTTCCCCAGACCAGTGGCCCAGTGCCAGGAAGGGATGTCCCCATAACTTCTGGCTGTAAAAACCAGCAGGGACTATGGATGAGTGAGATAGAGGGGCTGTTAGAGTCCCAGGCCTTTCTCTTATAGGGTTTCTGCATGAACTTATTTGGATTTACTTGCTTTGAGCTCCAGCACTGGGGCAGCAGCTGGAAAGGTGCCAGGGACATAGCAAATAGGAATTGAATTGGCTGCCTTCAGGATGAGGGTTGGAGGGGCAGCTTTCTCTCAGGCAGAAGTGCTGGCAGAGGCCATTCTTTCTTTTCTCAGCCCTACTCCAGCAGGTACCCAGCCCTGGTAATTCCCTGAAACTCTGCCCCACCCAACATTTAGGCCCACCCAAGCTGCTTCTGGTGGCTTTTCAAATACCAATAGCCTGTCTTGGCTCATGCTGAAGACTTTCCTAAAATCTATCAAAGGTTTACAAACTCTAAACCTAGGCATCCCCAAGCCCAGCACTAGTGGCAGCCGGCCTCAGTCCACAGCTTAGTCTCTCTCAGGTGCCTCTAAGCCTAGCCCAAGGGGAAGCCATCTGCAGATCATTTGGTAGCTCATTCCAGGTGGAGGACACAGGCAGTAGCTGACATTTGCCTGCACCTCCCAGGAAGCCCCAGAAACAATATGCCCAGTGACCAGCTTCAAACCACACTAGAGCACCACCCAACCACCTTTACAAATGGGACAAAGGGAAGACTTGGGAAGCACCAGAGCCCCACTAAAGCAAATCCTGTTTCATAGGGTCAGCCCATGAACAAGAACTTCTCCACTACAATTATGATCAGTCTTCATTACCAATCAGCCTTAGGGTCAGTCTCCCCCATTGATGTGCCAACAGCAATCAAAGCTCGACTACAATTGAGGACACACACCACCCACATGGGGAATATACTTGGAGCACCCGTGTCTGGTAACCAGGGAGACTGCCAGTGGGCCCCATAGGACACCTACTACATAAGGCCACTGTACCAAGACCAGAAACATAGCAGCTCTACCAAGCACACAGAAACAAACACAGGGAGGCAGCCAAAATGAGGATACAGAGAAACACATCCCAAATGAAAGAACAGAACAAAACTCCAGAAAAAAAAAAAAAAATAGAGACAAACAATCTACCAGATGTGGAGTTAAAAACACCAGTTCTAAGGATGTTCAACGACTACAGTGAGAACTTCAACAAAGAGAGAGGAAATATAAAAATGGAGATAAAGAAGAGCCAGTCAAAAGTGAAGAATACAATTACTAAAATAGAGAATACTTTAGAGGGAATCATCAGCAGCTGAGATGAAGCAGAAGATAGAATCAGTGATTTGGGAAATAAAGAAGCAAAAAAAGCCCAATCAGAACAGAAAAAAAAAAAAATCCAAAAACTGAGGATAGTTTAAGGGGCTTCTGGGACAACATCAAGCATATCAACATTCACATATCGCAGGAGTGCCAGAAGGAGAAGAGAGAGAGAAAAGAATTGAAAATCTATTTGAAGAAATAATGGTGAAAAGCATCCCTAACCTGGTGAAGGAAAATGACATACAAGCCCAGGAATCACAGAGAATCCCAAAGAAGATGAATCCAAAGAAGCCCACACTAAGACGCATCATAATTAAAATGCCAAAGGTTAACAACAAAAAGAAGATTTTTAAAGCAACAAGAGAAGAGCATTTAGCTATCTACAAGAGAGCTCCCATAAGACTGTTAGCTGAGTTCTCAACAGAAACTTTGCAGGACAGAAGGGATTGGCATAAAATATTTAAGGTGATGAAAAGCAAGGACCTACAACCAAGATTACCCAGCAGAGCTATCATTTAAAATAGAAAAATAGATAAAGAGCTTAGCAGACAAGAAAAAGATAAAGAAGTTCATTACCCACAAACTAATATCACAAGACATATTAAAGGGGCCTCTTTAAGAAGGAAAAAAAAAGATAAAAAATATGAGTAATAAAATTGCTATAACTACATATCTATCAACAGTTATTTTAAATGTAAATGGATTAAGTGCTCCAATCAAAAGACCCTAGGTGGCTTAATGGGTAAGAGAACAAGACCCTCACATATGCTGTTTATGAGAGACTTACTGCAGATGGGAAGACACACACAGACTGAAAGTAAAGATATGGAAAAAGATATTTCATGAAAATAAAAACAAAACAAAACAAGAAGGTAGAGTAGCAATACATATATCAGAAAAAAAATAGACTTTGAAACAAAGGATATAACAAGAGACAAAGAAGACCCAGCAATTCTATTTCTGGGTATTTATCCAAAAGAAACTCAAAATATTAATTCAAAAAGACATATGCATCCATATGTTTATTGCGGCATTATTGACGATAGCCAAAATATGGAAGCAGCATCAGTGTCCAACAGCAGATGACTGGACAAAGAAGAAGTGGTGCATATATACAACGGACTATGACTCAGCCATAAAGAGGGATGAAATCTTGCCATTTGCTACAACCTGGACGGACCTGGAGGGAATTGTGCTGAGTGAAACAAGTCACAGAGGAAGACAAATACCATACGATTTTATTTCTATGTGGAATCTGAAAAACAAAATAAACAAATGAAAAGAAACAAAGTCATAGATACAGAGAATATTTTGATGGTTTCTGGATGGGAGGAGTATTGGGGAGATAGGTGAAAAAGGGGAAGAAATTAAGAAGTACAAGTTGGCAGTTACAGAATAGTCACTGGCGTGTGAAGTACAGCATTGGGATTATAGTGAATATTGTAATAACTGCATGGTGTCAGATGAGCACTAGGTATATTGGGGTGATCACTTCATAAGATATATAAATGTCAAATCACTATGTTGTACACCTGAAACTAATATAATATTGTACATCAACTGTAATTTAATTTTTTTTAATTATTAAAATAATAAAAAGACAATCCCTAAAAATAAAAAAGAACTTCACAACTGTGCACTTAATCACACAGAGAAGAGAGGCACAACCTTGGATCACTGTCTTTCCTAAAGGAAGGACACATTCCACAGCTGAGAAGGACATGGGCTCTAGAGTCAGACCTGGGTTACAAGCCCTGGCTGTGTGATATGATTATAACCATGTGATCTTGTTATCTTATCTCTCTAAGTTCCAGTTTCCTATTATGTGAATCAACACTATGAATGCCATTATCAAGATAAAGCAAAAACTCATTGGAACGTCTAAGTAAATCAATTCTATATAAACAGGGACCACCTTGTAGGGCGGGAAGCCTGTGCTCAAATACCTTCTCTTTGTTTTACACCACAGGGGTCTAGGTGTACTTTGAGCAAATAGCCAGCTCCTTGAATCTCCAGATCAGCCTTCTTCTCAGAGACATAATGCTGTGTCTCTTTTTTATAATTTTGACCAGTCCAGGGATAAGGGACTCCTATTTTTATTCCCTCCTAATGTTGGAAGCTGTTCAAACCCTGCTGCTGCAGCTTGTCTTTCTGATTTTAATTAAGTACGGCTTTAAGGTTCTTGCTTCAGTAAAGCCCAAGTAATAGAGACGAGGTTAGTTGGTTGAACCCAGACTCTAGGGGGTTAGTCCCTGCTTTGCTGATGATGCTGGCAACCTAGCTTGGCATCTTGTGGAAAATTAATAAAAAATGATTATGGTACTGTTTGCAAATATGATTTGCAACAGAAAGAATCAATGGTAATAATGTAAGACTAGAGGCCCTGGGGAGTCAACTACCCCTTACCAAAGAGTGTACTCTGGGCAACCAGCGCCTCCTGCTGTTCAGTCAGTGTCTGCACATCCCAACCAAATGGCACCATTTCTCTGCAGAGTGAAGGCGTTGGCCCTGCTCATCACTCCCATTGCAGATCTCATTGTACCATGAGTTCTAATATGTCTGGTTATTATTTTTTGCTCGCTATTACCACCATGAAGGCCTTGGTTCAATCCCTTATTATCTCTTTTCTGGAATTTTGCAAAGCTTATGTGGATGGAACACAAGGAAAAAGTGCTGAGGGGAATTAACACGTGAAACTGCCTGCTTTGCCTCAGGGATTTAACCCAGTGATGTAACACAGTACATTTCATTATTAGTCTTGTGTGCTCTTTAAAGAAACTGAGAACCACAGAGATCTGTTAACTTGTCAAAGTCTCAGAGAGACCCCTGAACTCACATTGTCTAATGTCCAAGGCCATCCTCTCTCCACCAGGCCTTCACCAACGATGTGTGCTGGGCTCCAGTTACCACTTCCAGCCTCATTGTTTCCTCTGCCCACCACTTCCTTCCTATGCTGGAGCTGGACCAGAAACTTCAGTTACCTACCAGGTTCAAATACTCAGGCTCCAAGCCTTTGCCTGGACTGCTGTTTGCCTAGCAAACCATTACCTACCACCCTTCCCCATTATGGCCCAATTCCTACTCTTGCTTGCAAGGGTAACTCGGGAATGCCAGCTCACCCAGGAAACGTTCTTTATGAGTCGGGCATAGTTAGTTTTCCCTCCCTGTGTGTTACTGTGGAGTAGCGGCCACCCTTCCGTTCACGTGCCTGTGTTAATGCTACACCACCATTGCGTTGATGTACGCACCGTCTGCCCTCACTGGTTCGACGCCTGGGGACTGTCTGACCCATGCCCGTGTCTCTGGTGCCTGACCCCGCAGGGGTGTAGGGAAGGGGATCCAACCCACCTGAACTAAATGAAAATGAACAGAAAACAAAGTGGCAACGCCAGGAATGATCCCTCTCCTTGTGCTGACATTTGTTCTGTCTCTGTGGCAACCATCACAAAAAATCCTTTCTCTCCCTGTGAATTCATGTTAGGTTGAGTTAACATTTCTCAAACAAATTTAACAAGGGAAAAGCTAAATCAGCGCTGCATGAATCAGGCAACCATGAATGGGCATGAAATTAATCACTCGATATCCCAGTTTCAAAAAGTAATATTTGTTCTGGCACCTTGCTAAATTATAAACTAGCTGAGGCACATGGATCATCTTAACCCCCCCCCAAATATAACAAAGTCCTAGCATCAAGGGGGATTTCTTAGCTGTTTTTCAAAATCGCTTAGACAACTTCTGCAGAACAGTTGTCCGGTGGTAACTCACTTGTCAGCTACTTTAAACTAAAGTTTTCCCAAAACAAGGTTATAGGTAAAAGTGCTGTTAGTTTGACCCTTCAGC
The DNA here is from genome assembly GCF_054644295.1 of Miniopterus natalensis. Lineage (NCBI taxonomy): Eukaryota > Metazoa > Chordata > Mammalia > Chiroptera > Miniopteridae > Miniopterus > Miniopterus natalensis. The sequence continues at coordinate 6,002,298 of NC_142100.1, read as the reverse complement.
TGCCCAGCTGCAGGCTTCCCTTCTCCCTGATGTCATCATTTATAGGAAAGCACACTGGACAGGGATGGCTGGAACCCTGGCAAAGCGCAGGGGTTCCCATCACGCTATCCCGAGGGGTGGTCGGCTGCCAGGGGCGCTGGGGATCCAACCCCAGAAAGAGCAGCATCCGCAGTGCCTACCCCTCGAGGCTGCGGCTCCAAGCGGAGGACGGGAGAGGAGAGGCCCTGTCGCCTGTGTCATTACTTGCAGCTAAAGAAACCGCATCATTATTTCTGAAGGAGACTCTGGCCAGACATTTCATTTGAAAACTGTCACTGTACAAATGTTTAATTACTTCTCAAATGCAGGCATGACTGCGAATGTGTGATCTGTCCTGTAGGAAGCTATCAGCCTCAACCTCCATGAGTCGCTGGAAAGAGGAACATTGTATATAGAAAATTAAAGTGGTTTTTTCACTTTGTATTTGAAATGATTCTTCTTTCTTCCCTATGACTTTGTTCTCTATCTTATCTCTACCTCAGGGGAGATTCCCCAGTTAAAGACCCGAGTCACAGCAAGAGATGCTTTCTCTTCCTGCTACTCTCATGCCAGCAAATCAGGGCGGACTTCAGTTCCAGCTTTGGAGCCAAGAAATCGCCTGAAATTTGGGTTCCAATTTTAATTAGGCCACCCGGTACTTCCTGAAAGGAGCTCTGTGATATCCTTCCCTGGCTGTGCACAGGCTGTGATTCCCGGGGAAAACCTCCTCCCTTCCCTCTTGTAAGCAAACCTCAGGAAGCACTGGGTGGCCTAGTTTCATCGGCATAAATTATATACCAGGCTAGAAGTAAAGAGAGGTCTACAGGGTAAGAATTTGATACGTCCATTCATCCAAAATGGGAGACATAAAAACAGGAGCCGCGATAATTCATTTATCTGGATGTGTCTGCAGCCCCTGACACTTTCCTTCACTCCCATCCCAATGCCGACCCTTCCCATAAGCAGCTCCTAGAGAGAAGCAGCTCAGTGTCTACAGGCCACCCAAGAAATTGGCATCTCTTCCTGTTCCCCAAAGTTTTGAGCCACTAAGTGAGTAGTTTGTCATCATGGGCAGGTAGGGAAACTGAGACTGACAGTACAAAGCACGTTTGGGAACCTAATGGATTGGGGACCAACCAGCATAAATCATCTTACTCATCCTACTTGGCTGCCCTCCAAAGGGCACCTCTGGACACCCCCACAGGTGCCACTGTTTACCTGCTTACTGAAGAGGCCAGGGCCCCCAGGTCAGGGGGACCCAGAGCGTCTGGGGCCAGAGTGGAAAAAGGACACTTACTACTGATGCGGAGGTAAGAGTCTCCTTTCATGAGAACAGGAAAGCTGTAGCCCAGAGTTTCTGACCTTGCCATGTGACTACACTGTTGGAAAGTGTCTAATTATTTCCTGCAAGTTTCTCTCTGGCTATTGAAGGCCATCACAGCCAGCCGTTTACATGTTTATGAGGGCAAAAGGATGAATTGGATAGATTTATATTTCATCAGAAAGGATTTAGGCTGCAGTTCAGGAAGAAATTTCTGACACTAAACTTTCTAGAAAACAAAATATGTTGTCCACATTCAAAACTTCCTTTTTCCTGAAAAATCTTGAGGGTACCAACCTCCAACATAAGTTCATTGTGCACACAATCATGAACCTGCAATTACGAGTCAGCCATATAATTAACTGATATTAGCCAAATAAATTTATACAGCTTCCAGTCTTGTGCACCAAATAAATTTATAAACTGAGCCAATCCACCTCAGCTTATTTATCTCAAGCTTTGTGTGATCAGCAGATTCTGAGACCTGATTTACCTTGGGGATGTCCTCAAGGTGCTAACTCTATCATGCCGCTTTCACCAGAACTGGGGCATTTGGAGGGAAGAGCCTAACAGAGAGTGGAAACTGGGAGTTGCTAACAGGCAAAAACAGAAGACAAATGCTAGCAAGACAGAAAGAGTCACATTGGGAATGAGTGGTCACAGCAAAGGCAGAGACTCCAGAAGCCAAGGCGGGTACAGCCAGATGCTCCCTGGTACAGTTGAGGGTGGGCAATCCAGGTGAGGCACAGCTGGCAGACACACCTCACCCACAGCCAAAGCAAACCTGTGTCTGCACAGGGCCTGCCTAGCACCGTCTTGGTAGATGGCTGGGTCCTGCTCTCCAGTCCCCTATTCTTTGTTGTTCTTGGTCTAGAAAATGCTGTCCCTGGACAGCCATAAATGTTCTAGAAGCTCACGGGCTTCAAGGCACAGCCTCAGCTCATTCTAGACAGCCGACTAGAAGACAGAAGAAATCTGTGGCTGGGCAATGCATTCAGAAGCTTATTCCTGGACAATATCCCATTTCCAAAAATTTAAAATTACCCAGGGCAGAACAGATAAAAAGAAACTTGAGAAAAATAACTCCTTTTTCTGGCAGAAGCAACAGGATGAAAGTGGCTGCTGCTCAGGGGTGCTCCACTTTATCCACATGTAGGCCTCCTAGAGAGCCCCAGAAAACCTGGAGGAAAACAGAAGGTATTGTAACCTGTTCTTTAAGAAAACAGCAGATTGGGCAAATCTCTGCTAGTTTTACAGGAAACATAGCCTCTTACAAAAGGAGGAGCTCATTGTTCCAGGATCTAAATCAGGGCATCTTCATTGAACCTTGGATCAATTCCAGCCAACCTCAAAGGCAGCTACATTTTCAGGGTTTTGCAAGAACTACATAAACCCGAAACATGCAAACAAAACAAAACAACTCATCGATTTTATGTGCCTAAGCTTTCACTTATAAGAGAACTCCTTTGGGCATGTTGTCTGCTGAAATGTTGAAACTGTGGCTAAACACTCTAAAGTAAGTCAAACATATATATATGTGTGTGTGTGTGTGTGTGTGTATAGGAATGCTGCATGTTTCTCCCAGTTCCTTGTATAACATATCTTAGGGGTATATGCCAATGTTGAAAGGTAAAGAAGAGTAACCTTTTATGGGGCCGAAAAGTGTAACATATAAAGCCTTGCACTGAATTTTGAGAATAGACATTTTCCATTTTGGAAAAACAGAAATAGTTAATGTTATCAAGCCACGCAGCATAGCTGGACAAAGAAGAACGCTGGGAAACCAGTGTCAGTTGTTAGTGAGTTTTTGGTGGCATATGCTTGTAGGAAATGTAAGAACCTACAGTCTCCTGAAATCTCTTCTGGGGTGCACTGTTATCTCGGTTGAATTCTCAGTTGCTTAATTTTAAGAGTGAAGGGTGCTATTAAGCATGTGTTTTCCACTTTGTATCTACATCTCCAGTCAACAAAGTCAATATACTTCAACTTTAAAGTAGGCCTGGTAAATATCAAGGCTGTAGTCCCTGATGGTGGCCAATAAGGAAAAGGGCATTGAAGGCCTCCAAAATAAGATCGCTAGCACCTTTCCCATTCCTGACCCCCAACTGCATCTTCATAAGACCATCTGTTCAGTCAACTGAGCTGACCTGCTCTGCTCCCCAGGCAAGTCCATGTTGTCCCACCTTCTTGATTTGCTCTCTTTACCCCTCCTCTCCGAACACCCATCTTTTCCCTACATCCCCAGACTTTCCCCAACACAAACTCCACTTCCTTGATGAAATTTTGTCATCAGTCATATTGCTTCTAAGTTAAAATAATTCGAAATGACCTCTAGCCACAACCCTAACTCAGTATCTTTTAAAACTGAAGCCCAAAGAAATTGGACTTGTTCAGGTTACACAGCAGGTAGCAGGGGTGACGCTCCCTTTTTTTGGCCCCCTTGGCCTTGTGCACAGATGGGTTCTTATATTATACTTGACTGTATATTTGCCTTATTACCTTCCTCAAATTCCTTGCTCAGGCACCAAAAAATAAATAAAATGCTTCTTTAGGACAAGGTCTACCTGAAATATTGAATTCTTGAAAAACCTATAAAAAAGATCTTCATTTGTACGAATCTAGTTAATTGAGATGAATAGAAAAAAAATCTTTCCTCAAAATTTGAGCCACAGTTAAAGGTAAAATTCTTTATAATGGCATTGGTAATAGAACAGGGATTTCCCAAATAAAATTTGATTGGAGCTTAAAAGCTAAAGTTTATTTCTAAGAGAAATTAGGCATATGGAAGGTATTTGCTCATTTTGATGTAGTTCCATTTGTTTATTTTTTATTTTGTTTCCCTTGCCCAAGGCAATATATTAGAAAAAAATATTACTATGAGAAATGTCTGAGATTTTACTGCCTATGTTTTCTTCTAGGATTTTTATGGTTTCGAGCGTAACATTTAAGCACAGAAAAGGAAACCATCAACAATATCAAAAGACAACCCACTGAGTAGGAAAACATATTCTTCATTGCTATATCTGATAAGGGGTTAATATCCAAAATGTATAAAGAATTTATAAACCTCAACACTAAAACAAACAATCCAGTTAAAAAGTGGACAAAGGACCTGAATAAACACTTCTCCAGAGAGGTCATGCAGATGGCCAAGAGACATATAAAAAAGTGTTCAATGTCACTAATCATCAGAGAAATTCAAAGTAAAACCACAATGAGATGTCACCTCACACCTGTCAGAACGGCTATCATCAATAAATTCATAAACAACAAATGTTGGCGAGGGTGTGGAGAAAGGGGAACCCTTGGGCCCTGCTGGTGGGAATGCAGACTGGGGCAGCCACTGTGGAAGCAGAATGGAGGCTCCTCAAAAAATTAAACATGGAGCTGCCTTTTCACCCAGTGATTCCACTTCTGGGAACAAATCCAAAGAGACCCCAAACTCTAATTCGAAAGAATATATGGAGCCCTGTGTTCACTGTAGTGTTGTCTACAACGGCCAAGATTTGGAAGCAGCCCAAGTGCCCATCTGCAGATGATCGGATAAAACAGCTATGGGACATATACCCAGTGGAATACTATTCAGCCTTAAAAAAGAAGGAAATCTTAGGTTTTGCAACAGCATGGATAGACCTGGACATTATTATGCCAAGTGAAATAAGGAAATAAGCCAGTCAGAGGAAGACAAATACCAAATGATCTCACTTATATATGGAATCTAATGAATGAAAGAAAAACTGACAAAATAGAAACAGACTCATAGATATAGAACCGACTGACAGCTGTCAGAGGGGAGCAGGTGTTGTGGACTGGATGAAAAAGGTGAAAGGATTAAGCAAATAAATACCTAAATAAATAAACTCATAGACACAAACAACAGTATGGTAATTCTGAGAGGGGATGGGGGTGGGGGAGGTAGAAGAAGGTATGGGGGGTAAATGGTGATGGAAGGGGACTTGACTTGGGGTGGTGAGCACACAATACAATACACAGATGATGTATATAGAATTGTATACCTGAAACCTATATAATTTTATTAACCAATGTCACCCCAATAAATTCAACAAAAAAGTTAAAGAAAAGTATTTGTTCATTTTCATAACCTGTAAAGTTCAGTGACATACTGAGATTTACATTTTTATTGCTGTTTTAAATCTGATTACTTTAACAAGTATTTCCTAATGTTCGTCACTACACTGAGTGACAACTTTTATTGCCAAAGGGCTGATTAGCTGAAGTGTTCAGTTCAAATTAAAATACGACACATTTATTGCACATGAATAATGTACATATATTTTATTCAAAAAACACTAGATTCTACAAAGAATTAAAAAGTGGGGAATAGCAGTTTTTGGGCTTCAAGGAACTCACCTTCTTATTTTGTTTACAGTGTGGGATGGAGAAAACAAGATAGGTCAAAAATAATAATTTTAAAAGAGTAAGAGGACTCCTGGCTTCTACTAAGTTTAGGGGGAAGTTGATATTTATGGGCCCTTAGTGAATCACTGTAACATAGGGGGAAAGATCACCAGTTATAAGGTCCATTAGAACTTGCACAAGCCCTCACTCTGCCATTTTATTACTGGCAGAATCTTGGAAAAATGGCTTCATCTCTCTAAGTCTTGGTTTGTTCATCTACAAAATAGGGCTAATGATGGAATTTTCCTCAAGGAATTCATGCAAAGATCAAAAGAGGTAATGCACGCAAAGTACTTAGCAAAGTTACTGCAAACACTTAATAAATCTAAACCATTATGAGTCTCAGGAATAGAACCTATAGAGAAAAAGAACCTTAGGTAATGTCTATGTTTCAGGAATGAGATGAGCAGGCAATGGAAAAAAATAAAGTAAAAGTAGATTGGTGAGCACTGTAAAGCTCTGTTGCACGTGGTATAGAAGCAGCCACATGCAGAAGAATCCATAACTGTGCTTGAAGACGTAGGTCTGCTTATGGCTACCGGGTTCCTGGACTCCCGGCTGGGTGGAAACAAAGACATCGCTCAGCACAGTTTTCTCTAAAACATCAACCAACCCAGAGGAATTCTACCCATGCCTCATAAAAGTGTCCTGTGGTACTTATCACATTCTACCTCCATTTGGAAAACACGACCTGCATGTCTGAAAACTGGGCATGAACTGCTGCTGAGAGCAGCGTGAGCAGCCCGGTCATGACACAGAGGCCTGTGCTTTCATACATACACGCTGACCACCCAAGAATATCCATAGTTGTCCTTCTGAATATAGCTCCCTCTTGACTTAAAGCCACAGAATACGACTTCTTTTCTGTTACCAGCCTTGATGACTTTCATTATCTATCAAAAGCAGGAGCCTAAACACAGGAGTTGCAAGATCTATAGGAATATATGAACTAGATCAACCTGGCTAATTTGTATCCCTACAATATTTTTTAAAGGGGGTGACTTATAGCTTGCTTTCTCCTGTATTCTGCTCACTTTATGAGGTTCTGTATAATAGGGGCCCTCACGTGCACCGCAGCACACCTTCCGAAGGCCTTTGAATGTCACAGTATACCTGGATGTACCCAACCCTCTCACGACATTGATAGTACCTCATGGGCAGGGCGTTTTAAAAATTGTGCATTTCCAAACACTAAGCGCACACCTGACAAATGGGAACCGCTCTTAATGTTTGCTGAGTGGTGAGCATCCCACATCACACTCTGTATCGCATGGCTATTGTGCTTTCTCAAGAAGAGTGTCTTGGGTGACATCTGTCTCTACGTTACTCTGTTCAGTGCCCTTCAAAGAAGATTCATAGAGAAATTCCTGCTTCTTCATGCCACCGTTCACTTTAGGGTTCCATATTCTTAGTGCCCCAAACCCATGCCATTCTCCAACATCATGTCCGATGAAGACGGTGGGACAGAGGAGCTGCTCCAATAAAGTGAGCTTTTCCTATCCCACAAACCAGATTACAAACCCTGTGAACTCATGGATTGTCCCAAACAGGACTCAGCTGGTGGCACATCCATCAATCAGGACTAACACTGGGTCCCGGGAGAGCTGGCTCTGGGTATAGGTGTCCGATCAGTCAGTGTGAATGTAGAAGCAGCAGTGTCTGTCTGTCTGTACTGCTGGTGCCTAGTACTTGCCTGGAACGTGAAAGGCACTTAACAAATGTCAATGGGAATAAATACATAAGTAAATAATTTAAGAAGGAAAATGGCAGGTGGAACTTAAACACCATAAACAAAGATCCAAACAAAATCCAAGATGTCAATCTAGAAGGAGTAACAAGCTAAAATAAGATTCAGCTTCAGAAGGACAAGGCAGGAGAAGGCAGGGATGCAGATCTGCTGAACGTGGGCAACCAAGGCTCAGGGCTGAATATTTTTGAAACTGAGGTTTGAGGGTAGGGACTGTCGTCTCTGAAAGAGGGAGGTTTCTCAATATTTGGATTGACATTGAGTTAGAGAAAGGCTGGCATGCAGTTCCTGATATTTCTCTCACTAGGGATAGAATTGGGCACAAAATATGGAGGTGGACTTTCTCAATTATGAGGCTTCAGAAGAACTTGTCGGACAAAAACAACAATGGAAAGGAGGCAGGCACTCATCAGAGGGACTATTGTGTACCCCGTGTTCACTGAGGCTTGCACCCAGATAGGGTCACCAGGACTCGGCTTCAAATCCAGTTTTACACATCTGTTCCTTTGTCTAGGTTTAACAACTTCAGAGATTAGAGTTCTATCAATGCCGAGCATGACCCTGACCCGGTCTGTGGCGGAGCTGAAACGCCCGCCCAGTTCACGGTGTGCTGCTGAGGCCTGGAGCACAGGGATGATACCAAGACGCAGACAGGAGCTCAGCTGCATTTTTCTACTAAGGTATTAGAACCTTTGAAAACGGGTTCTTTTTCTTTTCTTTCTTGTTTTTTAGACTGCAAAATTGGTCTCTTTCTTAGTTCTTTTGAGGGGAAGGGAGAAATATTTATGAAGCTTATTAGTGAGCCGACAGCACTTTACCTGATAAATATAAACTATCCCTGGGCCTCCCTGTGTCTTCTTGATCAGCTCCCAGAGGAACAGAGCCGGGCTTTGCTCATGAAAATGAACCTTCAGCGCTTTATCACCCGGGTCCTGAAGGGGGTGGATGCAGAGTCAAGAAAATTATTCAGAGATTTTTCCTCTCCATTCTCAGTTTTGTAGCCTTAATTTAGTGTATCCTCGCACTTTTTTTTTTTTTAAGAGAAAAGCCAGAATAAATGCAAGTCAGGATGCCTTCTATGGAAAGCTTATTTGCTTGGACAGATGATCACTGTGGGGCACTGGCTCCACATCTCTTCCCAGAATATATTCTGAGAAGAGGCTGCAGCCACCCTGTACCCCCAGCCTTGGGGGTGAGGATGGGGGGGATGTGGCAGGACTGGCGGAGTCAAGTGCAGAGCTACATGCACTGGGTGGTCTCGGCCCTTCCTTCCACCTAAAATACCAGGATAATTTGGCAAATGTCTGCACTGTGGTGTGTTTACCTTGAATCACCCCGGTAATTGCTTTAATTCTCCATTTCACTTTACTAACATGGATCTATTCATTGAAAGGCTTTAGAGAGGTTGTTTAAATTTGGATTTTAGGGAAATAACAATTTTCTGAAGCATCATTTATCCACAGACAATTTAGAACAATTTTATTAAAAAAAAATAACAAAAGCACTTACATCAATCCTAAAGATATGACTATTGCGAGCAGGTACCTGGGTGCGCAGAACACTCGTTTGCATGCACAAGCAGGCATTTGCGGAAGGATGTGCTCAATTGTGCATGCAACGGTGGGCCTCATCTGCACCTTATTGCCTCCAACAATGGACAGCCTACATCCTGGGGGTCTATTTTCAACATGTAGCTTTATAAATTTACCATTTCAGCTTTCTTTTCCTTAAATGTGAATGCGGCCTGAAAGCTGCCAGCTCAAGTTCAGCCTCCTGCTGCTTGTTTCTGTTTGGGGAGACTCTAAGTTATGACTTATGATCATAATTGTCTGGCAACCTTCGTTTTGATTTCCAAGGGCATTGGGGTGGAGAGAGCGGACAAAATGTTAGGAGTTTTAAGAAAGTGCTGCTTGTTGACAGCAGAGATTATCTTGCTTGATAAAATCAATTTTGATGTCAGCACAATCTGAGATCTTTCTCTGAAGCCGATTTTATCAAGATAATAGAGCAAGTGTGTCTGTCTGACAGCTAGATGTTGGTCAATGAAATATTTTTTATGTCAAATTTCTCTGCAAGGCAGGGCATACGTTATAAATTCTTGCTTTTGTTCTTTTAAATAAAACTCTGTTTTAGAAAGAAAAACTTCATGACAAAATATACTGAAAGGAAAAAAGTGAGTCACCTTTTCTAAATCATGTGCTTCAAAGAGAACTTTTTATATGAGCCATCAATCATTCCTGAGTCTTTATCAGCATTTGACTAAAGTTTGCTTTCTGTTCCTTTGTCTTTCCCTCAAGAATAGAGATGTGAGAAAGTGACCTGGGAATGGATGAAGTGCTTTTAGGACTTTGCAAATTTATATCAGCTTTCATTTTGCAATGTCAGGGAATTTTATTACATTTAAAAAAATAGGCAGATCACATGGTTTTAGACAAGGGAATCTGGACTTTCATAGTGTTTACAGATATTAGAGGAAAGAGGTCTCTAAATAATTGCCCATCACTACCGTATACCCAAAGACTGATCTGAAAGATGGCTCCATACTGCGATACCTATGGGCGCTGTTTCTCTTTCACAGTAAAAGTGATGCTGGGTCTCCAGGCACAATCATATGGACCTTAAAGCCTCTGAGATACTCAGAAAAATGCTCCTCTTTGAACATGAGGGTCTGTGCAGATGATCTTATATAAAAGTAAGAGTATTATATTCTTAGCTTGCACGCAAAGCTGAGTTAGAGTGTTGTGTTCTGGTCCTCAGTGAATGGGCCCAGTTAATCCCCACTAAGCTGGGTAATAGGGGAAGAGAGAGATTTAATTCTCTAGAACCTGGTTTGGATGTCTTTAGAGATGAGAAAGCAGAACTAAGTAATCACCTAGGTCTAGGCCTAATACTCTAACGGTCAGTATAATGTATAACCTCACCCTTGGAGCAAGCAACAGAGCAGAGGCTCAGGGCTGACAGTGATGCTTAAGTCTGGATCTCCATATGTCTTTTTCTTTTTAGTTTAGAAATGCAATGGGAACTCAAAACCTATTATTTGGAGCTCTATATGCAGTCTGTCATGCAGGAACTTTATATCTGTAGATGTTCTTTATATAACTTTTACGTGTAATTGAGGTTGGCACTATTGCTTCCCACTCAGTCGATGTTCTCATCACCACCACCTTCTTCAACAGCCGTCTTCCTGTTGACAGACACCACCTTCCTCTAAAGAGGCTCAGACACCAGACGTTCGCTTTTGAGCCTCCCTTGCAGCTACAGGACACAGGCAGGTCATCAGACCTTAAGAGCAGGATCTGAGGAAAGCGAAGGGAGGGTATCTGGGAAAACTTTACCTCCTTTACAAAAGGAGACGTGGGAGAGCAACACTCCCTTCCTTTCCTTTCTCCAAATACTGTTGTGTTCCCATCTTTGTCTGCGAATGTTACCACCATCTTTTAACTGTGATAGTTTGAATCTAGTGACCAAAGCCAAACACTGAGAAGAGACAGGAGAGCGTGGTCTCGAGGCTACGCTGGCTCCCACTCACCCTCTGACTTCTCTCGTGAGATTAATGAAGGCTTTTACGGATGGGATCTCTTTTAGTTGGGGTTGGGAAGCAAACACTTCTCAGAGCTCCCATACACACTTCTCACCACCATTGAAGGGCTCTCTTAGTAGGATGAGGAATTTTGGAAGGGTAAATCAGGAACTGCCACCCTCTCCCCTCTCTTGGGCCCTGGCATTGCCACAGAGGTCCCGTGCTGTGCATGGAGGAGGTGGGTCTGGACCAGGCAACCTGAAGCTTCCTAGCAGCTCCTGTGAAGGAGGTCCTGGGCGTCTAACACTTAGGGCCAGCACTGAAATGCTCATTTGATATAAGACACATTATCCACTTTCCATTTTTATCAGAAATAAAGGTGCTATTTTAATCTGTTTTCCCCTTGTCTGTCTTCCAAGCTGCTCTGAACTGGGGCAGGGAAAACAGATGTTACCAACAGCCCTCCTCCAACAGCAAAAGCTGGGTATTTTGTTACTTGCAGCAGAACACATTTTGTTATGTTGTTTGCTTAGACTGATTAGATCAAGACCACCTTTAAAGAGGACAGGAGCCTCATTTCCTCAGGTTCCCCTCTCCTCTGATCTCAGAGCTCAGCGCCCAGCTCACACACAGTTCTGGTTGCTGATGAACCGACTCGCTTGTCATGAAGGCCCTGGGAATAAATTTGTCACCCTAGAATATCTTCAACGTGGCGAGAACATCATTAGTGAGGTATTGGATAGCTGTATGAAAAAGGCTGCATAGTCGTGTTTCTTTATGTTCTCTGGTGGTGAAACTCCTCCCTGCCCATCTGAACAGTTGGCAGGAGACCAGCACCGAGCAGCAGCTTTGCTGAAGGCAGGGCGGACGCGGAGGTGTGGAGATGGTGAGATCTGCATAGTTGGCTAAGTGACAACTGAGAGGAGGATATGACAGGGTGGATCTGTATTTCACACCGAAGATGAGTGACTGCCTAGCCTTTCTGAAGATGGGAAACAGAAAAAGAGAGAAAGAACTAGATACATTCCAGCCGAGCATCATGGAACCCTTTGGGAAGAGGCTTCGCCGAGGCTGCGTTATGTGGCCCGGGACATCGAGAAGCACTGAAACTAATTCAGCCAAGGAGAGAGGCAGGCCTCAGTTTAATCCCAGCTCTAGCACTTAAAAGGTACCTGACCTTACAAAGATTACTTTATCTTTCTGAATATCAATGTTCTCCTCTTGAACGTGAAAATAGTATCATCTGCTCTGCTAATGTCACAGAGTTGTGAAGGTCTAATAAGTTAATGAATGCAAAGGAACTCTTAAAATCATAAAATATTATATAAATGTCACATATTGCTTTGATGGCAGTTCCACAAATTTATGATCTCATTCCAGCCCCTCCCCTTTCCCCACTCCCCCCATCCCCCACTGGCAAACCTGCAAGAATGGAAGTCTCCCTCGGGGGCCTAACAAGACCCTGTCAAAATCCATACATGGCACAATCATGCCATGATCTGCTTCGCCTGCTCAGCTGGACCCAAGTCCCTACTCCAGGGATGCTTACAGGAGGGAGCCTCTCCGGGTGGAAATCATTCTAACAGCCAAGCCAGATGAGCATGACCGCCAGATGTGCAGTTCCAGTGATGTGCTTTGTCACCAGGCTGTGGACTTGAATGAAGGTTAGGATTCACTGGCTTGCTATAGACAGAGCCTTAGCATCTCAGAGATGTCTTGGGTGTTAACAGGAAGAAAGAAAAAGGGGTATTGATTTGATCTGTGTTCCTAACAAAAATTCGATGATACATCTCACTGTGTTATATAATTTATAGATATTATCTGTTTATGATTTTGAATATATTTCCTCCTACTGACTGTTTAATAATACTTTGCCATAAGGTAATTTTTCAAAATAAACAGTCAAATATAAATATATTTTTCTTCTTTAAACTAGTTGTTAGGTTTCTTGCGTTTCCTAAAACTCACGGGATATATAAATATACATATGTGCAGTACACATACATATGCATATACTATAATTTATTTTGAGGTTATTTTGTTCTTTTACCATTTAAGTATTTAATCCATTTTTAACTCATCTGGATTTTTTTATTGATAAAATTTACATACCACCAATCTTAAGTGTAAAATTTGATGAGTTTCAGAAAATGTATATACTCAGGTCACCACATCTAAAACCAGTAAGGAGCATTCCATTAGAAAGTTCCCTCATGTCTTTCTTCCATTGATTTCTATTTCCAATGGTTGGTTTTACCCGTTCGAGGGTGGTATATATGGCCTCAGTTAATGACTATACCTACTGTGCCTGGCTGCTTTCACAGAACATCAGGCTTCTGGAAACTTTCTCTGTATTGTATATGCTGGTCTCTCATTCCCTTTTGCTGAGTAATGTGTCATTGTCTGACTGAATATGTCATGATTGGCTTATCCATTCTCAATTAATGAATGTTTGGGTCCTTCTGTTTTTTTGTTATAAGCAATAAAGCTGTTATAAACATTTTTATATGCCTCTTTGTGGACATATGTTTGTATTTCTCTTGGGTGAAAATGTAAGAGTAGAATTACTGGCCATGGACAAGAAGCATGTTGAAGTTTATAAACACTGTCAAGTGCTTTTAGAATCTTTGTACGTTTTCTGCTCCCACCAGCGATGCGTGAGAATTGCAATTGCTCCATACCCTCACCAACAGGTGGCGCTGCCAGTCCTTCCTTTTGTCTATCCTGGTGGGAAATCTCGTATATTCTCTCACTGTGAGAGGCCGCACACACGCAGGCTCGCGCACACACACACACATATATATGCCCTTTTTTATGTATGGAAACATACACATTCTCTCATAACACCAAATGCTCCTTACAAGCACAATGTCTATATGTAACCTGTTATTTCTTTACCACCATAAATAACAATGTGATGGACAGATTTATACTTCAACAGTTGATCTTTAGCTATGTCTTTTTTTTTTTTTTATTAAGCTATTCTTTTTTTTTTTTTAATATATTTTTATTGCTTTCAGAGAGAGGAAAGGAGAGGGAGAGAGAGAGATAGAAACATCAATGATGAGAGAGCAATTGATCGAGCCCACAACCCAGGCATGTGCCCTGACCGGGAATCGAACCCCAATCGCCTGGATCCTAGGTCATCGCTCAACTGCTGAGCCATGCCCGGCCGGGCTAGGTATTTCTTTAGTTGAAGTTAACAGGTTTGCAATCCCTGGCTTAAGGGATGAGAAAGATTTTAAAGGCCTTGGTCGCGTGTTGCAAATTGCTCTCTAAAATAATTGAGCCTTCCCTGCAATGCGGGACAGCGACCCATCACCGCGACTTTCCCAGCACTGACTGTTGTTTTTTTAATCTCAATGTAGTTTAGCTTTTTGAAAGTTCGTGTTAGGCTACTTAGCTTTTATGGAAGACCTACATTAACATCTGTTTTCACTGACAGAAATAAGCCTGAAGTGGGTTTTTGCTTTGATGGAAAAGGCGAGCGGTTCTAAAGGCAGCGCTCCCCGGGTCCCTTCGCGGGACCGCGCCCAGCACCCAGGCGTCAGGCTGTCACAGCCCTCAGCTGTGTGCCCGCATCTGGGCTTGCCCCTGGTTGCTCTGTGCATCCAACTACAAGATGTGTCCTAAGGGATCAGAAAAGCCAAGGGAGTCCTAAGGGTCTCATGCTTAGTAAAAACTGGACCTATTAAGCCTTCCCATGGTGATGAACAAAATACACGGTCCATGCGCCAAACTCTCTTGGGCCCACCATTCATACTGTTCAGCTGTTGGAGAAAAAAATCTTGAAAGGCCCCGGAATTACTATTGGGGATGCCAGGGGCAGAGTGGTCTCCTTCCGTCGGCACCCGCTGCTGGGTGCCATGGGGAGCCCTACTGCTTGAGCGCTTGGATGGGTGTACAAAGTCTGGCGGCGTTATCTTGTGCCAACAGAGAAGTCAGTCATTTTAATAAGTGACAGTGCCCTGTACACCCATTGTTTCTAATTGATACAGCTTGGGTACTTATCGGATCATTCCTGCCTTTACTATATTTTAGTGTTATTTGTGTTTTTACATATTCTTTGGTATGATTAGTTTGGTTATTTTGGGAGTCTGGGAACGCTAAAACATTTTCCCATATAAACTAGTGGTAATTATGTCTTTACTTTGTCACCCTGGCTTATTTCATGGAAACCTCTACTTTCAAATAGTGGGAAAAACCTGTCATGTCTTTATAATAAATGAATTAGATTATTTCTGTGAACATACTTGTGTTAAACATTGTATGTCCTCTCATTGAAATATCTATTCTTGTGTGTTTTTCAAAAAAGTTATCAGCGCCTTTGATTTTCCTTAAATCAATTAGTACCACCTATTTATAGAATAATGATATTAAGCCTCCGCTTGACACATTTGCAGTCAATAAATGTTTCTAGTTTTCCTGACTGTTTGATTGTGTTTAAAATAGAACAACTTTCCTTGGAGCCAAGATGACAAAGTGTCATAAACTGAAGGATATGATGAGCTTCATGCTGCACCTGGGGCCAACTAAGAAAAAGCAAAATAAAGCAAAAAATCATTTTTAGGTGTTTCTGACTTTCTAAAAGAAGATTTTATTGTTGTAATAAAAAAGTGTGGTTCGTGGCAGTGTTTTGTTACTAATTTTTGAAAATATCTTTAGAGTTACCCCTATTTCCATATACAATAAAGACATTGAGAATGCAGATGAAACTACACAAAAGGTTAAAAATAAATTGGTTGATCATATCAAAGGCCCTGCCTGTATAGTCCAAATGGAAAGTAGAGACAATTGTTTAGATGTACACAATTCTCACAAGTAATTAAGTTTTTCTGATCAATTAGGCTAATAGATAAACTGAGAGCTATCAACTGCATGCGCTATGTTGTTTCAATTAGGTACCTGGGATTTGGTTTGATCAGGTGTGTTAGATAGGACTGTCTTGAAGGAAGCAGTTTATTATGCTTACAGTTCCTTAGAAATAGGGGGCTGAGCCCAGCCCACAGGCTACCTGGGGAAGCACCAGGGTCAGTCAGGAGGCAGAGAGAGCAAGAAGGAAACGTGGACAAGTGCAGGATCAGCAAGGCAGGTTCAGGATGGGCTAGTTGGAATGCTTTCTGCAGGGCATGGGGTGTAGTTGCTGTGCTAGTTGTCTGGTACCTGGCCCGGAGGTGATTGGGGCAGGTGGAGAGTGTCCCTAAAGGTGAGAGCTCAGTAAAGAAGGTGGCTATAGGGGAGAGCTCTGGATTGGTTGGTCTGTATATGAAAGAGGCCTTTACTGGCAGGCAAGTTGTTTTCTGTCTCTAGGAATTAGCTAATCCTGGACAGGGCAGTCCCTGCAAAGTCAGCCCAGGCCCAGGTGTCAAAGCCTAAGAGCACAGAAAATAGAGACTGAGGTAATGTGTATGTTAACAGAACATCCTTTTCAAATTTCTTCATGTTGCAAGTAGAATTTGAAAAATACTCTTTGTCACAGTTTCAAAATATAATCATACTACTCTTCTAAACTCCTTACCCAAACCATCTTCCATTCCAGTCATTTTTCCTTTTGGAATGTACCTTATATTTCTCTCCTTGGCCCTCTCTGTTCACCTCTCTTTCAACTTCTCATTACTTCAGTCATAGTTACTTCAATGCCCTCCCCTGAGACCTGTTGCCTCCCAGCTCTTCTGCAAACCTGGGACCGCTTGATCTTAAACACTGCATCCCCTCAGGCCACCCATTTGTTTGCAAATCTCCAAATGGCCACTTGCTTTTTTTCCTTCAAGTCAAAGTCTCTAATGTAGATTAAAATAGTCTCTTTCTGCAATTTGCTTTTTCTTAATTACCATCATCTTTCCAAACTCTACCCACTGTATAAGGGCCACCGCAAGCTCCATCTCCATTCAAAGCACTCTTAGACTTTCAAACTTCTCCTCCCACAGTTATAAAAATGAACTCTGATTGCCTTTGCTCTGATATTGCTTATTTAAAATACATCAGCCTTCTTTTCAAATTGGATGCTCCTCAAGAGCAAGTGCTGCATTTTGCAGGTACCAGGAGGCTGGGACAGTACTTACTCAGCACTGCAGTTTTGCAGAGAATGTTGTTCCCAGAACATCTCTGGCAGGAAGTCACCTGCTTAGCATCTGAAGTTCAGCTCAGCAAAGACTCCTTGAGCACATGAGAAGGTTAGTCACTCTGCCCCCCGTAACACGGTCGTCTTTTCTGGAACACAACTCTATTTCAGCATTTGATTATAGCCCCATCTTGTTCCCATGTCTGTCTCCAGGACCGTGATGGAAACTCCGGAAGGCAGAGACCACGACTTACACACAGCACATCTGCACAGCTGGACGGGCTGCAAGCTTACAGAAGGCTCCCTGTATCCAAAGCCTGGGTACCGAAGACTAAGAATCTGGATATAACACCAGCCCCCAGTATCCCTGCTGTAAAGCTTGCTGGAATAATTTAGATTGAATATTTTCTCCCTTGAGGATCCTGTACATTTTACCTTCATATTAAATCAATTCAATCAATTCTTTTGAGCAGTTAGACTTCTTAGATAATTCGCATCACCTCCATAACAATTTTTTCTTCAGGAGATATATAGTTTTTCTGGTCATTACATATCTTATATTTCCTGTTTCTACATTTTTTAAGCAACTCAATAACCATTTTCCTCTAGCTTGACACCAAAATAATCTCCTAATTGCAATAGATATATAATGAATGTGCCTCTTTTTCTCTCTTGATTTCTACTTCACTCTCTATTTATAGCTTTTCAATGTTGGCAGGTGTGATGTTTCATCATTTGGATGTATCATAAAAAGGTTGTTCTCTAAAAGTTATATATATACATATATATATGTGTGCATATGTATGTGTGTGTGTGTGTGTGTATATATACATAGAGAGAGAGAGAGAATGTTCCCTATAAAATGTTCTATACACCAGATATATTTTTGGCAAAAGAACTAATGTGAACATGAATATAATCCAGAGTATAGGCTGCTTGATTAGTAACATCATTTTAAAAATCTTTTCTTATAGAACATTAAACCAATTTATTTAAAACCCTAGACCCACTCCTCCTTCTTATGGTAGAGTCATTTATTTAGGCCATGTCAACATGCCCGTAGTGGATCATTATTTCTGAGAAAAAAACCCTATTCATACAGATAAGCTGATTTTTCAGTTTTTACCAGCCCTTTCCCATATCTTCTGTATACCTTATCTGCATTCATGATAAGATACATATATTTTAAAAATAAAAATCTAGTCACATTAATC
Source organism: Miniopterus natalensis (assembly GCF_054644295.1). NCBI lineage: Eukaryota > Metazoa > Chordata > Mammalia > Chiroptera > Miniopteridae > Miniopterus > Miniopterus natalensis. The sequence goes on along the minus strand of NC_142100.1, from coordinate 5,983,998 downwards.
GTATTTTTCTTTCAGCTTATATCTTTCTGTGGTTTCCAAATTCCTTATCTTTGCATTTAGTTCCCCGTAGCAGCCGGCGTCTGCCTCTTTGTCTGGCTTTATCTCTCCCACACATCCAGCCACCGAGCGCACAGTATCTTGAACAGGCTGTGCGATTCCACAGGCCCAAGGCCTGTTCTCCCTCCTCTGGTGGGCTTATCCCTAATCGTCCTTCCAGGATCTGTTTCTTGCCAACCCTTCCATAAAATGTCTTCAGCTGTCCCTATAAGGGGGTGACCATTTCCTCTTTAGCCTCACTATACTTGCTCATACATCTATTATAGAGCCCAGGATGTGCTGTCTATTAAGATCATTGCTTGTTTTACTTATACCAAAGGACATAAGCTCCTTGAAGAAAGGTCTGCACATGGCCTGGTGCCTATCTTACAGGAGGAGCTCGATGAATGTTTCCTGAAAAAAATAAAGTCAGGTATTTAAACATATAAATAAAATGTATATATATATGTCTTTATTGACTTCAGGGAGAGGAAGAGAGAGGGACAGAGCAATAGAAATATCAATGATGAGAGTCACTGATCAGCTGCCTCCTGCACAGCCCCTACTGGGGGTCGAGCCCAAAACTGGAGAACATGCTGTGACCAGAATTGAACCGTGATCTCCTGGTTCATGGGATGACACTCAACCACTGAGTCACGCAGGCCGGGCTAAAATATAATACGTTGAGTGTTACAATGCAGTGTGCCCATTTGCAGGGAGAAGAGAGTCCATGTCTCTAGCAGCTCTGGTGGGGGGCCTTTGAAAACAGCTAGGGTGGCGAGGCCTCCCAGGGACCACAGCAGTCAGGGCTGGGACAGTCCTTTGCAGGCCGGGCCTTTAGGCCTCTTCAGAATTTATATACAAACACTGGTTGAGCGCTCACAGATGACAGGCGCAGTGTTAGGTGCTGGGTATATGAAGATGAAAGACACTGTGCCTGATTCCAAAATCAGACCGGCCCGTGGTCTGAGCTGGAGACCAGGGCAACAAGCAGATATTCATGGCACAGCAGGTTCGCCCCCAGGGTGTCTGGTGTGATGTGGGCCTCGTGGGAAAAGCAGCGGCTTCACTGTCACATCAGAAGGGCTTTCCAAAGAGATGAGACCTGACCTGCGCTCTGAGGGGCCAGGCAGAGGTGCTCCTGCCACAGGCACAAGGAGCTGCTGCGGCTCGGCGGCCTGAAGCCCACGGTGGTGATTTGGAGACGGTGCCGCAAGCCCCACTCAGCTCATGGTGACTTTCTAAAATGCACATCTTTTCATGCCACCCCTCTGGGTAAAAGCCCTCATCTGTTCTCTTGTGATGGTCACTATTCACATAACTTACGGTGACATTAAAAGGTCACCAAGCCAGTGTCGTAGGCACAGACTGAAGGGACGTGAGACAAGAGTAAAAAGAACAGGGAAGTGGGGGAGTCCCAGCAGGAAGCTGTAGGAACTCATACGAAGGTGCTGGTTAAATGTCATGAAAAGGGTCCAGACAATTAGATGCAAGGATGCGGCACCTTTGAAAGAGAGAGAGAGGAGGCCAGGTAACGAGAGGCAAGACCACCAAGAGTGAGCGACTCCATAGGAACAAGGAAAGGGTGTTTCTAATGGAAAATGTGACAAACACCTTCAGCATCTATGGAGGGATGAAGTGGGAGAAGCAAGATCCCGGCCAGCTACTTAGACGTTAATGACAACCTTGATAAGCGCGGTTTAATAAGGTGGGGGAAGGAGCCAATTATACGTGCTCCCTCCACCTCTCAGTTCTCATAAACACTTCAACCTCGCTGCTGAACTCATTTGCTTGTAGTTGCCTTTATGTAAATCACAACATTATTATTTTCATGAGAGGATAGTTTTATTAGTTGATATATTAAGCTCTGCAAATAAATTACGAGTCATGGTTAGAACAGTAAGTTGCAAATGTTTATTGAGTGCCTCCTATGATCTAGCCAAAATGTGAGGTTCTACGGATAAGCTAAATAATGCTGAAATATTTCCTAGCTTCACAGAGTTAAGAGTCTAAAGTAGATGTAGCAATATATGTTAAATCAAAAAGAGTAATCTGTCCAACACAACTAATGGTCATCAATACCAATGTTTTAGTGCACATAGAAACTCTAAAATTTGTTCTGTTCTTGGTAATAAAGGCTTGTGACAGATCCTTCAGGGACAGGGAAAGCTAATCTTAAATCTTTTTTTTTTAAGTAAAAGAGTAACCACAGAAAAGCGATTTATTTTTACTGTCACCACCTTAATGTATGCTAATCAGTCATAGCTGTCCAGATTGACCCCATGTGAGGGATATCAGACCTAGGCAGACGAGGGAAGTAGCAGCCGTGGGTTACGCCTGGCCACCCACACGTTTTCAGGGTTCCTCAGATGATCTATGATACCCATCGAGTCCAGCTTTTCTTGCTAAAACAGTATATTCAATAAAATGAAAATAACAATGTTACATCTACCCTGTAACCACCTGTCAGTAAATTTATGAACAATTAGAAAATAAAAGTATTTTCCAGGGAGCAATTTTTAGAAGCAATAAAATGTTCATTTTTTTTTTCTTTTTCAGAAATATGACAGGACAACAACTTTTCTCATTTTTTCTCCCCAAACAGCTTCTGCAATAATTAATCAGCTCTGCTTTGTTGTTGTTTTTAATGGTTCAGTTCTTCAAAATGCACTAGACAAGCAAACTGCAGGCGCTGAAGGAGCCACTGGGAACCCAGGGGAAGTGAAGTTCGGAGCCCGGGTTGTTTCACGATTCATAGGTAGTCATACTCCTCAAAAATTAGGGTGTATGCCGGCTGTCTTAGGGTTTACCACCCAAAAACGGGTGCCAGTGTTTCCTCTTCTGCGGCAAACATCAAGCCCAAGACATCCTCTCAACACATGTGTGTTTTTCCCTTTGACTTTATTAGCAGATGACCTGAGATCTCCCCCTGACCTTCTCCAATAACAAAAACTGATGGCAGCTGCTGAAATGTCTACATTGCACACGGAGTGTGAAAAGCCTTCCTTCTAGATCACCCTATCTGAAAGATCACCAGAGTGAGCATCCTCCCCAAGTTACAGTTGAGGATCCAAGAGGTAAAACGAGTTGCCTGAGCCCCACAGGAAGGAGAAAGGCTAGATAGATATCAAGTTCAGGTTTCCGACTTCTCCCCTCCTTCCACTGCGTGAGGATCCTTTCCTAACGCCAATTAAATCTGATTAATGCTGCAACCTTGATCAAGAGGAGACAAGGGCAATACGCAGAAGGGGGGCAGTGCCCTCTCGCCAGCCCCTGAGAGCTCCATCTCAGAGCTGTGAAATCTAAGGAGTCCGTGTCACTCTCTAGTCTCCAGGATCGTCCTCGGTTCGGGTCCCACGTGGGAACTGCCAGGGCCATCGCGGTGGAGGCCGCGCACGGCGCACTGAGGATGGCGCCTGGCCTCTCGACCCTCTTCAGCGCAGGCCCCCTGATGGCGAAAACATCAATTTTCTAGCATAGCCATGTTTTTCCAAAGAGCAAACGGCTAGTTCCTTTCCCTCGGCCATTTCGCCCCTTCCTTTTCATCTTTTTTTATTTTTATTTTTCATCTCAAGTCCTTCTCTTTTTTGTACTTTTTGCTTCTTTAGTGGCCTTTTTATAGGTTTCTGTGCCTCTCTCCCCTCTTTTCATGTCTGGCTCCTTTGTAAGAGGCCCTTTCTCGGTTGTCTTTGTCTGGCTGACTCCCCTCTCTAGGATGGCTTTCCCCTTCATTCATTGTCATTCTCCCTGAGATTCCTCTCTTGTCACTTTAGGGACTTCAATTTTGATCTTTACTGCTGGACTAAAGCTCTGCCATCCTTCTGTGTTTTCTTTGTGGGTCAATTTTTCCCCCCATCATTTTTCTTAGAGCAAAAAGAAAATATCTTTTAGCAGCCTATATGATCTATTTGGCAGCCTGTGTTCTGAACTAAAGGTCTGTCCGGCCTTTGGTAAGCCATTATTTTAATTGTAGCGGTTAGTGCTCTAGAGGTGGCGGAAGGAAACAATGGACGGCCCCCTTCCCAGTCATTGAAAACCAGTCCTTTACCTCTAGTGTCTACAAATTCCATGGCGGCAAATTTTTTCCTCACCTCCTAAACAAAAGGTTTTAATAGACAAACCCCAGTGCTGTGGGTTTTGATGTTCTTTATCTGTATGTTTTCACTGGCAATTTAAGTCTTTCTTTTTTCATAAAATCTCAGGAAGGGGCAGGTTTGGTGCACGTGCGTGTGTGTGTATGTGGTTGAGGCGTAACTTTGATGCAGCAAAGGGTGTAGATTTAAATGTACAGCTAGGTGAACTTACATGTGTGTACTCACTCGTGTAACCACCACCCAGGTCAAGATACAAAACAGTCCCTCATTTCAGAAGTTCCATCTGCTCTTTCCTATTTAATATCTCCTCCAAAAATTACCACTGTCACAACTCTGTTGAATTTCATATAAATGGAACAGGATAACAGGTGCTCTTCTGTGTGTGGCTTCTTCCATTCAATATAGTATCTGAGATTTCTCTGTGTTGTTGCGTGTGTTAGTAGTGTATTCTTCCTTTATTGCCTCCCAGTTTTTCATTGTACATATATATTCCATAATCTATATTCATTTTCTTAATAAACATCAAGTGGTTTCCAGTTTGGTGGTACTTGGATAAAGCCACTGTGAACATCCTTGACCACGCTTTTAATGTACGCATATACACATATCTCTTCAGGAAATATCTACAAGCTCAATTTTAGGGACATCAAATAGATGCACATTTAGATTTAATAGAAATCACCAAGCCTTTTTCTAGCATAAGTTGGGCCAACTCCCGAGGCAGCGTTTGAATGTTGCAGTTGATACCCATTCCCACCAAGGCGGCACTGTTAGTCTTTTAAAATTTTCGCCATCTGGCCAGTGTGAGCGAGGTTAGAGTTGAAAAGCTAACTGCACCAAATCCTTCGGTCTTTCTCGAAAGCCTCGTGTAGAACATCTTGCTTTTTTCACAGTCTCTTGGTCCCCTTGACTCCCAACGGTCTGGCTGCCGGCTCAGCCCCCTCTGCCCTGTCGCCTACCAGCTCCACGGTTCCTTTGCAGTTCCCCTGCCCGAGGCCACCCAACTGAGAGCCTGAGGCCTCTGGACCTCTGCCCCTTTCCACCTCAGATGAGATGCCATCGTTTGGGCACTGGGACCTGGCTTCACTGGTGGTGGCTGCAGAGGTGATGCAATGCAACCTAGAAGTCTGTGCAGTTCACTCCCTCTGGAGTAAACTTACACACACACACACACACACACACACACTCACAATGCAGGAACTGAGATGAGAATCATCCAGGCCAGTGCTATAGAGGGGGACCTCTTTATCTGGTGATAAGTTCGGGGGACAGCCTCTCCGGAGCCGCCTGTAGACTTGCTGCAGGGCCGAGAGGAGCCGCCTGCCCGGCTGCCAGCTGGGCCTCCCGCCCCGCAGCCCTGGTCAGGGCCCAGCAGCCACCAGGCATCTCCTTGGGCTGCCTCCCTTCCTCTCTCCTCTCTTCTCTTTGCCTTCACTCTCTCCGCCCTGGCATTTCACCCTCCAAACAAAACGCCAGCGTTTTCCCTCTGCCTCGGGGCCCAGAACTAAGGTAGTCGGGTTAAAACATTTCTTAAGGCAGGAAATGGGCTTGATTGATGTTATCAATCTATTCGATTTTTAGAAAATGGAAGACTCAGGTTGTTAGCTAGACAGAAAACTCGCCGAGCGCCTGAATGGCCCAGCTCCAGACCAGGCTTCCCTCTTCGTGACTTCAGTGCATTGCTCTGTGGCTCTGAGCTTCGGTTTCATTTCTTTTTAAAGCTCTCAAGGTTGCAGTAGAAATGTCAGAGATACTCTATTAAGGAAACTTTAATATCAAATACAATATCATATGAAATTACTTGCCCAGTAGTTATCATTCAATGATATTGTTTTTTCTCTTCCTTTTCAAAGAAAGGTATACACTAGAATTAAGAAATATTCTTTTTTTTCAATATTATTCTGATCATTATACTATTACCACTAAAATTTTAAAATGAAGTGGCATGTTAAAGAGATTTAATGGCAAATGAATAAAATAGTAAACTAGTAAACTAGTGATGCTGTCTCAGTCAGTGGGGACTGGCTTCCTCTTTTTCTGAGGCCAGTTTTGCAATGTCTTCATGCTCCTGTCTTCAAAACCTCTTTTGGTCTACCTCTGATTTCAAACTTTTCCTGGCTGAGAACATTCCCCTGCTCATTCATAATTTATTCATCGAGTGCCTATTGTATGCTAGGCACTATATTGGTTACAAGAAACAAAACAGTGAATATAAATAGTACAGTTGCCATCTTTATGTATCTTAAGGTCCAGTAAAAAATATATATTTATTATAAAAAATTAACAATGCATGAAGTGCTTTGAAAGTAAGTAATGGCAAGTGCTAGGAAATTCTGTAACAGGCAGGTTCGGCCTAGTCAAGAGGCTGGAAGAAGACTGCTGAGCAAGCGGCAGGTGGGATAAGAGTGGACTAGGAGAAAGGGAAAGGAGAGCATTTGAGAGGGAACAGCCAAGGCAAAGACCCGGAGATGAGAAACATGAGCGCTGGGTGAAGAACACCGGCTGCCTGGTGCCGAATCCAAGGGAGCCCTTTTCCATTGGGCTAGAGAGGCAGCCGCAGGTCAGAGCTCCCCGGGGATGTGGGACACTAGAGACTTTGATAATTTCTCTGGACGCAAAGGGAAGGCATGTAAGGGTCTAAACCCTGTGTGTATGTGTGTGTGTGTGTGTGTGATGATTAGACTCTTTTAGGAGCTAATTTGGCTATGGGATATATGAAGGTCATCAAGAGTCAAAGTGGAGTGTGCAGCAGGGGCTGGAGTGGAGGGAGGAAAAGATGGGAGTTATTGTTTAACGAACACAGAGACTGAGATCATGAAAACATTCTATAGATCGGTAGTGGTGATGGTCCACAACACTGTGAGGGTACTTAATACCACTGAACTATACTCTTTAAAATGGTTAAAACAGTCAATTTTATGTATATTTTACCACTTTAAAGAAAAGTTAAAAGATGTAGATAAACAACTTAAGATGTTTTGTAGTAATTTATGCGAGTGCCAATAGAATCTTGTTGGGTAGTGGGTGGAAAGAGGAGGGTGGCTAAGGATGTATGGTCGGAGAGAGGTGAAGGGGATCTGCTGCAGCAGAGAAAGGCCAGCTTTTCACCATTATGAGTGCATCTTGTCCCCCCTCAGGAATGAAATCTCCCTTGGCTTTTCCCCCCATTCCTCCCCACAGTTCCTAACATAGCACAGATATAACTGACACTCACTAAGTGATTAGGTAGGTTGATTGCTTATATAAGAAATGATTGGATGATATCCAAGGGACATAGAACTGCCCAGAGTATCTTAGAATGCTTGGGGTGAGATTAAAAGGGTGGGTTAGCCATTCACCTATTGCAACATTTCCCAAAGTAAACTTTTAATTAATAAAAAAGGAAACTCCATAATTTAATTGTGACTATACTCTCTTGTGATGTCCTAGCTCCCATCACAAATATGAAAATAAGGGCAAACTTAAGAAAAACACTGGGGTTCAATTTAATTATATCAAATGTTATTTAACGCTATCATTCGCATTGCACAATTTAGGTGTTCACGTTGACACAATCAACCTCTTGTCCCCGAAGGGCAACGTGTGGAACAGTGGGAGAGGTATGGAAATAACCCTACAAAGGGCAGATAGATAGTTTACTATATTTTATTCTCAGTGGGTAGCAAAGCGTCTAGTTCAAAAATGATGCTCAACAAATTCTCGTTGAACATGCTATCACATAGTAATTAACTGCTTGGGAATGAACAAATGAAACAGAGGATAGACTACAATATAGTAAGTCCAGCTGTGAAAGAATTGAAAATGTATTAGAAAATACATAATCCCAGGCATAAAAATCTAGAATTTTAGAGCAGGAATGGACTTCATAGATCATATACTTCTGCTCCTTTATTTTATGTATAGAAAGGGATCCAGGTAAATTAATCCATGTCCCTAAAAGAGTACAGATAATGGACGCTGGAGTAATTCTTTAAATCTTTTGACTCACCACACTATGTCTTATAATCAAGTGATTATTTTCTACAAATGGATCACTAGGACCTTGCTTTTAAAGGATACAGGACAACATGGCCCCACCTAAAGTGTTTTATTACTTTATTCAGAAGTAATAAAATGGACTAGGGACCCAAAAATCTATCAACAGGTGACAAAAGAGTAAGCTGATGCTCTGAAAACTTATTTCAGCAGAAATGTGCTGAATTTACCCAGAGAGAAGCTGAAGTACTGAGAAAGCAGGCTTACCGAGAGACCCTCGGGCAGCTCTGGGAGGGGGACCAAAGTGTGAGAAGCAGCCTCCTGACTCCACCTAACCAAGGGCGAGGTGGCGACCCTGGAGATGTGGTCACAGGTGAGCAGGAGCCCAGCTGAATGGCCTCCATACCTGGGGCTGTCCTGCAGACACCTGGGCCCACCATCCATCACCATAAATCACACTCCTGACACCTCCAGGCCATAGCCATGACACAGCCCTCGGACTTGGTTGTATTCTGTGGAACCTGAGGTTCCCAAATCCTGAATCCTTTCACTGCTAAGGGAGAACTTTGCCCCATCATCAGGTTTGCAGGCCAGCTGAGTGCAAATGTCCTGCCAAAGCTGGCCAGGAGCTCAGGCCTTCCAGAGGCTCCCCCTGCTGCAAAAGGTCCAGGGGCACCGCCTGCTCAGAGGGGAAGGCCCAGGAAGAGGCAGGAGATGGAGAAATCAGTAGGAGAGGAAAGGGAACCAGGGGCAACTTCAGAAAGCAGGAGAGTGGGAAAGGAGATGGAAGCACAGCCCTCCTGCACGCGGGCTGGAGGCGACTGAGCCACAAGCCCTGCTCAGCCAGCACGGGGATTGCCTGTATTCTAGGTAGCTGCAGCCTGGGGAACATTTACATGGTCAGAGACAGAAAATCACTGCAAGGCAATAGTTTCCGAGGAAAATGGGAGCATGTTCCAAATTGTATTGTACCCCAAAATGATTTCCCTTCCTAAACCAGAGACGCCTATAAAGCCTATTGCCGCAATCACAGAGGCCGCTGCATGCATGGCTGGTGTTGTTTCTGCCAGAAACCTCACAGTGATTCGCTCACTCTAGCAGAGTTGCCCTGTCGGTATGCCACAGACGCCTGCAGTGGACAATAGACAGGGCCGGAGCAAGGTACATATAATAGATGACCTCCTGATGGTCACACTGAAAACCCAGGGCAATTAGCTCGCCAACAGGAAACGCGCAGTGTGGCGTAGGCTGGCAAACATCAGTGGGCGGCCTGGGCCATGGACAATGGAAGAAAGAATGAGACCCAGAGTCAGCACACGATCTCAGGTCAGGCTGGAGGGGAGGCCAACGCTGTCTTAACCACTGTTGACTTGAGAACTCATTTACAGCTTATTGAGAAAGGGAGGGTGGGTGGTGGCCACCAGGCTCACATGGTAGCTATAGCTGCATAATTGTGATTCACAACTCATTTCACTTGCACACGTGCCAAAGTCAGTTCGTTTCTATTCCCCTCAAGCAAGTGCTCCACCTTATTATTAAATAGTCATTGATTGCCCATCACATGCCAGACACATTTAATGAGCATTTTTGAGCATCTAGTCTGTTAGGTCCCATGCCATACATGGAGGGAAAGGCTTTTGTCTTCAAGGAGGGGGAAACTCTGTCCCCATCTTCATGGTGGGGGACTCAGACGTGTAACTCGTTGGCTACAGCACAATGTGACCGAGCTGGACCCAGGGTGTGCAATTCGGAAGACCTGAGCTCCTGTAACACCTCCTGGCATTGTTAGGGGAAGCCCCTGAACAGGGAGACACAGCGGGGCATCATGGGGCGCACTGAAAGGGGGGAGAGGGTCACCGTCCCCCTGTGCTTTCTGTGACCAGCCAGGGACACTGCCCCACCTAGCAAAGCCCTCAGCTTCTCTAGACATGAGCCCTGTCGCTGGAGCTTCTAATGAGAAGCCAAGCCCTCTATGAAGGATCAGTTCAGTGCATTCGGGCACCTCCGAGGAGGGGGCCGGTTTGCCCTCCCCAGGGCTCCACAGCCGCCAATTCCTGGTGAGGGTTCCAACCTGGACCTGGGCTGAGCGCGACGGGAGGAAACTTGACTGACACCCTACAGCGACACCCAAGTGACTTTGTATTTGAAGCGACATCACCTCGTGGTTATGTACCTTCCTTAGGGACATATTAGCCAAAATAGGGGGAGAGGACATGTGGTTGAAATGAAGATGAAATCAGGCTTCTGGTTCTGGCCAGAACCTGTCCACACCCCGAGGCCCTAGTTCTCACCTTCCCCCCCCCCCCCCCCACACACATACCTGCCTCTTTATGGCTCAGTGCAGAGCTGCAAGGGGATCTCCCTCCCCTCAGGGCAGCCCCACCTGAGCACGTCCCCCCTGCCTGGTGCTTCTTCAAAGTGAGTTTCCTTTGCAAGTTGCCCAAGAGCCTGCTGATCGCCCCCTGGCCTTTCTCGGTGCAGTCTCTGGGCGTCCTCCTAATGGCCTGGCCTTAATTGCATTTTCCTGTATGTGCCACCGCAGTCAGTGTGCAGTTTAATAAAAGATTTCCAAGCTGCTGGGCCCATTTTTCCCTCCCCACCTGCATCTTAGGGAGTAGATTTTAAGCCTTATTTTTAAGGTGATTGATTTGGTGTGTTTTCCACTTTCTTTCCTGCTGTGGAGACGTTTTTCCTCTATGTGTGATAATTTTTTTTAAAAGGAACTTTGATTTTCCTGTCCCCTCACTTTCCACCCTGCTGCTGTAGAACCAAGGGCTGGGAAGCTCTACTCCTCAAGCAGTGATTTGCGTTCCCTGATTCTGTTATTAGTTGTTGCTGTTTGAATTAACCATGGCCAGGGCTCAGGGTTGTCATTTAACACTCATGTCAGCAGGGAGTTTAAAGTGGGCACCTGGGGATGGAGTGCTGCAGCCACAGACAGGTTTTTTTCTTTTGAAAGGGGAGCACAGACTTTTATTTTGTTTCATTTCATTTTAATTTAATTTAACTTACTTTGGAAGTGATAGCAATAAAGAGAATCTATTACAAATGAAGCTGTAGCATTCACTAATGTAGTAGTGGCCCCTTGGAGATGTGGTCTCAGGTAGGCGCCTACCCTTTGCATTTCTTTATAGAAGGAACATTTAAGCAAGGACAGGATTCTCATGGAAAACCAAGCCTCTGGCGAAAGCTCTGATGACGAGTCAATGATTATTTCTCTTTTGCCTAAGTTGTCTATTTCATCTCTTAATTCCCTCTCAATGAGTATAATTATTACATTTATATATATTGGTTTTAGAAGCTCTTCTTGGACATGAGACTATAAAGTTATGAGAACAGCCAGGCCAGGGTGGCTCAGCTGGTTGGGCATCGCCCTGTGCGCTGAAAGGTTACTGGTTCCACTACTGGTCGGGGCACATACCTGGGCTGCTGGTTCGGTCCCCAGTCAGGGAGCATAAGGAAGGCAACCCATCACTGTGTCTCTCTCACATGGATGTTTCTCTCTCTTTCTGAGCATGAGGACTAAAAAATTATGATGACAATATCAAAAATAGCTAGGAAAGGAATATTTTAAAATATAAGAATGACATAAAACTTCAAGGATAGGGGATATGACACACACATTCATATATATTCAGACAATGGCATAGGTCTTCCACCATTGTCCACAAAATCCAATATAGTTTATAAGACATGGAGCCAGGGGCTGTATTTTTTTTGTTTGAACAAGTAGGTTCCTAGTTCTAACTATAGTAACGACCACCTCCCCAAGTCCCTTATCTGTGGTTTTGCTTTCTGAGATTTCAGTTATGCAAGGAGGACCATGGTCTGAAAGTATTAAACAGAAAATTCCAGAATTAAACAATTCATAAGCACATGGGCTGAGTAGCATGATGAAACCCCCCACTGCTCCCCTCCATCGCATCTGGGACGTAAAAACCTCCCTGTCCGGGGTTCCCAGGCCGTATGTGCTCCCTGTCCATCTGCCAGTCCCTTCGGAGCCACGTGGGCTATCGGATCACTGCCATGTGTCTCAGTGCTTGTGCTCAAGTCCCCCTTATTTAGTTAACAATAGCTCCAAAGTGCAGGAGCAGCGGTGCTGGCAAATCAGAGATGCCGAAAAGAAGCTGCAGGTGCTTCCTTTATGACAAGGTGGATACAGGGGGAAGACAGCAGACAGGCTTCAGTACCCCCTGCCGTTTCAGGCATCCACTGGGGGTCTTGAAACCTACCCTTCCCTGCTAAGGGGGCCTTAGGGTACCATTGAATCACCCCAGCTTCATGCCGGGCATGCAGCCTCAGAGGCGTTTTAAGAGCATTTTTTAGAGAGAGAGGAAGGGAAAGGGAGAGAGAGAAACATCGATGTGAGAGTGAAAAGGATCAGCTGCCTCGTGCATGCCCCCTACTGGGGATGGAGCTCACAACCTGGGCAGGTGCCCTGACTGGGAATCAAACCGGCAACCCCTTGGTGCCCAAGACGATGCCCAACCAACTGAGCCACACCAGTTCGGGCAACCTCAGAGGCATTTAAAAAAAGTAACCTACCGGCCTAAAACAAATCACTTTAATATCTTTATTTTACAGAACCTAGTATAGAGCACTGTCCACTTAATGTGCACTGATGGTAAGAAGGAAGTAGGGTGGGCTTTATTACCCCCGATTTACAGATGAGGACACTGAGACCTAGCTAGGTTAAGTGACTCATTTAGGGTCAGAGAGCGAGCAGCCAAGCCAGGAGCTAAACTGTGCTTACTTCTTACCTAGAAGCAGCCCAGGAAGCCCAATCTGTGTGTGTGGTTATCACTAATACTGCCTTTCCTCCTGGGTTAACCTTCACATCGCAGCACTTGGAAAACACAGACTCAGCCATCAGTTGCCAGAGATGTGACCTATTGTCCCTGCTGGAGTGGGGAGGCCGGGGGATGGGAGGCAGGGGCCTGGGAGCTTTGGCTGAGCCTCCCGTTCTGCATGAACGGTGGCATCCAGCAGTCTCTTCCCGCTTCTTGCAGCAGACGTGTTGAATGAGTGATAGCTGAGTACCAGAAGAGCAAGCGTGGCGTGAGGGCCAACTGCAGGGTGCCCTGGGCACCGAGGGGCATTGTGGCTGCCCCCGAGAAGCCCACACGGAGCGCCTCGGGAGCCAAGGGCCCCTAAGCTCACCTGTGGTTGCCCATCCCCATGTCCTGGGCTCACTGAGCCCTTGGCTGGGCTCCTTCTGTCTCTCTTTCTCTCCCTTGACCACGCTCCACCTTTCTCTGGTCCTTTGTTTTCATTCCCACCCTCTATCTGTGTCTCTGTGGCCCTCTGCAGGCATCTTTCTGCTCTTTCATCTTTTCCTCTTACCACCTTTTATTTTTCTAAGTCATCCTGGCCCTGGCATGCCCACTCCCCTCCTTGCCACCCCTCCCACCGCTACTTAAACTCTTATTAAGAGAAACAACAGGTGTCACACGTGGCCATCCCCTCTCTTTCAAAAAGCTCTATTTGACCAGCTTTGAAGAACTTGCAAGGAGAGAAGTTACATAAAGCTGTTAATAGCAAATTAAGTATAAAACCTACATCTTCAAGCAAAAATTGACTGTTAATTCTGTGCCTGAGGGAAACCAAATTTCTTGTCCTGAAACAACTTGTGCCTTAGGAACGGCCATCCTTTGGGCTGCATTCTACTCTGGCCATTGCAGAGCTGTTATAAAACTCTCTTAGTTTCATTTAGGTTTCCTGTTTGGCATTTCTGGGGCAAGAGGATCCCTTCTGCCAAGCTATGCATTCACTTGAAACCTGTGCTTTCCCCCTGAAAATTTTAAATGCCTGAAATCACCAGTAACAGTGCTACAGTCAACGGCCACATCTATCCCGAGCCTGAACGCGTTCTTCTCAGCCCTGACCTCAGGTAAGGTGACCTTCTGAGCGCAGCATTTCTGCAGCTGTTAATATTCACACCAGGCAAGAGGATACCCCTCTGTTCTCAACGAGCAGTGATCCAATAATAAAACTCTAACTCCCGGCGGACGCACAGCTCACTTACTTGGGGATTTTACATTATCCAGGTGGCCGTTGTTTTTGATGGAGGGGGGATCTCTCCAAACAGAAATTAAGAAGGAATTAAGGAGAGAAAAAGAACTGCGAAGGAAGAAGAACTGAAAGAGAGGGTAACATCTCTATTCCAACAACATCTTCTTCAAAGCTGTTTATGATAAAAAGAGGATTAGGTGGCTCCTCTCCCAGTGATATTAAATTAAATCCCAGCCCCTTTCCTCAGACGCACGCGGGCCTGAGGACATCAGCTCCCTCATACAAAACAGCCCTTGGGAAAAGGGATCCTCCTGGCACGGCGCCACCCGGCTCTTCTAAACTGTTAACCGTGGTAATGAACCAGTCCGAGAGACATATTAATAATGACATGAAGAGACACATTTATTGTTGATTGTTGAGATGGTGGCAGATTTATTGCCAGCTTGCCAGGAGGGAGGGCTTGGCCCAGAAATGGTGCAATTAAAAACAAATTGAATATAGGGACAAAGAATCAATAATCTAACAGGGCAACTTTTAGTTTGCAAAATACAAATATAAATTAATTGACCTGAACACAGCTGCTAACTGGTCATTAGTGTCCTCTTGTTGGCCAATCAGAACACGCCATCTACCTCCTCATGTCGGCTGCAGCAGGCCTCGTGGGGAACCTGCCGCTCAGCCTGCCGTGGCTCCCCTGGGACATCTCGTTAGGGGG